>NC_061795.1:2457500-3660000 GCF_021462225.1 Girardinichthys multiradiatus | reverse complement strand
TGACCTGTAATCAGACCTTCCTCAAACATCATGTCACATTTTTGATATTCAGAATATTTAGCTGATGGTCATTGCTAGTATATCAGGTGAAGTCAGAAGATCAATTCTTTTGATTTTGTTGGATGTTTTGATGAAGTTCATGTAGTTAAGCACTTAGGTTTGAGAATGGGATTTTGAATTGAAAATTAGCCAAGTGTTGTGAAGGCTCTACCTATTGTTCTCACTTATATGAGATTGAGACAAAGGACACAGGTAAATCTCAGTCCTTTTGAAGTGCTGTGTGGCAGGTCTCCTAATTTGGACATGCGGATATTGCCAAGATAATTTTCTTCCACATCTTTGTGTGAAGATAGGATGTTGTTTTACTGTCAAAACCTGTCCACTGTGTTTTCTCAAGTTTCACAGACGGTGAAGGCTGCATTACCAGAAACAGCCACTTCCACCCTCCAGTCCTTTATTCCTGGCGACTGGATTCTGGTCAGAGAATCTAGGAGAAAACACAGGAAGTCCAGGTGCTGGAATGGCCCATATCAGATCCTACTAGACACCCAGGAAAGCTGCAGGAAAGCTCCAGCTCCTCCAGTTTCATCTGGCTTCCAGGACGCAAGTCATCTTCCAACTGGATCATCCACAGCCTGAAAGGTGTGAGGACAGCGGACCACCACAAGATAAAGAACTGTAAGCTGATCACTGGCGAGTGATTGAACAGGTGGTTGAAGAACACTGTTCTTACAAGGGCACAATAATCCCTTGGGCAGTGCAACGTTATTTCAGAATCTACTTAAGGCCATCGCATTGCCTGAAAGTTAGAAGTCATAAGGTCATTTGCCTCACTGCACACACACCACAGTGAGAGACACATAGGAAACATACAGGGAAGACCTCTACACATTTGCACATAACCTTTTTCTGGATGAACTGGTGACGCCTGCAACAGAGAGACAGTCAAATATGCGCCACGATGCTTATTCTCCTTAATTTCTTAAGCAGGTTAGAGTTCCTGTTTCTAAACATATTTCTAGAGGAGCTTCCTACGACCGCCCACCTGTACCAGACTGGTAACAGGGCAGCTTGAAGCGCAGAAGCCACTCAGGAGAGGCAGCAGGATTTTTGTTTTTTTTAAAGTTGTTTATAATTTGTTTTCTTTGAGAAAAAACTGTTTGCTTTCAGTACCAGAAGAAAGGACATTCCACTTCAAGGTCACGATGCAGTTAAATGGAAGATGGTCTGTTCTGATGCTAATGATTGGTATTTCAAGTATTTTTATAACTCTTGTGTTCATTTGGGAAAAGGTGCAGCAAAGACAATGTACGGCTAATTTGAGGAATTGTGTAAATAATAGTCATCAGCTGATTCGAAGAGAGATCCATCACTTTTCTGACTACTATGATCATGCTGATAATGTCTGGTGGCAACTGATGCATCAAACCGTGAGGAAGATAAGAAATGATAGTTGCTATGTTTGTTGTTTGATTCCACATGCTATTAATGATCAACCATTTTTGGTACCAGTTCCTATTGATACTGCTTATACTCTAGCTACTTTCTTTCCAGATAACCGGTTGGTGGAGGTCATTTTTCCTTGGGTGAGGAATTATGCTGTACAGACAAGCAGAAATGTTAGTAAATTTTCTAGTGAGACTAATTTAACGTGTGCGTCTACAGGAACTCTTTATAGATTTCGGGGTAATAGAAATCCAATTAAAGATCCAGATATTTGTATTGCTCAGGAGGAAAGCACACCTTATTTCCTTGGATTATAAGCTTTGGGTGATGCTTTTGTAGAATTTTCTTTTAGTTTTGTGATTATCTTGTAATCAGAAGAAAGGAGTGTAATGGAAAATTCTTTTAAAGTGCTCTGACATTCCCTTCACCTCTCACATTTGAGTCTGTGTTTTATCACCCACAGGTGATTTTCCATCTACCCCTCACCTCTGACCTCTGTGTTTTGTTATGATGTCAGGAAGGGCAGTTAGGTCTGTTCCTAGATAACCTTGTCACCTTTGAACTCAAGAAGGGTTTGGGTCATAAAGCACAGACTCTTGGAAGTTGAGATAACACAGTCATGTTCTGGTATAAATACTGTGTGTAAATGTTGATCGGGGCTCTGTTTCACTGACTAACCTCAGTGTCAGGGTCTTCAAACGCTGAATGCCTTTGAATAAAACTTATAAGACAAAGTCCGGATTTTCTCTTGTTATGAGCCAACTTCTACCCACTTTGATAAGAAAATTCCACAACACCATGCAAACTCCTTTTCTTTCTTATGTCCTGTCAGACGGTGTAGCACTCTGAATTGTTCAGAGAATTGCTCCCTGCAAAGATGGAGCCCAACATATTCACTTTCACAAGCAGAGCATTAAGGCTTTCGCTATAATGCGCTATAATGCTCTCTCTCTATATATATATACAGGTCCTTCTCAAAATATTAGCATATTGTGATAAAGTTCATTATTTTCCATAATGTAATGATGAAAATTTAACATTCATATATATTAGATTCATTGCACACTAACTGAAATATTTCAGGTCTTTTATTGTCTTAATACGGATGATTTTGGCATACAGCTCATGAAAACCCAAAATTCCTATCTCACAAAATTAGCATATTTCATCCGACCAATAAAAGAAAAGTGTTTTTAATACAAAGAAAGTCAACCTTCAAATAATCATGTACCGTTATGCACTCAATACTTTGTCGGGAATCCATTGGCAGAAATGACTGCTTCAATGCGGCGTGGCATGGAGGCAATCAGCCTGTGGCACTGCTGAGGTCTTATGGAGGCCCAGGATGCTTCGATAGCGGACTTTAGCTCAGTCTCTCAACGTTGAGTCTCTCAATGTTCTCTTCACAATATCCCACAGATTCTCTATGGGGTTCAGGTCAGGAGAGTTGGCAGGCCAATTGAGCACAGTGATACCATGGTCAGTAAACCATTTACCAGTGGTTTTGGCACTGTGAGCAGGTGCCAGGTCGTGCTGAAAAATGAAATCTTCATCTCCATAAAGCTTTTCAGCAGATGGAAGCATGAAGTGCTCCAAAATCTCCTGATAGCTAGCGGCATTGACCCTGCCCTTGATAAAACACAGTGGACCAACACCAGCAGCTGACACGGCACCCCAGACCATCACTGACTGTGGGTACTTGACACTGGACTTCTGGCATTTTGGCATTTCCTTCTCAGAGTCTTCCTCCAGACTCTAGCACCTTGATTTCCGAATGACATGCAGAATTTGCTTTCATCCGAAAAAAGTACTTTTGACCACTGAGCAACAGTCCAGTGCTGCTTCTCTGTAGCCCAGGTCAGGCGCTTCTGCCGCTGTTTCTGGTTCAAAAGTGGCTTGACCTGGGGAATGCGGCACCTGTAGCCCATTTCCTGCACACACCTGTGCACGGTGGCTCTGGATGTTTCTACTCCTGACTCAGTCCACTGCTTCCGCAGGTCCCCCAAGGTCTGGAATCGGCCCTTCTCCACAATCTTCCTCAGGGTCCGGTCACCTCTTCTCGTTGTGCAGCGTTTTCTTTTTCCTTCCCACAGACTTCCCACTGAGGTGCCTTGATACAGCACTCTGGGAACAGCCTATTCGTTCAGAAATTTCTTTCTGTGTCTTACCCTCTTGCTTGAGGGTGTCAATAGTGGCCTTCTGGACAGCAGTCAGGTCGGCAGTCTTACCCATGATTGGGGTTTTGAGTGATGAACCAGGCTGGGAGTTTTAAAGGCCTCAGGAATCTTTTGCAGGTGTTTAGAGTTAACTCGTTGATTCAGATGATTACTTTCATAGCTCGTTTAGAGACCCTTTTAATGATATGCTAATTTTGTGAGATAGGAATTTTGGATTTTCATGAGCTGTATGCCACAATCATCCGTATTAAAACAATAAAAGACCTGAAATATTTCAGTTAGTGTGCAATGAATCTAAAATATATGAATGTTAAATTTTCATCATTACATTATGGAAAATAATGAACTTTATCACAATATGCTAATATTTTGAGAAGGACCTGTATATATATATATATATATATATATGATTCAATTCAGTTTATTTATATTCACAACACATGTCGTCTCAAGGTACTTCACAAAAGTCAGGTACATACATTCCGATTAATCCTAACCATTGAACAGTGTAGTCAGATTCCGTTATTTATTAAAATTGGATAAAAAGTTTTTCTATCCAAGGAAACTCAGCAGATTGCATCGAATCAGAAATTTGTAGCATTCACTCCTCCTGAGCATGTAACGACAGTGGACAGTCACTGGCGTTAACTTTGCAGCAATCCCTCATACTAAGCATCCATGTAGCGACAGTGGAGAGGAAAAACTCCCTTTTAACAGGAAGAAGAACCAGGCTCCAGCAGAACCAGGCTCAGTGTGAGCTGCCATCTGTCACGACCAACTGGGGGTTTGAGAGAAAGAACAGAGCAGAGACACACAAAGAATACAGAAGCACTGATCCAGGAGTACTTTGTCTGGGAAGGAAACGTAAAAGTTAGTGGATGTAGCTCCTTTTGGCGTTTCATCTAGAAAGAAAGAACAGATTAACTTCTAACCAGTTTTCAAGGATAGATTCTGAAAGAGAGCACATATAATTGGTTACAGTAAAAGCTCAGTCAATTGCCATGTCTACGAGAGAGAAAGGATGAATCACTGAAAGACAGGGCCAAGTGGATCATCTGTCGAAGGTGAGCATTAAGTTGTTGCCAGCAGAAACTTGGACAATGCACCTCTCTAAAAATGTGTCATAGGTACACACAGAGTCAGGCCAGGTGTAGCTTCTAGGAAGAGAAAAGAGAGAGAACATAAAGTTAAAAACTGAAATAACAGCAAATAATGCAAAATTGGAGAGTAGTGGGAGAATGTAGTGAAGAGGTTGAAAGTGGTCATTATGTCCTCCAGCAGCCTAAGCCTATAGCAGCATAACTACAGAGATAGTTTCAGTTTCAGTTTATTTATTTATATAGCGCTTATTTATAACAATGTCGTCTCAAGGCACCCCACGGCGCGGGGCCGCCGGGGAGGCCAGACCAAACCACCGAGTGCCAGAGCCCGGCCACCTCAGAACGGGCCACGTGTAGGGGCACTAAGTAAGATGATAAACTGAAAGAGTTTGTCCATCTGGAGCCCACTGATGGCCATTGTTATACTAAAAACCACAAGGATCGGGATACCTCTCTTTGTCATACTGATTATAACCACTGGAAAAGAGAAGGGGTCATTCAGGTAGCAGAAATGGAGGGTGTGTTTGCACCTCAACGATAACTGAGCCGGTTTAAGCAAAACCTGACTCCCCTTACTCCCTCCGACAGGGAGGGAGGAAGGCAGAGGTAAAATATGAGGAAGATAGCCCAAGCCACTCTAACTATAAACTTTATCAAAAAGGAAAGTTTTAAGCCTAGCCTTAAAAGTAGACAGGGTGTCTGCCTCACGGACCAAAACCGGGAGCTGGTTCCACAGGAGAGGAGCTGGATAACTAAAGGATCTGGCTCCCATTCTACTTCTAGAGACTCTAAGACCACCAGTAAACCTACAGTCTGAGAACGAAGTGCTCTGTTAGGAACATATGGAACAATCAGATCTCTGATATATGATGGAGCTAAATCATTAAGGGCTTTATATGTGAGGAGGAGAATTTTAAATTCTATTCTGGATTTAACAAGGAGCCAATGAAGAGAAGCTAAAATGGGAGGAATATGATCTATCTTTTTAATCTTCATCAGAACTCTTGCTGCAGCATTTTGAATCAGCTAAAGGCTTTTAACTGAATTTTGTGGACATCCTGATAGTAAAGAATTACAATAGTCCAGCCTTGAAGTAACAAATGCATGGACTAGTTTTTCAGCATAACTCCTGGATAGAATATTTGTAATTTTGGCAATGTTCCAGAGATGAAAGAAGAAAATCCTAGAAACCTGTTTAATATGGGATTTAAATGACATGTCCTGGTCAAAAATAACACCAATGTTTTTACTTTATTACCGGAGGTCAATTCAATGCCATCTAGGTTAAGTGATCGACTAAGCAGTTTCTTTTTTAAAGACTCCAGTCCAAAGACAACAACTTCTGTCTTGTCTGAATTTAGAAGCAAAAAATGTAAAGTCATCCAATTTTTTATGTCTTTAAGACTTGCTTGTAGTCTATCTAACAGACATTCCACCCTACTTTGACCCACAGGACCCACAGCTGTCCAATAACACCTCACATTTTTTATCTTCCACCTCAGCCCTAGACCCTTCTACTTCTACATGTTTGCCTTCAACCATATCAGAAGATGCTGATGCTTCCTTTGCTTCCCCCTTCCACCTGTGTGTCTCAAGAAGTCAAGTGAAGATGCAACTGGAGAGACTGAATCGGAATAAGGCTGCAGGTCCAGATCATGTCATTCCTAGAGTCCTGAAGGCCTGTGCAGAGCAGCTCTGTGGGATTCTGCAGCACCTCTTGAACCTTAGCCTGGCCCAGAAGAAGGTTCCGGTGTTGTGGAAGACCTCCTGTCTTGTTCCGGTACCAAAGAAAACTCACCCATCAGTCCTCAATGACTATAGACCTGTTGCCCTAACATCTCACATCATGAAGGTCCTAGAGAGACTCCTGTTGGCCCACCTGAGTAAGCAAACAGTAAACCATCAGGACCCCCTTCAGTTTGCATATCGCTGTGGAGTTGGAGTTGAAGATGCCATCATACACCTGCTTCAACAAACCCACTGTCATCTGGACAAAGCCAGCAGCACTGTGAGGATCATGTTCTTTGATTTCTCTAGTGCATTTAATACATTCCAACCTGATTTGCTTTGTCAGAAACTCCAGAAGACTCAGGTGGAGGCCTCAACAATCTCCTGGATTAAAGACTACCTGACAAACAGACCACAGTTTTTGAGACTGAAGGGTTGTGAGTCTAACCAGGTAGTCAGCAGCACAGGAGCACCACAGGGGACTGTACTGTCACCATTCCTTTTCACTTTGTACACCTCAGACTTCCAGTACAAGACAGACTCCTGTCATCTGCAGAAATACTCAGATGATTCTGCAGTCGTGGGGTGGATCAGAGATGGACAAGAAGCTGAGTACAGGAAGGTAGAGGACCGCTTTGTGGCATGGTGTGGAAACAATCATCTCATTTTGAACGTGACTAAAACCAAGGAGATGATTGTAGATTTTAAGAGAAACAGGAATATGTCAAAAACTATTTCTATCATGGGAGAAGAAGTGGAGGTGGTGGAGGAGTATAAATACCTCGGTGTTCACCTGGACAACAGACTAGAGTGGAGATGCAACTGTGAAGCCATCTACAAGAAGGGACAGAGCAGACTGTACTTCTTGAGGAATCTTAGGTCCTTTGGTGTTTGCAGCAAGATGCTGCATATCTTCTATAAGTCTGTTGTGGAGAGTGTGATCTCTTCTGCCATCATCTGCTGGGGAAGCAGCATCAGAGCCAGGGACTTAGAAAAGCTCAACAAGCAGATAAACAAGGCTGGCTCTGTTCTGGGGACTCCTCTGGAACCTCTGGAGATCATTGTGGAAAGACAGATTCTTCATAAAATGAAGAACATTATGGAGAACCCTGAGCATCCTCTTCATGAGACTGTCCTACAACAACAGAGTGTCTTCAGTCAGAGGCTTCTTCAGATCTGCTGTAAGACGGCGCGCTACAGGAGATCCTTCCTGCCCACAGCCATCAGCATCTACAACGGCTCTTTGAGGAAACCCTCATAATGAGCTACAACAACATTTAATTTCCCTTTGGGATTAATAAAGTATTTTTGAATTGAATTGAATTGAATCTAACTGGTTGGGCACATCAGGATTTATGGATAAGTAAAGCTGAGTATCATCAGCGTAACAGTGAAAATTTAACCTATGCTGCCTGATAATTTGACCTATTGGACGCACATATATATATAGTTTTATTAGAAATTACTTTGGGATTATTTCAAATGCAATGGAAATGGACACAGAAACGAAGGGGAAAAACAGAAAGAAAGGGAAAGGGAGAGGTGGGGCAAAAAGTTTAAAGGCAGAGGAGAAAGTGAATAATTTTAAAGGAAGAAAGAAAAAGAAAATACAAGATACACTCTGGTTATACAACTGCAGAAAGAAAGAGAGAAAGAAGGAAAATAAATCACTGGGACAAACTGTCGGGTTCTGAGTTGTGTGTGTGTGCATATTGTGCTTGTAACATTGTTTCCAGTTTCCAGATGATGCTGGTGCTTTCTCAGGTGCGCTGGGGGACAGGTGCGACTTATTCTGCTGATTGCATGGAGGAGTACTTAAGCAGGAGGCTGCCAGCACTTCGACGGCAGAGTGTTTTGCCTTCAGTGGCTGAACCCTGAATCTTGGATTTACCTCGCTGAACACAGACTTCGGTCTCAGAAGTTCTGTTGGTCAAGACTTCCTTCGTTTTGAGGACTTCCTAAACTTCTGACTTCAACTGGCCTCCGCTCAAGCTGGCAGCTTCCTGCTTTCTCCGTTTCTTGGATCAAGACATAATCGTACCCTGTCCACCATCCAACGTAAGCATCTGCATCTTGGATTACTTCATGGTCTTTCCAGTCTCCCTCAAACAGCACCAGAGAAAACATCTGAACGAACTCTGCTCCGTAAACCGAGACCCAAAATCTCACAACCCCTGGCGACCTGACTGCACCTACTTAGTAAGCCGTTTTCCTGATTGTCTTAGTTATTTCTCGTTAGCTCTGCCTTATAATAGTTCTTTGTCTCACCAGTTCTCTTTATCTTCTTTCCATACAGTTGGAGATTCACTCGTTCACATTCCTGATTATCTGTTGCACAATAAAACATCATTTTACTGATTTCGTTCTCCTGAGTGTTTTTCTGTATGTGGGTCAGACCTATTTCGAAAATAATGACACAAACGCATATATAACAACATCATCACTGAAAAGTACAGGGTAGTAATTAATACAAGATGCATTTGGTGGAAACCGCAGCTTAATATAGAGCATATCTATATATCTGTAAACACCTAAATCCAAATGGGTGTATACAAGGGCGTGGGGTTTATGACCCTTCCAAAAAAATCTGATCCAGTCAATGTAACCCCCCCAATAAAATCACTTCATTCCGATTAACAATGTCCATGTCCAAATCTTGCACGAATAACATGTTGATTTTCTTTATTTATTTTCTTTTGTCAGCAAAATAGTAGCATGTTTAATCGTCTGGTAATGTAACTCCCCTCCTCCTTGGAAATTGTAATCACCCAACCCGCTTTCTCTATCGAGCTTCACCATTTACTGTACGTTTGACGAAGTCACTAGTGAGAATAGTTGTACTTTAACATAATGAAAAGAGCGCCAGAAAGCAGACAGACAGCGATTTTTCATTGTTTGTCGACACCACCCCTTACAAAAAAAAAAACAAGAATCAAAATGAGGTAATTATATCTATATTGTTAAGCTAGCTGATTATTTGTTGACTCTATGCTGCTTGCACACGTCTGTACGTACAGACATTCTATGAATGCTGGTGCATGTTGACAAGCACAAGGTGAACTCCTACTACCTGAGCCACAGCCGCCCCTTTAAGAGTGTCTTAAGCTGGCAAGATGGCGGAAAGACAGAGAGAAAGGAGAGATATTCTCTGTACAATGAACAACAGTGAATTACAGGACAGTGCAGTGTGTTCTGTCTTCGTCTATCTCATTGTTGTTTGGCTCATCCACAAAACCTGGACAGGTCCAGACTGCAACGAACAAACACGGCTGCACAGAGAATCATTAGGGCTGACCTTCCCTCCATCCAGGTCTAGGGTCAGGAAAAGGGCAGCTAAAATCTCTGCAGACCCCACACACCCTGCACACAAACTGTTTAGGCTTTTACCTTCAGGTTGGCACTACAGAGCGTTGTCTGCTTAAACGAGCTGCCACAGAGACAGTTTCTACCCCCAGGCTTTCTCTGATGAACACTTGACAGTCATAGTTCCAGAACAACAGCAAGCATACGTGTACTGATCTCACAGTATATTCTATTGTAAAGTCAATTGTGTATATATGTACGTACATTTAAAAGATATTTATTATTGAGAGCAAAGTGTACCAGAGTCAAATTCCTTGTTTGACTGTACAAACAATAAAGCTGATTCTTATTCTGATTAATAAAGCGCTACCGACTTGATTGAACAAGGATCCACCTCCTTAATAGTCCAGGAAAAAAAGCACATAAACTTCTATAACAATCATACAATTATTAATATAGAGATAAGATAAACTTTATCGTCTCTCTAGGGGGAAATTAAATAGCTTCAGCGGCAGGAGAGATTAAAGGTGTACCTCTAATAAGGTAATATTAGGAAGGATAAATAAATAATAAAAATGATAGTAAATAACTATGAATAAAAGTGAACAAAATTCCAAACAATATAGTACAGAATTATTTATAGATTTACAGACTATAAATGTTTTTAAAAAATAAATTTGGAAAAAAATTGGAAAAGAGCAAAAGAAGTATGAAGAAGTTGAAGAAGTATTTGCTGTATTGTTCATGATGATGTCAGTAAATGGTCATCTACAACGCTTTGATCTGCTCGGGAATGTCTGTTTGTTCACACCGTTATCCCAGGACCAAATCTACCTTTCAATGCTCCTCTCTTCTCCTCCACCAGCAGGTTTTGCTCATCATTATTTTGATTTGTTTATTATTGTGTTTACTCTCCATGCTGGTCGTTGTCATACCGCATCTATTTCATATTACTTGATTTCATATTAATATTACAATTCAGCATTTTACTGTATTGGCCTTCTTGCATAATGAGGTTTAGTTTGGTAAAATGGCCAAAACAAAGCGGAGAACAAAAGGTGGAGAAAACTGAACTGGACAGAGAAGCAGAACTGGCTGGGATCATGGCACGAACACACAGGTATAGCCAAGCAGATAAACGCCTGCCAGAGCTTGTATTTATGTATATATATTTTTTTTTTCAGTTTGTCCAATCTTTTCCAAATTTATTTTTTGAAAGCATTTTAGAGTTTGTAAATATTTAAATAATTATGTACTATATTGTTTGTAATTTTGTTCACTTTTTATTCATGGTTATTCATTATTGTTTCTATTATTTATTTATCTTTCCTAACTGTCAGAGTTAGACACACTGATAAACTCAGAGAAGGTATGCAATGAAGACACAAGCGAGTCAAAGTTATCTTTGGCAGGCCAGGGAGAGACAGTCAGTGACTTCCTTCTCAGCATCGTGGGTGTGACCACGCACAGTTTCACAAATACAAGTTCTACTGATTAAAACTGGTTCTATCCAGATACTGATACAGCACACACGTCCACATCTGGCACTCAAGGACGCAAAGTTTGGCTGGACTGCGAACACCCCTCTTCCCAGAACAACCCCACACAAGTTCCTGCTCAGTCTGCATAGCAATCACCCAAATGCAACTCTAAGAGACAAGATGACAATTCTGTTCATAGTTCATAAAACACTAAAGATAAATGTGAAAAGTATTCAAACCATTTTGATCACAGTTCACCAAACTAAATAAATGAAAATGTCTTTTAATGATAAATCATAAGGATAAAGAACCTTCTTTAAACTAAACAATAATAATTTACGTACAAATCTTCCAACACTAACATTACCTTACTAGAGGTGCAACTTTACCCTGTCCTGCTGCAGAAACTATTTAATTTCCCCCAAAGGGTGATAGTAAAGTTAAAATCATCTCTATATTAATAAATATATGATTGTTATAGAAGTTTATGTGCTTATTTACTCGGCTATTAAAGGGGTAGACCCCGGCGCGATGGAGCCAGTAGCGTTTTATTAAGTCACTGTTCATTGTTCGGAGAATATCTGTCCTTTCTCTGTCTTTCCACCATCTTGCCCGCTTAAGACACTCTTAGGCTCACTAAAGGTCCTCTTCACTACTAACATTTCCTCAGGTTAGGAGCTCTCTTAAGACCTAAGATGCTTCATGAATAAAAATTAAAATCTTAGAATTCGAGAAATTCTAAGATTTTTCTCAAAATGCCTACTATGAGCTACTTTTAGTCTTAGGATTGTTTGTGAATACGCTGGTCCTTTATTTAAGTCAAAATCAAAGCAGTTGAATATGAAGTTACTAAACACATTAAACCTTTGACCATTACATTAGACCATCAGATCACCAAATTGCATAGCATTGCTGCAGCCAGTCCTATAGTCCAGTTCTACATGTAGACAGAAAAAAGTGTTGCAAAAACAACAGGAAACTAGAAACCTGCAAGCAGCTTTGAAGGCCCTCGCACCCCTCAGCGCAACTCGGGCTGTTGAGCGACCGCAGGAGCCTGGCATCACACGCCACATACGATGACACCGCGTCACTTCAACACGTCGCCAGTAGGTGGCACTTTGAGCAACATGTCATATGATCTTCGGTCATGCAGAGTTTCGGTCTGGCAAAAAGCATTGAAAATTTGGAGTAAATCGGACCTTCCAGAAGGACGCTGCAGTTGCTTGTGTGTTTGTGGGCGGGGCTAAAACAACATAATCAATTGACTATGTCAAAATGTCCATCATTAACTCAGGATCATGTATACTAAATTTCAAGTGGATCCGATGATGTATGAGGGAGATATAGCCCTTGAAGTGTCCTAGGGGGCGCTGTTGATCCAAATTGAAATGTAATCCAATAGAGCTGTTTGGGGTCTGACAAAGATGAAGCATATTCATTTTGGAGTGAATCAGACCATGCATGTGTAATTTAGAGGCAAACGTATGGCCGTGGCGTGACATCAGAATTCGCCACGCCATCATATTCACACCCTCCAGCTAAAGCAGTAAGTACTGGCGACTGTCTAAGACCATCATGTTATCTGTTACTTGGGACAGTTTCACATTGATTAGGTGAAGAACATCAAACACTGATTCTGTAAAGGAAAACGGGACACTTTCTGTTGTCAGGGGCGGGGCTTCGATGATGTCATCATCTGATCAGTGAATATTATTGAGGCCTAGAGGCAGATCAATCCCAGAAAGTTTCATTTGTCTGTGACTTTCCTTGTAGAAGCTATATCAATTTAGTGTTTTATGGCGAGAAGTCATATTTTGAGGCGTGGCCACGCCCACACGCTTTCATGTATCAAAATGTTTTTGATAACTTTTAATCCCCAATCCCTTAAGAATATACTGAGTGATTTTCAAGTCTCTAAGTCAAAAGCTGTAGGAGGAGTTCGCTCAGATATGCGTGCCAGAAACGGTCAAAACTGGGTCAAAATGGCAACTTCAATCCAAAATGGCCGACTTCCTGTTGGGTTTGGACCAATGCTCCAATAAAGTTTTTTGTAGGTCCTGAGAAGTTATATATGTGTACCAAATTTCAGATTCCTCGGTCAAAGCATGGCTTGGGCCTGATTTTTTCTAATTTTGTAGGGGGCGCTTTGGACGAATTAGGCCACGCCCACCAAATATGTCATCAGATCTCTGTTGGCGACTGGACAATGATCAATCACATTGAATTTGTTGCAGATCAGATGATCTATGTGGAAATTAGAGGCAAACGTATGGCCATGGCATGACGTCTGACTTTGCCGTGCCGCCATGGCCACGCCCTTTTATGAAAAGTCACTGTGCCTCAAACCAAGTTAGACCCACCAGTTATCTGTCTTCTGAAACACTTTCAAGTTGATTGGGTCAAGAGGGTCAGAGAGGCACCTTTCCAAGTGAAAAAAGTGACTTCCGGTTCTGAGGGGGCGTGGCTTTGATGATGTCACAATATGACCCCATAGGATTGTCGGGTACCCGAATGTCCTCCTTCATGCCAACTTTGGTGTGATTTGGAATTTTTTTGGGAAAGTTATTGCAATTTGTAACTTTCAGCGTGAACGCCAAGTTCGTGGCCTGGCCACGCCCCCTAAACATGGCCAAAAACTCACGATTTTGATAACTTTTAATCCCCCATCCCTTAACTGCACGTTGACCAAATATGAACCCGATAGCTCAAAATGCCTAGGACGAGTTTGCTAAAGTTCGTGGTGAGTAAAAGTAAAAAACGGGAAAAAATCGGCCTTTGACCCAAAATGGCCGACTTCCTGTGCATTTTAGGGCATACCCCCAAGATACTTTTTTTCTTGGTTTGAGGAGTTCTAGCATTGTGCCAAATTTCTGATCTCTACGACTTACGATTCGGCCTATCTCACGTTTGGGGGCGTGGCTAAGCGGTTTGGCCACGCCCACTGACGACGAAATTAAAGAACGAAAATTTCACGTGGGGGACAATTTTGGGTAAAATTTGGTGAGTTTTGGGGCATGGCAAAGTCCCCATATTGCCCCGCCAAAAGTCCCCGGAATAATAATAATAAGAATTCGAGCGATTACAATAGGCCCTTGAGATATTTAGTTTTCCTGCTCGGGCCTAAATATCTCCTCCTGCCAGTAAGACATACTAGAAAATGCTAAAGTTAGCCTACCTACTCTCTGTCATTGTCAGGATCTGCCATTATGGACTTTGTTTTGGTTTTGTGTTTATTTACTCTTCAGTTACGTGTTTCTATTTCTTTGGGTTTAGTAGTCATGTTTGTTTATTCCATCAGTTAATCTGATAGTTTTGTTCTCTCTCCTACCTCCTAGCATTGTAGTTTATCTCCCCTCGCTCATAGTTCCTTTAGTGGTTGCTTTCTTATTATACTTAGAATAGTTTTCTCTTTATTATTATTATTTACAGTTCTCTGCTTCCTTCTCTGGTAGCTCAGTGTTTGTTTACCTTTTATCTGTCTGGTGTTTCTTCTGTTCCTTCCAGTTTCTCAGTTTACTTTTGTTAATGTTTATTCTAGATTCTTATACTACATTTGGTTATGTATCCTTGCCCATAGTTTTGATTAGATCTGTTTCCCAGGGTTTGTTATTTAGTCCCTTTCTCATAGTTTAGTTTTGCAGTCAGTTTTCCCTTTGTCTTCCAGTCTGGTCACCATAGCAACCATTCATATTCCCTCAGTTCTCTGCAGCCTGGTCCACACCTGATTCATGTCTCCTCTGATTTCCAGCCTCCCTGGTTCATATTACACTTCCCTCAGTTTATAAGCTCTCTGGTTTTCATTGTTCCTCGCTGGTTCCTCCTGTTCACTACCACTGTTTAAGTTCTGTTTGTGCTACGCTCTTCCACTGAGAACTCATGTAAGTTTTTGGCTCTACTCATGTTTGTTCCAGGAAGTAACTTATGTAACGTTTTTGAAAACCTTTTGATTAAAGAAGGGAGCTTGTTCTCATCATGCTGCTGCCCAGTGTTTGTCTGCACTTTGGCCCACTACAACCACAGAATATGACAGTCATATTGTCTGTGCAGATTCTTTACAGCCCTGGACAGTTTAAAGGATCTGTATTAATAAGAAATAAATCCTCGTAATTAATAATAATATTAGTTTATTAATAATATTATTGTTAAAATATTATTATTAATATTAAGAAAAATATTACTTTTATTTTTCTGAATACATGTAATATGTAATATAATATAAACTAAGCTAATTAAACAAGGATACAGTTTTATCCAAGTTAATACATACATGCCACTTTATGTATACATTTAAAAACAGTAATATTAGTACTAATAACAGGACAAAATATTAGAACGTTTCTCTACAGAAAGTGTTTAATAGTAAATACTAGGCAAATGGCTCAGATGTTCAGTAGAAAACAACAGACTGTGTTGTAAAATGTTTTATTTTTGGTGGGCAAATGAAAATGAGTGAAATGTGAGTGAAAAGTGAAATGAAGGGCTGGAAAGATGGCAGTAAAACAGAACGGGTTCATGAAAGAAGCAACAATTTCAATTAAATGTTTGGAAAGCTCTCAGCATAATTAAAATAAATGTAATTTTGGGATCTTTCTATTTGACTAAGATTTAAGAACATCAACTGTATACATGTTTCCTTTTTTGAAATGTAATAAATCAAGACCTTGGAACCTCATGAGTGGAACAATTTGATAAGAGACTAACATTTAAAAAGGTAATTTACGTGGATGATAGAAGAAGCCAATCTTTTTGACCCACAGTAAATAGAGTTTTTCAGAGTTTAACATTTGTGAGATGGAATGAGCAGAAATTCAGATTCATTTTTATCTACAGTAAGTATCACAATATGTCATTATCTGCTTCAGCAAAATCTTTTTTTTCCAACTGTAAACTGTTTTTCATCGTCCTTCACTTCGCCTACAAGCAAAAGAAAAAAAAAATAGTTAGTAAAATTATTGTAAACCTTTGTTTATTTCACATTCAATAAAAACCCAGCCAAGGCAGAGAACTGGTACATGTCCTATTTTGGTTTAATTTTAAATTACTTCTAAACTGGGCGACTGTCTTATGAAGATTGAACTATTTAGGGCCTGGGCTAAAGTCCCCAATGTTTCAAGACCCTAAAAACGACCCTAGGTGGTACCTCTACTTTATAATTTAATTTGTTCCATGATTGTCATTGTTATATTGGCTGCAAGTCCGGTGCAAGCAACAATTACAGACATGCTTGACGGTTTTTAAGTGATTTTTTTGAGAAATACAAAGTAGAGAACTTCTGCACTGGGATCTGGACCAAACTGGAACTATAGGGTAAGTATTAGCTTGGAGGTGAGGTTATGTTGAATGTGGAGTTAAGTGACAGGTTGAAGGAGCAGCTTGCTGTTTGGTGATAAAGGAGGTCCAGGGAAGGTGAGTAACTCTCTTGAGTCTGAGGTTGACAGGTTGGTTATGTTATGAGAGGTTGCACTGGCAGAGCATTAGTTTGTCCTTCTCCAGAGTGAGGCTGATGGAATAGCCACAACAGACTGAGAGTGGACAGGCTCAAGAGCGATGGATTACAGAGCAGCAGAGTGCCTAGGATCTAAGAGGACAGAGGAGCAGTGAGTAGACTAGAAGCAGTGGTCCAAGGAAGGATCTTCTTGGAAGTCCTCGAGACAGAGGAACACCAGCCACTGAGGTAGGAACCCAACAGAGGCTGTGGAAACATGATCCTGGAAGCAAGGAGACAAAGGTATGGTCAGAGATCTAAGTCAGCAAGACCTGGCCTGATTACCTATGTGAGCAAACAATCTGGCATCTTGCTCAAGGATCCCTGCTCCTCTTAAGCACCTCCTGATTAGCTCAAAGAGATCCTGCCAGTCGTACCCTGCTGCAGAGATGAGAGAGGACAACAAAAAGAAGGGAACACAAACCTGTACACAGCCCAGACAGTAACAGTGATGGGGCTCTGAACTGGAATTACTTATGTGTGGAATCCATTTTCCTCACTGAAATGAATTGAAATACAATTATTCCAGACCCCCCAAAACACCAAGATGCAGCAGTCACCAATATGAAGGTCTCTAAAAATGTTAAATATTTGGTACTGTGTTAGAAAATAGATGAAAAAGGCAAGTGTTTTATTATTTGTTAAACTGACGTGGAACAGAGTGAATACAGAGTGAATACAAAGAAAACAGGAAAGTAAGTAAATCAGAAAACGCACTACAATGTATTTCTAATACAGTAATACAAAATTAGTTGGACTGTTTGGATTCACAAAATGTGACTGTCATTGATGTGGGAGTCACAGATTTCTAGCAAATTGCTTCAAAGCAACTAAACGTCTATGAGCTGTGAATAGTTCAGCAATAGACATTTCACTCTAAATCAGAGCTGGACATCCCGAACCTTACATGTTTTTGAACCATCCCATCTCATAAAACATGCAATGTAGGGACATAGACCTTGTATCTTTAGACACACCTGATTTTTTTGATACGTTTTATAATTTAGCCATGAATTACATTCCTTTCAGACTACAAAAGCAGTCCATCCCACAGACAGCTTCAGATAAAAAAACGTTGGAAATTATGCACTTTTTTTAATACACCTCCTTGATAGATTATTTTAGACACATGAAAATCCCCATGATTATTAACCGAGGCCTGCTGGTGCAAGAATCACAGCAGTAGCCCTGTTTTGAGTGAGAGAACTTTGTTCAAGAGCAAGTCAGTTTTTATTTTCGTCCATTTTTTTCACCATACTTTACATAGTTTTGTGCCTTTAGTAATGTATTGTCAACACAAGGAGATTCCAATAAAGGTTTCACAATCAATGAATGACGTTCATAGCCTTAGTTAGGTTAGGGACAGTTATTCAAGAGCACACCTACATCATGTCAAAGGTGGGTCAGACAGCTGCTCTGCACAGCTACTCCTGCAGACAGTAAATGTGGAGTTGAGCTGTACAAGTGATGAGTCACGCCCTGTGTTGGAGCTCTGTGTTGTGGCAAAATTGAGAATTAATATACACAATGGCTCCTCTAATGTTGAACTAGAAAGTGTTAAGGTTTAGTGTAACACATTTCACTGTTTAATACAATTTAGTTTATCAGTTTAATTCATTATTCTGTGACCTATGATTATGAGACTATCTTCATAGGTCCCAAAGAGGTAAGAAAACTGCAGCCATTTCATGTTAGATACTTAAACAACTTCTACTGCTGCGGAAGTATGGTATGTCAGTGTGGCTTTTAAGAGCTGTCCAGTCCCTGTATGCCCAAAGCAAGCGCTGTGTCCACATTCCTGGCACAAAGTCCAGCCTGTTCCCTGGCCTCCGCCAGGGCTGCCCCTTGTCACCAATCCTGTTTGTAGTGTT
Source organism: Girardinichthys multiradiatus (assembly GCF_021462225.1). NCBI lineage: Eukaryota > Metazoa > Chordata > Actinopteri > Cyprinodontiformes > Goodeidae > Girardinichthys > Girardinichthys multiradiatus. Next base: position 3,641,409 of record NC_061795.1, on the reverse strand, counting down.
CATGGACAGGTTCATAAGGCATAGTCGTGGTAGGGAGGGTGTCTGCTTTGAGAGCCACAGGATGTTGTGGCTTCTTCAGGCCATGACATCCAGTGTGCACTGAAGCAGTTCGCTGCAGAGGGTGAAGCTGCCAGGATAAGTGTCAGCTCCTGAGGCCATGGTTCTCGACCAGAAAAAGGTGAACTGCCCCCTCTCGGATATGGGTCAATCTCTGTCTGTCCACAAGGTCTAGGAATGTGTTTGTGGGAATTTTTGACCATTCTTCCAAAAACACATTTGTGAGGTCATAGACTGATGATAGACAAGAAATCCTGATTCTCAGTCTCTACTCTAATTTATCTCAAAGGTGTTCTATCAGGATGAGGTCAGAACTCTGTGCAGGCCAGTCAAGCTCCTCCACACCAAACTCTGGCCCTGTCCCAATACTCGTACTTCCACCCTTGTGTCCCTGAATTGCAAGTTCCCGTTGATGGGTTCGAGTGCGTAGTGTGTCCCAATTTTCCAGAGTGGTCCTTAGCCCCGCCCTCTTTGTGCACCACATCCGCCCTTCGGCGAAGCCCGCATCGAAGCGGACTTCGCCGAAATATATTACCCACAACTCACTGCTGCAGATGACGTTCTGAGCAAAAACCAATCACAACCGTCAATGTAACCAGCCATCAAATCAGAATAATAAGAACTGTGTAAACTTTAGACAGCAAGCCAACAAATATATTTTTTTACTGGTTTTCCAGTCTCAACATTAGATACCACTGGGTTCAGAGTGAGTCTGGGCAGTCAGTAGGTCATAACACTGAAGTTACCTTTCAAACAAGCACTGGCGCAGCGAGAGTCTGGTGTATAAGCCTCCGTCGCTTCCTGCACTTTCTTCTCCTCAAAACAATTGCTTGTTGCAGTTTTCAATAGTTTTTTTAGCAGCAACACTGTGAAAACAGCGCTGGTTCCCGCCCTTTTTGATGTTGCAGTTACGGTGCAGAGGTGCAAGTCGATGACGTAACCCCTACTGTCCCAATTCTCCAATTTTGCACGCTTGTAACCTGCGCACTTCAACCCTTACATGCACTTGTACAAAGTAAACACTTCAAAGAGGGGCATAGGGTGTAGTGTGGGAATTGGGACAGGGCCTCTCTCATCCATGTCTTTATGGACCTTGCTTTGTGCTCTAGTGCACAGTCATGTTGGAAGAGGAAGGGGTCATATCCAAATGTTCCCACAAAGTTTGGAGCATTGCATTGCTAAAGCATGCAGAGTTCCTTTCACTGGAACTAAGGGGCCACGTCCAGCTCCTGAAAAACAACCCCACAGCATAATCCGGTGGCTTCAGTGGCGGCCTGCTTTACACCACTGCACCCAACGCTTTTGATTGCACTTGCTTGGATGTAGCTGCTCAGCCATGGATACCCATTCCATGAAGCTCACTATGCACTGTTCTTGAGCTAATGTGAAGCCAATCAGAGTCAGCGACCTCTGTCCAATATGCGCTTCAGCATCTGCTCCCCCCACTTCATCAGTTTGCATAGTCTACCACTTTGTGGCTGAGTTTCTGTCACTCCTAATCACTTCACATTCTTATAATACCACTGACAGTTGATGGTAAAGCAAGGAAATTTCATGACTGGACTTGTTTCACAGGTGGCATCCTATCTCTGTAACACACTAGAATTCACTAAGCTCCTGAGAGCAACCCATTCTCTCACAAATGTTTCTCAAAACAGTCTTCATGCCTAGGTACTTGATTTTATACACCTGTGGTCATGAAAGTGATTGGTACACCTGATTTCAATTATTTGGATGGATGAGCAAATACTTCTGTCAAAATAGTGTATCTTGGTGTCTTGTTCACAAGTGATGGTAGGATGGAGCAGAAAATGGACAGATAGATTGGGGCTTCATCAGTGGTAATGCAGGCGCTTCAGTGGTCTGTTGTGGTGAATAAAGAGCTGAATCCTCAATGTACCTGTCCATCTATATTCCAAACCTCATCTATAGTCATGAGATATGGATCATGACCAAAAGAACGAGATTCGGAAACAAGTGCCCAAAATGAGCTTCATCCAAAGGATAGCCTTAGGGTAGATAGGGTGAGGAGTTTATCCGAGGGAAGTTCATAGTAGAGCTGCTGCTCCTCCGCATCAAATAAAGTCAGCTGATTTGGTTCGGGCATCTGATTGGGATGCCCCCTGGGTGCTTCCCTTCAGAGGATTTCTGGGTAAGTCTAACTGGGAGGAGACCCCGGGGAAGATCTAGAACTTACTGAAGGGACTGTGAATGCTGTCTGGCCCGGAAGTGCCTTGGATGGTGATGGAGCTGTTCCCCAGAACTCCTGCATGTTCGTTTGTTTTGGAAAAGCTAAGTCATATGCTATACTGTTTTAGTAAAACTAAATAATAAAAGAAAACACAGAGACTGCGCAGTTTCTTTGCCCGGCCGGGGAGAAGTTCCAGTTGCATCATGTTGAAGCTGTCTCTGCTTCCCCGGGTCCGTTGATTTGGGTACAGGTTTCAAAGAGGGAAATAAACACAAGTACAATCTACTTATGTTCGCCTCTGCAGAGTGAGAGATGGAGACTCCAGCCAAGTATCTGTGAGCCCAACTCTGATCAACTCTTGCTTCCAGCTCGTTTTATTCAGTCTCAAGGGTGTGTTCAACATATACATATATCATGTCACACATGTATACATAACATAACAGTCCAAATAAGGAATACTTCTGATTGTAACATGCAACTCATCCTCCCCTATCTCTGGCCTTCCCTGTCCTCTTCTAATTTATGACCTTGCACTCTCTATGCTTCTTACTCCTTATGTTTTCAGTCACCTAGGCCCCTTCTATGCTTCACTCCCTAAACTTGACGCCCCTATTTTCACACATTCCAGTTACACACATAGATGGTTTATATTACACACATAGATAATTTATATTCTACAATATTCCCCCTTTTGAACTCTTATAAAAGAGTTCACAATCTAAAATGTCCTTCTAAAGATAAGTAGAAATAAGTAAAAATAGTACTGTACCCCTGTAAAAGAAAAAATCATTAAAAAACATGCATGCATCATATTATGTGTCCATGAATTCACACTCTGAGTCCTCATCCTGGTTATAGTCAATTTGCAACAGTGGCATCGTTATCTTTGGATCCTTCTGCTCAATTGCAGAGGTGATGAGGCACACCATCAGAGAACGAATGCATGGGACACAGCAACATCCGCAGGTCACCATTATAGCCACAAATACTGCAATGGAAATTAATTACCTGAGAAAGATACAGAAACATCAAAATGTAATATAAAATATAAAATGTTCACCAAACAGTGTCTTCTGGGGTGGGAGGGAAGCTCCACCACTCCCAGTGAGAGAGAAACTCAATCACTTCTGCCTTTTCTTCTGCTATTCTTTCTTCTCTTCAGCTCCCAGGTGTAGACTGACCTGGAGCCTTGCGTTCTCACACCTGGGGATTATTCTGCCCCTTCAGTGGTGTGAGAAATCTGATCTTCAGCTCTCAGGTGTAGACTGACCTAGAGCTAATTTCTCTCACCCGGGGATTATTCTGCCCCTTCTTGGGTGAGAGAAGTGGGATTGTCTTCTCCTTTGTTTTCGCTCAGATCCTCCTGGACCTGAGAAAGGGATTGTTGAGGTGGTTATGCTCCTGCACACTGGCTCCGGTGATACCAAGTGGCGCCTTTGCCCTTCAGCCTGACTGCATGGGTTGTCCTCTCTGTGACCTGGAATGGACCGGTCCACCTTGGCTCTGACCATTTTCTTTTGATGACTTTCAGGAGGACCCACTCTGCTTCTGATGTGTTAGTTCCAACCCTGGTCTCTGGTTCTGCTGGGATCTGTTTGGAGAAAGCTGTAACAAGACTGTGGAGAGATCTGTAATAATCACGATGAGACATAGATTGTTCATACTCAGTGAGAAACGGTAACCTTGTTTGTGGACCTGGGAATGGCCTCCCTGTTTGCAGCTCATGTGGAGTTAAACCATGTTTCTGATTTACAGAACTCCGTACAGACATCAGAGCTAATGGTAAGGGGGTAACCCAATTCATTTTGGACTGTGCACAGATCTTAGCCAATTTGGTTTAAAGGGTTTGATTCATTCTTTCAACCTTCCCCTGTGTTAGGTATTAATCAGTAAACTCATAGGCAAGAACGACAGAGTCAGTTTTTACTTGCGGCAAGGGTAGCTCTGCAGTACAGACCACAAAGTATTAGCACCCCTCCTTCTCCATCTGCACATGCTGGCTCACACACAGCTCAACAAACATTCAGGGTGTGTGTGTGGGGGGTCAGAAAGGCCAGGGCCCACGCGTCCCGATCCCAAGCAGAGAGAGAGAGGGAGTGAGGACTCGTACCAGTCGCTAGATGTTACTGATAAAATCATAACTCACTCTTGTCTCCATCTCCCTTCTTGTGGCATGTAAGGAGGGAAAAGCACTTAGAGCTGACATGAGTGATAAACAATACAAAAGTTTTTAAACCTCAACACCCTGTGACTGTGGATGGTACACAGTGGCAAATGAGTGTTTTAGTTCAGACATTTTTCCACTTCCTTGAGTTCCTCATTTTTTAAACCGTTGTCAGACCTTATTAGCTGGGAAACCGTGTCTAGGGATATAATGATTTATCAAACACTTTACCACAGATTTGCTGTCCTCCTTTTTTGTAGGCCACGCCTCCGGCCATCCAGTAAATGCATCCACACACACCAACAGATATCTGAACCCATTTACTCTCTCAGTCATGTCTGTATAATCAATGATAACCTCTTTTCCTGCTAATGGGTCTACTGGGAACTTTCCAGGTGCTGGCTTCAGGGTTGGTCTGGCATTGAACTGCCTGCACATCTCACATGAATTAATCCAATGCACTGCCATTGGTTTCAAAAAAGGATGCCACCAGTGTTCAAGATTTTTCAACATTTGCATTGTTCCCACATGTCCTACTCCGTGTGCGTCTTCTAGAGCTACTTTGGTAAGACCTGGTGGCAAGATGGGACGTCCATCTGGGCTCCTCCAGAGACCATTCTGATCTTGTGAGCCCCCTCGTGCCTTCCAAACTGATTTTTCCTCAGGAGAGACCCCCTTGTGTAGTTTCATTACTTCTTCCAGGGTGGGTTCTGGTGTCCACCCTGCTTCTGAACACAGCATTATGTGCCTGGGCTGATATCCTGCAAACTGTTTAGATGCCCTGTCAGCGGCCTGATTACCTTGTGCTACTCTGGTGTTACTGCTGTCATGTCCTCTGCATTTAATGACGGCTACTTCTTGAGGGAGCAACAAAGCTTCAGCCAACTTTCTCATTTCCTGTTCATGTTTAATGGGTTTCTGTCCTGCAGTTCTGAATCCTGTCCTCAGTCTGTACTGTGACAAAATCTGTCCCTGTGTCTTCCACAACCACGTATGCTGCCTTAAGTCTTTCTGTGTCATGTCTGAAGCAGCACCCGTCTGTGTACAGGTTTCGGGCATCTGTTAGGGATGTACTTTGTAGATCTGGTCTGATTTTTTCATTAAACTCCACTTTTTCTGCGCAGACATGTGGTGTACCGGTAGTTATTCTATCAGCCATGTTTATCCCGTAATGTGTGTATGTGATGTTTGTGCCTCCAAGATTTTGCTGAGCCTGTGTTATCTCAGAGTTGTCATGGTGAAACTTTGAGAGTTCACATATGCCACCACACTGTGAGTTGTTAAAACATTCAGAGGGTGTCCCATCACTAGGTGAACTGTTTTTAGAATTAATTTTGCCAACCCTACTGCATGTTGTGTATATTGTGGGTGGCGTTTTTCCATGTTATCCATCATTACTGAAATGTACATCAGCACTCTCCTCTCTCCCCCTTTTTTCTGAAACAAAACTCCATTTACTGCCAGTTTTGTTACAGAAACATCCAAAGAAAATGATGTGGTGTAGTCTGGGAGGGTAAGTTCTGCAGAAAAAGCATTAGCTAGATCAATACATGTGTACCACTGAGGTGAAAGTTCAAGGTTGGAGAGAACAACATAGGAATTTGGGACAGGAACAGTAGGAGTCACCTGAACTGAATTTATTGCTGTTAAATCATGTGCCATGCGGTATTTTCCAGTACCTTATTTCTCTACAGGAAGGATGGGTGTGTTCCATGCTGAGTCTGAGGTGTTTCACACACCTGCTGCCTTCAGGCCTTCAATAGTGTCTCTGACACCTTCCTGAACTTTTTTTTTTTTTTGGCGGATACTGTGGAACCCAAATAAGCAAGGGAGATGCAACCTGAAAAGAAACTTAAGTTGGTGACTGAGGTGTCCTGCCAGTCCCCAGCTGCCAGAGAGCGCTTTACCACTCCTCCCAATTCCTTAGCTTGATGCTCAGGATGCAAAGAAAGAGAAACACGAGGAACAGCTTCATCTGACATTAAATACCATTCTGCTTGGTCAGGTGTTAAATCAACTGTTGCAGCCACACCCTCAGGAGCCACATAAATAATTTTGGATGAAATAAACCATGTCCTACCTTCTACTGTTTCATTAAACAAATCCTGGTACCATTCAGTGTGACAACGGTCGTAGAACAGAGTGACATGGGGCGGGTCAGGCGGAGAGGTGTAGGGGCAGAGACTTTGAATCCAGGGTTTCCACAGCTGATACACAGAGAAGATGCTGCTTGGAGAAGAAGGTGCGGTCAGCTGTCCCCAGTAGATGTCAGCATATTCCTCTGCAACTGGCTGTAAAAAATATTGTCCATGCTGAAGCATTTGTCCACATGCCAAAAAGGAACCATCTGGAAAAGTTACCGTTAACCCATCAGTACCACACAGCACTGATGCTCCCAGCTTCACTAATAAGTCTCTGCCCAGCAAATTAACAGGTGTGCTGGGTGAACGCACAAAAGGGTGAGTTACTCTCTGAGTCCCAATCTGAACAGGAAGTGGTACAGTCACAGGCAGAATTTATGCAGCCCCTGAGAAGTCCATCACAGAAACAGTCTTGGTAGAGAACAGTGGTTTAGGAGGTTGCTGTGTTATGGTGGAATAAGTAGCTCCAGTGTCCACTAAAAATTCAGACAGTTTTTTCCCACCTTTGCAGGCAACATGGGATCTGCTGTGCCCATGCTGCCTTGGTCCTCCTCAGGGGAGTCAGTATGGGCTGTCATGCCCAATGTCCAGACTGACCGCAGTTGTAGCACACATCTCCCAGTGCCCTGCTGGCTCCACCCCGTCCTCTGGGTGCCCCACACCATCCACCCTTGACCAACTGACCACCAACATGCCATCCGCCTCCACGACCGGGGCCTCTATACCTGTAATTATAAAAATAGATGCACAGATCGTCCCAAAATTGCTCTAAAGTCACCCAAGGCCAGTGTCATGCCTTTAATCAATGTATCTAATTCCTGTAACCCGACCCATCCGCATCCTACAATAGGTGGCAACATATCCACTGATGCCTGTACATCTCCCAATAAAAAGGGACATAATTTGTCATTCCAACTGACGAAGTCAACAACGGACATTGAAATCTGGATGGACCGCTCTGGCTACGAGTAGTCATGGTGTGTGTTCTTCCAGAATCTTCAAACTGTTTTTCTGTCATCTGTTGAGAAGCTTTCTCATATAAATCATGCACTTTTGATTCCAATAGTGTAACGCCTCTTAAAAGTCTAAACGTTTCTTGTGCTTCTGTCTTTCTTAGGCCCTACTTCAGCTCTTTTGCTTCAACTTTACACTTTATTCCACCAAGTCGCCCTTCCTCATCAGCCTTAATCAACCAACTTTCTTTATCCTTCAGATACCTCTTATATTCTCGGTTCAACCATCTACCTAACGGTTCCCTGTGATCTACTCCTCCTTCGACAATCAATCTCTCCTGCCATGTTGAACAACTTGTCTTTTTTTTCTTTTTTTTTCTTCACACTATGGCAATACAGTTTGTAATATAATCACCGCTTCTACAGTCACTCACACTCAAGTGCAGCCATTCGCAGCCACTCATTTGTATTCTCTCCTCACTCATATGCATAGTAAATCCAGTTAGACAAATACGAAAATATATAATTTCTTTACCGTAATCCATTATTTCAACCAACAAATATTTTACCCAAAACTGATGAAGACTGTAAATTGAAGAGAAAACAGATATCTATTCCACAACACCACCTGCACTATTAGCAGGCAAAAGGAGAATAAATATAGATTTCCTTACCTTTTGTTTTGGGTCGACCCTGTGGTGTTGTAGAACGACGTCTGCCTCGTAGTCAATTAATTATCCTTTAATTATCCTTTTGCCAAATCCCTCTCCTTTTTTTTTTTGCATTTTTTTTTCTTTCCAACAAAACCACTTGCGAACACTCTCTATATCTGTCTTGTTCTTTCCAGTATGACAATTACTATGTTTTTTTCTAAAATATATATTTAATGCGTTATCTCAGTCACTCACTCATTCAGTTGTGATCAACCTCCAAGACACCAGAACATGTTCAACCCCCAAAAGCCTGTTTTTATTGGCCAGTGTGTGTGTGTGTCTCATGGCTCATGGACTTAAACTATAAATCTTGTCTAATGTTTGCCGGAGTGTATATGTGTCCAGTTTATGCACTTTTCTAACCCTAACAAGTCTGTTGTTGGTTATTTATACCAACGCACAGCTCATTAATTTTTAACCCTAACAAAGTCTGTTTGTTGGTTTTATTTATACCACAGACAGCTCATGACTGGTCTTACAATTATAATAACTGCTGTTTACAGCTCTTTTAAAAAAAAATTTCAAACTCACAGAACTTTCTATATCTTACGGTGTTATTTCCACCGCTTATATTGTTCCTTCTAAGTTTATGTGTTTAATCTGAATTTTCACAGAGAAATATTTCATTACTCATCAAAAACAGCAATCAGCAGTCTATCCGTAAGATTTCCAGATAGAAAACTGCATTCAGTCACCTGCAATGAGAAAGCTGCTCTCCACAGCTGCTTGTCCAGTCATACACAAATTTTCACTCACTCCTAACAAGTCTGTAACACAGATTATTTCCTCTGCGCACAACTCTTGAGTTTTTTACCAAAAAGCCTGGTCTTGCTGAATTTTGTGTCAGCTCACAGTTCATCACTTCACAGGACTTATTCTCAGACTATGTGTTTGTGCTTTTATTAAGTCTGTAATCCGGTTTTACTGAGGCAGAACTCACGCAAAACACGGCTTTCACACCCAAGTGTTTGTGCCTGATCTCAGTGTATTTACTTTTCTATAGAATTCGAGGTTTCTCAATTCCACATGCCTCAAACCTAGCTAACAGTAGACCTCCGTCGAGGACGTACTCTGAACTGCCACGTTCGAGAAACTACTATATTTTCCACACAATACCACCACTAAGTCTTGTAATTCTCTTAAAACAACATCTTATTCACCAGTTTAAATCCTAGTCAACTTTTATGACACTCTTTTTCTTAAGTTTTGGCTGACTCAGACTTACTTAGACATCAGACACAATATTAATTTAGCCTATCGAAAATCCAAAAGCAGAGTTTTGATTAAACAGGTTCTGCTTACCTGTTTTGTAGTTTTGGCTAGCCGTGTCTGATGCCTGTTGTTCCAAATCCCGGACGAGCCACCAATTGTTGAAGCCGTCTCTGCTTGATTTGGGTACAGGTTTCAAAGAGTGAAATAAACACAAGTACAATCTACTTATGTTCGCCTCTGCAGAGTGAGAGATGGAGACTCCAGCCAAGTATCTGTGAGCCCAACTCTGATCAATTCTTGCTTCCAGCTCGTTTTATTCAGTCTCAAGGGTGTGTTCAACATATACATATATCATGTCACACATGTATACATAACATAACAGTCCAAATAAGGAATACTTCTGATTGTAACATGCAACTCATTCTCCCCTGTCTCTGGCCTTCCCTGTCCTCTTCTAATTTATGACCTTGCACTCTATGCTTCTTACTCCTTATGTTTTCAGTCACCTAGGCCCCTTCTATGCTTCACTCCCTAAGCTTGACCCCCCTATTTCCACACATTCCAGTTATACACATAGATGGTTTATATTAAACACATAGATAGTTTATATTCTACAATCACCACAAACACTTCTGACTTTTTCTCCCCAGAACAGGGTTTTTATTCAACAGCAAGGCGTATACATTTGCAAAGAAAAAACACACATTTTATCAAGTGTCAGTTGAACTCTTACACCTGGCATTCAGCTGACTGTTCGTCCTTCACAACGTTTCCTGTTATTCTACTTTTGGCTGTTATCTGCAGACATGTACAGAAATCTGCAGACACATACAGAAATATCTTCACTGTTGCAAGGCAGATTATAGCTAAGTCAAACACACACACATAGGCCTGTTTTGAGCAAGCCACTAAGTTACACAATACATTTTATTTCACACATTATTAAACATAACTTGAGCATAGCAATGCAGACCCTGTTAAGTATTTTAAATGTTTTCCAACAATGGATTGAGGAATGGATCCTGCAGTTCCAACACCTGGACTACACATAGACTTTAGCATATAGGCTGTTGTAAGCATTCAGTTATTGTTAGCTAACTTGTGTTTGTTAGCCAATAAACTAAATTGTGCATTTTAGTTAATTTTGACAGAAAAGCTAAATTTAACTGAATGTAGTGAGTTATATTTACCCATCCTAGTGTAAGCCAACATGCTACTGTTAGCATTTTACCTAACATTGGCTTTTTAGCTAATTTTAGTTTACATATTGTTGTTAGTTGGCTAGATGGACTAAGTAAATATTAATCAAAATATTAGTGATTGCCCAATGGTAAGGTGGGCATTTTAGCTAACCATAGCATTTTAGCTAATATTCATTTCTAAAAGCTAATGTTAACATACTGAATGGACTGAGTTAATGCTAGCCAACATGTTATTTTAGCATTTTACCTAACATGATCATTTTAGATCATTTTAGCTTGGAAAATGTAGCAAGTGTACTATACCGGGTAAGTTAAAAAAGGCAACAAACAACTGTTTGTAAACTTTATATTGTTTTTTAAGATATAAATAACCCCTGAAATGAAAGCTAACATTGTCAGTCATTCCAAAATCCACGAACAACCTCAATTAAATGTTCGAAATTCTTAACATGAATATAACATGGAATACAGTCTAAACTACCCAAATCATATTCATTTTCGGGGTAAACTCAACATATTTTATATTGCATTTCATTTATTTTATCAGGTTGTATATCAAAAATATAACCCTTCCAAATTCTGAGTATTTTCTATTACCGCCACCTAGTGGTATGTTTGTGCCTTCAAACCTTTGCCTTCGGGAGAGTTTCCACAAGAGTTTGACGTGCTCAGTTGGCTTTAGATGGTTTGACAAATCCTGTGGTCTGTGATCCATCAGCAGGCAAAGTTGTTAAGTCCTTATTCTTTGAGTCACGAAATAAAACCAGTCTTAGTGAGAACACCTAGTGTTTTAAAAACTGTGATGACTGTGAAAATTGTGTAGTATGGCCCCAGCTTAAATGAACACTTTGAAAAATTAAGAGACAGTTTTGAAACTACAAATGACCAAACATATGTGTTTGCAGTCAAATTAATTTTGCTTTGGAGTGTTTGACCTATGAGCAATTCAGAATACTTACCTAAAGTTATCTATCTGTCTATAAAAACAGAACCTGTTAACTCAAACAAACAAGCCTTTCCTAAGACGAATACCACTGCTTGATGGTGAAAGTCGTATTCATGGTAACGGGATGGGTTCTGTTCATTCCCAGCATGCTCATCAAATCACTCACATGGAACCATAAAACAAGCAAAACACTGAGACTTTTAAGGGAAAAATGGTCTCCGGAAAACTTTGCAATACACTTAATGGAATGACTACGCAGCACATGCACAAACGCTTTTGATGAAGGTAATTCTTCAGAAGCCAAACAAAGGTACTTGCAGTGTTCTCACTGAATGCATCAAGAATTCAATAAGGTCTAGGTATTACCTTAGGCTACATAGTCTGCACTGCAGGCAGAGAGAAAAAAAGCAGAGGGGTAATTGTTTTTGTTAACCACTGTAACAGTAACGAAATGAATATTACTGAATACATGTGGAGTACATGTGTTACTCCACAGTCAGTAATAGGCAAGGACACATAAATAAGACGGTATTGTGAACTTAAAGTCGTACATTAATGAGGTGACCTTGGGTCGACATCAAATGCTCTGTAGGGATTGACCAATCCTGTTTTATCTCCATCTTTGATCAGATACCATCGATCTCCGCTGCCTGTTAAATGAGCTGGGGACGCCATTTATTCTGCAGCCTCTTTCATTGGATATAGATCAGCTATCATGGGTCACAGAAGATAGCCTCCTGGTGAGATCTGACTGAGGAGATAGAGAGTTATAAAGTCAGGCGGATCCATGACGATAGAGACTTTTCTGTTCCAAAGGTTCAGTGGTTCACATGTCATCCAAAGAACATTTTAAAATTTGTGTGCATCTCATTTCACTGACTTTCAGCTTGGAATACAATAGATAAAAGGTAAAATTTGTATAGTAGGTAAAAAAGATAATTTGAGAAAAGATGTTTTATTCAAGGAACATAATAATAATTGACATAATTAAAAAATATATTTAACAGGCTCTACTGAACTGGCCTGACCTGAACCCCATAGATCTTGGTGGAGTATTGTCAAGAGGAAGATGAGAGACATCAGCTATCAAGGCAACCTGGGCTTACACTCCTCCTCAGCAGAGCCACAGACTGATCAAATAATCTATCAAACCAACCTGCCTCCATATGACAAAGTAAGTGCTCCTCTTGTGAAATCTGGAATTACCTAATTAGATATAAAAAAATTTACCACTTGACATAACAATAATGCCATGGCACATCAATGCAGTAATTCATTACTGCTCTTGTCAACCCAGCTCCTGCTGACTGTGCAGCTTTTCACACTCCTACAAAGAGATGTACTCCTCATTACCTCTTGTGTCACACCGACTCCCACAGTCTGTACCACTGTTTGTGTCTTGCTTTCTGTGTCTTGCATCCATGCAGCAGCCCCCACCTCAGCACCATAGACGCCAGGAATGCCATCACAGCTCACCGCCAACCTCCAAGCCCAATGCCTCACATTCTTTCAACTGAAATATAGCCAACACCTACCACTCATTCTTGTTGTGTGATAACTCATTTTTTTCTTTTCTATGGTCAGTCTGGTACCAAACTGCAGCACACATAGACCAAGCCCTAGATCCAACCACCACAGCCAAAGCCCCACCTCCAATTGTCTGATTCTAAAAAGCAAAGTTCTCAAGAGCTGCCGTCATCTTCCGTGTTCCCCTCGTCCTTTTTAGAGCATACTTCATGAATGCCATCTCATTTTCTATCAACAACATCATAGTACTCTGAGCACCCCATTTCAGGAAATTGCCCTTCAGTGCATCACTAGTCTCTATCCTTCTCATCATCAGAGCTGCTATCACCAGTGCATTCGTCATTACTAGCTTCATGGTTTCTATCGATGTGATACTCATCATCATTGTCAGAACCATTAATCATGAGGACCATCACCCTCTCCTGCACCATCTTCATCTGTGTTGTCTCCAGATCCTGCACCTCTTTCTTTATCTAGATGATCTTTTTCATTACATCTGTTTGGAAGATCTGTTGTGATCCTCTGGACCTGGTGTAATTTGGTGTAATTTTGTCACTTTTGTATTTTGAGTGGATCCTTATGCTTTGTATTTATCATGCATCAGTGATAATCACTCACCTATTTCACACCCAGATATCCCTCCTTCCATTATACATTCTCTGTTTTTATCTATTCCTCGCTGGATTCTCCTATTGGTTTCTCATTACTTTCTTGGGGCTCGTGGACCCTCTTGTAAATAATTCTGACTCTAATTCCAACTCTAACTTCTGTCTCTGCTTAATAGGGCATTTGTAATACAAATATCTATAAATGAGATGTACTTAATGCCTAGGAAAGGGGTCCAAAACCTTTACAATACAAAGAGCAATTTTTATCTGACTTCATCTAAATAAAACTTTATAACAGCAAATGTTACACGACCTTTTGAAAAAATAAAACTTTTAATCAGTAAGTTTTGACAAATATCTACTACATGTAATTTGTTGTCATTTTTAAAAAAGTCAAGATTTTATGTCTACTTTTAGCTTTTAAAATAAAGAAAAACAGATTTGTTTTTTGCAAAAAGAGGATGTATACAGTTTTTCTATGGGATGTTGATATTTGTGGAAAATGATATGTAAACAGCACATAGTTTCCAAACTAATGACATGAAAACTAGATCTAAAAAATATAACCGTTACTTTAACGTCATTCTGGAAATTCAATACAATTACTCAATGAAAAGAAAAAAAAACCTGCTAATACCTTTACTTGTTATTATATCTAGTAAGTTGTTTGTTAATCATTTTTAGCCAAAGTTATCAACAGCCATAGTGAATGGTCCAAAGAGCCACTTGCGGACTGGTTGCAGACCCCTGATTCAGGAGCGCTTGCTGTTTAATGTTAAATGTTTACAATAATGTTAAACAGGAAGCACTGTTCTTATGTCTTTGCTTGTTTATGCTAAAATATTTGCTAGCAGACCCTCTAACATTAAACAATAATTACATTACATGTAGTTTAGAGGTAATTAAATGTTAATCTGTTTCTCATTTATACGTACATGAATGGGAAGAGAACTCAGACTGTTGAAGCCTCTGAGTGGGTTTAGCAGAGTTGCATTAAGAGTCAACAAACAACAATGATTAGCTGGGCCCCATGTTTGTTTAGAGCAGCTTCTCTATTACAATACAACATTTAGGGGAAAAAAAATAACATATTATTTACGGATAAATTTGGACAAACATTTGTGCTATATTTGAATGCTGATTATACCAAGATTCATATTTTGTGTTGGCTTGTGATAGCTAAAACTAGCTAACGACAGCTATAGAGATTCATTATTTGTGAAATTTTATTCAGAATCATAGAAAAAACAATCTTTGACTTGAAGTGATCGTGTTGTAAATCAGTGTGCTTTTAAAATGTAGGCCCCCCCATACTTTTACACTTCCATCTGCCCTGTTTTAAGGAGCAGCTACGTGTAGAACTATTCTAACATTCATGATGTGATTGGGCTGCATTAAATTATCTTGTGTGTAGCATATAAAGGTATTTGTCAAAGCCCACAGATGCTTGGCTCTGACTCCCCAGGTGTCTGCACAGAGCCTATATCTTTCTCAGTTTGGACCTGGAACAAAAAATAATTGCAGCTTGTGGATTTTGAGACAGAGAAACCAGTTCTATTACTATTTTAAACCGGCAAGCATGTTTTACCCCTCGCTCACCATCTGTCCACAATGCTAATGGATGGGTCCACCTTGTTCAAAATTAGCTTCAAATGAAGATCCATGTCTTTTCTCCGGCTTGTCTTTCTCTCTGCTACCTACTTTGCCAGAATTAGAAAGAAAGTTGATCTTCAAAGAGTATCCTGACCTTCAAATGATGGAAAACTGCAGCAAAAGACCAGCAGGTATGGTTGAACCTGGCTGGGATTATTTGTTCCCAGTCAGAGAGCATCAGCATCACTCCAGGACGGCAAGATGAAAACCTTTTCCTGTTCAGAGAGTGAGCTTAGTTGAAATTCAAGGAATGGTGGGTGTGGGGGAGTGTTTCGGGGTCGTCATGTATGATTTCATGCAAGCAACTGCTTCATCTGAGCAGTTTTGAAATTCCACTGCTGTTTTTGAAAGATCTTTCAAGGTGTATGAATCATGAATCTTGCTCAGGCAATATAAAACCTCATAACCCTAGATTAGATTGCCTTTTAACATTGGAATATGGAGCATTGCATACTCAGATATGGAATTTTAAACAGCATTTTACTGCTGTTTTAAAAGCATGACTGGCAGACTGGTACCACCTGATGATGCCACAAGACACGTATGTTTATTATTATTATTATTTTTTTATGTCTACTACTGTTGCACCTAAAATGGTCCAACCCCCAAGAGCAAAATAGGTTTACGGGCAAAATATACAAACTAGCAGCTTCTTTGCAATAAACAGATCAAACAAGATAGCTCAACACAACTAATATCACAAGTGTTGTCTCCAAATTAAATACAACATTTCATATACACTGGGTATCAAATACTTATGCAATAAAATGCAAATGAATTACTTAAAAATCACACAATGTGATTTTCTGGATTTACGTTTCAGATTCCGTCACTCAAAGTTGGAAAACCCGCAAAATCTGCAGTGTATCAAATACTTGTTTTCCCCACTGTATCATGGCAACTGCAGTCCCAGAATTATTCGACCCTTCCATGACAAGCATCTTTAGTACTTAGTAGAAAACCCTTTTGCTGTTATGGCCTGCTGCAAACATGATTCATAGCCATTAACCCTTTCCTCATGAAGGCATCCAGTTCATTAATATTGTTAGGTTTAAATGCTACAGCCACATATTTCAATTCCCACCAGAGATTTTTAATACAGTTCCCTATGAAGGTTGCTCTAGTGTCTTCCAGGACTTCTGAAACCAAGCCTTAGTGGACTTTGTGGTATTTTGGGATCATTTTCCTGTGTCAAGGTCCAATAATGCTTAGGTTTTAGTTTCCTTCACTGACGGTATTACATTTTCTCCCAGGAATTGCTTTGACTTGATTGAATCCATCTTGTCACCCCCATGCTGCAGATTTCCACTGCCAGAAAAGGCAAAGCAGCCCTAGAGCAACACTGAGCCACTGCCATGCTTCACTGTAGGCATTGTGTTATTTTGGGTGGGTAGTGGTATACATGTTGGAGTTCAGGCTAGGAGCTCTTCAGCATTTACTATGTACCTTACCGTAGAAGCTGAAACCTCAGTGGCTGTTACCACCAAGTATTACTGGAGGTCTTTTGCAGTTAGAGAATGGGTTTTGACCAGTTGCCTCCTCAGAAATCCGGTGGCAGCCACATGTTTCTTCCACATTCTGTTACACCTGGGCGGATCTTCCATTAACTTTAAACTTGTGAACTATGTCAAGCACACCTGATGTAACTCATTGACCATTAATTCATCATCAGTTGTGCCTGAGACCAGATCTGATTTGCAAAAGTGCTCTCTTTTGGAGAATTCTATTCAGGATGTTAAATAATTTTGAGACTCCAGTAGTCACTGAAAGTAGGATTTAGTGATGAATTTGGAAAACAAATCCTTGTAATATTGATTTAACTGCCTAATCTGCTCTTCTGCTATTTGCTTGTTCTAAAATGCTTGACAATTTTTGAATTGTGCTAATCAATCTAATTGGCAGTGGCGGTACTATGATAGATGTGTTATACAAAAAAAAAATGCTTTTTCATGTTTCTTCACCTCAGCATAAACTGGCTGAAACCAGAAACCCACAGCATGTCTTCTATCTGTCAGAAAATCCGCAGAGTGCCTCATTAACTAGTGTGACTAAAAAATGTGTAAAGTCAGGAGGATTGTTAGTGTGGTGAGATGGCATCTCAGGTCACCATCTAATCCTCCTGTTCAGTCTATGAACCTGAAAGGGAAAAATTCACAAGCACAGACAAGAAAATAAAAAAATCTGAGGATAAAGGAAAACATGAAGTAGCAGAGCTGACAGGTCAGGATGGTAGCCATGGTGGTGGTCACATAATTAGGTTCTCAGCTAGATGATAATATATTATGTACCACTCCACCTACTCTCTACTCCAGTCGTTTTTCTGAGGATTAACAGAACAGTTCTTGTTGTGAATTTTTACAATGAATAATCAATCTGCCACTGAGTTCTTCCAATAAAAGATTGAGACTGTAAAACTGCCCATCGTCACTTTACAATGCTATGTTCTGCATGTGAAGCTTTGGTCCTGGTTTTAGTGTTGTTACTGACATTTTACAGGGGATGGTGCATTGTTCCACACAGTAAAATATAATCAGAAACGAATTGAGAAAGCAGCCCAGGTTGTTGGCCAGGTCTCAACATTTCCATATCCTACAGCTGAGCTAGGCTAAGACACAAAGTGATGTATAATTACCAAGTGAAAGGAAAATAATACATGGTTTACTGAATTCTCTAAAAATCAATGTCTGAAAAGTGTGGCACCATATTTCTTCCTCCGACTTTATTTAAATACCTCAAAGTATTAATATTCAGTACAATCAATTGCCTTCAGAAAACACCTAATTTGTAAATAGAGGCTCTTTGTGTGTAATTGAATCCCAGTAAAAACCAGAACAAACCACATCGTCATATCCAAGAACACAGCAGACAGGGATAAGGTTGTGGAAATGTTTCTATGGAATGACCGCAATGTCATCCACCTAAACTGACAGCGCAAGCAACAGAGCATTAATGAGAAAGACAGGCAAGAGGGCCATGGCAACTTTGGAGGAGCTGCCTAATGTATGTATATACTTAGGCGGAGACAGAAACAAAAAGGAAGAAAAAAACGAAGCAAGAAAGAGAGAGAGTAGGGGCAAAAAGAAACAGGGGACTGGAGAAAAGAATAGAGGAGAGAAAGAAGAGTGAAGAGAATACATGATAACACCCTAGAGGACTGCTTCTACACCTGTAGAAACATATATAATGACAATGCAGAAGCCCCACGGAGCTGCAGCGACACAGGCCCCGCCAGCAGCCGTCTACGCTGAAGAAGATCCAGCCATGGACCCAAAGACACGAGACCCTGGGGCACATCAGTCCCCAAGCAGAGGCCTGACAGAGCCACAGGAGCCCAGGCCCTGGCAAGCAGCTACTGGGAGTGAGCCGGCACACACTAAAGCACCCAGCCTTGGACACCAAGATCCACCAATACACAGTAGGCATAGACATCAGCCACCAGCAGGGAGTGTGACTGGGAGGAAATAGGCCCCACATTTGATGGGGGCCTAAACTGATCCAGAAAAGGAAGCAACCCAACCTGACACAAAAACCAGCACACAATGTCACAATCACACATTCCCACCCACACACGTACACGTAAAAACACTCACACCCAATGTTAAGACACACAACAGTGGATGTTGTACACATACTCACACTGTCCTTACACACCGATACCATACAGGTACCGATACTCCAGAGGGGCAACCTGCCCCCGGACCCAGGAGGTGGTCCCCTTCCTTCTGAGGTGGAGACAGGTAGACCGCCCCAGCACCAGCCCAGACGAGTGCTGGCACCTCCTGAACCCAAGCGACCTCAACCCAGACCCCGACCTCCTGCTCCGACCCCAGCCCCCAACGACCTCTGTCCCCATTTGGAGAAGGGGCCACGAACAAAATGGGGGCCACATCCACACAGGGCAAGCTCCACATACTGGCGCGCTGTAAGCACCCCCGCCGCATCCTGCCCTCCACCACAGAGTGCGCCGCGACGGCAAGGCAAGGGTCCCGCGCACACAAGCCACAGGCAATATAGACACAGCAAATGTGAAAGAAGGTTCTCAGGAAATTTGAAAGGATTATTGAGACAAAAGTAAATAGTCCTTCTGGGTGTATAACAGTATTCTAGGTTGGCACCAAGGGGGAGAGGTAAGTGGTTAATGTCTGAAGCTTGAAATAAGAAAATATTTTTGAAATATTGCCAGAGGTGAATTCTTACTGCTTGTGAAGATGATGGAGGTCCCAGAGTAGATGAGTATACCCACAGAGTCTGTGGTTGACAGACGGTAATGATTTTCATGTTGTCTTCCTTCAGAGTAAGAGTCTGAGGAATGTTGAAGGGTTGACAGGCAGGTAAGCGAACTACAAGTTGTTGGAGTGATCCTGAGGCTGGTATCAGAAGGCAGCCAGAGGAGCCATGAGGAGATTCACAGGGGAGAAATCTTGAGGGGATTTCTCCAGCAATTACAAGGAGTCAGGAAGCAGAGCACTGGCATGCAGGAACTGGCTCCTGTGGAAAGGAAGACAATAAAGGCAAGATTAAGCCAGGCATGAGACAACAATGGTATGGTTAGCTCATCTTAGTCTCCATTTACTTAGCCCTCCTAAAAGCAGCTTCTCTACTGGCTGCCCCAACACCTCAAGCTAGTGCTTTACATGGGTAGCTAGTCCAGTTGGAGGTTTTCAGTTCAGTTCTATTTAAAAACGTTCTCCTCAAGGTAAACCTTTGGTTTACCTTGGTTTTTAGGGAGTTTTCCTCTCCACTGTCACTACATTCATGTTCAGTATGAGGGATTGCTGCAAAGTCAATGCAAGCGACTGTCCACTGTCTCTACATGCTCATCCAAGAGGAGTGAATGCTGCAAGTCACTGACTCGATGCAATCTGCTGTGTTACCTTGGATAGAAAAGCGTTTATCCAATATGAATAATAAACTGAATCCAACTGCACTGTTTGATAGTTAGGAAACATCCAGGAAGCAACCTGTTCCTGGAACAATACTCTCATCGCCAAGAACCCCACCCTGGGAGGGTCGGCACTGGCCTGGACGGGCATGGAGGCCGGCGGTTTTTCACATCTGCCACCCGTAGAACCTCTGCTGGCATCTCACCTGCACCAATCGCAGAAGTCAGCTATGACAGTGGCAGGACCCACCCTTCCCTTCAAAGCTGATGTATCCTCTCCATGATCTCCTCAATCCTCTGTCAATGTTTTGCATGACCCACCCACAGGTGAAACTCAGCAGTCTAATCGAAGGCAGTGTGCACCTTTCCATGTGGTGCTTTTGGTCATCGGAAGCACCAGATAGAGGACAGCTACACTGCACTTTGTGTCTCAGCCAAAACAGTTGACAAGGTGGGAGAATTTCCCATTACTCCAAACACGAATATATCGGTTGTGGTACAAGTATAACTTGATGATGCCAAATGTACTATTTTTATAGGAATATATTTCTGAGATCCCTGATAAAGTTTTTTCTGCAAAAACCTGCTGTATTGAGTAAATATGTTGCTAACAAACAAACAAACTCTCTATAAAATGTGCCATTTGTTTTTATAATGCATATATATTATTTTGTTTTTGGTTATGATATTTACAACACTGGAAAACCCTTATGCATCAATTATGATACTTAACAAATGGCAGTGTGTAAAAAAAAAAAATTTTCCTTTTCCTTTTGTTTTCATGAGCCTCCAATAAAAAGGTTTTTTAGGATTTTTTTGGCACTTGTGGCTTTCATTTACAGCTACCAGACAGGAAATGGGCAGAGAGAAAAGGGGGAAGACATGCAGCAAACGTCTCAAGTTTGGGAATTGAAGCCAGGCAGGCGGCGTAGTGGACTATAGCCTCTGTATATGGGACACCTGCTCTACTGGTTCACCACACAAGGTCCCAACAGTTATTATTTAAGAAACATATTTTTTCTGGTTAATATTTGTTGTATCAGGCTGCCAAGGGTTAAGCCAGTTTTATTTTTTCAACTCTAAATGAGAATGTGGCTTTCCAATTTATGTTACCTTCTATTTTTGCATGCAGTCTAGTTCTTTTGTTTTTGTATCTAAAGCATACATATTGACATGTTTGTGTTTTTTTTTCCTTTAACAGTGTTGTTGTCAGGATTAGTTGTGTTAGTTAATGGTTGTGACCCAGGACAGGTCCAGCAATGCTCCTGGCTCCAGTCCCTCAGTGGCTCTGATTAAGATTAGGCAGATGTAGAAAATAGATGAATAGATGTACTGAGAGCCTCAGGGTTATTGCCGGCACAAAGTTAGATCTGGGTATTGATGCTGGTTTGTTTGTTTCTGATCTGTTCATATGATACATTAATCAGCTTAAAGAAATTGGCATAAAGGATTGTTCAATGTGGACAACAATGCTGAGATCTCTGATTCATGTCAGTGGACACAATGAACCAATGTCTCCATATAAACAATACAGAGAGCACTTTACAGCCTCTGCCTTCTCTACTATTCCAACTGTATGGGAGTCTGTTTTGGCCTAAATGTGGCTTTATAGCTGCAAGCCATTAAGGTTCTTCAAAGTTTATATTTTGTGGGATTCATTCACTTATTAGTGGCATAAAATAAACCAAAAGAACACTTTTAAACTTTTGTTAATTACCGTAGACACTATAGACAAGGCAGATTAGTGTTTATACCATACAGTAGGTATTTCATACATTAGTTGGTTTAAAAAGAAATGGTAAAAATTTCTGAAAGTAATTTCCAACTTTGGGCTTAGTTTAGACAAAGTAATTTAATTTATATGGGGGTAAAATGAGTACATTATACTTATTTTGTGGCGTTTAGTTTTACAGCTTATCCTCGACTTTTCACTCAACATGATGCCATTAAACATTAGTTCATTTTTGTTTTGACATTTGTTTACTATAATAATGAATGATGTCACCAATCAATTTTAGGTTTAATCAGCAGAGACAGACTTTGGTACTGGGTTAAGTGTGTTGCTGAGAAGGTTTTGAGCTCCGCATGATCTCACTTGGCAATCAGAGCAACAAAGCTAGGTATGTGATTTGCACAAATTTTGTGCTGCCAATCATTTTTGGAACATTGGGCTTACATTATCTGGGGAATTTCATTACTGTCTAAAAACTAAAACAAATAACAAGTAAAACAAATATTTGAACACACACACCACTAGACACGGTGGGCTTCAGAAACACCGTAAGTATACCATCTGAGAACAGCTTGAAGAAAAAGCTACAGGGTCAATCATTGAATTTAGTATGCTTTTTTGATATATGAAAATATATAGTACCCTTTTATAGAAAGTCTTTCTATGTACAGTACAGACCAAAAGTTTGGACACACCTTCTCATTCAAAGAGTTGTCTTTATTTTCATGACTATGAATATTGTAGCTTCACACTGAAGGCATCAAAACTATGAATTAACACATGTGGAATTATATACTGAACAAAAAAGTGTGAAACAACTGAAAATATGTCTTATATTCTAGGTTCTTCAAAATAGCCAAAATAGCTTTCCATGAAAGCTACAATATGGTGGAAGGTTCTGCCATCCTGTCTGCTTCAGGACCTCTATGAGCTCTCTCAGTAATTACCGGGGAATGGAAACTGACCTCAGACCTGCTAATTATAGTAATTGAAAGACCATGACTGCGACAGAACACTAGAAAGGTTGAACTCACCCCAATCCCTGAAAAAGACGCCATCTATTACATTTAAACTTTACGGAACAAAATGTCATAGCTAAACTGACATATTTTTGTAAATTGCCGATGTTCCCTCATTGGCAAACATGATTAAATCTGTCAAGCCATATATCACCATACCTTTTATTATGCTGACACTGCTTCCTTTCTCTTATGTAAAGTCAGATAGTCAGGTGATATTCAGCACCATGGAGTTATCTGCATTCACCATCCATGTCAAGGTTGAGGGTTTGGAGGTAGGACCAGAGCACAGAACATGGTGAGGAGGCCACATGGTGAGTAGATTGAGGTTTAATGAAATTGAATACAGACTTACAGGCAGGCGGCAGGCAGATTACAGAGTACAGGCAGGTAATCCAAAACACAAGTTTAGGAGGCAAACGGAAAAAAAACCAGAAGGAGGAACTCGGGAAGATAGTTAGGGAGTTAATGTGAGGAACCAGCGAGGAACAATGAAAACCAGAAAGCTAATATAGTGTTGCCTTCAGAAGTGCCTCGCTTCTTGATGTAATGTACAGTCATGTTTAATAAATTAGAATATGCATTCTGATGAGACTCGTTTGTCAAATTAAAAGTACCTTTTGAAAATAACAACCTTTGAGCTGGTATTAAGCCCACATTTTGTATTAAGATTTTATTTGGTCTGATGATTCTAATCTTAAATGTTGTGTTTTCATTAGCTGTAAGCGGAAAGTCATCATAATTAACCGAGGCTTGAAACAGTCTGCGTGTAATTAATCTATATAATGTGTTTCACTTAGTGAACTGAACTACAGGAATACTCTAGATAATTATATGACTGAGGAACATTTCTGACACCTTATTGTGTACAGAGATGTTGGTTTATTCAATTCAATTCAAAAATACTTTATTAATCCCGAAGGGAAATTAAATGTTATTATAGCTCATATTATGAAGGTTTCCTCAAAGAGCCGTTGTAGATGCTGATGGCTGTGGGCAGGAAGGATCTCCTGTAGCGCTCCGTCTTACAGCAGATCTGAAGAAGCCTCCGACTGAAGACACTCTGTTGTTGTAGGACAGTCTCATGAAGAGGATGCTCAGGGTTCTCCATAATGTTCTTCATTTTATGAAGAATCCGTCTTTCCACAATGATCTCCAGAGGTTCCAGAGGAGTCCCCAGAACAGAGCCAGCCTTTTTTATCAGCTTGTTGAGCTTTTTTAAGTCCCTGGCTCTGATGCTGCTTCCCCAGCAGATGATGAAGAAGAGATCACACTCTCCAGAACAGACTTATAGAAGATATGCAGCATCTTGCTGCAAACACCAAAGGACCTAAGCTTCCTCAAGAAGTACAGTCTGCTCTGTCCCTTCTTGTAGATGGCTTCACAGTTGCATCTCCACTCTAGTCTGTTGTCCAGGTGAACACCGAGGTATTTATACTCCACCACCACCTCCACTTCTTCTCTCATGATATAAATAGTTTTTGACGTATTCCTGTTTCTCTTAAAATCTACAATCTTCTCCTTTGTTTTAGTCACGTTCAAAAAATATATTATATTGTATATTATATTAACATTCGTGATGCGACTCTGGTTGCATATCATCCCAAGCTTTCTCTAATGGATTGAGATCTGGTGACTCTGGAGGCCATTGAAGTACAGGAACCCATTGTCATGTTCAAGAAACCAGTTTGATAAGATTTTTAGCTTTCTGACATGGTTTGTATTATCCAGCTAGAAGTAGCCATTAGAAGTTGGGTACACTATGGTCCTACAAGGGTAGACATGGTCAGCAATGATTCTCAGGTAAACTGCGGTATTTTAAAGATGCTAAATTGATACTCACATGCCCGAAGTGTGACAAGAAAATATCCACCACACCACTACACCAGTAGCATAACCTGTTGTTACAAGGAAGGATGAATCTATTCATTCATGTTGTTCATGTCAATTTCTGATCCCATAATTTCAGTGGTGTAGCTGGAATTTAGGCTCATCAGACCAGGCAGGGTTTTCCTAATCTTTTATAGGGCTTGTGATACCGACATCAGCAGCGCAATGCATCGTGACGTTGATTCGCATCTTCAGCAAGCCTGTGGGTTCAGTTTCCTGTTCTTGGCTGACAGGAGTGGCATCTTAAACCTTGGTTGTAATAAGTGGGTAATACTAATGCTGCCTTTTTAAAATATCAAACCGGTGTGGCCTCCTCTAACTTTAGTCATCAATAAAGAGTTTTCATCCACAAAACTGTTGTTCACTGGATATTTTCTCTTTCCTCGGGCCATTCTCTGTAAAATGGTTGTGGTAGAAAAATAACATCGGATTAGCAATTTCTAAAATACCATGTCCTTTTCAAAGTCATTTAAATCCCCTGTTTTCCTTGTTCTGATTTTTGCTTTGAATGTTGCCACATTGTCTTCACCACGTGAATAATGTTTGCCACCTTGCAATGGTCTTGTTAGCAGCGCATTACTAGCAGGAAAATAAACACTTTACATCTAAAAGACATTCAGTATATTTGCTAAAACTGTATGCTTTATAAGTTATTTCAATATTTTCAAATTAGAGTTCATATATACAATTTGGGACGTAAGTCAAAATAGAATACAACATGTTGTAAAAAAACTGGAACAGAGGCATGTTTACCACTGTGTTACATCACTTTCCCTTTTAACAACACTTAATAAGCATTTCAGAACTGAGGACAGTTATTGCTGAAGCTTTGTAGGAGGAATCCTTTCCCATTCTTGCTTCTTCAATTGCTCAACAGTCCAGGGTCTCCATTGGCATATTTTGTTCTTCATAATGTGCAGTAGTATAGAAAAGCATGTCTATTGTTGGAAAATATTCATGCTATGCTTAAAGGATCTGTGTTGCTATGCTCAAGTATGTTTAATAATGTGTGAAATAAAATGTATTGTGTAACTGAGGCCTGCAAACAGGCTTCTCTGTGTGTGTTTGACTTGGATATCATTTGCTCAGTAACAAGAAGATATTTTTGGATGTGTCTCTGTAAGATCTGCCCTACAACAAGAAGATATTTGTAGAAAAACAGGAAGTGCTGAAAAGTCATGTCAGAAGTGCCAGACAGCTCTGAAACTCGATTAAAATGTATGTTTTTCTTTGTAATGTACACGCCTTGATTTTGAATAAAAACTACTGTTCTAGGGGAATCAGAAGTTTCGGAAGTTTCTGAAGGATTCGGACGATCTTCTCCCTGTACAGGCATCTAAAGACTGCAGTCTCCGTGTTTCTTTTATTACTTTGTTTTATTAGTAACAGTATAGGAGGTCTTAGCTTTACCAAACAAACGAACACGCAGGAGTTCCTGGGATCAACTCCAACAGTACAGAGATTTCTCGAGATTCTCTTAATTTTTTGATGATATCAAGGACTTATGATGAAATTTGTAATTCCTTGCAACTGTACATTGAGAAATGTTCTTAAACTGTTAGACTATTTGCTCACGCAATTGTTCACAAAGTGGTGAACCTCACCCCATCCTTGCTTGTAAATGACTGAGCCTTTTGGAGAAGCTCCTTTTATACAATCATGGCACTCACCTGTTTCCAATTAACCTGTTCATCTGTGGAATTTTGCAAACAGGTGGGTTGTTTTTAATCACTCTTCAACTTTCCCAGTCTGTTTTTGCCCATGTCCAGCATTTTTTGGAATTTGTTGCAGGTATCAAATTCAATATGAGTGAATATTTACAAAAAACAATAAAGTTTATTGGCTTGAACTATTTTTACATGCAATATACAAGATATACATCAATCATAGTTTTGAAATGGAAACTGTGCATATCAATTTACTTTTTTGTTGGGACATATTATAGAAGATAAAAACATAATTTGAGTAATCTGATCTTGTTTATACATCTTTGTTCCTTAATGGATCTGAACACCAGGGCTTATAATTCATAAGGATGATATTAAATCTGATACTGAGCTGAACATCTATTGAAAGCACAACTGAGTGGAGGAAAAATAATTTTCTCCAACAGCACATTGTTTCCTTGATAGTGTCTTTGTTCACAAGCCCAGTTGAAAAGGAAAACCACTCCAACACAAAGCAATACAATACACAGCTTTGATTGCATTGTTAGAAGTGGTGAAAAAAACAACTATAAGATAACAAGTAGTTAGCCTTGATGGGTGTCCTCCACTGACTCTTTAAAGACTTCATACTGCCATTGAAAAGCTGCTGGCTGTAGCACAAGAACACTTGAGAAAACAGGGAATTTCTGGGCTGAACAGAAATGGGCCCATTTATAGTGTACTCCATATGAAATTAGGCCAGAAACAGAGGCATTTTTCTCAGCTGGGAGCAGTACAAGAGATGTACTTTGATACAATTTCAAGCAATCGCACCATTTGCTGTATTTTAGCAACTACTTGAACTGTCATTTGCATTACAAATGGAAACACTGGAACTATATCCCTGCTGTTGTTGTAGCCACTTTAAAGCTAGCAAAGTTTACAAATGATCAAAGAAACAAACATTTGCTGATCAGTTCTCCAAAATGATTCCTTTCAATTATTTTCTCCGTATTTAAATGTAATGGATGATGCCATGCAGTCTGCTTTTTGTCTGCACTCACAAATTGCTCTCCTACCATGCTTTTTCACACTCACCACGGCACAATTAAATCACAAACTTTGTTCTATCCAAGAACGGTTTGCAGAATACATCTCATCACAAAGTTGCAAACTGTCAATGTTCAATTACATTCATCTCAAGTCAGTTTATTTATACAGTTCCAATTCAGAATTAATGTCATCTGAAGGCACTTTACAAAAAGTGTGTATTATACATAAATGTTATATAATACACATATTATGTACAGTTATGTACAGTTAATTCAGTTCAGTCATATAGACAAACTGAAATTCCACTACAATTATTCAAATTTGATGGAATAGTAAAAAAAGTTTTTTATCTACGGAAACCTAACTGTATTGATTCACTGACTCCCAGAAGGAAACGTCCCCAATAACAGGAAATAACTTCCAACAGAACTAAACTAAGTGCAAGTGGCCATTTGTTGTCTGGGTATTTAAGAAGACATACACTGAATGCAAAGAAATAAACATAGAATCACCGATCGAGTAGTACTTTCTTTGTTACAAAAAAGTAGAGAAAATGGCATTATTAGCTCTTCTAGTGACTTCATCTAGGAGAGAACCACAGCTAAGCAAATAAGTTCTGCGCCAATTTTCAAACGACAAACGAGAGCACATACATTCAGTTGCAGCAAAAGCTCAGCCAATAGCATATGTCTAGCAAAGAGTCAGGATTAAACACTAAAAGACAGGGCCAAGTGTCATTATGTCATGGAGTGACATTTTGGACTTGTTGGTTTATTTTGTAATTTTGATTCTCCTTATGGCTCTTTGTTTATTTCTTAAGTTATTGTTTCTATGTTCCCCTCTAGTTTCTCTTTTTACTTTAGTTCATAGTTATTCTAGTTCTTTATTTCCTCCTCTGACTTATTCTTTTGCTTAGTTTGTGTTTTCTGTTTCAGTCCTTTCACCCATCCTCAGCCTTTGTATTTGTTTCACCTGTTCCTTGTCACACCTGTTCCCTGTTTCTTTGATTACCTGCCTTTTGTTCCCCTCTCTGTGCTCTGTGTATATTAGTTGTTCTGTTTGTTTAGTTCGTCGCTGGTTCCTTGTTTCTATGTCGGTGATGTCTATGCTTTGTTTATGCTACGTTTCTATGTCTATGCTTTGTTCATGCTTCGTTTATGCTACGCTTTGGATACCTATGCTTCGTTTGGACTATGCTATGCCTTGCTATGAGTACCTGCAGGTTTGCGCAAGTTTTGATCTAGTCCTTGTTTCATCCCTGCAGTGTGTTTTGTTACCTTTTGGACTTTTATGAATAAACAAGGAAGTATGATGCGGCTACCGAGCTCTTGTCTGCGTTTGGTCCGACCCTCAGTCCTTCCCCGACACATTATGTTCGAGAAATATCTCACTGTAAGGAGAGAAGTGAAGAGAATGGATGAGTATGGGTATCGGAGGGAAAACGAAACTACGAGCAAGTAGTTATTTTGATACATAGATCGACTAACTGAGTTATGATGGTCAGGTCGCCAGGGGGAATGTGATTCAGGATCCAGGTCTTACACAGGTATATCCTTAGAGAGTTCACTTGGTGCTGTTCTGTGGAGCTCAGGTTACCGTAAACAAGTTCGATGTGCGGTGGCTTACGTTGGAGGGTGGACAGGGTACGCTTGTGGCTTGGCCCAGGAGACGAAGAGGACAGGAAGCTGCCAGCTTGATGCAAATCCAAACGAAGGTACAGGACAGACCAAAAGTTTGGACACACCTTCTCATTCAAAGAGTTGTCCTTATTTTCATGACTATGAATATTATAGCTTCACACTGAAGGCATCAAAACTATAAATTATTACATGTGGAATTATATACTGAACAAAAAAGTGTGAAACAACTGAAAATATGTCTTATATTCTAGGTTATTCAAAGTGGCCACCTTTTGCTTTGATTACTGCTCCGCACACTCTTGGCATTCTGTTGATGAGCTTCAAGAGGTAGTCACCTGAAATGGTTTTCACTTCACAGGTGTGCCCTGTCAGGTTTAATAAGTGGGATTTTGAGCCTTATAAATGGGGTTGGAACCATCAGTTGTGTTGTGCAGGAGGTGGAGGTGCTTAAGACCTGGATCCTGAATCTCATTCCCCCTGGCGACTTCACCATCATAACTCAGTAAGTCAATCTCTGTATCAAAATAACTATTTGCTCTTAGTTTTGTTTTTCCCTCCAATACCCGTACTCATCCATTCTCTTCACTTCTCTCCTTACAGTGAGATATTTCGTCCATTCTGTTCCTGACTATATCTTCAATAAACAACCTTTATTTTACTTCCTCCTCCTGAGTGTTCTCTATATGTGGGTTCGAGCTATTTTCGAACATAATGACACTTGACCCTGTCACGAGTCACTTGAGACCACTGGCTTTATCTGGGAAACATGGAATGTGGGATCAATATGAAGACTTGCAGGAAGGCGAAGACGAACAGCAGACGGACTAATTACCATCTCAATCTCATAGGGACCAATGAAGCAAGGCGAAAGCTTCTTAAACATGGATTGAAGGGGCACATCACGTGCCGACAACCAAACCCTTTGTCCAGGTCGATACTCTGGTGCAGGTCTGTGTTTGCGGTCAGCAGTGCGATTGAGGCTCTGGACAGTTGGTCTTACAGCGGCGGATATGTTGGTGGACGGATGACACAGTGATTTCTCTTTCATCAGCAGCAAACAAGGGTGGCTGATAGCCCAGTGAGGCCTCAAAAGGCGAACGTCCAGTGGCAGAGGAGATGTGAGAATTTAAAGATAGGTAGATATGCGCACCAGTCAGAAGGGTTAGTGGACGTGAGACATCGTAGGGTTGATTTTAGCTGCTGATTTAATCTTTCGGTCTGACCATTAGACTGTGGGTGGTGTTGGAATAATTGTATATAGATTTATTTTACATTTTCTCTTTATTACCATTGCTATTTGACTTTTATAACCTTTCATGTTGTATGTGTAAGTAAACATGTGATGAGTTGTTTGCAGGCAAGGAGGAAAGGTGGAATCGAGATGATGCAGTCACAGTTGAGGACATCACAAAGACAACAACTGATTGTGCTGAACAAAGATCGCACATATCTTAAGATTGTGGAGACAATTATTGTAAATAGGAATCTGAGAATATTATTTAATATTTAATATTAATACTTTAATATTGATATTTTAATATTTTACCAAATAATATTTCGGTCTGTTAAGGATTGTCCTGTGAATACCAGCCCAGTAAGGCGATGGTATTAGGACAGAATAGAAAGGTGTGAGATGAGCTCTGGCATTATTGAACAGCATAAACTCTGCACATATATGGAATGAATTCACACAATTTCTTAAAATACAAGAATTTATTAACAAAAATAAGTCAACTCAAAGTCAAACATATTTCAATCAACAAACTCTTTACTATGCTAAAACAATCCAACTAAACTACCAAGCAGAATTAAAGAATAATGAAGACTAATGGACTATGTACAATATAAACAAGTTGATCAAAGATGATTAGAAATCATGACCAAAAAGAGTGATGCAACATTACCATGCAATGTTTATGTTTGAGAACCAAGGATTATCTTGAAGAATCTGGAAGTGAAGTTAAGTTAGTCTTGGAACTAACTTAGGAAATAATCAGCAAACGTTTAGACAACCCTTCACAATACAAGATCAGATAAAATATTATTTTAATAAAATAATGTTTTAAATAATGATCTGCTGAATAAAACCAACCTCCTGGATGATTAATTCTCAATGGTGTCTAATTAACTGCCTTTATTTATTAAAATAATATTTGAAGAAATATTGAGTATTTTGGAAAAGAGCCAAATCTTTCTGGAGAAATGGGGCTTAAATGGTGTTTACTTAGTTATCAACTCTAGTAAATGATGTTCAGGGACGATTATTCACTAGCTTGAAAACCAACAACCTTAATGACTAGCCTTAATGCTAGCACACGTGTTCTTACCGGCTGGCCGTTGGGCTAACAAAGAAGCTAGCTAAAGTGCTAAGCTAGAAGATAGCTTAGCACCAGAATCAACACATACCTTTAAAATACCAGGGTTACAATGCATAAGCGCGGACGGCGCGTTATGAGCAATGTTCTGGTTCAAACCACCCTTTAAATAAAGTTTATCTTAGCTTTAAAACATACAAAGAACACGGAACCGGCGCGTGCCCTAGCTAGCCTACTAGCACTAAAGATAGCCAGGTTCCACAAAACAAACTTAATAACATGAAAACGTTTAGATCATTTCATGTTAAACCTATCTGTTAATCTGCCCAAACCCAACCTCTGACCCTGTTGAGGGAATGTTGTCCAAGGGCGATGAAGTTCGAATAAACGTTCACAGTCAACAAGCGGTTGGTTTTCAGCTAACCTCTGCGTTCGCTCTGTGAGCAATAGCGTTAGCTCCGGAGGGCTGGGCAGCTGTTCGGTACCGTAACACGGTGGTGCAAGCCGTAGTCCGTCCTTGCGGCTCGGCTTGTAGAAACAGCTTCTCCACCGGGATCTCTCCTCGATACAGTTTTGCTTCTGTGGGGCCTCGACGAGAAAATGTAAGCAACTCTTACACCTTAATTTTCCCGTTCATGAATGAAAATACCAGATACACAGACAGTATTTCATTCTACTTAACTTTGCATATGATCGATGATCGTATGGCTTTGGATCCAGTTGAATTTATGTCTTTTTGCCAGCAAAAGACATCAGCGCGCTTTCCTCTCCTATCCGGTTCCTCTGGAAGGCCGTGTGGAAGAGAAAGATTTGTGGAAAGGTGGGGGCTTTTATTTGGGTAATGGCACCACAGGAAGTCCGCAGTTACCCCCTTTCCTGGCTGTGCTGGAAGAAGGTTAATGCACTTTATTTTGAAAAGTTCCAGGAAAGTATGTACCGGAGTTTTAGTGTTGAAACCCATGGCTGTGGTCCCAACACAATGCAAGCGTGTTAGTACAGGATAATGGTGTGCATGACCTATGTCACGTTGCTGTTGTTTGTTTTCCCCCATCCTTCAGAGCAGCAACATTCATTGTAACTAGGGACCACCCTAAATAAAAAGAGGATTCGGAGAGATGGTTTTCAGAGCGGTAGGAGATTTGTAACTGAAAGCACATCTCTGTCAGTTCTCCTCGCAGCGAGTAAGAAACTAATTATCTTGTCTTTCTCTTCTTTTTGTGATGCTATAGTTATTTTAGGTTGATTGAACATGACATTTTTGGTCCTTCGAGCCGGATTCTAATATGCCTGAGGATTCCAGCGGGTTGGTGGAATCCAGTAAAGACCGTCCGCACGGCATACTCCATCAGGGAGACTCTCAGACCCTTTCCGGGACTGGACCTCGGCCCGCCTGCTGGGGTCTGACAGCTGACAGAACTCCGAGAGAGAGGGGAAAGACAACGTGTTGATTTGAGTTTGGATTAAAAAGTGTGATGAATTACTGGGGGTCATTGCATGATGTAAAACCCTGTGAATCCTAGGCACTAACAGGTAAAAGGAGGATGACGGAGTCCTGAAAAGTATTAAGAAGTAATACTGAAAATTCCGTGTTTAAAAAGAGGACGGCGGAGTCCCAAAACCTATTAAGAAGTAATATTGAAAATTCCGTGTTTAAGGGACGGCGGAGTCCTGATAAGTATTTAAACAAAAATAATAAGAAAATTCCGCATTTAAAAAAAAATAAAAATGTGTGAATGTGAGAAATTAATGGAAGATTTAAACCACTAGGTTTGCCTAATACCAAAGCAGTAGGATTGTAAGTGACTAACTTTTGTGGATGCAAAGGCAATAATTCTCCACTCAAAAGAGTTGAAGTGAGAATTACCACAAAAGGAGATTTTTCTGTCACCCTACTGAGCAGAATAATCCAGCATTTAGAATACCCTAGGTTTTGATATACTGGACCAAATTTTTCAAAAATGGGAAAAAGGGGCAAGTAAAATAAATTAAAAGACGAATTACAATGCAAAGACCGGAAATTAATAGAAGCACAGGATTCAAACAAATTAAAATAGTTAGATAAATGAATAACCACATATAATTATGATGGTCGATTAAACTCTCAAAAAGTAGTTAATCTACAGGATTGTCAAAATAAGGTGAGATCTTTCCATGTAATCCATGCAACATTTAGTAAGTGCTCACAGTTAACTCCATAAAAGTTACAATAAATATCCTTATATCCTTATGTGTAATCCATGCAGTAATTATTAAAACACACAGTTGAAGCACTGGGAAGTGAAACAAGCATGTTCTCATATTCTGGAGCTGAGAGACTGGAGAGGCCTGTGTGGAGCCACATATTATCTGCCACATGTTATCTGTCTTATCTTTTGCAAAAATATAAACAAGTATATCCAAAGAAATGATGTATGATGATTTTACATTCTTTCACATGTATTAAATAAAATTGGTAATCTTTGGTTAACAAGTTAAAAGATGTATGATTGAAATGTGGTTAAGAACTGAGAATTAGAGGAAAAACATTAAGGTTTGGCATTCTCAATAAGCTATATATGAAAGAAATATAACATTAATCATTAGTAAAGCATGAATACAAAGAATGAAGTGATGTTTTTGCAACTGTTTTAAAGTAAACGCTGAAAGCTGAAGAATGGAATGTGTAATACTGTGTAAAGTTTAAAACTGAGCAGATTAGGGAAAGAACTGTAGGAAGATAAGGAGTGACGAGAGCCGGCTGCATGCTGACAGCGACGAGAGGAAGGGAGGATGCGACTACAGACCAGCGTGGCTATTATCGGCATCTCCAAGGCTGAGAAACAGAATCAGTAGGTCAGTGACCATGACTAAAGTATTGAGCAATAATCAAGAAGCTGAGCTAAATAGATTGTGCAATAACTAAGAAGCCTAATAAGGGCTTGACCAGTGAAGGCATCAAGCGCTATAAAAACAATGCTGAGAGCAGAAACGGGGTTGTTTCCAGCGAACAAGATCGGACGGAGAAAATAAGCTTGGATGGAAATGGAACAGACACAGCCCAACTGATCGACTGCATTAAAAAGAGGATCAACCCGTGGGCCCAGAAAGGACTGTGCCTCAAAATTAAGAATCTGATTTCATCTAAAGCCTTTTTATCCAGACAACAGAAGTGAACTTGATCGGTGAACAGCTGATTGCTCTAAGATTCAGGCTTCTGGAAGTCCTGAATCAATTTAATTTATGTCTCCGAGTTTCCTTCAACTCTTCAACCTCTGGAAAATACTGTCTTCGGAGACACATAACAACAAAGATCCTGTTTAACCAGCGACGTCTGGAGCATCAGTGCCTGCCACTTAAAGGAAGAAAACTGAAGATTAAGTCGTATTCCCTTCAAGAAATCACTCGTTGTTACCAGAAGAAACGTCTCCATCAGATGCATGGATGAGCCTCCGTCTTCAAAGCCTCTCCAAACCCACTAGTTTAAGCATCAGGGAAAGACAGGTTGAGTTGAATGATTCATTTCTATTATTGAAATTATTTTGTGTTGCCGAATTTAAGCTGTTACTGACCCCTGCAAAAGCGTTACTAATTAAAGAAAGCATATAAAATTTTAGAGAAATCGTGGACATTCATTTATTTGAGTCACCGTATTGTTGGTTTTTCATTGGTGGTAAAAAGTCTTGTTGCCTGGTTCTAAGATATTTTAGGAGGTTTTTATAGGTTGCCTTAGCCAAGTTTGTTAAAACAGCGCCCTTGGGGCTCGTGCTGAGCTACTAAAATTAACCTAGCCCATATACCAAGAGCCAGTTGTAAATTAGGGAATGAGCAGCCGTGAACAAAAGTGACTGTCGAGGGTGTGGATGACTGCGATAGGCTACTCGGTCGCCCAGACCTCCAGTTGAAGAAGGGCCAGACTTTTGGATGAAGGTTGTCAGAGGCTAGGCGATTCATTTCCTGACACCAGCTTAAACAGAACTTTCAGTAAACCTGCTTAGTAAGACCTTTCAGGTTTAGGGAAGTCCGGACCCGTTAGATGGAGAACTGGATTGAGCAATCCCTCTAGACATGGGGAAGTAGGAGGGAGGGGTTAGCTCATCGGACAATGAAAGGATGCAATAATTAAAAGTACAAAAACGTGATTCAAGAAAAAGGGAAAAAGAAGGTTATGAGGATGTAGATTATTGGTTAAAAGAGGCTAAAAGAGAGAGATGTGATGCAGGAGATAAGAATGGACGTTCTTGTGGATAGCAGAAAAGGTCAGAGTGCTAAGAAGTATTTTTTGATGGACTTGCAAAGTAGAGCAGCAGAACAAAAGAAAGTGAGTAAAAAGAGACGGTGGAAAGTGTTTGTTTTGTACGACAGATCTGATGAGGCTTTGACAGGATTGGATAGGCTAAAATGAGTCCCTTTGGCTTGGGACTTCCCCTTTGGTGAATAAATCCATCCCCACCATGGCTGTACCTCGTGTATGTTTTATTTGTGTTCATTTTTTATTGTTTGAGACGCTGGAGGCTGTTGATACAGCTTGTCACAGAGGTTCATGGCATGACATGTTTCTTCTGTGTAACCTTAGAAAATATTTTACTCTTTTAACAGCAGCACAAATACTTAAGATTTCAGAGTATAAAATGATGCACGAGAAGGAATAAAACCAGTAATAGAGGATTTAATAACTGCAGGGGTGATAATAAAATGCGAGGACTCACCATGTAACACCCCCATTTTTCCAGTTAAAAAACAAGCTCCATCAACAGGATGGCACATGGCATTAGACTTACAGGCAGTTAATAATGCAGTTGTTCAGAGAGCACCATGTGTTCCTGATCCTTATACACTATTAAATTCCCTAAGACCAGATGCTAGAATATTTACTGTAGTTGATATAAGCAATGCATTTTTCTCTGTACCTATAGATAAAGATAGTCAGTTCTGGTTTGCATTCACTTTTGAGGGACAAAGATATACTTATACCAGACTACCTCAAGGCTACTGTGAAAGTCCAACTATATACTCTCAGGTAATGAGTGCAAGTATGGCCAAGTTTGACCCTCCAGGAGGTAGTCAGGTTTTACTATATGTTGATGATGTGCTATTAGCCTCTCCTGATGAAGAGACCTGTAAAGATGACACAAAAGCATTATTTAAACATTTAGTAGAAGAAGGACACAAAGTCAGTAAAAAGAAACTTCAGTTGTGTAAAAATGAGGTTAAATACCTAGGCCACAATCTTAGCGCAGGGGGACGCACAATTGTAGAAGAAAGAAAGACTGCAAAATTAAAAGTAAAAAAACCAGTAACAAAAAAGCATATGATGTCCTTCCTTGGACTAACTAATTATTGTAGAAACTGGGTGCCAAATTATGCAGAAATAGTAGCTCTATTAAACAAACTAATGTATGAGGAAGAGCTGAAAATGACATCTGAACTGAAATGGAGTGTAGAAGCTGAAGATTCATTTATCAACATAAAATAAGTTCTAGTTTCCAGTACTGCTTTAGCATTACCAGACTATAGTAAACCGTTTGTTCAGATGGTAGATTGCAAGGGACATTTTATGACTTCAGTTCTGTTTCAACAACATGGAGATAAAATGAAACCAATAGTTTATTTCTCCTCAAAACTAGATAGTGTTGCATGTGCGCAATCATATTGTGTGAGAGCTGCAATTGCAGCCTCAATGGCAGTTGAAGTCAGTGCCACAATAGTGTTATTCCACCCTTTAACTTTAAGAGTTCCCCATGCAGTTTCAGCATTATTACTGCAAAGAAATATGACTGTTCTATCACCTGCTAGACATTTGTCCTGCATGTCAACCTTACTGTGACAACCACACTTAACTATAGAAAGGTGCACCACTTTAAACTCAGCAACATTGTTACCCACACCTGAAGATGGAATTCAGCATGTTTGTCAAGAATTAGCAGAAAAAGAAGCAAAAACTAGAAGTGATTTGCAGGATCAACCCCTGGTACAGGGCAAGATAGTCTATGTAGATGGTTCCTCCAGAAAAGATGAGACAGGGAAGACACAAACAGGATATGCAGTAGTGACTAAAGATACAGTGTTAAAAGCGGAACAATTACCTTCACATTATTCTGCACAGGCTGCAGAGCTTATTGCGTTAACTGAGGCCTGCAAACTATTTGCAGATGAGGAAGTAACTATTTATACTGATAGTAAATATGTATTTGCAACAGTGCATACATTTGCTCAATGTTGGAAGAATAGAGGCATGGTAAAGTCTACTGGGAAACCAGTAACGCATGCTGATTTGTTAAAAAACGTACTAAATTTAGTACACCTCCCTAGGAAAATTAGCAGTCTGTAAGTGTGCAGCTCAAACGTCTGGCACAAATGATGTCATAAAAGGAAATGCATTTGCAGATAAAACAGCAAAAGCAGCTGCAGCAGGACAAATCAAAATATTAGTTATGGAAAAACAGAATAGTGTAGACAATGTTGTGTTAAAAGAAATGCAACAACAAAGCCCACCACAGGAGACTGAAAGGTGGAAAAAACATGGAGCTGCATTAAAAGATGAAGTCTATATTTGACCAGATAACAAACCTATCCTACCAAAGAACCTATATGTTAGGTATTATTTAGTCAACTCAAGGAA
Source organism: Girardinichthys multiradiatus (assembly GCF_021462225.1). Classification (NCBI taxonomy): domain Eukaryota; kingdom Metazoa; phylum Chordata; class Actinopteri; order Cyprinodontiformes; family Goodeidae; genus Girardinichthys; species Girardinichthys multiradiatus. Next base: position 3,603,267 of record NC_061795.1, on the reverse strand, counting down.
TGACACAGAGTCTCTATTATCTTGCAGCAAGAGGTAGCCTACACTTTGCAGTGCAACTCTACAAAGTGTTGACACCCTCTCTCTTTATTTAGATGCTGGTTCAAACACAGTTCAACAGACAGTTCAGACAGTTGTGTGTGTGTGTGTGTGTGTGTGTGTCTGTGTGTGTGTGGGTCAAAGACAGTTCGAATGTGTGTGGGGGTGAGAACAGCCTCTGTGTCTAGTTTCACATGTGCAGCTCAGAATGTACAAGGTCTTTTTAGTGATAAACACAAGATAGAGGTTTTAACACCCAACAGTCCCTCCTTTTTTATCACGAATAAGGTCATGGTTAGATACATGCAAAAAGAAAACACTCTGTGTGAGCGAAAAACCCACGGACGGGAAAGCAGATTATATTGCGGGAAAATACTCACACGGCCCCTCCGCCCAAGGCAACCATCAATCATGGTAGAGTACAACAATAATAATAAAACAATGTAATAAATCAAAGAAAACAAAATGCAATAAAAGTAAAGGAATTAAAACAAGCCTTGTTTATGTCATCATTGTACTTTTTCTCATTTCACTTAAACAGCAACTTCTTTTGATTTTCTGCTATAAGGTCATTTTATGAAGTACAATTTATGAGTACACTCAGGCATTGAAGATATATTCATTTACAACATGTCATCATAGTCATCTGTTTTTGGGTCCAGTGTGGTGTCGTCTTGAATCAATGCTGCGACTGTGACTGATTGAGTTACTATCCTTTTTACCATGCATTTGCAGCATGGGATAATACATATTGACAAGGTGCACAGGATGATCAGGAATGCTGCTATGGCGAGTAAGAAAATCTTAACCCAATTCATCCATCCCCTTTGGAGCATCCAGTCTAGCCAAGAGGAGCTGGGAGTCGGGTGGTCGTGTGTCATGACGTTTTGCAGGTTACGCAGGTTATTCAGTGCTCCTGTTATATCTGGGGAATGTATATTATCTGGGATATATGTGCAACAGGTGTTGTTCAGCAAAACGCAAACGCCCCCCGTTGATGCTGTTAGAATATCCAAAGCCATGCGGTTCTGAATTATCGTGGCTCGTATAGCGCTCATTTCTGTGTTTTGACCCTCTTCTACTATTATGGAGTTATTCAAAAACAGCCCTAATCGGTAGCTTAAAGTTTCCCCACGCAGCATTAGTTTGCCCACACCTAGCCAAGGAAGGAGAGATAGTGTCACTTTATCTCCTTTTGGCCAAAGCTTAAATTCATCCGGGACATTAGTTCGCCAGATAGGGTCGTGTTTTTTTTATTTTTATATCTCTCTTGTCATGATGTAGGGTTGTTTGGTTTTTGGTTTTGGGTTTCTTCTTATGTTTGTCACAGTTAATGTTTTGACTCGTTCTTTTGTTATTATTATTCTTATTTTCCTGGTCATGCTTTAGTTTTGTCGTCTTGTTCATGTTTTGTCAAGTTTGGTTTTCGGATCTGGTTATGCTTCAGCTTCATGTTTTTCTAGTTTGTTTATTAGAGTCTCTGTTTTTGCCGCAGCCACGTTTTGTTCTGTCTGTCAATTAAGTTTATTCGGCTCACCTGTCCAAGTTAATCTGTCCCCTTGCTCCACCTGGTATTCACTCGATATATTCACACCTGCTCTGTTTGTCTTCACGGAAACATCTTTCACTCATGCTCATGTCTTGCTCTCATGCTCATGTCTTGTTCTCTAACCAAGTCTTGTCTTTTTTTTTGTTCCTGCCTCCTGCTGAGTGTGAGTTTTTGTAAATTAAACCTTTTCTTCACTTACCATCACGCTGCCTGCTCGTCTGCATTCTGGGGTCCAATATCAAGTAAACCGTAACAGTATGTTTCCGCCAAACATGGACCTCGCGGAGGAGCATCAGGCTAGCTCCATTGATCTCCTTACTTTCCTGTCTTGGGAGGCGGAGAAGTCGTTGCGCCATTCTGCGGGGCTGTCAGTGCCGCAGTCGGCTTATGATGGAACCAGGTTGGCGATTCCAGTTCCGGGGACAGGTCCCCTTCGTCGCCGTTCTCCGCCTGCTCCCCTGGTTGTGCACTCCTACCACCGCAAGAAACGCCGATGTGCAGGGGTTCCTAGCCGGTGGGCTGGCGAGGAGGTGGTTTCCCAGCCAGCCTACATGAGGGCTGCAGCAAGTGAGCCCGCATCTTCGTCTGCCACAGCACTGTCTGCCAGGCTCGCTGCACCTCCGCCCATGCCGTCTGTGCTCGCACCAGCCGGAAGTTCTGGGGCAACACCTGCCGAGCTGGAGCAGCGCTTGAGGTTCACTGCACGCCAAATAAAGATCCTCAGGACGACTGGTCTCCTGTATTCCACTCCTGAGCTGATGGAGAGGATAAGGCAGATAGAGATGGAGTAGGAAACAGCAGTAAGGTTGTTTTACTGCCATCCTCCTTCATCCACACCAAGCCACAGGAGTGCTGCTGCAGAGCAGCCCACGTCAGGTCTCCAGAGCGCTGCTCCAGAGCAGCCCATGTCAGGTCTCCAGAGCGCTGCTGCAGAGCAGGCCACGTCAAGTCTCCAGGGAGCTGCTGCAGAGCAGCCCACATCAAGTCTCCAGGGAGCTGCTGCAGAGCAGCCCATGTCAGGTCTCCAGGGAGCTGCTGCAGAGCAGCCCACGTCAAGTCTACAGCCAGGTCTTCAGCCTGACACACCACAGCCTGACTCCAGGCCAGACCCTAAGTCTGCCTCAACCCCCTCCACACGTCACAGAAGACGTCGTAAAAGGGACACCCCTGCTCACACCATTGAGGGTCCTGCCGACGCCTCAGCTCCTGCTCACGTCAATGAGGGTCTCGCCGACGCCTCAGCTCCTGCTCACGTCACTGAAGGTCCTGCCGACGCCTAAGCTCCTGCTCACATCACTGAGGGTCTCGGCGACGCCTCAGCTCCTGTTCCTAGTCTGCAGGGGTTCAGTAAGGAACGTTTTGTCCTCGTTCTGGCCTTTGAACCCATAGACGAGGGTTCGCCAGGCTCTGCTTCAGCCTCTGAGGGTTCGCCAGGCTCTGCTTCAGCCTCTGAGGGTTCGCCAGGCTCCACGCCTCCGGAGTTCCACAGAGTTTCTAAGATGTCCTCTACTCTGCTCAGTCGGCCTCCTCATCTACCTGCAGTTTCCCGTCGCAGGCCGCCATGGTCTCTACGCTTCTGTCGGCCTCCACATCTTTGGTGCAGGTCGGGTCGCCCGCCTGAACTCTGTGCCTTCTCAGGATGACCTCCTGGTCGCCCGCCTGAACTCTGTGCCTGCTGGGAACGACCTCCCGGTCGCCCGCCTGAACTGTGTGCCTTCTCAGGATGACCTCCTGGTCACCCGCCTGAACTCTGTGCCTGCTCGGGACGACCTCCTGGTCGCCCGCCTGAACTCTGTGCCTGCTCGGGACGACCTCCTGGTCACCCGCCTGAACTCTGTGCCTGATCGGGACGACCTCCTGGTCGCCCGCCTGAACTCTGTGCCTGCTGGGAACGACCTCCCGGTCGCCCGCCTGAACTGTGTGCCTGCTCGGGACGACCTCCTGGTCGCCCGCCTGAACTCTGTTTTTGTTTTTGTCTTGTTTTCTAACCAAGTCGTCTTTTTTTTTTTATCATGCCATGCCTGTCTTGCCTGCCCGTTTGTTTTCTTCCTGCCTCCTGCTGAGTGTGAGTTTTTGTAAATTAAACCTTTTCTTCACTTACCATCACGCTACCTGCTCGTCTGCATTCTGGGGTCCAATATCAAGTAAACCGTGACATCTCTTTAGCCTTTTGGAGAAGGTGGATATACTTTTTATGGTGTTACCCATATAAATAGAAAAATCCTTTTCCTTTTTTTTACTCAAGCAATTGTGGTGGAATGTCTTTCCGTTGGCATGTGCTTCGAATGGTGTGGCTCTTCCCTTATTACTGATGTGCAGAGGCTGCCATTTCTTAGGGTCGCAGATGCAGTTATGTGGGTCACATGCATATGCAAGAGAATTGTTGTAATGTGTGTACGTTTCGTTGTTCTTACCAACCACTCGGATGCCTTCTCCTCTCGTCAGGTTCTGACCGGGAACAATAAAATATGCACGTTTCGCATGCCCCCAGAGTCCTACTGAGAAGGCACAAGCTGCTTCTGTGAAATTCATTATTCTCACTTATATTGTAGGGCCCTGGGAATGAACTGGCATGGTAGAACATACATAACAGTGTGTTTCATTTTGTGCTTTGCTGTTTCGTACACATAACAATACCAATTGTTCTGCAGAAACAGATGTCCTCCTCCTTTCTTTTGAGGTCTCAGATGAGAGCCGTCCGGTGTCCATCTCTTCTCGTGTGATGTTGCATCCTGTGGATCCTGCCTTAAACAGAGAAAGAGTCCTGCTACCAGAATTAGGCTCAGGCTTATCAGTCCTGTCCACATGTTACAAAAAGCCATGCTAAGTTGGACACAGGTCAGTTGTTTTCTTCACCGGTTTGAAATGCTGAGCCCTATGGGTCACCAGCCCCTTTGTAGCCCCTGTTACCCCGTCGGTTGGTTTGGCTCCTGTAACAGTAATATTGGCTTACAGTGTCTCTTGTGGATCCAGGATGGTCTCTCTGCAATTTGTAGAGCTGTCGGTGTGGTCAGGAGAACTCGGTATGGCCCTTTCCAGCGGGGGGGTGCTCCAGTCCTTTCTGTGGAGTGTCTTAATCAGGACCAGGTCTCCAGGCCTCAGGTAGTTCTGTGGAATAGGAGCAGAGTTTACTGGCAGACTACTGGACAACTGTGCTTCTTTTGTTTGTAACATTTTATTCATCCACTCAGCTAGTGATGTTTCCTGCTGTGCTTTTCCTACATCATCCATTTCTGATGGTAATGGAAAAGGTCTTCTGTGCACTATTTCAAATGGAGTGAGACCAGTTTGATTTGGAGTTATTCTAATCCATAGTTTGACCAGGGAAAGGCATTCGGGCCATGGCCTCCCTGTTTCTTCCATTGTTTTCCTTAATCTATTTTTTATTGTTCCATTTGTTTGTTCAACCAGCCCAGCACTTTGTGGGTGGTAAGAGCAATGGTTCTTTAACTGAAACCCTAAGGCTTTAGAGCACAGTTCTACTACACTGTTTACAAAATGAGTTCCATTATCTGATCTTATAATTTGCGGAATACCATACATGGGGAAGAAATGTGTCACCAGGCTTTTGGCTACTGTGAGTGCATCACAGTGTTTGGCAGGGTATATTTCAACCCACTTTGAAAAAGCATCTATGACCTTTAAGCAATATTTATTTCCCCCTGACCATGATAATTCTATGAAATCCATATGTATGGTATGAAAGGGGTGTGCTGCTGCTGGAAACTTGCCTCTTTTGGGTCTCATGTTTCCCTGTGGATTGTGTTTGCAGCAGACAATACATGATCTACAAAGGTTTTTTGCATAGTCAGAAACATTTATTGTGTAGAAACGATGATTTACTAAGTGTATCATTCCGCCCTTTGACACATGGCAAAATCCATGTGTCACGTGCGCTGCTGCTTTGTATAGGTTCTTTGGCAGAATAGGTTTATTCTGTAGATGATAAATATCATTCTTTAGTGTGGCTCCTCTGTTTAGCCAAGATTTGACTTCTGCAGCTGGTGCAGATTGCTGTGAGTCTTTCAGCACATCTGTATCTATAAATAGGAGATCGGGCATTTTCAAAGTAAGGGGAAGTTTTGAAGCTGCCTTAGCGAAATTGTTCCCTTTTGTTTCGGTAGTCTCATCAATTTGGTGCGCTTTGCATTTGCAAAGTGCTATTTTAGCTGGTAGCTGAATAGCTGACAGCAATCTCTTTAATAGATTGAAATGAGTTAGTTCTGTCCTTGATGATGTTTTAAAACCTCTGTTCTGCCATATCTTGGCAAAATGGTGGACAGAACCGAATACATATTGGCTGTCTGCGTATATTGTTAAACTTTTTCCTTCATGCAATTCACATGCTCTTATGACAGCATATAATTCAGCAGTTTGTGCAGAGCATGTGTGGGGCAGGGCCTGTGATTCTATAATTTTAGTTTCAGTGGTTACTGCATAACCAACTCTGTTTTACCATATTCATCTTTTGATGCTGATCCATCTACAAAGACAATCTGTGAGCTCTGTAGAGGGGTCTGAGAGATGTCTTGTATGGGTTTTGTGTCTTCTTCAACTTTTGTTTTGCAAGAATGTGGTTTACCATCTTCTGCAGTAGGTATTAAGGTGCTTGGATTTAGAGGACCACATCTTTGCAGAGTTATATTTGGTTGCGAAAGTAATAATGAGGTCAATGTGATATGTCTTGCATGTGTCAGAAAGGGAAGTGAGGTTTGTAGCAGCACAAGTGAAACGGAATGAGGAACTTTCAGTGTGAGTGGGTGGCATAGCACAATTTCAGCTGTCTGTCTCACAGCTTCTGCTCCTGCTGTGCAGGCCTGCAGACAGGCTGGAAATCCAGCTGCGACCAGATCCAATTTTTTAGAATAAAATGCTAAAGGCCTGTCTTTGGATCCGAATGGTTGGGTTAATATTGCTTTCATATAACCCTGGCTGGTGTCTACACAAAGTGTAAGTGGTTAACTATAATCTGGCAGAGCTAAGGTGACTGTTGTTGATTTTTTAGCTCTGTGAATGCTGCTTCTCCCTCCTTAGTCCATGTGATTTTGTCTTTTAATGTCATTTCTTTGCCATAGATCATAGATTGCAAAGGTTGGACAATGGCTGCATAGTCTGGCAGCCATTCTCTACAAAAGTTACACAGTCCCAAAAAGGACATCATTTGTTGCTTAGTTCGCAGTTTTGGGGCTTCTTGTATGGCTGTTTTTCTGCTGCTTAAGATGGAGCGGCCATGCTGTGATAGCATGTGTCCCAAATAAAGCACCTTCTCCTTACAAAACTACAGTTTGTCTCTAGAAGCTTTGTGTCCTGTCTGGTGGAGGTGTTTTAAAACCATTACCGTGCCTTTTTCACAGTGTTCTTTGGAATCAGAGGCTATAAGGATATCATCCACATATAGCAGGATCTGACTGTGCTCAGGTATTATGCAGGTACTCATTGAATATCTTAATGCTTGTGTGTAGACATGTGGGCTTTTGCTGAAGCCTTGTGGTAGTCTGGTGTAGGTGTATTTTTTTCCTTTAAACTGGAAACCAAATAAATGCTGTGACTCTTCATGCAGTGGTACTGTAAAAAAGGCATTGCTACCACCACTGAGAAATATTTTTTATCTGGAGTTAGTGAATGCAACAATGTGTGTGGATTTGGGACGTCAGGGGCAGCATGCTCCACTATTTCATTTATTGGTCTGAGGTCCTGGACCATTCTCCACTTTCCTGTGCTGGCTTTCCGCACAGGAAAAATAGGTGTGTTACACGTAGCGTCAGGTGCTTCTCTTAATATTCCTGACTTCAGCATGTCCTGTATTACTGGCTCGATACCTTCTTCAGCTTCTGGTTTCAAGGGGTACTGGCGAACTAGTGGTTGTTTTTCAGATATTAATTTAACCTTATATGGTGGAAATCCCTTTATAAGTCCTACATCAGTCGATGATTGGGACCACAGTTCACAGGTGGGACAGCAGCTAAGGCAGGGTGCATGTTGCTCTCTTTGCTTTCAGCTAAGCCCTGTATTTGTCACTCTGCCTCATCTAAATGTCTCCTAGGATGGACTTTGACTGTCCACCCTTCAGTGAGTTTCCAGATTCCTGTATTAGGATCTACTTTCCAGTCAGAGCTTGTTGATGATTCGTATCTCCCTCTCTCAGCACACTGTATGAGGTTTTCTGATTTTTTCCACTGTCCCCCCACGGGTTTAGTTAATGACAGATGAGGCGTACTGCCTTTAAACTGTTGGAGTTGTTTTCCTGACAATATGATTGAGGTGGAGGATTTCCCTGGTTTGGGGTCAACATACAGGTGCTGTATGGTGACAGTCTGATTATTTTCTCTGTGAAAATCAGTGTCCTGGAGTGTCCTGGAGTGTTTTTATACCTCATAGTTACATGAAGTTCAGTATCTGGCATGTACTGAGTTTGTTGAAAAGTTTGCTTTTCTCTTGTTTTTCTTAACAGCTCTCAAGCCGTTGGTGTGGGCCCTAAATCTAGGGACCAGTTATAGTGTGGTTATGAGGGCCCGTGCACAACTAGGGCTCCCTCCTCAATCACAGCTTTCATACCTTTCTCTGTAGACACTACGTTTATGTGTAATTTCTGCATAATGTCTCTTCCCAGCAGATTTACCGGACATTTCTGACTGATCAAAACAGAAGCCTGGCAAGTGAATCCAGTTTCAGGCTCTGTTATAGCTACTGGCTTGCTTAAATAATGTACTTCTGATGTGCCAGCCGCTGACCTGACATGCACCGCGGTGTCAGAATACTTTACTTTAGGTGGAGGCTCAGTTAATACAGTTCTACACGCCCCTGTGTCACACAAGCAGCTGTATACTTTGTTATTTATTATTATATTTTTATATGGCAAATATATAATATAATATCTTGTATTGGTGGAATGCCTTTTAATGCTGCTGATCTATCTTCCTGCGTCCATGGCCTGTAAACTAACATTGTTTGGGGATTATGTTGTGGGCCTCCAGCATTTGAGTTGGCCACTTCGACCAGAGGAAATGTGTCCTCTTCTAAGTTTTTTTCAGACGGGTGAAACTTCTGTTTATGAGCCATTGGGTAGAGGGGCTTTGTTTCGGATTCAGCTGTATTTTTTTAATATTTATTTCTGGTTTGTACGCCTGTGCCCCCCCCAAATATTATGCGGAGACCAGTTAGAAACGCTCTCTCCTTCTGTTTAAAAAGGGTTACTTGATTCTCCTTTCTTCCTTGCAGGAGTTTTAGGGGCTGCTGCAGCTTCACCTCTGTCTTCTATCTGTTGTGCAGCTGCGGCAGGAGGGGGCGGGGATTGCTGTCTGTGGAAAGCGACTGTTTCCTCACTCGGGCGCACCAAAACCGCAGCAGCCAATTTCTGCTTTCATCTTTTTCCCTTATCTTGTCTCTGCATGTCTCTCAACCTACTCTGTTCCAACCATTTATCTGAGAGTTTATACTCAACTTTCTTTTTTTCTTTCTTATTTGGGCTTTTAGTTTGCAGGATTTCTAGTTTTAAATCTCTCTGCAGCTTCAAGATGTCTTTAGTATCTAATTTACCTAAGAACCCATGTTTTTTATTCCATCTATAACAGATCATCCCTGCACCTTCTACATAGTTTTCCATAAACTTTACATCTCCTTCCAAATCAGAGTTTTTTTTTGCTTTGTCCCTTCCCCATGATGTTTAGTTTTAGTTAACAACGCTATAAATGTCCCAGACAGAAGTTCACTGGCATGAGATTCAAGGAGAGGACATTAACACACCCTTCTAACTGCGACTAATTCGCAGCGTTGTTAATTTTCTGGGATTAAACCCGACCTTTATCTCCAAAAATTGCCAATACGTCTTTCAGTCTGGGCAAAAGAAAACACAGGACCAGCAGAATCTTGCTATGATTCTTTCAAAATGCTTAGTCCTCCAAACACACACAACACAGTCACACAGTTAGTATTTTAATTACCCCACAGTTGTTTAAGGTTAACCTTGTTTATTTTATAAGCTCTACTATTTTTTAACACTTATTTTCACAACACTTAGTTTCATTCCCTTACGGCGGAATACTACCTAATTTATCTCTATCCCTTTCTGGCGGGATAATACCTTTCCAATTGCTGTCTCCTTTCGGCGCGACACTACCAGCGACTTCCAACTTTCTTTAAAATTAAACAAAACGTCTTACTTAGACTTATAGTTGACTTCTAGGTGACTCTCCGGACCCCCAGCGTCACCCGGCGTTGAGCGAAGCAGTTAACCCACCGGCCTGATGTGAATTTACACACCGGGGCTTTCAGCCACCAAGCCTAGGCGCGGCTGCGCGGTAGCGCTTCCTCGGCGTCGGCGGTCCTAGGGATCCTTCAGTCACTGCAAAAAAAAACAAGATTAGGTTAGTTTAAAAAATATCTGGCGTCGAAGGACCAATTAAATGTTAGGTATTATTTAGTCAACTCAAGGAACGACACAGAGTCTCTATTATCTTGCAGCAAGAGGTAGCCTACACTTTGCAGTGCAAATCTACAAAGTGTTGACACCCTCTCTCTTTATTTATATGCTGGTTCAAACACAGTTCAACAAACAGTTCAGACAGTTAGGGTGTGTGTGTGTATGTGTGTGTGTGGGTGTGTGGGTCAAAGACAGTTCGAATGTGTGTGGGGGTGAGAACAGCCTCTGTGTCTAGTTTCACATGTGCAGCTCAGAATGTACAAGGTCTTTTGGGTGATAAACACAAGATACAAGTTTTCACACCCAACACTATACAAATGGGCAGCAATATTGAGCCATGGTGTTTCACATATCTCAACGGGGGGAATGGTAGGACAGATACATCAGTATTATACAACATATGGATTTAACTCTTATTCCAAATTTTTTTTTTGTAGAACATGATTAACATGTGGAAAACATAATCCACAAGGGTATTTAGGACCACGAAAGGGACAATTTCAAAAACCAAAATACTCTTTCCAAACTATTCATATGGATTTTATTGAGCTAAACCACAGTGAAGGGAAAAAGTTCTGTTTAGTCATAGATTTATTTTTCAAATGGATAGAACTATTTCCAACTAAACATCCAGATGCCTTAACTGTAGCAAATGCACTGTGTAAAGATATCATTCCCAGATATGGGATTCCCGAGAAAATATATAGTGATAATGAAGCTTATTTTGTAAATCAAATAATAAAGAAAATAGGAATTATGTTTTACATAGGTCTAAGAAACCATTGCGCTTACCACCCTCAAAGAGCTGGATTAGTGGAAAGAATGAATGGGACTATAAAGAATCGCCTGAAAAAGTGTATTGAAGAGACAGGAAGACCATGGACACAGTGTCTGGATCTAGTAAAACTATATATAAACATCACAAGCACATCAGGGCTAACACCCTATGAAATGTTATTTGGAAGACCATACAGATTACCACAGTTCAAAAATCAGTGGGAGTTAGATGAAGAAGCCAACCTAGCTGATTATATGAGGAGTATGTCAGAAAAACAACAGAAACAAAATAAAACTAATGAGGACACATTGTAAAAAGGTCATTTCGGTTGAAAACTCCGCCAGGAGAGGTGATTTACAGCTTGATAATAGGGTGGACCCAGACATTTAGAGGCTGGAGAGACCCGAAAGTCAGTGAAGCAAATTAAGACACTGGAACCACTTAGAGGAGTCAAAATTTCAGCCAAAATGACTCTTAGATGGATTATCGATGCAGTCCATTGCTGGGCATTTATACTTTTCCTCATATTGATTTTCTTATTTTTTCCGGTACCTCTGGGAACCAGTCAAGATACTTCAAAATGTAACAGCACCTGCTATGAGTCATACTAAACGAGTAGCGCTAAACCGAGGAAGGCAATATAACTCAACTATGTGTACTGAACTTACTTCTTATACTTATGGCATTCAAGTGTGTGTGAAATCTAATACCACAGCTGTGGTGCTGATCCCACTCATTAGCTTGACCAAACAAAGAAGGAAAGGACAGGATTATAGAAGTTATAAATGGTACTTAACTAATGACAGAAGAGACACCTCATGGTCTATAATGGTAGCTGATGAAGGAAACAATTGGACACCAAAGTGGGGCACCACTGCTTATGCTAGTCATCAAAAGAAGTTGTTTAGACTCCATGAAGATGATAATGCAATCCAAGTAACCATTAACCCCACGCATAACTCTCTATTTCCTCCTGACTACGTTTCATCAGGAGGAAAATGTTGAGGTTTTCTCCTGTGGGCCTGGGTTTCAGGGTCAGACCCAAACTATGACTTTTTTGTTTGTAAATTAAAAAGTGAAACAACTCTCTCCCCTAAGACCACGAGAGCAAAAATTATGCCAGGAAACACAACCACAGATGACTAGTTATTACTGGAGTATCAGGAACAAATAATAACTGGTTATTGATAGTAGAACAAGCGGCTAACATGACTAAAAGGGATTGTGTTGCGTGTATGGGCCCCAGGCCATACAAGTAATTTCGGCTGTAATACCACAACCCTGTATGATGGAAGTGATGAATCAAACTAATCCTATTGAAACATGTCAGCACTGGGATTCTGTTTTTCCTGTAACTAGAGCAGATAAAAGTAAACCGTTATTCCATAAATGGGTCACCACTGGAAACTACACAAGTATAAATATGACAGAGAGAGGCAATAAATTAGGAAATCTCACTGCAGTATGGTGTACTACAATTGTAAAAGTAAAAAAGTATTTTAAACCAGTTTCTAGAGAAGACATTTGGTGGTGGTGCGGTGACAACAGGTTGTTTGATCAATTACCTCCAAAAGTAATGGGACTCTGTGCTCTAGTTACCTTATTGTTACCAGTTTCGGTATATCCTATGTCAGTAGATGAAGTAACACGTGGACTATCTAGTGTAATACCACATGACTGGAGTAATAGAAAGCTCAGAGCTGCATCCCGGCAGACTGAGGGAGACCCTACATACATCGATGCTATAGGGGTACCTCGAGGAGTGCCTGATGAATAAAAATTAGCTGATCAAGTAGTTGCAGGATTTGAATCAAGTATCTGTTGGTGGTGTACAATGAAGAAAAACGTAGACAGGATCAACTATATCCACTACAATGTTCAAAAAACTAGGAAATTGGTCACAAAGCGGGTTTGAAGCTGTCCATGTTCAACTTCCCTGATGGCATTCCAGAATAGAATTGCTTTAAACATGTTGTTAGTTGAAAAAGGAGAAGTTTGTGCAATTTTAGGAGAAAAATGCTGCACATTCATACTTAACAACACTGCTGCTGATGGCAACCTCACCAAAGCCACAGAAGGTTTGAGATCTCTAAATGGTAAAATGAAGGAGCATTCTGGAGTAGACACCTCGATGTGGGACTCCTGGCTGGATGTGTTTGGGAAGTATAACATTTTAGTATCATCAGTAATAATTTCCTTTGCAGTGTTTGCTGCAATTTTTGACATTGTGTGAATGCTGTTGTATTCCCTGCCTTCGTTCTCTTCTTAACCGTCTCATCACCACAGCTATTTCTCCTATGGAAGACAGAGTTACCTAGCTTTATCCGCTACTTAAGCATCAGGAAGATCAGGAGGATGATGATCCGACTGACCACTTTTCTGACCTATACCCAGTTCCATCTCTATATGATTCTGTGGTTTAAATGTCAGTAAGTGCCTCTGAGTGTAATTGTATTTGTGCTCATGAAAAATGATCTTACAGTCAAAAATCCAAAAGAAGTGGCTGTTTAAGTGATATGAGAACATGAGCAAATATAAGATAAACAGGGGGGAAATGTTGGAATAATTTTCTCTTTATTACCTTTGCTATTTGACTTTTATAACCTTTCATGTTGTACAGGTCCTTCTCAAAATATTAGCATATTGTGATAAAGTTCATTATTTTCCATAATGTCATGATGAAAATTTAACATTCATATATTTTATATTCATTGCACACTAACTGAAATATTTCAGGTCTTTTATTGTCTTAATACGGGTGATTTTGGCATACAGCTCATGAAAACCCAAAATTCCTATCTCACAAAATTAGCATATCATTAAAATGGTCTCTAAACGAGCTATGAACCTAATCATCTGAATCAACGAGTTAACTCTAAACACCTGCAAAAGATTCCTGAGGCCTTTAAAACTCCCAGCCTGGTTCATCACTCAAAACCCCAATCATGGGTAAGACTGCCGACCTGACTGCTGTCCAGAAGGCCACTATTGACACCCTCAAGCAAGAGGGTAAGACACAGAAAGAAATTTCTGAATGAAAAGGCTGTTCCCAGAGTGCTGTATCAAGGCACCTCAGTGGGAAGTCTGTGGGAAGGAAAAAGTGTGGCAGAAAACGCTGCACAACGAGAAGAGGTGACCGGACCCTGAGGAAGATTGTGGAGAAGGGCCGATTCCAGACCTTGGGGGACCTGCGGAAGCAGTGGACTGAGTCTGGAGTAGAAACATCCAGAGCCACCGTGCACAGGCGTGTGCAGGAAATGGGCTACAGGTGCCGCATGCCCCAGGTCAAGACACTTTTGAACCAGAAACAGTGGCAGAAGCGCCTGACCTGGGCTACAGAGAAGCAGCACTGGACTGTTGCTCAGTGGTCCAAAGTACTTTTTTCGGATGAAAGCAAATTCTGCATGTCATTCGGAAATCAAATTGCCAGAGTCTGGAGGAAGACTGGGGAGAAGGAAATGCCAAAAAGTCCAGTGTCAAGTACCCACAGTCAATGATGGTCTGGGGTGCCGTGTCAGCTGCTGGTGTTGGTCCACTGTGTTTTATCAAGGGCTGGGTCAATGCAGCTAGCTATCAGGAGATTTTGGAGCACTTCATGCTTCCATCTGCTGAAAAGCTTTATGGAGATGAACATTTCATTTTTCAGCACGACCTGGCACCTGCTCACAGTGCCAAAACCACTGGTAAATGGTTTACTGACCATGGTATCACTGTGCTCAATTGGCCTGCCAACTCTCCTGACCTGAACCCCATAGAGAATCTGTGGGATATTGTGAAGAGAACGTTGAGAGACTCAAGAACCAACAATCTGGATGAGCTAAAGGCCGCTATCGCCATGCCACGCCGCATTGAAACAGTCATTTCTGCAAAAGGATTCCCGACCAAGTATTGAGTGCATAACTGTACATGATTATTTGAAGGTTGACGTTTTTTGTATTAAAAACAATTTTCTTTTATTGGTCGGATGAAATATGCTAATTTTGTGAGATAGGAATTTTGGGTTTTCATGAGCTGTATGCCAAAATCATCTGTATTAAGAGAAGAAAAGACCTGAAATATGTCAGTTAGTGTGCAATGAATCTAAAATATATGAATGTTAAATTTTCATCATTACAATATGGAAAATAATAAACTTTATCACAATATGCTAATATTTTGAGAAGGACCTGTATGTGTAAGTAAACATGTGATGAGTTGTTTGCAGGCAAGGAGGAAAGGTGGAATCGAGATGATGCGATCACAGTTGAGGTCATTACAAAGACAACAGCTGATTGTGCTGAACAAAGATCGCACATATCTTAAGATTATGGAGACAATGCAAGCGTGTTAGTACAGGATAATGGTGTGCATGACCTATGTCACGTTGCTGTTGTTTGTTTTCCCCCATCCGTCAGAGCAGCAACGTTCATTGTAACTAGGGACCGCCCTAAAGGTAAGGTAAGGTAAGTTTATTTATATAGCTCTTTTCAGCAATGAGACACTCAAAGCGCTGTACATACAATTACAATACAATCACAAAGCAAATAAACATAGATACAGACACAGAAAAACAAATCAATTGATAAAATCAAACAACAGAGGTAAATAAAAAAGTAAAATAAAATAAAGAGAATAGAATGATGGACAAGAAAATGAAAGAACAATTGGACTGAAAATGCAACTAATCATGCCTAGATGGCACAGTCAAAGGCCACTCTAAACAAATAAGTTTTAATCTTGATTTAAAGCAACTTAGGGTTTCAGCGGCTTTACAGTTTTCTGGCTGTTTATTCCAGATTAGTGGAGCATAAGAACTAAAAGTTGCTTCTCCATTTTTGGTTCTGGCTATGCAGAGTAGATTTGAGCGAGATGACGTGAGAGGTCTGGCTGGTTGATACACTGACAAGAAGTCTGTAATATATTTTGGTGCTAAGCCATTCAATGATTTATGGACTAACAGAAGTATTTTAAAGTCTATTCTCTGAGGTACAGGGAGCCAGTGTAACCTAGTTACTACCTTTATGTGCCTCTGAAGGTTAAGGTCTGAGTCCATCACTACACATAGGTTTCGAGCCTGACGGGTGGTTTCTAGCTGCATTAACTGAAGCTGTGTGCTAACTTTTAAATGCTCTTCCTTTGGTCCAAAGATTATTACTTCAGTTTTGTTTTGATTCAGCTGAAGAAAATTTAGGCCCATCCATGCATTGATTTCTTCTAAGCATTTACCCAGCGCTTGAATGGGTTTATGGTCACCTGGTGACATCGTAACGTATAGCTGTGTGTTGTCTGCACAGTTATGATAACTTACGTTGTTGTTTATTAAAATCTGAGTTAGGGGGAGCATGTAGATATTGAATAGGAGGGGCCACATGTGATTTTGTGCTCTCTGATGTAAAGTTACCTACTGACACAAAAAAGTCCCTGACCTTCAAGTAGGATTTAAACCAGTTGAGTGCTGTACCAGAAAGGCTGAACCAGTTTTCCAGGCGCTCTAATAAAAGGGAGTGATCAACAGTGTCGAATGCTGCACTAAGGTCCAATAATACCAGCACTGTGGTTCTTCCACAGTCTGCATTTATACGGATGTCATTGAACACCTTGACAAGAGCAGTCTCTGTTCTGTGGTGAGCACGGAAACCTGACTGGAAGACATCGAAGCGGTTGGTCATTGTTAGGAAGTTGTTTAACTGCTGAAACACAGCTTTTTCAATTATCTTACTGATGAAGGGGAGGTTTGATATAGGCTTGTAGTTCTGTAGTAGCAGCTTGTCCAAGTTGCTCTTTTTCAATAGAGGTTTGATAATTGCTGTTTTTAGGGCCTGGGGGAAAACACCCGACAAAAGGGACGTGTTTATCATATGTGTTAAGTCAGATGTTATTACAGGCAAAGCTTTCTTAAGGAAAGCTGTGGGTAAAACATTGAGACAGCAGGAAGAAGAGCTTAGTTGTTGTACGATTTCTTCTAAGATTTTGCAGTTTATTTGGTGAAATTGGGAAATTTTGTCAAAATCAGTTCTAGTTGGAGACAACATTGGTACTGGAGTTGATGTGGATGTGCTGACTGCCCCTGTGATCTTTTGGGTTTTTTCAGTAAAGAATTTAGCAAATTCATTGCAGGCCCTGGTAGAGTGGAGTTCAGATGCTACAGTTACAGGAGGGTTTGTTAACCTGTCGACCGTGGCAAATAATGCACGAGCATTGTTAATGTTTTTGCTGATGATCTCAGAAGAGAAAGATTCCCTTGCATTTTTTTGTTGTAGATTATATCTGTATAGTCTCTCTTTATAGATAATATAGTGAACCTGGAGTCCAGTCTTTCGCCACCTGCGTTCAGCTTTTCGAAACTCCTTCTTTTCACTTCTGACTGGTGGAGCACTTCTCCATGGAGACATTTTCTTCCCAGAAACGACTTTCACTTTAATCGGAGCAATTGAATCAATGGTGTCCGAGATTTTAGAATGAAAGTTATCCACCAGCTCATCTACAGTGTTACAGGGCAAAGTGGAGGTAAAAGAGTAAATCTGGTTAAAGGTTTCAGCAGCAATGTCCTTAAAGATGCGTTTTCTTATCATGTCTCTTTGGCAAACTGAGTCATTGCAGATGATGCTTTCAAAAATAACAGAAAAGTGGTCAGATAGGGCAACATCAGTTACAGACACCTTGGAAATGTTTAGACCCTTAGTGATGATCAAGTCCAAAATATGTCCCTGTTTGTGAGTTTGCTGTTTAACATGTTGAGTCAAACCAAAATTTCTAAGAGTGTCGCATAGATCTATTGCACTTCTGTCTTCAGGATTGTCCATGTGAACGTTGAAGTCTCGCACAATAATTAAACAGTCATAGTCAACACATATCACAGAGAAAAGTTCATTAAAATCACTGATAAAGTTTGTTTTGGACTTAGGAGGCCTGTAAATATTCAAGAACATTGTTCGGACTGGGCTCTTTACCTGGAGAGCCAAATATTCAAAAGTGCCACGGTTCTGTCACGGTTAACTTGGAATTGGACCCCACAATCAGACGAGCAGGCAGCGTGATGGTAAGTAAAAAAGATTTAATAACGAAAACTCACTGGCCACAGGAACAAAACAAACGGGCAGGCAAGACAGGCATGGCATGATCAAAAAAACAAGACTTGGTTTTAGAACAAGACATGAGCATGTGAGTGAAAGATGTTTCCGCAAAGACTAACAGAACAGGTGTGAATATATGGCGTGAAAACCAGGTGGAGTAAGGAGACAGATTAACTTGAAGCAGGTGAACTGAATAAACTTAATTAACAGAACAAAACGTGACTGGAGCAAAACAGAGACTCTTGAACACAAACTAGAAAAACATGAAGCAAAAGCATAACCAGATCCAAAAACCAAACTTGACAAAACATGAACAAGACGACAAAACAAAAGCATGACCAGGAAAATAAACAGAAACATGATTCAAAACTTGAACAGTGAAAAACATAAGGAAAAACCCCGAAACCAAAAACCAAACAACTCTACATCATGACAAAAAGAGTCATATTTGCACAGAAATACTTTTTTACACTCACAAATCTTTAAACAAAGTTGCCACCCCTCCACCTTTTCTTTGCTGTCTGCTCTAACAAAGAAAATTGTAGTTCGGAGGCATCGCCTCTGTCAGAATGGGAGCTTCATTAAATTCACGTAACAATGTTTCTGTTAAAAACATAACATCAAGATCGTGGTCAGTAATGAAGTCATTGATTAAAAATGATTTTCCTGACAGAGATCTAATGTTCAGTAAAGCCAGTTTATATGACTTAGTTGCTGATATTAACTCTGTGTCTGGTTGTACCTGACAGTTTATGGCTTTTCTTGCTTGTTTATTACTGTCTCTTATCCTTTTGGCTTTGTTCTTTCTGTCACGTATAAGCACAGAGATTTTACAACTATCTCCTATTAGGGGCCCAAGTTTTTCCTGGACATGCTCATTTCTGATAGAGTTACCACTGTGATCCAGACTGCATCACAGAGAAGTGATTCAAAGGAGGAGATAGATTAGGAGGTGGTGGAGGTCTGCGGCATTTGGAAGATGTTGATTTAGTAGCAGGGCCTCGGCGACGGGGATGTTGAATGTAGAAGATGTCAGAGCCATTTGGGTCCTGATTTTAAGAGCTCCTTCCATGTTATCAGAATCCAGTAAAGCAAAAAGCAGGCTCAGTGGGGAGATGGGAGAGTTCTGTGCGGTTTGGGTCGGGGTCTGGGGTGAGGGGGGTTTACCGGGGGTGTCGGTCTGGGTCTGAGTTTGGGGGGATGGGGGTATAATGAGGGGGTCCACTTCTCCTGTGGATTTCGACGGGGAGACCTTTTGTGATGACCTCTCTTACTCTGCTGGAGCTGTTGGAGGCAGCGTTATCATTGTTGTTGATACTCCCTGTTCTCTGCTGAAGGTCGAAGCTGTTGGCGAATTATTTACTGAATAGAAGAGATTAGATGTGAGACGTCTGGTTCCTGGCTTGTTCAAACAGAAACCATCTTGCTTGAAGAGTTGTCTTTTTTTCCAAAAAATATTAAAGTTGTCGATGAAGTTCACAAGTGTGGTGGCACATCTTTTTTTCAACCACTTATTAATCATCAGAAGTCTGGAAAAAATCTCATTTCCACAGAAAATCGGTGCAAAGGGTCCGCTGAGAAACACCTTGATATTGAGACCTCCAACAATATTCAGAAGACGAGTGAAATCCTCCTTCAGTCCTTCTGATTTTTTCTTAGCTACGTCATCCATGGCTCCACAGTGTATAATAAGGTTTTCTAGAGACGGGCGCTTTTCTGTGATTATCTGAGATATCAGACACCGCGTTACTGGTACCAATCATAATTTCTGTGTTTTTCTTGTTGCAGAAGTTTTTAATCCCATCCACAGCTGTGTTGCCCACTATTAGCTTTCTTGGTCTGGTGGGGTACTTTTTCTCTGGCAGCTTAGGAGAAGACTGTTTAGAATGAAGGTTGTTCTCAAACCTTCTATTGTTCTCAGAAGATGGATCATTTTCCTGGTTTTCATTCTGTAGTGGAGCAAATCTGTTTTGGAATGGAATTCCATTATTTCCAGCTGTCTCACTCCCATCAGTTGTTGTGACAGCAGCTCGCTGTCGAAGTCTCCTTTTCCCAGGGGAAACGGGGACATTTCTCTGTAATTCTGGCCATTCTAATTTATTTAATTGCTGAGGTCTTCCAGTGAGTCGTCCACCTTGATTTTTTGGGCATGCCCCTAAAACATGCAAGGAGGGTCTGCCAGTAGGTTTATTCTCAGTTTTCTGATTGCCGGCTGAGTTGTTGAGCTGGCTGTCACTGTTTGGGATTACAGGCAGAGTTGAATCATCGTTGTACCCCATATTCACCTCCACATTCACTTCTAGTCAGTGGATTTTCATCTCCAAAACAGCCAATTTCTGTAAAGGTTTGTCGAAGTCCTCTGTGGTGAAGGGAGGCATTTTGTGCTAATTAGCTGGTGTCAACTTGTCCTGCTTTTGAGTTTGATTATAAAAACATCAAAGTCCTTTAAAAAAAAATAATAATAATAATAATAACAATAATCATTGGGAGTCGCTGGTAAGAAGTTGTTTTAGTCCAATATTTCCGTAATTTTGGCTAAGAGATAAAAAGTTAGGAGTAAAAGAATGCCAGCAAGCAGGGAGCTTAGGAGAAAAGCATCAGAGCAGGCAGAGAGGCAGAAGCAAAAGTGTTCAAATAAATAAATAAATAGAAAGAGGATTCGGAGAGATGGTTTTCAGAGCGGTAGGAGATTTGTAACTGAAGGCACATCTCTGTCTGTTCTCCTCGCATCGAGTAAGAAACTAATTCTCTTGTCTTTCTCTTCTTTTTGTGATGTTATAGGTATTTTAGGTTGATTGAACCTGACAGGTGGTAACCTGAAGTTAATGAAATCTTGGCTCCGAGAGCTAAACAAAACTGTTTCCAAACCTGCAAAATGAACTGTGGACCTTGGTCAGACAAAATGTCCTGTGGAAATACATGGAGACAAAAGACGTGTTTAGTGAGAAGTTTGGCGATCTGAAGGGCTGAAGGAAGTTTTCTGAGAGGTTGGAGAAGACCTGCAGGGGGCTGGTTACAAGACTTATTTCTAGCACAAGTAGCACAAGACTGAACAAATTCCTTCATATCTTTATGTAATATTGGCCACCAAAACCTCCTTTGAACCAATGCCATAGTTCTACTAGCACCTGGATGAGCCAGAAACCTTGTTGTGTGCAGCCAGTTAATTAATCGAGCTCGTACTGTAGATGGGACGTAGATACGCTTTGGTGGCCCATTGCCAGGATCAGGCTCCTGTTGTTGAGCCTTTAACATCGTGTCCTCAATCTCCCATCTAAGTGCCCCGACCGTCCAACTGGGCGGTATGATGGGTGCAGGTTCCCTTACCGAATCGTCTGTGGCAAATTGTCTGGAGAGGGCATCAGGCTTAGTATTCTTAGGTCCCGACCTGAAAAAAATACAAAAGTCGAAACAAGAGAAAAATAAGGACCAGCGAGACGGACGTGGGTTTAGCCCTTTTGCTAACTGTAGATAGGCTAAATTCTTGTGATCAGTCCAGACTTGGATGGGATGTTTAGCCCCCTCAAGCCAGTGGCGCCACTCCTCAAGGGCCAACTTTCCCCAGGAGTTCTCTGTCACCCATGTTGTAGTTCCTCTCTGTATTGCTGAACCTGCGAGAAAAGAAAGCACGAGGATGAAGTTGTCCATCTTCAGAGTTTTGCGACAGCACTGCTCCGACCCTGATGCGTCGACTTCCAGGATGAATTGTCTTGCAGAATCCGGATGGACCAAGATGGGGGCGCGACAGAACCTCTCCTTGAGGGTACAAAAAGCCGCTTCGGCTTCGGATGACCAGGAAAAGGAGATCTTACAGGAAGTTAGAGCTGTTAGAGGTGCAGCAATGAGACTATAGTCCTTGATGAAACATTTGTAAAAATTGCCGAATCACAAAAAAAGCTGCAAAGATTTGCGTGAGTCCGGCACCAGCCATTCTAGAACAGCTCTTATTTTCTCTGGATCAGAACGTACCTGTCCACCCTCAAGGATGTAGCCCAGGAAGGTTCGTTCGTTCGTCGTCTTCCGCTTATCCAGGACCGGGTCGCGGGGGCAGCAGACTCAGCAGAGACGCCCAGACGTCCCTCTCTCCAGACACCTCCTCCAGTTCCTCCAGGGGGAGCCCAAGGCGTTCCCAGGCCAGCCGACAGACATAGTCCCTCCAGCGTGTCCTGGGCCGTCCCCTGGGCCTCCTCCCGGTGGGACGTGCCTGGAACACCTCCCAAGGAAGGCGTCCAGGAGGCATCCGGTATAGATGCCCGAGCCACCTCAACTGGCTCCTCTCGATGTGGAGGAGCAGCGGCTCTACTCCGAGCCCCTCCCGGATGGCCGAGCTCCTCACCCTATCTCTAAGGGAGTGCCCGGCCACCCTACGGAGGAAGCTCATTTCAGCCGCTTGTATCCGTGATCTCGTTCTTTCGGTCATGACCCAAAGTTCATGGCCATAGTTGAGGGTAGGAACGTAGACCGACCAGTAAATTGAGAGCTTTGCTTTTCGGCTCAGCTCTCTCTTCACCACAATGGACAGGCACAGCGCCCCCATTACTGTGGCAGCTGCACCGATCCGTCTGTCGATCTCCCGCTCCATTCTTCCCTCACTCGTGAACAAGACCCCGAGATACTTAAACTCCTCCACTTGAGGCAGGAACTCCCCTCCAACCTGAAGAGGACAAGCCACCCTTTTCCGGTCGAGTACCATGGCCTCGGACTTGGAGGAGCTGATCCTCATCCCAGCCGCTTCACACTCGGCTGCGAACCGCCACAGCGCATGCTGTAGGTCTTGGCTAGAGGGGGCCAGCAGGACCACGTCATCCGCAAAAAGAAGAGACGAAATCCACTGGTCCCCAAACCAGACCCCCCCCGGCCCTTGGCTGCGTCTAGAAATCCTGTCCATAAAAGTTATGAACAGGACCGGCGACAAAGGGCAGCCCTGCCGGAGTCCAACATGCACTGGGAACAGGTCCGACTTAGTGCCGGCAATGCGGACCTAATAAAGGGCCCCCGATTCCATACTCCTGGAGCACCCCCCACAGGGCATCACGAGGGACACAGTCGAATGCCTTCTCCAGGTCCACAAAACACATGTGAACCGGTTGGGCAAACTCCCATGAACCCTCGAGCACCCTGTAGAGGGTATAGAGCTGGTCCAGTGTTCCACGGCTGGGACGAAAACCACACTGTTCCTCCTGAAGCCGAGGTTCGACTATCGGTCGGACTCTCCTCTCCAATACCCTGGCGTAGGCCTTACCAGGGAGGCTGAGGAGTGTGATCCCCCTGTAGTTGGAACACACCCTCCGGTCCCCCTTCTTATAAAGGGGGACCACCACCCCAGTCTGCCAGTCCAGAGGCACTGTCCCCGACCGCCACGCGATGTTGAAGAGGCGTGTCAACCATGACAGCCCTACAACATCCAGAGACTTGAGGTACTCAGGGCGGATCTCATCCACCCCCGAAGCCTTGCCACCGCGGAGCTTTTTAACCACCTCGGTGACTTCAGCCTGGGTGATGAAAGAGTCCAACCCCGAGTCCCCAGCCTCTGTTTCCACCACGGAATGCGTGATGGCAGGATTGAGGAGATCCTCGAAGTACTCCTTCCACCGC
This sequence comes from Girardinichthys multiradiatus, assembly GCF_021462225.1. NCBI lineage: Eukaryota > Metazoa > Chordata > Actinopteri > Cyprinodontiformes > Goodeidae > Girardinichthys > Girardinichthys multiradiatus. Next base: position 3,579,838 of record NC_061795.1, on the reverse strand, counting down.
CCGATAATGTCCTCAGTCGAGGTCAGCAGTCTCCCGCCCCCACTATAAACAGTGTTGGCAGAGCACTGCTTCCCCCTCCTGAGGCGTCGGACGGTTTGCCAGAATCGCTTCGAGGCCAACCGGTAGTCCTTCTCCATGGCCTCACCGAACTCTTCCCAGGCCCGAGTTTTTGCCTCTGCCACAGCCAGGGCCGCAGCACGCTTGGCCTCACGGTACCCGTCAGCCGCCTCAGGAGTCCCACAAGCCAACCACAGCCGATAGGACTCCTTCTTCAGCTTAACAGCATCCCTTACTGCCGGTGTCCACCACCGGGTTCTGGGATTGCCGCCACGACAGGCACCGCAGACCTTACGGCCGCAGCTATGGGCAGCAGCATCGACAATAGATGCAGAGAACATGGTCCACTCTGAGTCTATGTCTCCAACATCCCCCGGGATCTGGTCGAAGCTCTCCCGGAGGTGGGAGTTGAATACATCCCTGGCCGAGGGCTCCGCCAGGCGTTCCCAGCAGACCCTCACTATGCGCTTGGGCCTGCCGAGTCTGTCCGACTTTCTCCTCCTCCAGCGGATCCAACTCACCACCAGGTGATGATCAGTGGACAGCTCAGCCCCTCTCTTCACCCGAGTGTCCAAAACATGCGGCCGAAGGTCTGATGATACGACAACAAAGTCGATCATCGACCTCCTGCCTAGGGTGTCCTGGTGCCAAGTGCACTGATGGACACCCTTATGTTTGAACATGGTGTTCGTTATGGACAATCCGTGACTAGCGCAGAAGTCCAATAACAAAACACCACTCGGATTCAGATCGGGGAGGCCATTCCTCCCGATCACGCCTCTCCAGGTGTCACTGTCGTTCCCCACGTGGGCGTTGAAGTCCCCCAGCAGAATAATGGAGTCCCCGGGAGGGGCACTATCCAGCACCCCCGACAGGGACGCCAAGAAGGCAGGGTACTCCGCACTACCACTCGGCCCGTAGGCTGAAATGATAGTCAGAGACCTCTCCCCAACCCGAAGGCGCAGGGATACAACCCTCTCATCCACTGGGGTAAACCCCAACACGAGACGGCTGAGCTGGGGGGCAACAAGCAAACCCACACCAGCCCGCCGCCTCTCCCCGTGGGCCACTCCAGAGTAGAAGAGAGTCCAACCCCTCTCAAGGAGATGGGTTCCAGAGCCCACGCTGTGCGTGGAGGCGAGCCCGACTATTTCTAGTCGATATCTCTCGACCTCCCGCACAAGCTCAGACTCCTTCTCCCCCAGCGAGGTGACATTCCACGTCCCTAGAGCCAGCCTAAGCATCCGGGGATCGGGCCGTTGAGGTCTCCACCTTCGTCCGCCACCCAATCCTCTTTGCACCGGTCCCTCACGGTTCCCCCTGCAGGTGGTGGGCCCACTGGAGGATGGCCTCGCGTCTCTCGTTCGGGCTTGGCCCGGCCGGGTCCCGCGAGGAGCAACCCAGCCACCAGGCGCTCTCCGACGAGTCCCGACCCCAGGCCTGGCTCCAGGGTGGGACCCCGGCTCCGCCGTACCGGGCGACGTCACGTGCCTCGATATTGTGTTCTTCATGAGGGGTTCTTGAACCATTCTTTGTCTGACCCATCACCTAGAACCTGTTTGCCATGGGAGACCCTACCAGGGGCATTTAGGTCCCAGACAACATAGCCTCTAGGATCATTTGAGCACTCAAACCCCTCCACCACGTTAAGGTGACGGTTCAAGGAGGGGCCCAGGAAGGTGACTGGTGAAACTCACACTTCTCTTTCTTTCCTGCTCTCGGTGGAGGTGGACGCATTTTCTCTGTCACCTGCACCCCTCCCATATCTGTCCTGCTTCAACTCTGTGTCTTGTCTTTTTTGGAGCCTCTTTTTGCACATCTTCCAAATTCTTCCAAAATATGGATTTGGTCAGCTGGTCTCTCAATGCAATTGATCAAATTTTCTCGACGAGAAGACAGGGGTCGGGAGAGCCCACTTGCCGGGACATTTTTCTCCGGATACACGATGGACTCCTGGCAGAAGTGGAGGATTGTGTGTCTGTCGATAATGTCAGTCGAGGATGTGGAAGATGTGTATATAATTGGATGTTTGATATCAGGATTTCTGCTTTTTGGAGTCAGCGGTTACCTGGCATATCGAGAAATTCGGAGAATGTCAGCAGCAGTTCTGGCCATTGTAAGGCTGCCTGGCATGTGTGATGGGATCTTCAGAGCGATCAACACTCAGACTGAGATGTTACGTGAGCTGAATCGCAGACTGGGTGTGATCCCTACACAGGATCGCAGGCAGGTTGCGGTTCCTGGACTCAGGGGTGAAATGGGATAAATCTTGGAGAAAGTTGTTTGCTCGGATCTGGCAGAAAGACCAGGAATTTGGCTGTTTGGATTCGCCTTTGAGAAGCACCAGCGAGACTCTCAAGGCTGACGGAAAATTAAGAGTCAGCCCAACCCAAATAATTATTGTTTTTCTGAATCTGGCTCCCCTGCACGGCCTTGATGGCTGGCTATCTTCAACTTCTCCTGGAAGATATGTAAACATGACGCTCTGCTCCCTCTGCCCCCTCCCTTCCCTGAGAACATCTGTGGACCTGCTCAGAACTTTGTGGCCGTTTGATGAACATTCCAACGTACCATCAAGGACAATGGCCTCTGTGACAGTGCTTCATGAACTTACTTGCACACACTCACTTGCACACACACACATGCTCAAAATAAACATATGCACCCCCTCACACCACCTTCACCGTTCCCGGCATGGTGTTGTTTTGTCAACTTGTTGCTTCTTTGTGCTGAGGTTTTTTTGCAATCTCAAACTGTATCCTGCTAAGGATAAAGTGTGAAATATGATTTCTTTCCCTCTACTTACCTAATGTGGCCTCTTTTCTCATCTAGCAAGGGCAGCGCCTGTGAGTGGGCAGCAAAGCCTCGGTGACCCGTCTCCCTTGTCTTGTGTCATGATACATGTTTGGATGGGTTGTACTGGAATTCGAATTTCCCCTCGGGGATCAATAAAGTATCTTTGAATTGAATTGAATTGAATTCTCGGCTTTTACGAGCAGGCGGTTCTCCAGGAGACGGTGGAGAACTTGGCAAACGTGTTTGCGATGCTCCTGCATGTTCTTAGAGTAAATCAGAATATCATCTAAATATACGAAGACGAAAATGTTCAATAAATCCTTGAGAACGTTGTTGACCAAAGCTTGAAAAACCACAGGAGCATTACACAGTCCAAAAGGCATGACCAAATACTCGAAATGACCCAATGGCATATTAAAAGCCGTCTTCCACTCACCCCCCTGGCGGATCCTGACCAAGTGGTAAGCGGTACAAAGATCTAATTTAGAAAAAACAGTGGCACCATAAACGGGTTCAAAAGCAGAAGTGATGAGGGGAAGTGGGTACTTATTCTTAATGGTCATCTGATTTAAACCCCAATAGTGTATATGGGGACGCAATGAACCATCATTCTTCCCTACAAAAAAGAAACCCACCCCTAGTGGTGATGAGGAAGGACGGATAATACCTGCTGATAAGGAATCATTGGTATAGTCTTCCATAGATTTCTGATCAGGACGTGAAATGTTGTAGAGTCTGCTAGTGGGTAAAGGTGCGCTGGGGAGAAGGTTAATTGCACAATTATAGGGTCTGTGAGGAGGTAATGATAGAGCCTCTCCCATCAGGTCATGGTATTCTTGAGGTACATGAGTCAAATCAATTCCTTCGTCCTCACTGCTAGCCTGTGGGGGTAAATTTGGTGTGAACGCTGATCTTAGACAAGATGAATGGCAGTTGGTGGAACAGGACTCTATAAGACACCTTGACCAGTCTAGCTGTGGATTGTGTTGTTGTAACCAGGGGAATCCTAAAACCAGAGAACCTTGAGATACTGGAAAGACATGTATTTTCCCTATGATTGCCAGATAACAGTAGTTCCGCTGGCTTGGTACGTTGTGTTATCCGTTGTGGTCTCTTTCCGTCTAAAGCTAAAACTGAACGTGGTTATTCAAGGGACTCCACGTCTATTCCTGCCTGGTTTACCAAATCCAGATCTATGAAATTCTGTTCGCAGCCGGAGTCTATAAGTGCAGATACTGTCAATCTATGCTGACCCACTAAAAGAGTCGCAGGTAGGCAGAATCTGGGGGCTTTACTATTCTGAGCTTGGTCCACCAACCCCACCAAGCCGGTGGACCCTGTCTTTTAACGGCCCAGGGCAGGCAGGACAGGTTGCTACGAAATGATCTGTGGAACCACAGTAAAAACACTGCCTAGAAACTCTTCGTCTTTGTCTTTCTTCAAAAGATAAACGGGTCCCTCCTAACAGCATGGACTCAGGTTCGGTAGCTGATTGTTGTGATGAGGCCTTGACAACGGATGGAGAATTACTCCTTAATTACTCCTTAATTGGGGGTGAAAATATGACCTTTCTGCTCGGGCTTTTCTTCTTTCTCTTATTCTGTTATCTATTCTAGTTGCTAATGAAATAACCTCATCTAAAGTAGAAGGCTCCTCTACCATGGTTAATTCATCCTTTAGAGGATCATCTAAGGCGTTCAAAAAGGTAGTCTTTAGAGCCTCATTATTCCAGCCAGATGTAGCTGCCAATGTACGGAATTCAATAGAAAACTCAGTAATGGGTCTGTGACGTTGTTTTAAGGCCCTTAAATGTCAACCAGCACTGAATTTGTCTAATACAGGTGAAAAGGTAATTCTAAATTCTTTAATGAAGTCATCAAAAGTACAACCAAACTCCCTGCAATCAGGGAAATGGGCTTCAGCCCACTGCAAAGCTTTGCCGGTCAGTAATCCAATTATATATGATATCTTTACATTATCATGAAGAAAAGAGTGGGAGGTGTAATGGAATTTTCTTATCTAAGTTTGAGAGAAGTTGACTCACAACAAGAGAAAATCCGGACTTTGTCTTTACAAGTTTTATTCAAAGGCATTCAGCATTTGAATGACTCTGTCACCAAGCAAGTCAATTAAGCAGAGCCACGAACACCATTTACACACAGTATTTATACCAAACATGACAGTGTTATCTCAACTTCAAAGAGTCTGTGTTTTATGACCCTAGACCCTCCTCAGGTTCAGAGGTGACAAAGTTATCTAGGAACAGACCCATCTGCTCTTCCTGAGACATCACCCTAAATGATGGGTTTTAACCATTAAACTTCCGATAATGGCTTTTACAGCCTCCTCCTCTAACACAGATGTTCTGAGGAGTGAGGTAACCTAAAGGTCATACACTTTGGAACACTTACTGCAAGAATTTCTATCACACTCCCCCCTTGTGATTACAAGACAATCATATGAAAAATTCTAGCAAACTGTCACACAGAAAAATAATCAAAATAAAAGGAAAAAAGAAAAGGAAATAATATATATATCAAACGTCGTAAAGTCATGGGCCCCACTAAGATCGAAGGAACACAAATCACTAGGAAAACAAAACTGAAATAACAAGGATAGCAACACCGCAAAAGAATAAACCACCAAAACTCTATGTATACCACTAAAATGCTGAACATCAGTAGTAACTCCCCAAACAATTTAGAGCCATCACAGCATTATAGCATCTTAAGCAACATAAAATCCATCACTATCCATACCATCTGTCATCTCAAATGCAGAATCATCACAATCAGTACAAACAGAAATTAAGTCTACATCCTTATCAACTTTTAACATGGAAACATTTATCAGTCTCATAACCATCCCCTTAACCATTGGAATAATGCAACATGAAAGAAACATCACAATCAAAAATAAAAATAAAAGAATCACTCCAATCTTTATTAACCAAGAAGTCCATCCACCAGTAAAGAACCAAGACCAAGGATTCCAAGAGGAACTCATATTTTCCTTCTGTTGGTGTGAGATCTCTGCTGGCTGGTTCTGGCACTTCATTGTTCTCAGCTGCAACTCATCCAGCTAATGAGCTCATGGCTTTTTAAGACAGCTGCTGACAAAGTCTGTTGCTGGAACATAGTCTCTGTTATGTGGACTTCTGTCAGCCTGCCTGATCGCTTGTTGTCCTGCCTTCCTGTCGATCTGCCCATCTGTCTGCCTGCCTGTCGCCATATGGAACTCTTCTTCAGGAAATCTGCACTGTAAATATTTCCACCGCCAGAACACTCTCTCTCTGCTCGGATCCTTGGGGCTTCCTCATCCTCTGGCTTCTAACAACTCTAATCAAGGTCTACCTAAGTTGGAACAATAAAACCTAATTTCAATCTAATTCTGTGCATCGAATCTGTGTCATCTTCTGATTTGGTTATATTTTGACAACCTGAGTAAATTAATGATAGTTGGGTCATCAGCAATTCCTCAAACTTATCATGGATACTTGACATGTTACTAGACACATCAGGAATAAAAGTGCAACATTGTTCCCCAATTAAATGACAAACACCACCCCTCTCAGCTAACAGATAATCCAAAGCCATTCTATTTTGCAAACTCATTGTTCTAATAGCCTGCTGCTCCTTAGTCAGAACAGTGAAACCTTCCTCAGATAAAGCAGTAAGATTTTCTAACTCAACTGACAACTCATTAATCCTATGGGCGGCATTAGCAGCACCATAACTAGGAATAAGTGTACCCAAAATCCCTTTCCAATGTGGAATCCTAGCTCTCTTTTGCCGTTTGAGCATTGCCTTCCTCTCTAATAATGGGCTGATTGAATTATAAGTTGTGACTGTAGGTAGTAAGTGAGCTAGATAACATACTCTAGACCAATTAGCAGGCAGATACAGATATGATCTATTTCCACACATCCAAACCATGTTCTTAGGACACGAGTACCCATCTCTACTAGGAAAAGTAACAAGAACCCTGGTTAATTTACCTGCCATGCCATACAATTGACTTCCATTCGGTAAGGCTGTAAGATGGAGAGTTAACACAAAAGGATCTGGAGCCAAAGATTCTGAAATAGTATAAGGATCAGTTCTGACAGGACATGGTTCAGATGTATTACTGTGGGTCAAGGCACATGCAACTGGTATAATAGCTTTGCAACCCTCTGTCTTTCCAAGGAAATAAGGTGTGCTTTCCTCCTGAGCAATACAAATATCTGGATCTTTAATCGGATTTCTATTACCCCGAATTCTATAAAGAGTTCCTGTAGAAGCACATGTTAAATTAGTCTCACTAGAAAATCTACTAACATTTCTGCTTTCCCTTACAGTATAATTCCTTACCCAGGGAAAAATTACTTCCACCAACCGGTTATCTGGGAAGAAAGTAGCTAGAAGCAGTATCAATAGGGACAGGTACCAAAAATGGTTGATCATTAATAGCATGTGGAATCATCGAGAGGAGCCAGTTGAGGTGGCTCGGGCATCTATACCGGATGCCTCCTGGACGCCTTCCTCGGGAGGTGTTCCAGGCACGTCCCACCGGGAGGAGGCCCAGGGGACGGCCCAGGACACGCTGGAGGGACTATGTCTCTCGGCTGGCATGGGAACGCCTTGGGCTCCCCCTGGAGGAGCTGGAGGAGGTGTCTGGAGAGAGGGACGTCTGGGCGTCTCTGCTGAGTCTGCTGCCCCCGCGACCCGGTCCTGGATAAGCGGAAGACGACGGACGGACGGACGGAATCAAACAACAAACATAGCAACTATCAATCCTTATCTTCCTCACAGTTTGATGCATCAGTTGCCACCAGATATTATAAGTATGATCATGGTAGTCAGGAAAGTGATGAATCTCTCTTCGAATCCACTGATGAGTATTATTAGCATAATTCCTCAGATTAGCCATACATTGTCTTTGCTGTACCTTTTCCCAAATGAACAAAGGAGTAATAAAAATACTTGCAATACCAATCATTAGCATCAGAACAGAACATCTTCCATTTAACTGCATTGTAACCTTGAAGTGGAATGTCCTTTCTTCTGGTACTGAAAACAAACAGTTTTTTCCAAAGAAAACAAATTATAAACATAACTTTAAAAAAAACAAAAATCCTGCTGCCTCTCCTGAGTAATTTCTGCGCTTCAAGCTGCCCTGTTACCACGCTGGTACAGGTGGGCGGTCGTTGGAAGCTCCTCTAGGTAGGAGGTTCAGAACCAGAATGCTGCTCGGGTGGTGTTCCAGTGAACACCTTGCAGTGCGTAAAATGGACCCAGGTGTCACGTTCCTGGACCTTTATGGCAGTGTGAGTCACCAGCAGAATTTGAAACGGACCTCTCCACTGCTTGTCTCTCCAGTGACGTCTCCTGGTATCTCTAATCAGCACCCACTGTCCTGGCTGGAACTGGTGCAGGGGTCTTTCAGCTACTGGGGGTAAGGCAGCTTTCACCGTCTGATGGGAGAGAGAGAGAGAACGTGGCAGAACCTTACAATATTCCAACATGGAATGTTCAAAATGAGCAGTTGTTAGTGTGCTTAGGTTAGTACTCGGTCTTCCCCCTGTATTTGCAGGTCTCCCAAAAAGGATTTCAAAAGGACTCAAATTAGCTCTGGATCTATTTCTCATCCGCATATACATAAGAACCAGAGGGAGAGCTTTTGGCCAGGACAACCCTGTTTCTTCACAGCATTTAGCCAACTTATTCTTTATTGTTCCATTTTCTCGTTCTACTGCTCCACCTGATTGTGGGTGGTAAGCACAATGTGTCTTCAACTGAAACCCTAAAAGCTTACTAATTTCCTGCAAAGCTTTGTTAACAAAATGTGTCCCGTTATCACTGGAAATCACCTCTGGGACCCCCCAATGGGGAAGAATCTCTGTCAACAAAGACTTTGCAACAGCACTGCTGTCTGCGTGTTTTGTTGGAAACGCTTCAACATATTTAGAAAACATGTCCACGACCACCAAACAATATTTCTTCCCTTCAGCAGGTGTCAACTCAATGAAATCCATCATCAAATGGAAATGGGAACTGTGGAGGTGGATGTGCCGCTTGTGATTGCACAGGAACCCTTGAGGGGTTGTGAGAAGCACAGATCAAACATCTTTTACAACAATTTTCAGCTACCACTGAAAACCCATTTGTATACCAATAGTTTTTAACCATATCCAACATTCCCCCTTTGGACACATGATCCAATCCGTGTGTCCATTTAGCAAAGCAGGGAAACAAATGTTTAGGCAGGCATGGTCTACCATCAGAGACATGCCAGCCAGAACTGCTGTTAAAGATACACCCAGCTCTTCGCCATTTTTCCTTTTCCTGTGGAGTAGCAAAAGATTGCATTTCTGAAACAGTGACAGCTTGCGGATCAGTCAGAGAAAGAAAAGTGTCATCTGAGGAGAAAGGCCTCAAAGCCGCGGTTTTTGCTGCCGAGTCCGCGGCTGCATTACCCCTAGAAATAGAATCAGACTGTCCTGTGTGCGCAGCACACTTAACCACAGCCAAACGTGCGGGTAACAAAATAGCATCCAAAAGATCAGACACTTGTCTAGCAGTCAAAATAGGTTTTCCATCTGATTTCAAAAAGGAGCGATGTTTCCACAAGGCCCCAAAATCATGCACTACTCCAAAACAATATCTTGAATCTGTGTAAATAGTCACAGTCTTTCCTTTTGCCAACTTGCAAGCTTCAGTCAAAGCAATTAATTCAGCTGTTTGAGCTGAGTAGTGCACTGGCAAAGGACCTGAGCAAAAACAGCTGAGTCAGAGCACACTGCAAACCCTACTTGGTTCAGACCCACTGCAGAACAGAAGGAAGGGTTAGTCAAAGGGGTGTCTTGCAAGTCAGGACGAGGGGTACAAACAACATTTAAGACAGCTGCGCAGTCATGACTTTCACCATCCTCCTCAGTAGGCAGAAGCGTGGCTGGGTTTAAAGTGTTACAACGTTCAATCGTAATATTGGGCATGTCCAATAATATTGAAGAATACCTCAGCCACCTTGCTGCTGATAGATGAGACGTCTTTTGTTCCAGGAGGATGATGGAAACAAAATGTGGAACAAAAACTGTCAATGGATTATATCCAACAATGTCACGTGATGCTAATACTGCTTTCTCAGCTGCAGCAATAGCTCGCAAACAACCAGGCAGCCCAGCTGCAACTGGATCAAGCTTACTGGAATAATAAGCCACAGGTCGCAATTTATCACCATGGGATTGCAACAACACAGATGACATGAAACCAGATTTTTCATCCTCCATTTGAATAAATGGCTTGTCAGAGTTTGGTAAAGCCAATGCAGGCGCAGAAGACAGGGCTGTTTTTAAATCATTGAAAGCCAGTTCTGCTTCATCTGTCCATTTAATTTTGTCTGCAGCTGCCAAGCTCCTCCCATATATTAAACTGGCCAAAGGCGCTTCCAGCTCAGAGTAATTCAGAATGTGAGCTCCGCAATAACCTGTCATACCCAAAAATGACATCATTTGTTTCTTGGTGACAGGTTTTGGGATTTTCAGAACTGCTTCAATGCGCTGAGGGGACAGTTTTCTGCTTTTATGTGAGAGAACATGACCAAGAAATGTCACTTCTTCCTGTACAAACTGCATTTTAGATTTTGAAACTTTGTGACCCTTTTTATGAAGATGTTGAAGCAGTTTTAAGGTGTATTTCCTACACTGATCCGCTGATCCTGCTGATAATAATAAATCATCAACATACTGTGTAAGAACAGTTCCAGGAGACAGAGTCAAATCAGCCAAAGAGTCCTTCAGAGCTGTGTTAAAAATAGTTGGACTCTCTGTGTAGCCCTGACAAAGACGAGTAAAACAATATGGCTTCCCATCAAACTCAAAAGCAAACCAATACTGATTGTCCTTGTGTACAGGGACAGAAAAAAACGCATTTGCCAGGTCTATCACTGAAAAATATTTAGCTTCTGGTGGAATTTGTGACAGAATCGTAGAAGGGTTCGGAACTGATGGTGCATGGGCCACAACAGACTGGTTGACAGCCTGAAGGTCCATGACAAATCTCCATTTGTCAGGCTCTCCAGGGGGCCAAATTTGTTTTACAGGGAACAACGGTGTTCTCACAGGTGAATTTGGACAGGGTACAATTACCCCAGCTTTAAGGAGGGAATCAAAAACAGGATGAATTCCCTCCAAAGCTTCCTTTTTCAATAAGTGTTGTTTCTGACATGGCCTGTAATTTGATTTAGGAGTAACAACAACTGGCTCACAATCTGTAATAAGACCAACATCATATTTGTGAGCAGCCCACAATGAATCAGGCAGCTCTGCAAGATCTGCATCCGCAGAAGAAGCAGTAGCTAAAAACAGATGTGAATGTGAAATCAGTTGCACTGTACGATTACAGGAAACAACAGTGGGACAATGTCTTTTAAAAGCATTTTGAGAAGGAGACGCAAACACATATGGGACATCTGTCTCCCTCCAATCTGTGGCAAGGAGACAACGTCTAACAAAAAACCCCACAACCTTCCATTCCATATTTTCAGACTTGGCCAACAATACATGCGGCACCGAACCAGAAACTTAAAAAAAAAATGCAGCTGTTCAGAGGTCAAAGTCACAGATAAAACTGCCGTGTGATCATTCCAGTACATGTCAGAGAGGTGCACTTTCTCATTTGTAATTTTGTACCAACTGTCCTCATAATCAAAATCAGGTCCTTCAGATACATGTGAAGTACAATGCAGATCATCTGCACTCATTAAATCACAATCAGGTGCCACAGCAGTTACTGCCAATGTGACAAAATGTTGAGGTACAAGACCAACTGGAAGCTTCCACTGATATGCATATAAGGGTTGATCTGCGGCCCAATGTACTGCAGTGTAGTCATAGTCAAAGTCCTTCTGAATGTGAACTGTCAGTCCATCAGGGTTTGAAATAATAGCAATATTTAATCTGCACATTAAATCTCTACCCATCAAATTTAAAGGACACAAAGGAGACACCAAAAAAGAATGTTTTAACTGCACTCCCTGTGGAGTGGAACACTTTAGAGGAACCGAAAAACTTTCCCTAACTGTTTCACGTTGATTTGTACTGCAGTACAGGGTCAAGGCAGCGTTATGCAAATCAGTCTCTCTTTTGTCCACTTTTTTCTTCTTCCTGTCGTTGATAACATCATCGCTGTGTAAAGCATGTCTTTTCAGCTCCTCAAACTGCACCCCATGTCTCCAACCAACATAAAGAGTCTTAGTTTGTGCTGCGATCTCAGGGAGAAGTCCTTCCATAATATATCCACACAGCATCTTTTCCCAGAGACCCAACACAGTAAAATCAGCGGGGTGCTCCATACCTGAATGTTTATTGAACGCTTCTTCCATCAGGTAAAGAAAATCTGCGACAGTCTCATCAGGACGTTGTTTGACTTGCTGTAGCACTGCACAATCACTCCTCTGTGGAAATTATGTGATCAAGTCAGTGCACAAATGTTCTATGGCATTATACCATGGTCCATTACGATGATTTAAATCACCATTTTCACCTCCAGTTGTCACGCCAAGGTGCACTGCAGGATCTGGCAATCTCAGACCAACCAAATCTCCAGGTTTGATTTTTGCTGCAAGGAGCCGGCGAATTTCTGTGCCGGTAGGTCTCATTTCATGGCATAAAGCTTTAAATTCCATAGCAAATTTCTTCCGTCTTCTACGGGATCCGGAAGTAACGCAGCGCTTGCTTGGATATCTGCTGCAGTCCACGGTCGAAACACCAACTGAGGCTCATTTGTTCCAGCTACTTCCAACATAGGGCATTGATACTCTTTTTCCTCTTTTTTATCTTCTCCTCGTTATCTTACACTTTGTAGCCATGTAAACTCATGAAAGCTAACAGGAGAGGAGAGGAAAGGTATTTTCTGGTCATTTGATGATCCCGGTCGCTGCTCATCTGTAGGCTAGTGCATGGTCACACCTTCCACTCCGCTGGGGCCGCTGTGCTCGGTGAGGTCAGCCTGCACTGCAGGTGGATGTGTGGGTTGACTCACGGGCTGATGCTGAAGCGGACTGGTGAGTTGTCTTGGCTGACTTGCGGGCAGATTTGCTGGTTGGCCTGCTGCTGGAGGAGGACGGGAGTCTAGATCGAGGTCTGCCATCTGGAGGGCCCGTAACTCCGTCTGTAAAGATGGATATAGACAGGAGGGTGAAGCATCACTAGGTCTATATGGAGGTGGAAACGTGGGGTCATCAACGGCACAACCAGCATTGTCGTACCTGTTTCCCATGTCCCCGGACAAATCTTTTCCCCCTGCCATCTGTTTCAATTCAGACTTTCTTTCCCTACGCATAGCCTCCGTAATCCATTCATTCCAACATTTTACCCATTTTTCTCTCTGATCTCAATCTTGTTTTTTAATCCTTTTTTATTTTTTATTTTCTCCCAATCATCATCCATCAACGGTTTTATTTTATTCACCTGATTTACACCCAAACTTCCACCTTGTGGAAAACCAAACTTATCCTCCCAAGAGACATTAAGGCCATCCTTCAATCAAACGAGGTGTGAAAATTTTGACAGGTGGGCGGGACGTCCGGTGGCTGGGACATCCTAGGGCGGGACTTCCGGTGGCTGGGCCTTCCTGTGACGTAACCGGATATCATCATTAATCGGATGTTGTCATTAGCCGGATATCATCATTAATCGGATGTTGTCATTAGCCGGATATCATCATTAATCGGATGTTGTCATTAACCGGAAGTTGTCATTACAAGGAAGCAAATCTTTCTAATTGTATGTTTTTAGATGTTTTTTACATCTAAAAACAAAACATGTAGTTTCTCCACTTTAAAAGGTCACTCAATTTAATGCAGGCACATCACACAAAATTCTGAGAAGAAGAGAGAACCTGACAGATTGTAAATTCATTTTGTTTTAACACAGGGGGTTATTTAGATGCTATTTAGAAAAGAAGGATGAATTGGCTTCTGTTGTAGAGATGATCTAAAACAGAGAAACCAATGAACTGAAAAAAATTGTTATGAGTGCTCAGCATCCTGTTTCCAAATTAGAAATGGATTCTACAGCTAAAAGACTTTGTTTGGAATCATGAGAGACTCCATTTGGTAAAATGGATAATTTTAGTTACCTTAAGCTTTTCTTTTTTTCATCTTAGAGCAATAGTTATTGATGATTTAGAGAAAACAGTTTTCTCCTCATTCCACGTGGGAGCCAGAGGTTGTAACCAGTATGTCTATGTAAAACGTAACAAGAAACTGAAAAAATAAAAAATAAAGGTTATAAAATCCTCAGACATGTCACTGTTTATTGAATTAAAGCAGACAACTTGTGTATTGTCTCAGACAGTCTTCACACCAACTGTAGTCAAAAGTAATCAAGAGGAAAATAGCACTTTCCTGGCTATAAGTCTGGAGCATTGTCTGACAATACACAGCCACTGTTTAATGAATTAACGCGTCTGCGCTGTTGCTGAGGTGTCTCGGGGGGGTATGGCCAAGGGGCGTAACTAAGCGCGCTGCAGGTGGAGCAGTCAGTCATCCCTGGTTCTATCGAGAGATACAGCGCAATCTTTACTGGGAGATCGGCTTCAAATCTGGTAGCTAAAAGTTTATTTTTAACCAATAACACTGAAATATTTTTAGAACACTTGTAAGGAGAAGCTGAAAAAAAAAATGTCGGAAAATATTTCAGGAAACGAAGAAGGTGAACATTCTGCTTCTATCGAAAGATACAACGCAATCTTCAGTAGTAAGTATTCATCTTTAAGAATTCTTTAAGTGCTTGTGAATGCTCATTGGATAATAATAATGTTTAACTTATATTCTTTAGAACCCACGAGTGATGAGCTGGATGGTATCGTTTTTACACAGTCTGACTATGGTAATTATTAATGGCAACAACATCTAGTTTAGTCAACTGGTGAATGCTATTTTGTGATTTAAAAAATAAATGAGATAAATTCTACTTACAGATTTAACAAGAGACGTATTCCTGAACGTTAGAGAGGTGAGCGTTTGTAACCGTCTGCTTCCGAAAAAATCAAAGTTGAGACGGAAACTTGTCTTTAAAAAAGACAATCCGATCCCAGCAAAACATGAAATAGAGGGCGAAACCATTCATGTACCACAGTCACCTGACCGTGCACCGGAAAAATTAACAGCTCCGGAAGAGGAGAGTAAGTAAAAAAAAAAAAAGAAAAAAAAAAAGATATATATATATATATATATATTTATATATATATATATATATATATATATTTCTAAGCATATGTTTTCACAAGTCTATGCGATATTGCAGACTTGTTTTAACCCCTGATAAAATATTTTACAATCTGTCAGGTTCTCTCTTCTTCTCAGAATTTTGTGTGATGTGCCTGCATTAAATTGAGTGACCTTTTAAAGTGGAGAAACTACATGTTTTGTTTTTAGATGTAAAAAACATCTAAAAACATACAATTAGAAAGATTTGCTTCCTTGTAATGACAACTTCCGGTTAATGACAACATCCGATTAATGATGATATCCGGCTAATGACAACATCCGATTAATGATGATATCCGGTTACGTCACAGGAAGGCCCAGCCACCGGAAGTCCCGCCCTAGGATGTCCCAGCCACCGGAAGTCCCGCCCACCTGTCAAAATTTTCACACCTCGTTTGATTGAAGGATGTCCTTAATGTCTCTCTCCCAAATTAAGGCACATTTAACACAATCATCCCCACCTTTTTCTTTCATTATGTTATAAATCGCAGAGTCTGGAGAAGGAGGCACCCCTGATTCCTTTGAGGTTCCGGAACCCATTTTTTTACCCGTTCAGCGGCACGTCTGCCGTCTGGCTTTTCTCCTTTATGAGGTGTAGAAAATTTTAAAAAACCACCCGCAAAACCCTGTGTTTTGCTTTATCTTATTGTTACCAGTAAGAACCTCCCTGTTATTGCTTTACAGGGTGACCTGGCCCTCAGTTGATATCCTCACTCTCGCAACTCCGGAACCTAATTAATTAGTTAGGAGATGATGGTTAATGTGTATTGAAAAAAATATACATTATATCATACAGAGCAACTTCTCACCCAGATATATTTGTAGATAAATAGTTCGGATCCAATCGGCCAGAAGCTACAAGCGGGCACGAGGACTCCCCTTCGTAAAATGGAGGTGGACTGAGGACACCTTAGTCTCCAGGCTGGCCAGGCGTCCGTGTCCTCTCCTGCGGCCTCCTCTGGCACGTTAGATCCTGTTCGTGACGCTGAAATTGTAATGGAATTTTCTTATCAAAGTGTGAGAGAAGTTGACTCACAACAAGAGAAAATCCGGACTTTGTCTTTATAAGTTTTATTCAAAGGCATTCAGTGTTTGAATGACTCAGTCACCGAGCAAATCAGTTAAGCAGAGCCACGAACACCATTTACACACAGTATTTATACCAAACATGACAGTGTTATCTCAACTTCAAAGAGTCTGTGTTTTATGACCCTAGACCAAAGACAAAGTTATCTAGGAACAGACCCATCTGCTCTTCCTGAGACATCACCCTAAATGATGGGTTTTAACCATTAAACTTCTGATAATGGCTTTTACAGCCTCCTCCTCTAACACAGATGTTCTGAGGAGTGAGGTAACCTAAAGGTCATACACTTTGGAACACTTACTGCAAGAATTTCCATCACAGAGGACCGGTTAAACACCAAAGAACACTGAAGCAAAAATGTCAGGTTTAACCAACCTAACAATACTTATAACAACACAAAAAGAAAAGAGAGACAAAGTATTAGTTCCTTTTACTCGCTTTGCAAGGAGAAACGATCAAGATATGCTCAGTTACAGATCTCGCACCGCTCTGAACAGCATCTGTCCGCCTCCTCTTTTTATTGTCTTTCGGGGGTCCCTAGTTTACAAAAACATTGTTCTCTAAAGGATGGGGGAAAACAACAACTGCATCTTAGACAGGTCATAAACTCCTTTATCTTTAAACAACATCTTTCCCACAGTCTCCTCCAACTTTGCAGGGTCAACTCTGGCCTCTTGTTCAGTGCAATCAGTCCCTCTTTATGACCTCCTCAACTGGACTGCTTCTTCTCTCGCAAGCTCAGCTCCACTTTGTGACCTTAACCTGCAGACAAAACTCACACATCCTTTACTCACACATACATTATGAAAAGTTATATAATCAAATAGTCAAGTTAATAAATAGGAGAAACTATAAGAAAAATCTTTATTCAATTATTCCAACATTTTCAGCCTGTTTGTCTTATATGTGCTCATATTCTCATATCACTTAACAGCCACTTCTGTCAGATTTTTTAACTGTAAGATTATTTTCATGAGTACAAAGACAATTCTACTCAGAGGTACTTACTGACATTTAAATCACAGAATCATATAGAAATGGATCGGCAAAAGTGGTCAGTCCCATCCTCGTCATCTTCATCATCCTGATGTTTAAATAACGGATAGAGTTGTGTAACTCTGTTTTCCATAGGAGAAATAGCTGTGGTGATAAGATGGTTAACAGTACAAAAGCAGGGCATTCAACAATATCCACACAATGTCAAAATTTCAGCAAACACTGCAAAGGAAATTATTACTCAGCTTGGAGTCCTGCTTTACTTGCACTGCTTTACTTGCACAATGATCACCTGCACTGTTGTATTGCTCTTGCATCTTATACTGCTCTATATTTACTCTCACTCACTTAAAACTGTGCACATATATTTATATTATATTGTAGATATGTTTATACTGTTTAATTTGTACTGTATTGCACCGACTACGCCAAAACAAATTCCTTGTATGTCCAAAAACGTACTTGGCAATAAAGCTTTTCTGATTCTGATTCTGATTCTGATACTAAAATTTTATACTTCCCAAACATATCCAGCCAGGAGTCCCACATCGAGGCGTCTACTCCATAATGCTCTTTCATTTTGCCATTTAGAGATCTCAAACCTTCTATGGCTTTCGTTTGGCTGCCATCAGCCAGCAGCAGTGTTGTTAGGTATGAATGTGCAACATTTTTCTCCGAAAATAGCACAAACTTCTCCTTTTTCAGCTAACAACATGTCCAAAGCAATTCTATTCTGGAATGCCATCAGGGAAGTTGAAGCCAATCGGTCATGGACAGCTCAAACCCGCTTTGTGTCCAATTTCCTAGTTTTTGTACATTGTTGTGAATATAGTTGATCCTGTCTACGTTTTTGTTCAACGTACACCACCAACAGATACTTGATTCAAATCTCGCAGCTACTTGATCAGTTAATTTATATTCATCTATAGCATCAATGTAAGTAGAGTCTCCCTCAGTCTGCCAAGCTGCTTCTCTGCACTTCCTATCACACCAATCATGTGGATTTAACACTAGATAGTCCATCTGTTACTTCATCTACTAACATAGGATATAACCATAAAGTAATCAAGCACAGAGTCCTGTTACTTTTGAAGGTGATCAATCAAACAACCACCACCAAACGTCTCCTCTAGAGACTGGTTTAAAACACTTATTTACTTTTACAATTGTAATACACCATACTGCAATGAGATTTCCCAATTTATTACCTCTCTCTGTCATATTTATACATGTATAGTGTCCAGTGGTGACTCGCTTATGGAAAACTGATTTATCCTTATCTGCTCTAATTACAGGAAAAACAGAATCCTTGTGCTACACATTTCATTAGGATTAGTTTGATTCATTACTTCCATCACACAGAGTTGTGGTATCACAGCTGGAATTATTTGTAACAAAAACCTGGGACCCAAACACACAACACAATCTCTTTTAGTCATGTTAGCCTCTTGCTCTACCATCAATAACCAGTTATTATTTGTGCCTAATACTCCTGTAATAACCTGGAACTTAGTCATCTATGGTTAACTTTCCTAACATAATTTTCACTCTCTTCGCTTTGTTACCTGGATTACATTATCAGCTTTATGGAACTTAAACAACTTCTTTTGATGACTAGCATAAGCAGTGGTGCACCACTCTGGTGTCCAATTATTTCCTTCATCAGCTACCATCATGGACCATGAGGTGTCTCTTCTATCATTAGTTAAGTACCATTGATAACTTCTATAATCCTGCCCTTCCTCATTTGGTCAAGCTAATGAGTGGGATCAGCACCACAGCTGTTGTATTAGATTTCACGCACACTTGAATACCATAAGTATAAGAAGTTTGTTTAGTACACATAGTTAGGTTATCTTACCTACCTTGATTTAGCGCTACTTGTTTCATATCACTCATAACAGATGTTGTTACATTCTAATTCATCTTGACTGGTTTCCAGAAATACCAGAAAAATAAAAATCAATATAAGAAAAAATATATATATAACCACCCAGCATCGGAAAGCATTGTTCATCCATCTAGAAATCATTTTGGCTGAAATTTTCACTCCTCTAAATGGTTCCAGTGTCTTAATTGTCTTCACTGACTTTCGGATCTCTCCAGACTCTAAATGTCTGGGTCCACCCTATTATCAGTCTGTAAATCACTTCCCCTGACGGAGCTTTCAACCGAAATGATCTTTTTACAATGTGTAAGGTGAATCCAGGTTGATCTCTCAGCTATTTTACTGCCCTTGCAGTGGTTAATAATACCTAATATGGATCCTCCCACTTAGGTGAAATACCAATGCTTCTTCTTTACACTCCTTATTAACACCCAGTCTCCTGGTTTCACTAGTTAGTTTTCCTGCTGGGAAATAGAACATTCCTCATTAGTTTAAATTTATTTCTGTTGTTTTCTAACATACTCCTCATTTAATCAACTAGGTTAGCTTCTTCATCTAACTCCCACTTATTTTTGAACTGTGGTAATCTGTATGGTCTTCCACATAACATTTCATAGGGTGTTAGCCCTGAGGTGCTTGTAATATTTAGTTGGAAATAGTTCTATCCGTTTAGAAAATGCATCTATAATGACTAAACAGAACTTTTTCCCTTCACTGTAGTTTAACTCAATAAAATCCATATGAATTGTTTGAAAAGGGTATCTTAGTTTTGAAAATTGTCCCCTTCGTTGTCTTAAATTCCCTTGTGGATTATGTTTTACACATGCTAACATGTTTTACAACATTTTTTAATAAGAATTTTTTAGAATTTAATCAATATGTTATATAATATTAATATATCTGTCCTACTATTCCCCCCTGTTGAGACATTATGAAACACGATGGCTCAAATATTGCTTCCATTTATAGGTTCTTTGGTAGGACAGGTTTATTATCTGGTCAAATATAGTTTTCATCTTTTAATGCAGCTCCATGTTTTTTCCACATTTCTATCTCCTGTAGTGAGCTTTATTGTTGCATCTTTTCTAACACTATATCCATTGTCACCAATGCATATCCTGTTTGTGTCTTCTCCCTCTCATCTTTTTAGAGAAATCATTCACATAAACTATTTCGTGATCCTGCAAATCATTTCTAATTTTTTTCTTCTTTTTTGTTTTTTTTTCCTAATTCTGCAGTATCAATGCTGAAACTGCATGGGAAACTCTTAAGGTTAAAAGGTGAAACAACACTATTGCAGCACTGCAACTGTCATTTTAGGCTGCAATTACAACTCTCACACAATATAGTTGCGCACACGCAACACTATCTAGTTTTGAAAAGAAATAGGCTTTTATTTTCATTTTATCTCCATGTTGTTGAACCAGAACTGAAGTCATAAAATGTCCCTTGCAATCTACCATCTGAACAAACTGTTTACTATAATCTGGTAATGCTAAAGCAGTACTGGAAACTAGAACTTGTTTTATGTTGGTAAATGCTTCTTCAGCTTCTACACTTCATTTCAGTTCAGACGTCATTTTCAGCTCTTCCTCATACATTAATTTGTTTAATGAAGTTACTATTTCTGCATAATTTGGCACCCAGTTTCTACAATAATTAGTTAGTCTAAGGAAGGACATCATTTGCTTTTTTGTTACTGGTTTTAGAACTTGTAATATTGCAGTCTTTCTTTCTTCTACAATTGTGCGTCCCCCTGCGCTAAGATTGTGTCCTACGTATTTAACCTCATTTTTACACAACTGAAGTTTCTTTTTACTAACTTTGTGTCCTTCTTCTGCTAAATGTTTTAATAATGCTATTGTATCATTTTTACAAGTCTCCTCATTAGGAGAGGCTAGTAGCACATCATCAACATATAATCAACCCTGACTACCTCCTAGAGGGTCAAACTTGGCCATACTTGCACTCATTTCCTGAAAGTATATAGTTGGACTTTCACAGTAACCTTGAGGTAGTCTGGTATGCAAATGTATCCCTTCCTGCACTGTCACTCTCCAGAATAGTAATTTTCTAATTAACCAGTCTGTGACATCTTTTCCCCTCTGCACTATTCTACTCATATCATGCTACTTGAGTTCTTTATCCTTGAATAAAGATATTTGCGGAGGTGACCACATGTTGCAGAGCTTCCTAGTGTCTTCCTCTAACACTACTTCAGCAACTGACGTACTCTTCCTATCTGTATAAACATAAGTTACCATGACTTTTATAGGGGTTACTTTATTTAATACTTCTTCATAAATTTTATCTTGTCCAGGAGTATTTTTATACCACATGGTAATATGTAGATCATCTGGTCTCATTTGATCTTATAGTCGAGTAATGACATTTCTTCCTTCTGTTAGTAAAGCTGTCCCTACGTCTAGGGGTGGCTTATTCAGAACATCCAGTTAATAGTGGTAATAAGGTGGTCAAACTCCTTTTTTAACATCAACACCCTGATGTGTATTTGTCTGTAATCTCCTCTGCTCACTCCTCTTTGACCCCTGCGGTTTTTGTCCTCTGCCTCTAATTTTTTCTCTACCTTTGTTGTTTTAATAATAAATCTGCTCTTCTTCTTCTTCTTGCTGAAAAAAGGTGTTGCCTATTTATTTATTTATTTATTTTTCCTTCATAACTTTTTCTGCATGGAGGGCATGATTTACATAGTCTTCTAGATTTGCTGTGGGGAACCCTATAAAATGTCTCCTTACTCAGGTATTAATTGCATCCCTGGAACCAGCATGTAGTGCTTTTTTTTTTAACTGCTGTCAATAAGCTCCTTGCTTCATCTTCTTGTAGACCACTATGTATTTTAAACACTTTTGTCAGTCTAATCCTATATTCTTCAAAAGGTCATTCCTCTTTTTGTTTCACTCTGGCTATTAAAAAGAGTAAAATATTTTCTAAGGTTACACAGAAAAAACCCATGTCATGCCATGAACCTCCGTGACACGCTGTATCAACAGCCTTCAGCATCTCAAAACAATAATAATAAAAAATAAACACAAATAAAACATACAGCCATGGTGGGGATGGATTTATTCAACAAAGGGACTCATTTTAGCCCATCTTATCCTGTCAAACCTCATCAGATCTTTGGTACAAAACAAAAACTTTCCACCTACTCTTTTACTCCCTTTCTTTTGTCCTGCTGTTCCACTTTGCAAGTCTATCAAAAATTACTTCTTAGCCCTCTGACCTTTTCTGCTTTCCACAAAAACGTCCATTCTTGTCTCCTGCATCACATTTCTCTCTTTTTAGTTACTTTTTAAGCAATAATCTACATCCTCATCTACATTACTGCTTTGTCCATTTTTCTTAAATCACGTTTATTTTTAATGTACTTTTAATTATTGCATCCTATAGATCACCTAATTTCTTAGAGTTTAAACGACCATCATAATGATATGTGGTTATCCATTTATCTAAATATTTTAATTTTAATATTTTAATTTGATCCTGTGCTTCCATACATTTCCAATCTTTACATTATTATTCATTTTAGTGTATTTAAATCACCCTTTTCCCATTTTTTGATTTAAATTTGGTCCAGCATATAAATACCTAGGGTATTCTAAATACTGGATTTTTCTGCTCAGTAGGGTGACAGAAAAATCTCCTTTTGTGATAATTCTCACTTCAACTCTTTCGAGTGGAGAATTCTTGCCTTTGCTTCCACAAAAGTTAGTCACTTACAATCCCACTGTTTTTGGTATGAGGTAAAACCTAGTGGTTTAAATCCTCCATTTATTTCTCACATACACACATTTAAACGCCGATTTTACTTAGTATTTTTTGTTGTTTAAAATACTTAAACGCAGATTTTACTTAGTATTGTTTTGTTGTTTAAAATACTTAAACGCAGATTTTACTTAGTATTTTTTTGTTGTTTAAAATACTTAAACGCAGACTCCGCCGTTCTGGAAACACGGAATTTTAGTATTACTTTCTTAATACTTAAGAGGACTCTGTTGTCCCCTATAACCTCGGAATTTTCAGTATTTTTACTAATACTTTAAGCAGAACTCCGGCGCACTGCTGCTACCTGTTAGTGCCTAGGTTTACAGGGTTTGTTTCCGTTACGCAATGACCCCCAGTCATTCGTCGCACTTTTGTTTTAAATCCAGATTCAACTCACCACTTTGTCCTCTCTTCTCTCTCTCAGAGTTCCGTCAGCCGTCAGACTCCAGCGGGCGGGCCAAAATCCAGTCTCGGAAAGGGTCTGTGTGTCTTCCTGTTGAAAACAGCCGTGCGCACGGTCTTTTCCTGGAGTCTACCAACCCGCTGGAACCATCAGGCGTAGTTGGAATCCGGCTCTCGAAGGACCAAATTAATGTCAGGTTTAACCAACCTAACAATACTTATAACAACACAAAAAGAAAAGAGAGACAAAGTATTAGTTCCTTTTACTCGCTTTGCGAGGAGAAACGGTCAAGATATGCTCAGTTACAGATCTCGCACTGCTCTGAACAGCATCTGTCCGCCTCCTCTTTTTATTGTCTTTCGGGGGTCCCTAGTTTACAAAAACATTGTTCTCTAAAGGATGGGGGAAACAACAACTGCATCTTAGACAGGTCATAAACTCCTTTATCTTTAAACAACATCTTTCCCACAGTCTCCTCCAACTTTGCAGGGTCAACTCTGGCCTCTTGTTCAGTGCAATCAGCCCCTCTTTATGACCTCCTCAACTGGACTGCTTCTTTTCTCGCAAGCTCAGCTCCACTTTGTGACCTTAACCTGCAGACAAAACTCACACATCCTTTACTCACACATACATTATGAAAAGTTATATAATCAAATAGTCAAGTTAATAAATAGGAGAAACTATAAGACAAATCTTTATTCAATTATTCCAACAACAAAAAAAAACACAATTTCCTACCTCACCAGAGAATTTCTCCGGAACAGGGGATGTGACGTCACGAAAATGGGGTGACTGAAAGGATTCTGGAAACGCAGAAGCGCCATCTGGAGGTGTGGTGGATGAAGTACCTAGTGTTTGTTGTAACATGGTGGCGATCTGTTCTATCTGTAGGTTGGTTTGACGTTACTGTCCTGTAAGGGAACAACGAGAGGAATCATGAAACTGGATTCGGTTAGCCTAATCAGAGAGAGTCCTCCTGAGTGCTTCTCCTGGATCTTGGTGGCGAGAGTGTTCTGTCATTGTTTGAAAATAGCTCGGACCCACATACAGAGAACACTCAGGAGGAGGAAGTATAATAAAGGTTGTTTATTGAAGATATAGTCAGGAACGGAACGGACAAAATATCTCACTGTAAGGAGAGAAGTGAAGAGAATGGATGAGTACGGGTAATGGAGGGAAAAATGAAACTAAGAGCAAATAGTTATTTTGATACAGAGATCGGCTTACTGAGTTATGATGGTCAGGTCGCCAGGGGGAATGAGATTCAGGATTCAGGTCTTAAGCAGGTATATCCTTAGAGAGTTCACTTGGTGCTGTTGTGTGGAGCTCAGGTTACTGTAAACAGGTTCGATGTGCGGTGGCTTACGTTGGAGGGTGGACATGGTGCGCTTGTGGCTTGGCTCAGGAGACGAAGAGGACAGGAAGCTGCCAGCTTGATGCGAATCCAAACGAAGGTAGATCACAGGATAGGAATCCTCAGAAAAAAGACAGGCTTGATCCTCCAGAGTGCTTTTAGAAACGTTGTCCAGAAAACTCAGTGACATAGATCCAAAGCTCAGGCTTTCAAAATCACTGTGGCAAAACACTCTCGCATTGAAGTGCTGGCAGCCTACTGCTTAAGTACTCCTCCTGGCAATCAGTGGAATAAGTCGCACTTGTCACCCAGCACACCTGAGAGCTCCAGCACCACCTGAGAATGAGCACATGTAGCAAGCACAAAAACACAAACCTAAACCCAGATCCTGACACCAAGTATATCAACAGAAAGAGAACATGACGTTGATGGCAGCAGAAGCTGAGCTGATCGCCTCCTCAAGGAAGGTGTCACAGCTAAACACCACACCAGGCCATATGTAGCTTCTATGAAGAGAAAAAACAGAGAAAGAACATAAAGATAAAAGCTGAAATAAAAGCAGTCAGTCAGTCATTTTCTACCGCTTATTCCATAGTGGGTCGCGGGGAAGCTGGTGCCTATCTCCAGCAGTCTATGGGCGAGAGGCAGGGTACAACCTGGACAGGTCGCCAGTCCATCGCAGGGCAACACACATACAACCATACACAAACTCATTCATACACCTAAGGGCAATTTAGAGTGACCAATTAACCTAACTGGCATGTCTTTGGACTGTGGGAGGAAGCCGGAGAACCCGGTGAGAACCCACGCATGCACGGGGAGATCATGCAAACTCCATGCAAAAAGACCCCCGGCCGGGAATCGAACCCAGGATCTTCTTGCTGCAAGGCAACAGTGCTACCAACTGCGCCACCGTGAAATAAAAGCAAATAATGCCAAATTGGAGAGAAGTAGGAGAAAGTAGCAGAGTGAGGAAAAGTCGTCATTTTGTGCTCCAGAAGCCTAAATGCATAGCGGCATAACTACAGAGATAGCTCAGGATAACCTAAGTCCCTAACCAGTGGCGACTAGCCAATAGGGCACTGGGGCACTGCCCCACCAATCACCACATTTCACTGAAAGACAAAAAAATAAAAATGAAATAATACAATAAAAATATTTCAAAATCATACATGTATATGTTTAGATATACAAGACAAAATGGTAAATACCCTGCACTTGTATAGCGCTTTATCTAGTCCGAGGACCTTAAATCACTTTACACTACAATCAGTCATCCACCCATTCACACACTAACAGTGGTAATTTACATTGTAGCCACAGCTGCCCTGGGGCAGACAGACCGAAGCAAGGCTTTCATACTGAGACAACTAGGGCGGGGGTTCGAACCGGCAACCCACCGGTTATAGCATGAACTCCTACCACTTGATATTTATATTTAAGTTGCACTTAAACATGTTGGGAATCAACATGTCATATGAAAACAAGCTAACATTGCTTTATCACTTCAGCAAACTGCTCCGGATGAAAAGATCGTCAGCAAGACCAGAACATAAGTGTATTAAAAACTATTGCTGCATGTGCCAAGTTATGTATATTTAAAAAAAAAAAGTATAGCTTTTTTAACAGAGCTAACCAAAATTGAAGCAGCATGGGGAGACTCCCTGGAGAAACTACTGCTGGGACAAAATATCTGTCAATTTCAGGAGAAATAGATAGGAGAGACTGAAGCGTCTGAGACAACTTAGGTGAGCGGATTAAATGCTACATATTTACAATTCTAACGTAGACGATGTAATATTGATGGAATATGCCATTTCAATGCAAGTACATGGCATTGATTTTAATGGCATAGTGGACTGGGACTTGGCGCCAGCAAATGCCTTTAAGTTGTATTGTGGGGGGAAAAAAACAACTGTGTGGCTTTTCTAATTGAACAAAGACACATGTTTTGCTACCTGGTGAATTCTGATTTCATTTAAATTATGTATGATTGTTTGGGACTCAAGTATTGCTCTTGTGAATAAATCTAGGGTTTTTCACCGGACCAATACGTTAGTGCTTCCAAAATATTAGAGTACTACTATTACTACTTCTACTACTACTGTAATGAGATTCGGAATATTAAAACACCAATTGTTAATTGACCCACTGATAGTTGACAATGACAGCACTAAGGAAGCCCCCACCAGTTTTAAATAGTTTATATAGAGGGATTTTGGGTATTCTCCACCTTATCTTTGCCTCAAGCCCCCTGCCTAATTGAGCTGCTTAGGGGGATCCTAACATCAAGTAATAATTAAAAAGCTAAAATGTCGGCTTCTTGTTTTTAATAGAACCCAACTGACGCTCAATCCCAGACCATGCAACAACAAAGGTAAATGTCACTTGAATTGGTAAATGGCTGACATGGACCACTGACAAGTAGCAACGTTGGCAGTAATTGGGAAAACACATCCAGCACCCTCACACCATGAAGCCCCATTGATTTTCTGTTTATTCATGTCTCTGTTGCTGAAATTCAGCAGCACAGCAAATGCAGAGGAGAAGCAGCTCCCAGAATGTCTGCGGTCCTCTGGGAACAACTGTGTTTTTGAAGTAGTGAAGCTCGCAAAATGAACAACGGGCATGGCGTGGATGTGTGTTTGCTAGTGCCTGCTTTTATGTATGTGTCCTGACTTCATCTGTCTTGTTTTCATGTTGGGGGCAATGACTCATGCTACGGCAAGGGCCAAGAGACAAACAGCACAAACTGGAGACCACCTGCCGGGCTGGGGAGCAGGGCGAAGGGAAGTGACTCTCACTGACATCCATCTTATCTCTGATTCATTATCATCTTTACATGACCTAAAGGTTGCTGTCTGTTAATTTTGTGGAAGGAGCGTGCAATGCATTTGTCTGCCTTCTATCCCCGTAAGGCTCTGAAACAATTCCCTCCCTCTCTGCCAACTCTAAGAACTGTTATTCAAAGTGATGCATTTCTCTCTGCCTTTCTCTTGGACTGGACTCTTCATCACCTACACTAAGCTGATACACACACATGCCTACAAGTGTGTAAAAGCCCACAGAAACTCTAACACAAACAGACACACAAATGCAGAACACGCAAAACTCTGCCACAAAGTGTAAAGCTCAGGAATTCAAGTGGACAGGTCAAAGTGTCCTGGTGCAGCAGGTCCTTACCTGTGCAGCTGAACTTTATTTTAGGCAGCTTGTTACTTCACTGAGGCCGAACTCTGCTGACTCCAGCTGTGCATAAACTAATGCTGGAGAATTTCTTACTTTTTTGTGGTCTTTAAAAACTCAGCAGATATTCACATGACTATAGATGGTCCAGATGTTTTACATTTCAACCACAAACTTTATTTTTTTTTATTAGGATTTAAAATGATAGACCAACACAAGGTAATGAAGAATTTGGAAGCTGTGAAGAAAAGGATTTTTTTTCTGAAAGGAAATTTGAAAAGTTTGCATTTGCCTTCCAGACCCAGAGTTGAGACTTCGCAGAATCACTTTTTTGATGCCACTGCTGCTGCAGGTATTTTAGAATACCAGCTTTCTGTCAGACTGATAGTTTTGTTCAGACTTCTTTGCAAAAAACTGTCAGATTAATAGAGAGTATATGTGATAGTCAAATGTACTTGTTAATGCTGAAATTTTTGGGTTGCTGTGTTCAAGGTGTTGTGTAGTGTTCGTTTTCAGCCACACATATTACATTGCAAGATGGCCAAAAGGTTTCATTTTGTTGTCATCTGACCAGAGCACCTTTTCCCACCGACTTCGTGTTAGATAATGTCAGATTCATTGGGTGACAGAATTTGTGTATTTGTATTATAGATTGAAAGAAATGTATCAACTGAATTACTTGACCAATACATATAGTCATATTCAATAAATATGCATTCCGATGAGGCTTATTCGCAGATTAAACATACCTTTTGAAAATAACCTTTAAGCAAGTATTAAAGATGCTTTTAATTAAACTCACATATCTGTGTTAAAAATGTTGGTTTTTTTATTGGTCGCATGTAACATTCTTATCATGAATCTCAATGGTTCTCCAACAGAGTGTTCACCCCATTTTTTAAGCAGGAAGTATTTGCGCATGTTGTTGAGTTTCAAAAAACATACCACCTTCAGTGGCGTGGCAGGGTAATTCCACCGTTTTCCTGTTTCTACAAGTGCTGTGTGAACGGACATCGTAATTAGAACCTCATGTAGATGTGTTAACAAAAGCCAAAAACAAAATCCCAATTTCAATGGATTGTGGTAGTGTGCGCAGGGCCTAAATGTTGCAGGAAGTGGCTTTAGTTGTAATGATAATTTTTGCTAGGCTTTTCATAATTTTACTGTCATACAATTTATCAATTAACATAACTGAGGTCTGTGGAGTTTTGATAGAATTCAAGGGTATTTTGCTATTTCTTTGAGAATTTGCACCGCCTGACCTTGGGATAATTGTAGATCTTCAATTGATTTTAAACCTATTCCCTTTGAATATTTTCTCTTTCTATAGAATTAAGGACCTAATCTGGACAGATATTGTTTGGAAATGGTTTTATAACCCCTCCAAAATACATGGGCAGCACCAATTGCTAGTCCTTGTTTGTCCTTGGCATGAAGTAAACACACAAAATCAGCTCCTATAGGTACATCTGCTGCATTGTTATTCAGGTACACTTAATTAGCAGCTCCCAGCTGCTACTTTCCCACTCAAATCCTATTAATGTAAAAACAAAGAAGGACCTATTTTGTTGTTCATATTTCCTTAGAATGTCGATAATTTGAACCTTTTTCAGTTTA
Organism: Girardinichthys multiradiatus; assembly: GCF_021462225.1. Taxonomy (NCBI): domain Eukaryota; kingdom Metazoa; phylum Chordata; class Actinopteri; order Cyprinodontiformes; family Goodeidae; genus Girardinichthys; species Girardinichthys multiradiatus. The sequence goes on along the minus strand of NC_061795.1, from coordinate 3,550,416 downwards.
GATGCCACAAACAAAAAAAAAGAAAAGAAGGGTCTAAAAGCAAAGTCTAGCCTAAGATTATTATGAATATGTTTAAATTTGGCTTTTAGCACCTATTAATAATTCTAAGTAATAATTAAATATAAAAAGATTATTAATAAAAAGTATTACATTTTCAGTCAGACTAACAAATCATAGCACTGTTGAGCAACAGTGATTGGTTTAACTATTTGCAACTTATAATTACCAATTAATTACTATCAATTAATAACAGTATTACAAAAAAAATTACAATATAGAATTTTTGTCAGAATAATAGATCCGGGCACCACCTAATCAGGAATCATTAGCCAAGCAACTTTCAGTCTGTCAGGTATTATCCTTCAAATACCAGCCTAATGTGGCACGGTATTATAGAGCAATAGATAAAACAGGAGATTCTAGCACTAGTGTTCGCTATTGTCCCTTTTCCACTGGTTCTATTTAGCCGGGCTCCACTCCACTCATCCCGTTTTGCGAAGGGTTCTTTTACTGTTTTTTCCTAACTGGTACCTACTTTTTTGGTCCCTGCAGGTATGATCGGGGCTGAGTAGGGACTATATGTGAGGTGAACAGACTGCTGTTCACTGATTGGCCATGGGACCAGGAGAAATGAGAAGGTTTCACTCAGGTATTGCAGGGAAAAGTTATTAAACTAAAGTACGAATAATAATATTAAGGACCACAATAGCTGGAGCTGGTCAAATAGAAATATAATTTTACTATTTACAAATCATAAACCGTGCCTGAAGGCTGAAAGAAAAGAAAAAGGACAGATTAGCTTTCTGAATTGCACGCAGGTGGAGCTCTGTATTTAATAACATCCTAAACCAGCTGATCACGCACAAACATTTACCCCAAAACTCACAAAACAATACCACCATGAAACAGCGTGTTTAGTTCACAAATTTATTTATGATCCTTTAGCAAGCCACCGTCTGCAGGACGAGGGAGCAGGCAGAGAGCAGTTTCCCGTAATCAGACTGCCATCATCGGATCAATCAGGAAGAAGACCCTGCTAAATCCATGAAGCACAGATATTCAATATCCAACCAAAAACTACCCTCGCCGCAGTCAAAAGTCCACTGTTTTGCACTTAAAGTCATTGTCCCCATTATTGCTACGGCTGAGACAACACCCTCCTAGATCAACTAATTGCAACTTCTTCAGGCAAACTGTGGAGATTCACCAGTCCAGATAGCGGTATCTCTCCTCTCTGCTTTTCCTGCCACACCCATTACATCAAAACCCCTGAGTTCTGGCTGGGCTGTGGTCCAGATAATTATCCCAGTGGATCATTTAATACAGTTATATAAATACATATATATAAAGAATATATTTAGAAGACATTCTTGCATATACCATAATGTAAACAGTATTTGTAATTTGTTCATTTATTTTTTTATTTTTTTATTTTCTAATAACTTATTCATTTAATTTTTCATAGTTTAATACAGAGTACCTTAATGTGAAAATATCCCACAGTAAAACTAATATTACACCGACAGCTTCAGCCGCCATAGCTCCCGCTATAAGTGGGTCAATGGAAACACAACATGTTACGTGCTGATTAGACCGAGCCATTGGAAAAGGGGAACAGCAAGCCCTGAAAACATAGACAGAATAAACACAAAACAACTTCTCTATTCCAAAATATTAGTTAACAAAAACATTTTTACTTATAAATTGTTATAAATATAAATAATTTAACTTCAAGCTAAATATTTCAATTAACAAACTCTTCTACTCGATTAGCAACACTTAAATACACCACTAAGCGAATGAGGAAAACTAACTACAAAAAGGGAATAAAGGAATAAACAATAAAGAATAAAATGACGAAGCGATTTCACAGTTGAGTGTAAATGTCTTTGTCTTGAGGAATTAGGAATGAGGCCAAATTAGTTTTACCGTTTAAGCCACAGACTGCTTTTGTGGACTTCTATTCCTGTAATAAAGACAGAGTTTGTACTTTGGATTATTTCCTGTGTCCTTGTCAGCAAATGAATAAATTGGATTAGCTGTTGAGTTAACAAAAAAGTTTATTTAGCAACTCCTTTAGGTCACTTATGCACCATTAACTGCCATTAATATAAAAAAGTGTGTGTAAGTGCTGGCGGCATGGCTATCGGCCAGATTGTTGCCGATAGTGAATAAGCTATGCTGCAGACGCAGCTACCCTGGCTTGCGTTTAGCATTAGCCGATTTTAGCTTTACTAAAGAGACGTAAATTAGAACGCTTATGCTAACATATTCGTTATAAGTTAAGGAGAGGATATGAGGAAAAAACGCAGATAAACGCAAATTCTACATGAACCGTTCTGGTGAACAGGAGGAAAGAATTTCCAAGGGGCGATGAGTTGTGTGGCAGCTGGCAGCTCTCAGTTCAGCCGCCTGGGTGCAGCGTGTGTCCTGAAAGAAACACACAGTTCATATGACATCTTCTCTCATGCAGGGTGTGGAAAAGATGTGTTGTTTATGTGATTAGATACATTGTCTCTTCCTGGGGAATCTCTGGCTCGGATTGCCTTTCTGCAGAAGCTCAGAAAGAAAGGTTTAGGAGTCGCTAGTCCTAATTCCGTCTTGTTTACATTCATCGGATGCACAGACAATACACCGCACTTGACTTCTTGAAATCCAAGGTTTTTGAAAGAGGTAATCTGACTTGGCCAGTGAAATCAGACATCCACATGCATTGTCCCCCCTATGTTGCTCTAGTGAAAAGCCACGGGAAAGAGGACAAATGTTGTTGTGCACCAGAGTTTTGAACCATTGGGGATTTCAGCTGTGACTCCTCCCTTCAGGGAGTTGTCCTGAAAATAGGCCAGTGGTGTGCATTCAGGGATTCAGAGTTTTTACCAGTAACTTTTGTTTGCGTAGTTCAGTGGTTGTTCTCCATCCATGGCTGGGCCCAACAGTACTGTCTGCATAATATTTAAACAAAGATAGTAGAATAATCAAGCATAGACCTGTTTTTTTTTCAGCCATTTTTCTTTACCAAGACGCTGCACACTGTTTTATTTGTGTCTTTTCAAGGATCTGTTTGGTTGACTATGGGTGTGATTTTATTCAGCTGTTGAGAGACGGATGAGACAAGGAAATTCTGACACTATCACTGGAAGGGTTTCTTAGTAGACCTGCAGTATTTTCTGTTAAATCTTTACTCCTTGAGCATAATTCGCTAAGATCTTTGTGGCTGCAAAAAGGTACTTCAGCTTTTTAGCACGATTTTCCATGCAGATTTATTCAATATATTTATTAAACCTTTTGTCATTGGATTGTAATTTACTATGAGTAAATTCAATAATAGTAAAAACATATTGAGAAAACAATACATGCAACAAGGATAAGACAAATGTTTACAAAGATGTGTGAAAATAAATTTTAATAGATTTACAAAAGTAGTTTTTGCAATGTTCTGTGTTGTTTCGTTTAGTGTGGAGATGTATAGGGGAAAACTATCTATAATGACAGCTTAAAACTATAATAACAGCTGTCTAAACTAGGCACAGAAAGTCAGGAAATTTATGTTTGGTTGATTATCCCCTAGTTGAAACAGTGATTCTTGGCACTAAATCTTAAACCACTAGAAAACCTGTTTATTTCCCTTTAAATAGTGCTAAATCTGTGAGGAACATGCCTATCTGGGTTGAGCACAATTAAACATATACATTGCAGGCATTAAAAGCATGCCAAATCTTCTCTGTCAGTGCCAAACAGGTTTTGATAGAGGCAGTGTGATGGTGTATGGCAGCGATTAAATGCATAGATTCTAAGATGAGTTTCCGGAACAAGTGGCAAACCCAGTTTCTACAGCGTGTGACTAAGCTAAGCTGCCAACCAGTACGAGGAGAAGGTGCCATTCTATCATGGTTGTATATAAATCTCCAGTGCAATGACAGAGACATCAGTTTGTTGAACAAAAAGTATCATCCTTGTTCAAACTTCAATCAACTAATTAGTTAATAAATGACTTTCTTATCTATATTTGATTTTTTTTAAATTGTGGCTGTTTGAGATCTTTTACCCTACTTCATGCTGTCAGACAATCAGAAATTCTATATGTCTTTCATTATTCAGGCCAAGGAGATGTTAGTAAAATTGGACTCAGCTTTCCTAACAATGTGTTTGATTAATTAATTCATGATTAAATAAGGGGGGCAGTTATAGTTTCACACTGGGCGAAGTTGGTTTGTATAGCTTTTTCCCTTAATGACAATTTCCTTTCAAAACTGTTTTTTTTTTTTTTATTAAGTCAAGCTAGCATTGTCAGATTATAAATTAAGTGGGATCAAAAAAGCAAAAATTTTATAAATCTGTAAGGGGGCAAATAATATTTCCCAGCATTCTTAAATGTCACAAATTCGATTGACATTCTGTGAACATTGTTTTTGGCCATATGTGATTTAAATTATTTCAGAACACCTTTCCTCGCCACCATGTTGAAACATACGAATTACTAAGTATCTGACTGTCAGTGGGACACTGAGGATTCCTCCTTTAATGTTTCAGCACTCACCTACCCAGCTCTGTAATTTCCCAACCAACGTAACCAGAAGAGCTTAAGCACTAAATCATTGTATAGAGATGCTCAGTAGCTCTTAGAAAAGCCACTTTCTAAAATGTTCTTGTGCATCCTAGTGCATATTTAATCCCTGATTAATCCATGCGGTTGGTAGTGCATGAAAGCAGATTAGTTCGAACCTTTTTCGTCCATACTGGGAAGATCAATGTCCATCCATTTTATTGAAGAGGCTCAGTAACATGTGACCAAGCATTTAGCTTTATCTTTGAATGAAAAAAACAACAACAGCAAAAGAAAGATTAAAAAAATATAAAACATTTTTTGTAGGGAAAAACCTTCCTTTAGGAAATGCTTATAATGCAATACCAAAACGTGCGATTTTGAAGCTCCCTCTTAGTGTTTTTTCTACCATAAAAACACATTACAACTATAAACTTATATGGTTTGGTCATCCAACTTACACACCAAACATGAGATCATTGTTTAAAGGCGTATGCTGGTCAGGATGAAACATGCACTTTGTTGCAGTCTTTTGCCTCTCTAAGTAATTTATAAGCTTCCTAATTTCAAGATGGCTCCAGCCTCATTTGACAACTTGCCATGAAAACATCAAGATTTTTCAGACGTTTTATCACTCTATCTATGGTACTTGTTGTGAGTGTAACAACAACTTCAGCTACCGAGACAAGATGATACGTGGTGTCCACGATAATGAGATTTAGCAAAACCTTTGAAAATTTGTTTTCACAAATAGAGTAAAAGGTTTCACAAATCCCATATATCTCCCTTGAATGTAGAAGTACAGTAAACAGTTCAAATTTGATCAATTTCAGAATTTTAGATCTTGTACTAGAGATTCACAAGTGCTCTCCAGGCTCCTAAAAAATTGTTAACATTGTTAGCAGCTAACTGTTAGCTGATCAATGTGTTCTCATAGTGCTGAAAAACAATTTGTTCCTTGTCTGCTGCTATGCCACCATTTCTTTTTAACTACCCAATACCCAAGAATGCAGCCACATTGATGGAGGCTTTTACAATGATTATGTAACCATCATCCAACCTGGTTAACCAATGGCAACCTTTTTGGCCGCATCTGTCAACACAGCAGAGTAAATAAAAACTGATTATTTTTATACTTTAAAATAAGAGTCGCAAATATGCTAAGGGGGTGTCAAGCTTGAAGCCCTAACATTCATAGCATTGGCTCATTATAATACACAGGCTTACTTCACCGGTTGAAGTCTCTTGCTGACAGCAACTAAATGGGTTTGGTGAGACAGATTTCAAATATTGTGCTGTTTTTGCAAGATCTTATGCATGAGATCTTCTTGGACTCCTACTATTTCACTTTTTACCTTGACTGCAGCATCTTGTGTCTCCTTTTAGATTAATAGGTTTTTAACAAATCAGCTTAAAACACATTATTGGCACAAACTGCCCAAAGACAGACCTAGTTTGTAATGGGTGATTATTTTTCAATCATAAACTAGGACCTACTTGTAGCTATTCATCACCAATTGTCACAAGTCATTCACATGTGCAGTCTTCAGAATCTCATTCACAAGCCATTTTAGGAGGTGTAAGATGTTAATTTGCTTGAAGTACAGTCTTTACCAATTGTAACTTGTAACTTTAACTCAATTCATGACTGAATACAATAGCCTTTTAATGCATGTTCTCTTTGGTGGGTAGTTTCTTAATGTAATTAAACCCATTTCACTAACAAGTTTTCAATTCAATACAATTTATTGATGTAGCTCCAATTGACAACAAATATTGTATAAAGCACTCTGCAAGAAACAAAATAGTCAATGAAATCAAACAGAAAGATTTAAAGGTTCGGCAAAGTTAATACCAGTAATATTTGACTAAACTGTTGTAGACATTTGTCATATAACATTGCGATTGTTGAAAAGTAAATAAATCCTCAGAGTGGTGGGAGGCTAACACCTAGTTATACTCACCCCAATGCTATATGAGCATAGTTACTTGTGAAGTTACTGCATGTGTGTCAGTTCTGGGTTGCTGTGCAATGAGACACACAAAGTTATTACAAGATCCATCAATGATGTCTGATGTTATGCGTAAACATTCCTGTGGCAAGACCTTTATTTTGAAGGGGACCGACTTTAGCAGCAAGATACAGCATGCCAATGTGCTTAGCTTGATCCATGTACCGGTAAGTAGTATTGAAACCTACAACTCTGAACAACTGTGTGAGCGTATAATTATTAAATAAAGCAGAAGTCTGCTATGCTTGTTTCACCCACTGTTCATTTGTGGTCTTGCCGACCTCCTCCAGTGCAAGTTGAGTTAGGTGAATACGTCAGTGTGGTAAAATAACAAACACACGGGTGACATTTTGATGAATTGAAAAGCATTAAAGTCAATAGAAATTCACAGCTAGGGAAGAATGAATGTGGCATGAAAGAAACAGACAAGTTGAAAATTTAAATTTACAGCACAAATGTTTTCCTGATTTCTTTCTTTTTTTGTGGGTTTAAATGCTGCTACACTAATACAAATAGGCCAAGGAAGGAATTTTTTTTTTTTTTTTTAAAGAAACAAATGTAAATCCTAGCCACATCCATAGTCTTATTAAGTACAATTTGCTAAACAGCCTTTAATTTTGAATCTTTTTCTCTCTATCATTAGAAAAAAAAGAACATTCAGTTACTCTGAGTTTGATTGCTTTCCACAGCTGGTGCTGTTGAACTCTGAGTTGTGATGGTAATAAGCTGGCTAACGGCTGGGTAGTCTGTGTCTAAGTGTAGATCCTTAAGGACTGCATTAGCTCCCCCGACCCACTAATCAGTCTGAAGAAGGAAGGAAAATTAATTTAAGACTTGCTTCCACATCTTCTAAACAGATGTAAATGCTACTGCTCTTCATACAGCAAGATTTCTTCCTGTGTGAGTATCTGTCTGCAAAAAGATCAAGAGATTTGCTACTTTCTCTGAGCATCCCCTTTTCTAATTTATCATATGAAGTTGCATTCATATGTCTGGTCACTGATCATAACCTTGGGCGATTACACCAAGGCACAGGAACGTGCAAATGTCTTCTGTGACCTGTATAAATCATATTCTGTGGCATATTTAAGGTATTATCGAGCCATAATGAAATATTCAAATGCAGCCTTCCTGCCTGCAGCACGGTAGAGCAGGTAAGTCTGCAATGATGACTTAACAGCCTGGGAGAAATAAATGGAATTCATGGGAAATTAATCAGAGTCTCCAGGATTCTCAGTATGACGGATAAGCCCAGAAAGTGGGTCAGAACCACAGGTTGGTTGGCTGCACAACTGGGCCGAACACAATGCTGCAGGGCATTGAAGGTACTGCTCTACTATCAGAAAAAATGCCACCCCCTACATGGTTACTGCCTTTGTCAGAGCTCACAGTTATACTAAAAAAAACCTTCCAGAGAAAAAGTTGTAGGATGAACAAACAGCTCTAGTAATGCCTCTTTAAGCACTATCTTTTGTCAAAAATGATAATATTATGTCTAAATTTGATTGCCCGTGGCGGAGGATGTAGAGAATAGAATAGCTTGAAAGAGTATGTGGTTTCACCAAGACAGATCACTAAGTGGTTCATGAATTTAACATGAAATGCTCAGTTTGAATGTTGGCTCCCCGAGAGTTTAGACTTTAAAAAAAGCTCATTCGTATTTTAATCACACCAGAGGTCGAAATAATCACTGTAGAGTTGAAAGGTGAGGTTGATGAATATTCAGTTTGCAAGTGAAATTACCCCTGACCCCGTTTCTAATCATATCATTGCACACTGATCCTGAACCCCTAACTTCTCTGTGAAGTTATGGGCATTTTTTCAACAAATACCTGCACAAGTCTAAATATGCCAGAATATTCAGGTAAATAAAAAGACTTAACAGCACAGTATTATGAATTGGCAACAGTAGAGTATTATTTCCAACACTGCATGCTTTAAAATGAAACCTTTGGTATAAGTGACTTTCTGATTTTTCGGTTAATGATAATCTGGCCACCTGGAGGCAGTCATTGCATTGAATTTCATTTCTAGATTCCTGTCAGTTGATTTTTAAATAGGCAAACAAATATTGAAGAAATGTGTACAACACAGCAAAAGTAACAGTTTGACAGATTTGAACACTGTAAGTTCCACACTTTTGATCCCAAAACACAGGCACTATTCAAATTGGGAGCGCATCAAAACCAACACACATACTTCAAAGACATGACAGGACTTGACATCTGCAAAATCGCCCTGATTTCTTTACCTATAGACCCAGGTAACACTTTTTCTATTTCATGGACAACAATGTGACAGCAGCTTCATACCTCTCTTGACAACTTTAATTAGCATAAATCCATGCTGAAGGAAAAAACAGAAAAGATATCATACTGTAAATCCATGCTAGTTGGAACTGGTTACTGAAGCTAACAGCTATACTGACAAAACCTAAAGTGGACTTTTACCTTCTGAACAATTTAAAAACTGTCCTCATATTTTATTGGTCATTTAAATATTAAGGAGCCAACAATTATTTATTTAGAAAATTGCGATTGGAAGTGCTACCCATGATATTTCAGTGTGAAATTTCATTTAACAATGGGTAAGCGGCGGTGACACTGGGGTAAACACGCAACCTTAGTCCTTGACACACCAGTCACGGGTTTGAATCCCAGCTTGTTGACCTTTGCTGCATGTGCCCCCCATACCCCCCAACACTTTCCAGTTAGCTAACTGTCAAAAAAAGGACAATTAGGGCCACTAGTGCTGCAAAAAAACATAAATAATAAGAATAAGAATAAAAAAAGTGTTAAGTATTTAAGGTCAATGTAACTGTCTGAAATAAAAAGTACTTTAAAAGAAAATATATATTATAGCATATGCTACTATAGCAGGTGTATGTTTTTTTCATAGCTTTATTTTCTGTTAGCTAGTTATTCTAATGGGAATTGCTTTACATGTTTAATTCTCAGTCTTTGTTTCACACTGGAAATTCATTTATTTTTTGGTACCTCCTGGTCATTGCTTTTAATGTAAATATCTAAACATTGAAAACATAACAAAACTTTAAAAGATTTCTAAAATATTGTTTGCATAACACACTATGATGGAATAGGTTTACTTTGGATCTGAGCTGTCAATAATTCCATTCCATATTTTCATAATTGACATTACTGATTGGTCCAACAATATATTTTTCTAAGGAAAAATAATTTTTCTTTTTATTAATATTAGGCTCTTAGCTTCAGATAACCATGTACATTATTTAGTTTAAAAACTGGTTATCTGAAATGGAGGCTTTACCAGAAAAAACTTACATCTCAGATATCTTTGTCCATGTTACTTTAAAAATATGCCGTTGTGTCATCTGCCTATATCTGGCAGAATAACTACAAGCAATCTACAGACCTGAAAAGGCACATAACTGTTCTGTCTATATAATTCTTGGATAAGTAAAAACTGAGACTGAAATCCAGAGATGTACTCCAGTCTTGGCATATTTTGATCTGCATCTGATAAGGCAGATTGATACTGCTGGCAGCCTCAACCCATATGTAGCATCCATAATTACTTCCGTAAACAGAACCTGCTGTATGTGGCATCCTGTCTCCTTCTTCTCATGCAGGTCACTGTAGACTGTTCATACTGGAGTCAGATGAATAAATGTGTGAATAAATAAAAGCAATAAACTGTATGATATGAACAACCACTTGCAAATAAAAGTTGATCTCATCACAGAATTGGAATTAAGCACTAGATCTGCTATGTGATCAGAACCTATGTTTCACAGATGATATAGTACTTATTTGTTTACTCAATGGAATGTTCACATTCAGTCTTTCATTCAGGTTCAATCAAAAAAGGAGACAGTGAGTTAAAGTAGTTCAGGAAGCTCAAAAATGAATTTAATGGATCTATAATCAGGGCAATAAAACTGAAAGAATTAATTTATCCATTCATCTTTGGCCACTTATCGGCCAGAGGGTGGCAGAGATGACAGTCTAAGCAGTTACCTAATTCAGATCATCTTGTCAAACACAGATGCACATCTAAACTGGTTATGAGATATGACCTCCACTGAATCCTGAGTCAATCCCGAGGCTTTCCTCCTCTGAGCCATGTCCAAACCACTTACTACGAAAGATTTTTTGCATTCTAACAATACAAACAGATCCCTAAACCACATTAAATTGCTATTTTTTATGAAGAACAACAGTGACTCTCCTTCTGGAAGACCGAGCTCTTTAACCTATTCCTAGGACCAGTCATCTTCAGAAGAAGTTGTATTCAGGACCTCAAGTAGAAAATCCCCTTACTACATGTCTGGTAAGGGATTTAAAGAAGGCTCAAAGAATCTGAAATCAACCTATCCAGTATACAGAAAAGAGTTCAAAAGTGTAAGACATTCAAACAACTGCCAACATGCTCACGTCATGCCATCCAAGTTGCATTGCTTCAGGACCTGGCCAGCTCATCATGTTACAGTCTTCCACAAATTCTGCTATGTATCAGAGGGTGCTTGAAGAACATATGAGGGTATCTGTAACAGAATGAATGCTAATGCAGAAATAGTCTGTGCATCATGTGAGTGACCCAAAATGTACCAGTAAATCTAAATGATTTTATGAAGATGCTCTGGGGTAACGTCAAACATACCTTACAAGCAAGAAACCCCTCAAGAATATTACGCCAGAAAGTCAGGACTGGGGCAAACTTTCCTCAGACTGATGGCAGAGACCAGTAGATGGCTACAAAAGGGTGTCAGGTTATTGGGCTCTAAGGTGTTCCTTTCCTCAGTTAGAAAACATATTTTTGTTGATCGCTTTTGTTTAATGAATAAAACAATGTTAATATTTGCCATTTACCTGTAATTATATCTATTCCATTTCCAGAGACAAATAAAAACAAGATTAGACTTGAATATGTAAACATTTATTTTGAAGGAATTAAATATTTATTGGGTTGTCCTAATATTTTATAGACTATAAAAGCATAGAAGACGGTGTACTTCATTTTTTATGTCGGTAAATGTCCAAAATAAAATATGTCGATTAAAAACAGAATTCACCAAAACAAAACTCAACAATTATGTCAACATTCTGTCCTGCTAAATTGCTTGACTGACTAACACTGAAATGGTGGAACTGCTCATGGGAACAGCTGATGCACTGGAGGAAGCTAAGTGACCTAATGAGAGTTCAGTGACACCTTCCCATGACAAACACCTTCTGATGAATAATTTTTATTTCATTTCTCTTGGGAAAAAACCCGTAAACATCAGTCACTAAGGTTTGGTCTGACTCGTCGAGCACTTGGTTATGAAACAATCAAAACATCAGATGATTCAAAGGAACATTTCCCTTGTGATTTCAATTCCAATGCACTAGGAGACATTTGTTTATTGCCACTCTGTGAATCAGTCAAGCACGACAAGAAATGAGAGTAATTACAAATGCAAATTCCCAATAAGTTGTCTGGAAGGTATGTTAAAAGGTCTTTGAAATGATATAATTTAGGCTTGGCTTGATTACATATAAAAAAGGAGATGAGAAGAAAGTACTTATGATTTATTCAAGCAAACAAATAAAACCCTGGAAGCATGTGAGAAGCAAGCATCTTATTCTTTCTACATCTTTCTTCAACCAGAACTTGAAAATGAAATGAAAAAGAAGGGGAAAAAAACTCATTTGGTTTGCCTGCCTGAAGTCTAGCCCATTATCTTTCTCCAAACATTTACAATTCCTCATTAAAATCTTATTTTCACTACATGAACATTATCTTTTTTATTACAATCATTTCTTATTAATGAAGCCAAGAACTGAGATTTAGTGTTCCCACTGAGCCACATTATCCATGTTTTATTAGCAGCCCCTCTAACATTAGCTTAGATTAATGTGGAGAGGAAGTCGCTGATTGAACTGCACTCCAACTAGTCAGATGTCACCCACAACCTCTTTAAATATCTCTTTAAAGGCTGGATTAAAAATAAATCTATGACATTTGAACATAATGAGTTTCCTTAATACAGTACATCATGGCCAAGTAACATATGAACTCCTTTTGCCTTATTTTGGATACAAGAGTCCTTTGAATGCCAACCTTGTAGTTTGTGTTGACAAAGGGGATAGCTCTACCCTTTATACAGGCCACAGCATAGCTTATAATACAACATTTCTGTATTGAAAAACTTTTCTATCAGTCTTATACAATATTGAAATTTTCTGAAAAAAAAAAACATATTTTGGGTTTTCAATAGCTGCAAGTCACAATAATCATTTACACTTAAATATATGAACTGCTCGATGCTTCTAATTTATTGAGGTGCTCCTTACAAATAAATTAAATCATAAGGGGGACTTACTTATTTTTCTCATGAAAAGCACTTTACTAGCAAGAGAAACAAAGTGATATGCAGTGGCAGAGTACATGGCTACAAAATGATTTATATAAGTATACAACATGAGAGGAGGTTGGTACAAGTTGGCCAAGTGGCAGTGTGATTTAAGACCTGACTACAACAAATACAAACCCATTTATGTACATGCTGTTTAAATGCAACAATTGAATGCAAAGCTAATGTGCTTCAGGTTCCTTGGTAAAGGTAGTCGCTTTAAAACCTAAAGTAAATGAAGATATTATATGATCATTATTTTAGAAGTATTATTATTCCAACAACTCATTTGTGTAAACAGTTGTAAAGAGTTATTAGATTTTCTTCACAAAACTCAAGAGAAAGTGCATTTAAGAAAAACCTTTGCTGATGCATTTCCAGACTTACAGACTGTTTTAATTTTTGAAACATTAAACGAACATTGGATTCTTTTTTTTTGTAGAGAATATTTTCATTGTTAAGCACCACAGCCTACCTAAGTATTGTTGTTAAACACATTCATTCCTTTATGACCAAAGTAATCCTATCTTCTGATGGTTACTTCCAGCAGGATAGTCTCCCAAAGCTTATATCATGTCAAACTGGTTTCATGTCTCCACAGGCACCTGATCTCAATCCAATATAGCATCATTATGTGGTGGATGTGCAGTCAACAAATCTGTAGCAACTGCATAATGATCATGTCAATATGGAGCAAAATCTCTGAAGAATCATTCACACGTCTTGTTGAATCGGACCTACAAAGAAAAAAGAATGTTTTAAGGGCAAAAATGACATATATTATGATTTTATCACAATTTCCTATGTACAAGACATAAAGAAAAACACAACAAAACATTTAGGCCAATGAAAATGAACGTACCAATTTTTATGCCCAATCTTGCCAATGCACGTGAACTGCAACTGAAATTTAATACCTGGAACTTGATCTACTTCATTTAGACAATATCATGATCTCTCTGCTTTGGCAGATAATAAATATGTTCTTATTATTCATGAGCTAATATCCTCATATCTGCCACCCCTAATTTGCAAGGTTAAAATATACCCGACCAAAAATAACAAGCTTGATGTTGCATAGTCTAAAATCCAAAGAGCTTACAAGATGTCACAGCATTTTATTTTATATTTAAGGCAATGTTTTGAACTTGGTCTCCAAAAAAAATTTTCGCATCATGATAAAAGTGGGTGTCTGCCAGGAGGTCTGAGCAGGTCACCCTGTGTATTTGGCACCTGATGCACTGGGTCAAATGAATCGCAAGCAATGCCTTCCCAGCATGCTGCTTTCTATGCTGATTCATACATGGCACAGAGCCATATTCTTACCAATGCTGATCCAGAAAAATGGTGGTTTGAGCTTTGATTTTTTAGGCCAAATTCACAACACTAAAGAACCGCGAGCCAAGAGTTTTATTACTACATCCTAATGTTTCAAGATATAGTGGCAGCTTCTTCTCTAATGCTCAACATGGCAGGTCCGGTGTGAACATGTGGAAAAGACTGGTATCTGTGACCCATTTGGAGTGCACTGCCTGTGTGTATGACTGAGGAATTTGGTTTGACCTTTGCTGCAGTGCTACACATGGAGATAATGATTCTCTGCAGAAAGACTGAAGTGTAAATGAGGGCTGCTTTTCAGTTTGTTATAGAGCATAATCAAGGCTCTGCTCTGGCACCTCAGGATTGAAAGTAGCTGGAATGAAGCAGTGAACTGTGAAGGGCTGGGATATCATGAGGGCAATGCTCACTCATACACATTTACAAACTCACTGATACATTCCCCATGCGCTCAGGCACACTAAGTATTTACTCTTTAAGGAACCTGTGCTCATACATGCCAATATAAGCAGCGTCCTCCAAGCAGGTTTAAAGAAAACATAGAGAAGGCAATTTCAGTTTAAAAAATATCAAAACGGGGTTAAAAGGTAAATGTCATTCCTATAAAAATGGAGGACCAAAACTGCCATAATTAAGAATAAATACAAAAATAAATAAATTACTCAATAAAATTATTACTGTCAAAAAGTAGCTACAAATATAAATTAGTGGGCAATTAAATGCAACAAAATAATAAAAAGAGGGATTTATTCAATTACTGATCAATTTATCAGATCTAAATAATTATATTTCTATTTTAATCCACTATTTTTATTCAAGCCACTAATTTTCAAATCATATTTTCTTTCCTGGAACTCTCATGTCAGCCCTAGAGTCCTGAAGGTCTGTGCAGAGCAGCTCTGTGGGATTCTGCAGCACCTCTTCAACCTTAGCCTGGCCCAGAAGAAGGTTCTGGTGTTGTGGAAGACCTCCTGTCTTATTCCCGTACCAAAGAAAACTCACCCATCAGTCCTCAATGACTATAGACCTGTTGCCATGACATCTCACATCATGAAGGTCCTAGAGAGACTCCTGTTGGCCCACCCGAGTAAGCAAACAGTAAACCATCAGGACCCCCTTCGGTTTGCTTATCGCTGTGGAGTTGGAGTTGAAGATGCCATCATACACCTGCTTCAACGAACCCACTGTCATCTGGACAAAGCCAGCAGCACTGTGAGGATCATGTTCTTTGATTTCTCCCATGCATTTAATACAATCCAACCTGATTTGCTTTGTCAGAAACTCCAGAAGACTCAGGTGGAGGCCTCAACAATCTCCTGGACCAACGACTACCTGACAAACAGACCACAGTTTGTGAGACTGAAGGGTTGTGAGTCTAACCAGGTAGTCAGCAGCACAGGAGCACCACAGGGGACTGTACTCTCACCATTCCTTTTCACTCTGTACACCTTAGACTTCCAGTACAAGACAGACTCCTGTCATCTGCAGAAATACTCGGATGATTCTGCAGTCGTGGGGTGGATCAGAGATGGACAAGAAGCTAAGTACAGGAAGGTGGTGGACCGCTTTGTGGCATGGTGTGGAAACAATCATCTCATTTTGAACGTGACTAAAACAAGGGAGATGATTGTAGATTTTAAGAGAAACAGGAATAAGTCAAAAACTATTTCCATCATGGGAGAAGAAGTGGAGGTGGTGGAGGAGTATAAATACCTTGGAGTTCTTTAGTTAATCCACCCGGAATGACTGCAAGCTCCGAATTAGTTTTCTTCACTTGTTTTGTGACACCATCGGTGATATGGGCGCGCATGGAGTCATTAATCAATAGGGACGGAGCTGTGTGAAAAAAGCCACCCGGTCTCTTGACGTAAATTTCTCTCAGCCATTCACTCATCATGTTCTCATCCATCCATCCCTTTGAGTTAGCTTTGATGACGACGCCAGCTGGAAAGTTTTGTTTTGGCAAGGTCTTCCTCTTAAAAATAACCATGGGTGGAAGTTTCTGGCCATTAGCCTGGCAGGCGAGAACTACAGTGAAGGATGACTTCTCATTCCCTGTGGTGCGTATAGACACCGTACTGGTCCCCGTTTTCTCCACAGTGCGGTTCACGGGAATATCAAAGGTGAGTGGAACCTCGTCCATGTTGGTGATGTGCTCTGGCCGGATCTTCTTTTCAGTGATCTTGTTTTTGCAGTATGCGCGGAACGTGGCCAGCTTTTCTTGGTAATCTTTTGGCAGTTGCTGCGAGACGGTAGTTCGTGTGCGGATGGAGAGATTACGTCTTTTCATAAAACGAAAACACCAAGAAGGACCGCCTTGAAATTCATTAATGTTCATGTCCTGTACTAGCGCTTTTGCCTTCATACGAACAGTGACTGTAGAGACGCTTCTACTTGCTGCTCTCTGTTCAACAACCCACTGTTCGAGTTTGTCCTCTAACTGTGGCCATCTCGCTTTATTCCCTCAGAAACTCTTTTTAGTCTTGTTTACTTGGCACAGGTCATCGTCTTGCTTCCTCCACTTCCGTACCATTGATTCATTAATGTTGAATTCTCTCGCTGCTGCTCTATTACCATGTTCGACTGCGTAGCTGACAGCCTTGAGTTTGAACTCAGCATTGTAAGCGTGTCTCTTGAAAGGTGCCATTTTGGGGTCGTTATACACACACAAGTGGTGTTAGACTATGAGTAAGCACAGTACAGGTGTTTACCGCTATTACTTCGGTGACGCCCCTGACTATGGTATCCGTAATGCTGCAAGCGGTGCGGCTTTGTAGTTTACCAGTTGTACTGAAACATTTTGACAGAGCGCCGTGTACAACCAGTATGAATTAACCAATTGATCCATATATAAGGCGCTCCGGATTACAAGGCGCACTGTCATTTTTTGAGAAAATTAAAGGTTTTTAAGTGATCCTTATAGTGCGGAAAATACGGTATGTTTTTTTTTTCCTTACAGATATATTATTTAAAATATATATTTTACTGTCCTTATTTGTTAAGAACTCATATATTTTCCCCTCTAATATACCCCTGTTGTATTTTTTTACCCAACGGATGTCCCTGAACCCATTTATTTGTAATTACAAGAGGGGCGGGACTGAGACGGAGGGGTGCGGTCATTGGACCAGCATCACCGCCTCATAGGTCAAACCTCTAGGAAGTAGCAGTAGAGCCTCATTATGGCTGCCTGGTTCAGAAAAGGAGCTAGCTGAAACTTAACTTCTGTCATGTTGCTAAAGAAGTCAGGGGCATTGTGTATTTGGTGGTAGATAGAGCTGTTAGTCGGTATAGTTTACGGTGTCCTGTTGACTGTAACGGAGAGAATACTTCAGTTCGTGGAAGCAGTAAGAGGAAGTCACGTTTTCGGACGACCTTTCAAAATAAAAGCATCACTCGATGACGGACTTTTCACAAACTAGGGTAAACATACCCCAATAACTTCTACATTAAATTAGCATCTTTAAACATTTACAATGATACTTTCGGAATAATATTAAGATATACATTTTTCAAAAATAAATCCTAGTAAATATGGCTAATATTATTCAACATATTAACCTTTTTAAAGTAAACTGTCATTCAAGGGTGATTTCTGTCCTGATTAAGAGTTCAGTTTATATATGGTTTAAATAAAAATAGTGGATTAAAATAAAAAATATGTATATTTATATCTGATGAATTAATCAATAATTGAATAAATATCTTATTTTTATTATTTTTTGCATTTGATGGCACACTAATTTAGATTTCTAAGTATTTTCTTTCATAATTTATTTATTTTTGTATTTATTCTTAATTATAGCTGGAACGGTCCTCCATACATAAAGAGGCCAATGCACATCTAACTGTGGATAAAAAGTTAATGAAATAAGCTAACCAAGCATGACTTTCTAGGTCTTTAATGACAATTTACAGTGTTGTAAAAAGGGATTTGCATCCAAACGAATTTAGTCTGTTTTTGCCTTTTTTTGTCACTGCTAAACATTTCAGATGATCAAACAAATGTTAATATCAGATACAACTAACCTGAGTAAAATGCACCAAAATACAGTTTTTAAATTATGTAAATAACATTTGAAAACTTGCCATGTAATCAAGCAATCACTGTACCCACAACCTCACCTAAAACAAGAACAAAAATGGAAGCTGTGCTGCCAGGATCTGCCATTAATATCCCAGTAGAGTTTGTTTCATTCATACATGCATGACAATTCAATCATATCAATTATGACCAGCCCTTCCATAATTTGAAATGATAAATAACTGCAATGCTAAAATAGCTCAACAAAGGCAACTCCCAAGTGGACAAGGTTCAGGGTTCTGCAAAGAGATTATCACCAGTACAATATTTTGTCATACAATATTTTATCTGAAGTAAACAAGTCTCTTTGCATCTCCTGTTGGATCAAGCAGGGTTTTTAGCAATGATGGCTAGCAAGCCCATGACAAAAGCTAACTATTATCTCCTACTGCAATTAAATGCTAAGATTAGAGTAACTTTCTGTTTAAAATATTAGGGGTATGCTGTCTTTAAATTAAATATCATAAAATGTATAGGTATTGTATTATGGGTTTAAGGTCAAAGGATTCAAACTAAATAATAAATAGATTTTGTGAAAATAATATTAACCTTAGTTTTTTTTTTTTTTTTAAGTGCCAATTGTAAAACTTACCGGAATTTGTTGTAAAATAGCACATCTTAAAGTGAAAATGTAAGAAGTATTTTAAAGATAACAAACAAGCATCGCTTATACAGGTCAAAAATGAAACGTGAAAAGTTTTGAAATCTCCGTTGAAAGAGATGCCTGTAACTAGAGTTTCATCACTTGTTACAGAAAGCTGATTAAATGCAAAAAAAATATATTCAGGATCATCATCATCAACAATAACAACAAATATAAAAACAACCTTCATTAGAGGGAGTAATTTTTTGTTTTCATGTAAAATAATGATAGTATCTGAGTTATTCAGAAACAGTTAATGTTAATTATGATTTTTTTTTTTTTATTTGTAGAAAAGCCCATTAGGTAAACTGCAGAGCCTATTTGGCGAAGCTGTACTCAAAGGCAGAATTCTCGACGCTAACATGTAAACTGGCCCAGTTCACTTTTATTCAGTTTATTATTCATTAACATAGCCCATAGCTAGTTGCTGGTATAATCAAGCAATACAAACGAATGTATCTATAAAACTCAGTGGACTTATGGCAAAATAATCACTTTCTTCTTTTGGCCCGTTTGGAATGTGTGTGAGATGGGGAAGATTAGACTATCTTTCTGTGTAATCCATCCAAAATGCTTTGTCCCTTTCATGGTCGCATTTCCTGAAGGCTATTGTGATCTGGAAAGACACAACGTAATCCCTGCCCCTGGACACAAGTTTGTGCAAATAGATAAAAAATAATGTCAAAAATGTCACTTTTTAAATGGCAATCATAATATTAATGTATAGTTCTGTTAGTGGCACATTCTTTATTTATATCCCTTTTATGAACAAAACAAATGTGTTTGTACTTTATGCTGTATAAAATTGATTAAATCTAAAAAGCAAGATATAAAGGCACTGGCATCCCTTTCCAAAGCAATCGCTGGAATAAGTTTTGCAAAACCAGTTTGGATGTGTGTTTAGAATTATTGTGCTGTTGGAACACCCAGCCGAGTCCAGGTCCAGGCATCTAGCATCTATGGTTTGAGCTGCAGAATTTTAAAGATGAGAAGTCATCATTCCTTATTATTCTATCCACTTTGTGCAATGTACTGTTGGCAGCAAAACAACCCCATAGAATGATGCTACCATTACCATGCTTGACGGTGGGAACAGTCTTTGAAGGTTTTAACACTTCATCTTGACTCCTCCAGACATGCTTTTTGACAATGTGACCAAACAGCTGTGATGGAAATTCTTGCAGTAAGCATTTCACAGTGTATAACCTTTTTTACTCCTCAGAATATCTGTGTTAGAGGAAGAAGCTGTAAAGCCATTATCAGAAGTTTGATGGTTCAGACCCATCTTTAGGACAATGTCAGTTAGGGCAGTTAGGTCTGTTCCTAGATAAGCTTGTCACTGTTGAACTCAAGAAGGGTTGGGGTCATAGAACATGGACTCTTTGCAGTTGAGATAATACTGTCTTGTTCTGGTATAAATACTGTGTGTAAATGTTGATCGGGGCTCTGTTCAACTGACTTGCTTGGTGACAGAGTTATTCAAACGCTAAATGCCTTTGAATAAAACTTATAAAGACAAAGTCCGGATTTTCTCTTGTTATGAGTCAACTTCTACCCACTTTGATAAGAAAATTCCACAACACAGCTCAGGTACATGAAATGGTTAGGTTATAGTTGTGCTTATTGTAATGTACCTTAATGGACAGCACATTATAGAGATGCACTGGATATATGATTAAATTATTAAGTTGTTTTCATGCTGTGTTTTATTTGTACCTGCTTGCAGCATGTGGAACTGTCTCTCCCAACTTTTGTTGGCCCTCTTCAACTCAAAGTGTTTGAAATCTTGAAATAGCTCTCCAGATCCAGGCTCATTTAAATAACACATTTTGACATGATAGAGGCCATGTCAGAATTTGGTTTGAATATGCAAAGGAAATTACCATGAACACAAATGCTGTTTCATTTTCTGGTTTAGGTTTTTCTGGGTTTCTGGCTTAGGTTGATTTTGATGCATGTGAATGCGTATGTGTTTGTGTGTGTGTGTATTGGATGGGTAGGGGGACACTAGACATTACTAACTCTGGCAGCTTTGGAACCGAGCTTAGCCATGAGCCACATTAACTCATGTGTCAGGTGTTGGCGATTCTTTCCTGCCATCGTTCCTCAGTTCAAATCAGCAGTTATGTCAAGCCAAAGCAAACCAGGCCTGACCTGCCCTTTTCTGCCTTGTTGCTTTCACCACTGTATTTTTTATTTATTTAACTGAGGAAGAGCACACTAGCCAAAGCTGGAGGATGTTAAGAAAAAATCTTTGGGAGAGACCAAAATTGATAGGATTAGAACTATGTTTAGTCAAATTGAAGGGTTCGGAGATAAAGAGACATGCAACAGAAGGATAACAAGGTTTTGGACCATAAAAAACATGTCTTTTTTCCCTTTACAGATTTCTTCTGTTATTGCTTTTTATCACACTTAAATATTTAAGATAATCAGACAAATTTCAACATCAGAGATAAGCCAAATACAAAAGCAGTCTTCAAGTCATGATTTTATTAAGTGAGTAAAAAAGCTATCCAAAATAACCAATATGAAAAAGTAATTAATCCCTAAACCTAATAGCTGGTTGGGCCACAGTTTCATGGAGCAGGTCCCATTAATAGTTTCCTATTAAGGAATGTGTCTTTTACATTGCTGTGAAGACATTTTGGCTCACTCTTGCCGATTTGTTTTTTAAAATTCTGTAATATTGGAGGGTTTCCAGGCACAAATGGTCTGTTTAAAGTCACGCCTCAGCATCTGAGTCACATTTAGGTCTAGACTTTGACTAGGTCACTCCAAAAGCATTATTTTTTTAAACCATTCAAGGCTAAACTTGCTGGTGTGCTTTGGATCATTCTTCTGTTGCACACACTCACCGGCCACTTCATTAGGTACACCTGTCCAACGGCTCGTTAACGCAAATTTCTAATCAGCCAATCACATGGCAGCAACTCAATGCATTTAGGTATGCAGAAATGGTCAAGATGATCTGCTGCAGTTCAAACCGAGCATCAGAATTGGGATGAAAGGTGATTTAAGTGACTTTGAACGTGGCGTGGTTGTTGGTGCCAGACGGGCTAGTCTGAGTATTTCAGAAACTGCTGATGTACTGGGACGTTTGCGCACTACCATCTTTAGGGTTTATAGAGAATGGTTTGAAAAAATCCTGGTGTGAGTTTAAGTTTACAACAGAGAGTCCAGAAAGATTGAGTGAGAGCAATTTGAAATCTGACATTTGAGTAATGTTTGGCTTGAAGTTGTTGGAGAGCAGGCAGGCAAGGATGAAGACTTTGAGGCTGCAGTGATCAACTGTGGAAGAAGTTCCAGAAGCTTCAGACTGGTTCGAGCTGATAGAAAGGCAAAAGTAACTCAAATAACCACTCGTTACAGCCAAGGCATGCAGAAGAGCATCTCTGAATGCACAATATGTCAAACCTTGAGGCAGATGGGCTACAGCAGCAGAAGACCACACCGGATGCCACTCCTGTCAGCTAGGAACAGGAAACTGAGGCTTCAATTCACACTCACCAAAATTGGACAACAGAAGATTGGAAAAACGTTGCCTGGTGTGATGAGTCTCGATGTCTGCTGCGACATTCGGATGGTAGGGTTAGAATTTGGTGTCAACAAAATGAAAGCATGGATCCATCCTGCCATGTATCAATGGTTCGGGCTGGTGGTGGTGGTGTAATGGTGTGGGGAATACTTTGGGCCCCTTAGTACCAACTGAGCATCGTGTCAACGCCACAGTCTACCTGAGTATTGTTGCTGACCATGTCCATCCCTTTATGACCACAGTGTCCCCATCTTCTGATCATTACTTCCAGCAGGATAACGTGCTGGTCATAAAGTGTCATAAAGCCCGAATCATCTCAGACTGGTTTCTTCAACATGACAATGAGTTCACTGTATTCAAATGGCCTCCACAGTCACCAGATCTCAATCCAATAGACCACCTTTTGGATGTGGTGGAACGGGAGATTCACATCATGCATGTGCAGCTGACAAATCTGCAGCATAAGTGTGATGCTGTCATGTCAATATGGACCAAACTCTGTGAGGAATGTTTCTTGTATCTTGTTGAATCTATGCCATGAAGGATAAAGGCAGTCCTATAGGCAAAAGGAGGTCCAACCCAGTACTAGCAAGGTGTACCTAATAAAGTGGCCGGTGAGTGTAGTGTGCTTGAGCTTAACCTGACGGATCCACCGGTGGGTTCAGCTGATGCTCATTTGTTTCTCTGCTTCTAAATCACGTCAAACATTGACTTTTTCCCCTAATTTTTACTGCTCTGTAAAAAGCCTTTCTCACAAGAGGAGGCTTTTTACAGAGCAATTTGGAAAATAGGTTTTTCAAATATACTTTCACAGCAGTTTAACAGCAATTTAAACAGCCAAGATCAGGTGTAAAGGTCCTTTAGATATGGATGACTATGTAAACAAAACACTACAGAAAACCCCTTTCTTTTTGCAGCAACCCCCCATGTCTAGTATTATTAGAAACTAGAGACACTCCCCTTTCAAACAAGTTATAGCTCGCCTTTGTAGCACCTTCTTTCGTTAAGTAATTTGCGTGCGTATAAGATCACAGGTCTCTGCGGCTAGCTTGCGGTCTGCTCCGTTACCTTCCAGTAGTGTGGTATTTCTATAAAATCGGTCATTTATATTGGCACAGAAGAGGAAAATTACCAGTTTGGAAGTTTTGGATGAAATTTGGAGGACCAGTGACATCGAAATGGAATATTCCATTAGAAGAAGGAAGAGGATGATGAAGATTTGCTTCAAAGGAAGGGGTTCAAAGGAAGGGGTTATGAGTAAGTTATGGTGTTACTTCTTATTTCCAGCAGATATGAGCCACAGATATCCAAAGGCCCCACAGAGCAAGAGAACCCTGAGAGGACCGCCATCAGAACAACCCCAACCCCACCAGAGAAGAGCAGAGGAGGGCCCCAGAGGTGCAACCCAGCAGCCACAGTGCAGATGCCCCAGGGAGCTGCAGCGACGAGCCCACTGGTCCCGTCTATGCTGGAGCAGAACCAGCCATGGACCCAGAGACCTGAGACCCTGGGGCACATCACCCCCCAAGCAGAGGCCAGACAGAGCCAGAATGGCCCAGGCCATGGCAAGCAGCCACCGGGAGTGAGCCGGCACATGCCAAAGCATCCAGCCCCGAAAACCAAGAACAACTAATACACCACTTGGCAGAGACACCAACCACCGGCATGGAGTATGGCGGTGAAGACATAGGCTCCACATTTTGATGGAGGGCCTAAGCTGATCCAGAAGAAGGAGCAGTTAAGTAGTATTTTTAATTTTCTTCCAGTTATTTCCTTCAAAGCAATACATTTTACCACTTTTGCCAGTATTCCTTTGCAGCTGTGACAAAGATTGTTTCTGAGGCATCTGAACTGTTGTTGTTTTCAGGGAGGTCAGCAGATGTGGTGGTTGATATCAAAGGGAGCTACTCTCAAAGATGCCAAGGATGAACCCTTATTTAGGACTTCAGCACATATCCACATTGTCCAAATTTGATCAGATACAGTTTATTGGTGCAGATGTAATGACTAAACAGTATTAATGGTAGTAAACACAATTCTTTATTAAAGGTTGTTTTACATTTTACATAATATTTTATTATAAAATGTTTATTTGTTTTTGCACAATTGACACACACTTATTGTGTCATCTAATGTGGTTTTAACCAGAAACAGTTTTATTTACATTTTAATCACTGAATCACTATTTCACAATAGTGGTCTGGCTAGGTACACAATTAACTGGGTTATAGATACATAATACATTTATTTTTATACTTTACTTTCTTTACTTTAAGTGCCTTTTGTAACACTCAAGGACACTGTACAAGTACAGTACAAGTTAAAAACAACAAAGCAGAAAAACCCAACAAAACACCAGCAACTTAACAGAAATAAGACATTACAGGAAATATGCTGATTTAAAAGGTCAGTTTAGAGTTAGATTTTAGACTGAGGAAGGGAGTCAATATTATGTATATCAGGTGGCAGCTGATTTCAGAGCTAGGGGGCAGAGTAAGAGAAAGCTCTGCCCCCCATGGTGACAGACAGGGAACAGAGAGGTGAATAGAGGAGGAAGACCTGAGGGAACGGGAGGGCGTGTGAATACTGAGGAGCTGAGAGAGGTAAGGTGGGGCAAAGTTGTACATGGACTTGAATGTAATGAGGAGTAGCTTACATTTAATTCTGGAGTTGATGGGGAGCCGGTGTAGCTGTTGTCATATGGGAGTGATGTGGTGGAAAGAAGAGGTTTGGGTGAAGATTCGGCTGGCAGAGTTCTGCACCATTTGAAGTTTATGGAGAAGACCGTAGAGGAGAGAACTACAATAGTCAAGACGGAAGGTGACCAGGCTATGAATGAACAGAAGTGGAGTGGGGGCTGAGGGAGGGATGGAGGCGATTGATAGAACGAAGGTGGAAATAAGCAAACCGGATAATATTATTAATGTTAGACTGAAAAGAGAGAGTGCTGTCGAGGATGACACCCAGACTCTGTACCTGAAGGGAGGAGGAGATTGAGGAGCTGTCAATGGTCAGAGAAACGTTATGGGCTTTAGAGAGAGTGGATTTTCAGTTTTATCTGAATTAAGTTTAAAAAAGTTTGTTGTGAACCAGGAGTTGATAGCAGAGAGGCAAGAAGAGAGATGGGAGGTAGTGTGGCAGGTGGCTTACAGGAGAGGTAGAGCTGGGTGTCATCTATGCAGCGGTGAAACTGGATGTTAAGGTGGCAAAAGATGTAACCGAGGGGAAGGAGATAAATAATAAAAAGAAGCGGCCCTAAGACAGAGCACTGTGGTACGCCAAAAGAGACAGGAGAGGAGTGGATGGAACATTTTCAGTGCGGTCAGAGAGGTATGAATGGAACCAGGAGAGGAGAGGGGAATCCCTCGCAAGAGGAGACTTTATTGTTCACAAAACAATTCCCCAAATGAGTATTGCACAAATATTTTTAGTTTTACAGGAACTTAAACACATGCGATAAAAAAACAAAAAACATACGCAATGACATTTCAATGTGCCTTAGACATGGCTGACTCTGTGAGCAAATCGGTACAAAAGGCACCTTTCTTTTTGCATCACCAATCAGCCATGTCTGCTCCAGAACAAAGAAGCTGCATGGCTGTTTGTGTGGGACTAATTCATGGTTGTTTGTTCTGAGTTTTATTCAGAATCAGAGTCACTATCAACTTTGTTGGCCAAGCTTGTGTCATAAACAAAGAATCTGACTTAGGTTTCCAAAACCACAATATATAAAAAACATTTAGAGGGATAAAAATATGGACAACATATATCTATATTTATGTAGAAGAGGAGAGGCAGGTTGTTATAGTGCAATATGTTTAATTGTATCCAGCTGAGTAGTTGACTACCCTGGCTATGGGTTGTTCATTGTATTTATTCACACATGTATTTATTTATCAGAGAACACTGATAATTCTTTTTTGCGCAATAATAAGTATAATGTTTCAGAATATGTAGAATATTCCTTTTGCACAGTGATTTACATTCTTTGTCATAGAATATTTTTTAAATAAAATTCCACAAGTTGGAGACAAAATGATACAATTGAGTTCAATTTCTTGTCATCATATTAATTTTATGCTTTGCAAAATGGCACAGTTTGATGATACACAGGGTAAATGCCATGACCAAAGGCTATTTAATATGCAGAAGAAGTCCTACAATAGAAATCAACTTTTCTATTTGACCAGATTCCTTTTTTATGAGGTGAAGAACACATTTGGCGCAGTTTTGGCACATTTGGCTAAATTGTGCCAAAATGCCAGCTCCGCCTGGTACATTGCCCACTAAAACGTCTGTGTAACAAATATGCTTCAACTGATTCAGTCCAAATTTGCTGCAGTTATAGTCTAAATGTTCGTTAGTGACAAACCCAGGGTCACTAGGTGTTTCAGGTCTTAAATCTTCAGACACCCTCACCTATGCGATCTAACAAGGGGTGATGATTCCCTGTCTTGTAACCTTATATCTCCCCTCTTGATCCACAGCCACCTTGAGGATTTTTCAGCAGCACCACTGATTTTCCTGGCACCTCTTCTTTCCAGCCTCCCTCTGATGTAAAAGAGTCTGAATGCCCAGTGCATAGATTTCCCTAGAAAACACCTGCAGCCTACCTTAAATGGCTCACAGCAAGTCCCGCCAGCCACTTTCTCTGCATGCCTCAACAAGCTTCAGGTTTTTGGCCTTCTTATCTCGTGGGCCTCCTTCATCTGATCTTCCCAAGGGAATGTAAGCTCCAGCAGCACTACTTGCTTCTTGGACTTAGATCAAGTTATAGATCGGCAGTGTTAAAGAACTGAGACACAAATTATGTGTAAGAATTGGAAAATATTCAGCTGTAAGCTAATGAACTTAACTTATTGATGGGTGATTTCAAAATAAAGTACAGAATGATATTTTGCAATATTCTTTAGCTAATCTGACATTTTATTGTTGTTGAAACACGATCTTTTTAGGTTTTAAATAGCACATGTCCTTCCTTTTCACGCTTAGATCATTCGGTTGTGCTCTAAATAAAGTGGAACTGCAATGCTTTGGTGTGAAATCCTTGTTATTGTAGCTCCACAGGCTCCTCTTTTACCACTATTCTGAGATGTGTCTGAGAGACACTTGTTTTGGTACAGTCTCTTTAAATGCTATTGAAGCACTTCACACCCCGCCACCCTCCATGCCAAAACGTGTTCCACTCCACCTCATTCAGCCAATGTAGTTTAATAGCAGAAATACAATTATGTAGTGGCACAGACAAAAGCTGCAAAAACAATGGCTAAACTGTTTATGTAATACTACTATTCAAAACATGCAGCACGGTTATGTTCTCAAGGAGCTAAAAGCAGCACACAGCACTAACATAAGACAAGATGCTAATGCTACCAAAACAATGGCCAGCATGTTGTATCAACACAATAAAGTCATGTCTAAAATAAGTTTTTTTTGTCATTTTAGCATTATTTGCAGCTTACGGCTTTGCTGTGTCCAACGTTTCCATAGATAGAACAAACTGACCCCTTTAATCAGATTAATTCATTTGGCAAATCCTTCTTGATACTGGGGGAGGTTGCTGAAGGCACATCTCCTTGAAGTGAGGAAACACAAATTTCCTCACTGATGTGGGAACATTTCCATGAAAAATAAAATTTACCCAGGCACTTCCAAGAGGTTTTGATGTTGTGGACGGTGTAATGAATTGTGTGGGTTAATGCACCCAACAGCTGAACATTTAGACTTATCCTCTTGCAGTTTTGGCATATTTGAGCATGGACTACAAAATTGCAGCCAGAAAGATTAATGGTGTATACGTGAAATTGGTAGCTGGAAGTCCATGACCTTATTTAACAGTTCAGCAGCAAATACTGTAATGTAACAGTTCAAAAAAACATAACAGAGAATAGAGAAAACTGAATGGATTGAAACTATGACCCAAACAGAATTTACAGATGTCTACGCAGAACCTGGAGAGACTAAATTCAACTTTTCTGCACTCCTACTGACTCCAAGTACACAACAAAAGGTATTTAAGAGCTAAACAAGTGGATTTTGCATAATATGTCCCCTTTAAGCCACACAAGTCAACTCTATAGTCTACTCAAAGTCTATAGAATTGCTAACCTGCACTTCCATTGGACACTGCTGGTATCACACACTGAACCCTGTGGTACTCCACGTTACCCTGGAATGTGAAGAATATTTATCTGTTACATTAACAAACTGGAATCTGTCAGATTAATAATGTCATGCCTACATGAAGCTTTTGGACCCACATTCAGAACCAGGCTCAGACTAGAATCTTTAAAGGAAAAATGATTTATTCCTTAAAACACAAAATAGTACCAACCTGAGAGACTTGAAAGGCTCAGGTAACTCGGCTTCTGTAGGGTCTGGAGCGAGGTGGTTAGATCAGGGAGAAAATTGTGAGAAGTAGATTTTTGGATTTCTGGTGGTAGGGAACTTAAGGGCTGGACATGAAGGTAGATCTTTGGAGGTAAATTACAATCCAGGAGGGAATCCAAATCCTGGTGTGAGTTTAAGTTTACAACCGAGAGTCCAGAAAGATTGAGTGAGGGCAATTTGAAATCTGATATTTTAGTTGTGTTTGGCTTGAAGTCGTTGGAGAGCAGGCAGGCAGGTTGGAGATGGTGAGGCTGCAGTGATTGACTGTGGAAGAAGTTCCAGAAGCTTTAGGCTCAAAGGATTCTTGCAAATGCAGAGTGGACTCGGCGTGGAAGCCAACAGAGAGTTTGTAAGCTGGAGGCACAAGCAGTCAAACTTGGGAAAAGTCAGACACGTCAAAGTTCTCAGAAAAGGATCAGGATGGTATGAATGGAAAATAAGTCTAAAATTTAAGATGGGCAATTATAGCAGAAACTAAGAGATGCTGGCTGTCAGGAACTCAAGATAAACTCTGAGAAGAGACGTCCAGGGAATATACGAGAAGGAAGAAACAAGGTTAAAAAACCTAGAAGGTCTGAAACAACTATCTTCCAGACCTTCCCCAGGGAAGAGATATTGAAAACCCTGAAGAGGATCGAGTGATTATTTCCCAAGAAATGAAGAAAGCAAATCCAAACCTGGCTTACATTGACAGTGGAATGAGTGGCACATTTGCACTGAGAAGGAAGGAGATAGTAGAAGAAGAGCCACCTGTAGTGGAAATAAATGACAGATGGCCTGCCCTTTTTACTGAAAGACAGGTGTGTAAGGGTTTTGGCATCTGAAAGTCATTAAAATTTTTCAAAACCTTATACTTAATACCTACAACTTCTTGCAATCAAAAAAGGTTTTCTGTTTTTGTTCCTAAATATTTGTCATTCTCCCTAAAGATTGTGAAAGAATTCACCCGTTTGACATCAGTGGACCTCAATTCATTCTATAAAAGGACTAGATGGAAATCTCCAGAAACTGCTTCTGCTGTATAGGTCAAGGCGTTTTGATGGAAACAAGGAAATGATGGCCTTGCTGGACAGTCTTGACAGGGATGTAAGTGTAATTTTGTTTACATTGTAAACTGTCTAAATTCTTATGTTAAGTAAAATATTTTACCTGCATTCAATTACTAGTTATGATACATCAGTTATTTAACTCCTGTTATGGTGATTTGAATAAATATTCTTTCATTTTTACAGCCATCAAAGAGAAAGAGAAACCTTTCACGCTCTTAAAGATGTGTGAGGTAAGAGACATTTCAAATTCAAACATGTGTATTTACCCAAAATATCTTCACATCAGAATATGAAGTGTAATGGTACAGAATATTTTTAGAACTTTCCTATTTTTTATAACGACTTTGAAGTCATTTGAGTAAATTTGGTTTTAATGTTTCCCCGGGTAATTGTATCATTTATTCCCATTCAGTTCAGAGTTGGAGATATCATTTAACTCCGCTTAAAATTTATTTTAATTTGATATCTGTGTGTTTATGGTTTCCTTTTTTAGAAAACAAAGTAATTTGCAGAACAATGCTTCCATCTAGGGCAGGGTTTCCCAACTCCAGTCTTTAAGTGCTACTTCCCTGCAATTTTTAGATACACCCCTGGCAAAGGTCAAAGAGCCATTCATAAAAAGAAACCTAGGATTATTTGTTATTCTCCTCTATTAATGATGAAAAATGAAAGTGAAAAGTGTTCCAGCTTGTCAAAGGGTCTTTTTGTAGAACAGTTGACCATTGCCCCTTTTCCACTGGCTCGATTTGGCCCTACTTGACTCCACTCGGCTCGCTTTGCAAGCATTTTCAGTACAGTTTTCTCTGTACCAGTACCAACTTTTTTGGTCCCTGCTCCTGAGCGGGTATGACCTGGGCTGAGTAGGGACTACATGTGACTTGACCAGACTGCTTTTCACTGATTGGCCGTGGGAGGAGGAGAAATTAGAAGGTTTTTGTTGAGACATTGCAGGGAAACATTAATAATACTCAAGAGCAACTACAATAATATTAAGGACTACAGTGGCCAGAGCAGGTCAAACACATAATTTTATCATATACGGGTCATAAACCATGCCTGAAGCCTGACAGAAAAGAAAAAGGACCAATCACCTTTCTGAATTACACGCAGGCAGAGCGCTGCATTTAATAACATCCTAAACCAGCTGATCACACATAAAATCAGCTGTTCAGACACACAAACATTTCCCCAAAACACACAAAACAAAACCACCATGAAACAACATGTATAGCTCGGAAATTTATTTGCGGTCCTTTAGCGAACCATCGTCTGCAGAAGGAGGGAGCAGGCAGAGCGCAGCTGCCCATAATCATACTGCCTGCATCGGACCAAACAGGAGGACGAGCCTGCTGAATCTGCGGAGCACGATTACCCAATATCCAACCTAAAACTAACTTCGAAGGTCAAAAGTTTGCGGTTTTGCGCTTTTAAGTCCTTGTCCTTGTTATTGCCATGGCTGAGACAAAAACCTTCCCCTCACATCAGAACCCCTGAGCCTTATTTTATAAGTTCTGCCTGGGCTATAGTCCAGATAATTATACCAGTGGATCATTTTAGACATAAAAACATAAATAAGACATTCTTGCATATACATTAATACAAAGTTATTAGTATTGAGTTTATTTATGTTTTTGTTTTTTATTTATTTTTTATCATTTCACGCAGATGTGACAATGTAACACAGTAACGTTAATAGCAGCACATTGTTGGGGTCATCTATTTTGGTCACAGCTTTTGACATGCGCAGCTCAACAGACGTCGCACCTCTGACGTCACCAAGAGTGTAAATCCCACAGGAGATGAAAGTGTCATTGCCATTTACCGCGGGTCTCACAGGACAGCGCATCGGAGGCGCATATCTGGAGAGACAAAAGCTCGCGGGCGAACTTTTGCTTCACAAAGCCATTCCCGGAAGAGCTTGAAAGCTGGAAATCCCTCTGATAGATGAAGGTCAGAGGATTTATTCGCCGATCGAAGACCACGCCGACACCCGGCGTAGGTGAAAACCCACAGAGGTTCTATTTCCAAGGAGATGAGTTTCCTCCTTGTTATTCAGTCGACTAACGGTTCTTCATCTCTTCCCCTCCTGGACAGATGAGAAGTTGCCTTTTTTTTTTTTCTTAATTTTGCAACGCATGGTCACCCCATGGTTAATAATTTGTAATTATTAAAGAGTTTTGAGCCCATAATCACAACACCAGAGGACATCTCTGATTTATATTCGTAAGTAATGATTTTTGGTTTAGACATTTTTTTTTTTATTATGATTTTAAATTATAATTCTTGATAAATATTAATTAATCAATAATCATAGTCCTTACAACAGCGCTCTACACTCATGGCTGGATGCAGGGCTTCAGTCGCCATAGCTTCAGTCATTGGGGGGTCAGTGGAAACACAACAGATACCGTACCGAGTAGAGTGAAACCGAGTGGTGCAGAGCCGCGCCGGCTAAAACGAGCCAGTGGAAAAGGGGCATATTTTTCCAGATTAATAAGACTTCTCTAGATGTGTAGAGTGTCATTTTCTTTCCATTTTCCTAGTGTTGCACTTTAAAGTACTCAGCTCTAAAATAAACCAGGGAGCCAGCGTCCGATGAATAATTACCTTCTTTTTCAAGGGGGCTACATTGTCTAATGCCACACACAATAAGGAAGTAACACTATGAACAAAAAAACCTTGGGATCTCATTTTTGCTTTTTACAGGGTGGCTGAGATTCACTCAGAGTTCCTTAAGGCTCTGGATGTTGTAGGGTTGTGTTAGCTAATGCGACTCTGCAGCATCGCATTGACATCGGGGCCAGTTTCACTGGATTGGCAGACCGGGGTGGTGGTCCCTCTATTCAAAAAGGGGGACCGTAGAGTGTGTTTCAACTATAGGGGAGTCACACTCTTAAGCCTCCCTGGTAAGGTCTATTCGGGGGTTCTGGAGAGGAGGGTCCGTCAGCTAGTCGAGCCTCGGATTCAGGAAGGGCAGTGTGGTTTTCGGCCTGGCCCTGGAACACTGGACCAGCTCTACACCCTCAGCAGGGTCCTGGAGGGTGCATGGGCGTTCGCCCAACCAGTCTACATGTGCTTTGTGGACTTGGAGAAGGTCTTTGACCATGTCCCTCTGGGAATCCTGTGGGGGGGTACTCCGGGAGTATTGGGTACCAGGCTCTTTGATACGTGCTGTTAGGACCCTGTATGACTTGGTCTTCATTGGCAAGTCGGACCTGTTTCCATGAGGGTTGGACTCTGCCAAGGCTGCCCTTTGTCACCGTTCTGTTCATAACTAACAGAATGTCTAGGTGCAGCCAAGGTGTTGAGGGTATCCGTTGCCTTAGGATTGCGTCTCTGCTCTTTGCGGATGATGTGGTCCTATTGGCTTCATCAGCTCGTGATCTACAGCTCTCACTGGAGCAGTTTGGAGCCGAGTGTGCCTGCTCCAGGTCAGGAGGGAGGTCCTGCCTCAAGTGGAGGAGTTCCAGTATCTTGGGGTCTTGTTCACAAATGAGGGGAAAATGGAGCGGGAGATTGATAGACGGATTGATGCTGTGTCAGCAGTGATGCGGCCACTGTACCGGTCTGTCGTGGTGAAGAGAGAGCTGAGTCAAAAAGCGAAGCTCTCGATTTACCGGTCGATCTACGTTCCTACCGTCATCTATAGTCATGAGCTTTGGGTCATGACCGAAAGAACGAGATCATGGATAAAAGCGGCCGAAATGAGTTTCCTCTGCAGGGTGTTTGAGCTCTCCTTTAGAGATAGCTCGGTCATCTGTGAGGGACCCAGAGTAGAGCCGCTGCTTTTCTATGCCAAGAGGAGCCAGTTGAGGTTACTCGGGCATCTGGTTAGGATGCCTCCCAGGAGGTGTTCTGTTCACGTTCCACCGGGAGGAAGCCCAGAGGAAGACCCAGGACATGCTGGAGGGACTATGTTTCTCGGCTGGCCTGGGAACGCCATGAGATTCTGGAATCACTTGTCAAAGCCACAAGCCATGTGATTCAGATGAGTTGAAGCAGGGATGCATCCAAACGTTTCCAGGATGGTAGCTTTCAAGGACCAGACATGGGCACCACCTGATTTACAGGCTTTGGGGTCTCCATTAGTTTTCTGTATGTGTGCTGGCATCATGGTGTTGGCAAAAGTCCTAGAAGTTTTATTAATGGATCAAACCTGTTTGTCCACCCCACCTTTAAAATGCTCAATTAGATTGAGAACTTTGAACCTGGAGGTAAGTTAACAACTTAAAGCTCCTTAAATCCTTACTAAACCATTTTAGTTTTTTTAGTTGCACACATTGTTCTGCTGAGAGGCCACAACAATCAGGGAACACTGTTACAACCCTGACCAGTCTGTGACAACAATGTACACTGACACCCTTCAATCCGTGCCAGAATGTATTCTTTGACCAATTTAGGCTACAGAACCTCGTCTGTTTGCTAGCCTGAGTGGTTTACATTTAAAATCATTCAACCCATATGGTAAATTGTATTGGCACTATATACAAACTTGCAGCTATTTGCAATAAACAAATGCACACATGCATGAGGAAACTTTAGTTCCCCTTGGACAGACACTCACCTCCACAAAAATTCATTGCGAGTAAAGATAGGAAACTAGCATCAACCTCAAGACTTAAAAAAACTATTTTGAAGAAATGCAGCTAAAAAGAGAAATAATTATGAAAGAAAGTAAAACTTGAGGAATTAGAGCTGCCATGGCATTAAAAGACAAAAACTCTTCATGCACTACGTTTCAAGCTGTACACTCATACACACAGCTATCTCTCTCAGCACCCTATCTCTAAAACAACTATAACATAACTTAAGAAAACATCAATGAACTCAAACATAGATTGCTAAATTATCTTGCACCAACCTAGCCACATGCAAGCACACAATTACAATTTCTGCATTCTTGCAAATGGTTCAGTTTCCAGCAAGTCTGTCATTAAATACACTGTTTCATTTGAACACATTTCATAGGGATGAATAGTGATTCTGGGGTGTGGGCACTTGGAGCAGCTCACTTACTTTCACAGAGCTTGTCAGGGTAGTCGGCATTTATCTTGTCACGGGGACAACACCCACCCTGCTATTAACACAAGTGAACAAAAACACCCTTGCATCACTGTGCTATAGCTGTACATGTAGGCACCAGCTTTTAGACCTATAAATGTTTGTTCCTGAACCTGAATCAGGATCAAGAAAAAGGTTACTGTCATTGCAGAGCACAATGAAACAGTCTCTGTGTCAGCACCAAGGAAGATACAAGTAAAATAAACCTCAAAGCATTACACATTCATGAAAGAAATGTGATGAGTAAAGGAACAACAGTAAAATAATACAAAACATCATATGGATCAGTGATCAATGTCAACGATAAAACTATGGAGTAGGAATTGGAAAAAGGTCCATAAAATTTTGTCAGCAGCAAAATATGCAAAATTAGCAAAAGTGAGATGGCAATTAGTCTCTGTAACTGATACAGTTGGATCAAAAATCATTCGACTCCCTCCACAAATTAGGTTAATTGGCAAAATACACAAACAAGAAGCTATTTGCAACAAACAAATGAAATATGCAAAATTGAAAAAGCTCAACATATTGATTAATACAAGTGGTTTCTTCAAATTAAGCACAAAATTACGCAGTTTTTAAACTGTGCAACTCCTACAAGAAATGCCTCTTCAGTAAAGCATTTGCTGTTATTACATGCTTTATAGCCAGATACCAGCTTGTAGTGACAATCCTGAGGAATTTTAGTCTTCATAGCCAAACGCTTCCAATTAATTAATCTAATCATGTTATTCCAACCCAGCATACTGCCCACGAGTCCCGTCAGAGCAGATGCTTCCCCCTGGCTGAACTGAGAGCCACCGCCCGCCATGAAACAGATCGCCATTTAGATTTCTTGTCCACCTGTTCACGAGAACGGTTCACATAAGAGGTTGTGCCTAGACAGAGAAAACTAATTTAGGACAAAACATTTTAAAAGCTGTTGATTCTCATTTTGTTTTTTCCCCTTGTGGTGCTAAACTGCTTGAACGCTAATAGGCCTTTAAGCCTTGAGGCTAGTTTATTTGTATTGGGTTATATTCTAAAAGTAAGACAGACTTTATTTCATTGAGTGGTTTATACACTAATGATCCAGTAACGTGAGTTTGTCTTGTTTATTTGTATTTTCCCCTCATGTCCTCTCCTTAACCTACAGTAAATATATCCACACAGCCCTTATAAGCGTGATAAATTGCGTCTCCGGTATCCATTATCTGCTAGGCTCAAGCTAGTAGATGCGCTTACTGTATAGCTCATTTACTCCCCTCTACAACTGGCTACACATGTGGACAAAATTGTTGGTACCCCTCAGTTAATGAAAGAAAAACCCACAATGGTCACAGAAATAACTTGAATCTGACAAAGGTAATAATGACTAAAGATTCTATGAAAATGAACAAATGAAAGTCAGACGTTGCTTTTCAAACATGCTTCAACAGAATTATTTAAAAAAATAAACTCATGAAACAGGCCTGGATAAAAATTATGGTACCCCTGAAAATAATGTGACCAAAGGGACGTGTTAAATCAAGGTGTTTCCATTAATTAGCATCACAGGCGTCTACATTCTTGTAATCAGTTGGTGGGCCTATATATATGGCTACAGGTAGTCAATGTGCTGTTTGGTGACATGGTGTGTACCACACTCAACATGGACCAGAGGAAGCCAAGGAAAGAGTTGTCTCAGGAGATTAGAAAGAAAATTATAGACAAGCATGTTAAAGGTAAAGGTTATAAGACCATCTCCAAGCAGCTTCATGTTCCTGTGACTACAGTTGCACATATTAAAAGAAATTAAAAGTGAACTTCAAGCTCAAGGAACATCAGTGTCAGATCGCACCATCCAATGATGTTTGAGGCAAAGTGGACTTAATGGGAGACGACAAAGGAGACCACCATTGTTAAAAACAAATCATAAAAAAGCCAGATTGGAATTTGCCAAACTACATGTTGACAAGCCACAAAGCTTCTGGGAGAATGTCCTATGGACAGATGAGACAAAAATTCAACTTTTTGGCAAGGCACATCAGCTCTATGTTCGCAGACAGAAAAATGAAGCATATGAACATTGTCCCTACTGTGAAACATGGAGGAGGCTCTTTTATGTTCTGGGGCTGCTTTGCTGCAACTGGTACAGGGTGTCTCGAATCTGTGCAGGATATAATGAAATATCAAGAAATCTGTGCGGGATATAATGAAATATCAAGATTATCAAGGGATTCTAGAGAGAAATGTGCTGCCCAGTGTCAGAAATCTTGGTCTCAGTCGCAGGTCATGGGTCTTTCACCAGGATAATGACCTAAAACACACAGCTAAAAACACCCAAGAATGGCTAAGAGGAAAACATTGGACTATTCTGAAGTGGCCTTCGATGACCCCTGACCTAAATCCTATTGAGTATCTTTGGAAGGAGCTGAAACATGCCATCTGGAAAAGGCTCCCTTCAAACCTGAGACAACTGGAGCAGTTTGCTCATGAGGAGTGGGCCAAAATACCTGCTGAGAGGTGCAGAAGTCTCATTGACAGTTATAGGAATCGTTTGATTGCAGTGATTGCCTCAAAAGGTTGTGCAACAAAATAAAGTTAAGGCTACCATCATTTTTGTGCATGCACATTGCTCTACTTTTATTTCTTTGGGCAAAACTATTCTCCATTTGTGTTACATTAGTGACATGTTGTAAATTTGGTGAAAGACTTAAAAGTTATACCTAAGATGTTCAATATTTTTTGATATTGTGTGAGCTTGAAATTGTCCCAATGACATTAGAGAGAATTTAAGTGCACCCTTTCATCAAACATTTTGACAGGTGGGCGGGACTTCCGGTGAGGGCGGGACTTCCGGTGGGGGCCATGTGGGCGCCATGTGGTTGCCACGTGGGCAGGAGGTCACGTGGTCAAGCAGGTGGTGTGTCCAAGGGGGGCGTAACAGTGGATGCTGATTGGTTGTCGTCATTAGGGGCAATACCTTAAATGAGTCAATTAAAACACAGGGGCGTGTTTGTTATAAATAGAACAAGACAAATATGGTATTATCGGAAACTGTTTGGCATCAGCACCAATTAAAAATAGAGGGGGTGTGTTTGTAAGCATCGTTAAACCTTGAATAACCCAATGAAAACAATAGGGCGTGCCTTAGTGTTTACTTTAAATACAGAGATAAAACTCTGCACTTTACATGCAGCATTCGTTGGAAAAAAAAGAACACCCGTTCAACAATGGCTAGAGTTAAGAGAGTTTATCGTCAAGCGGAGGAGAAACGCAACGCGTGCCAAGATGATGATGATGAACAAGCAACTGCATCATATACTTCCTCAACGGAGATACCTATCGGAATTCCCGTCGTGACATACTCTACCGATGATGAGGATCCAAAATCAACTTCAACAACCATGGTTGAAAATCAGACCTCGGTTCGGCCAAGAGGTATGTCAGTTCTGTGCGAAACCCCAGTGACCGTCTACCAGTATTCATCCCGTGAATTGAATGCTCCTAAGAAATCAACATACTACATCTGCAGGGTACAAAGACCCCCGTTCAAGACTCTGCAGGAAGAATGGTCTTTGGAGCCATATGGCCTGGTTGGCAGCTGGGGTTATATTTTCATGTATGAAATAGGAGAGCTTTGCCTGTATCAAATGGATCAAGATGAGGTATTTAATGGATCACTGGCTCTGTGTACACTCACCCACAGCGACTGGGCTGTGTTAAAGCTTGCAATCCCGCACCTTAATGATAGCCCTGAAACAGTCTCAAGGCAGGAGAGGGAGGAAGAAGAAGAAGAAGAAGAAAATTAACTGTCTCCTCGACCTGTAAAACGGGCGAGAATGTTTCATATACCATCCGATGTTGAAATAGCTGAGAGAGAACCTCTCTTTAGCGCAGTGTGGGGGTCAAAAACCACAGCAAATGGCCGCTGGTCTTTTCGGGCAAGCAGACGCAGGAACAACCGGACGAGTCCCTCAGATCTGTTTGTGTTGGAGGCTTTCAATCAAGACTGCGGCGTATTCAAGACAATGCTGGCTCTGCCGTTTGAAGCTTGGGCAGAGAAGATGAGTGAAATTGGACATCGTCTTTCCGACCTTTTCCAAAAGTCACGAAGTTGGATCGATGTCATGTCAGTGAAAAAAACGCTGACGTTTCCTGTTTTACGTTTAGAACGAACCCTCTTCTGAGGACACGCCCCTTCCTATGATATATATACGGGGGGGGATAACTGCAAGCTCACAGACACTGAGAATCGTATCATGAGAATGAGTGGACCGACACCATACAGGGATCTCTACAACCACCGAGCAGAGATCCACTTCTCTCCTGAGCACGATGAAAGCTTCAACATTGGACCATATCATCCGCCTTCCCCTGACCTCTTCTCACCATCCACCTCAACATCCTCATTCTCAGAGAACCACTACAGTCCTGCATCACCTACAGGATACAACATGAAATATCTACCGCTTTCTCCAGACCTCTGCTCACCATCACCGCTATTCATGGCTGAGTCTGTAGACGCGAATGTCCTGCCTGAAGACATGAAGGTGGTCGTGGAGGAGGAGGTAGCCACCGGCTACTCACCCTCTACCGAAGCCCCTACACAAACCCTGGAACCGATGGAGGACCCTCAGCCTTCAGCAGAGGATGAGAGTAACCAGGAGGACGAAATTGACGGTTGGTTCTCAACCACCCTCATCAATACGGTGAAAACAGCGATACTTCATTTATTCAACATAACCTCTTTGAACTATGTCAGAGAAACCTGCTATGGATGTATAACGAACCACCCAAGCCAGCGTCAACACCATTGCC
Organism: Girardinichthys multiradiatus; assembly: GCF_021462225.1. Classification (NCBI taxonomy): domain Eukaryota; kingdom Metazoa; phylum Chordata; class Actinopteri; order Cyprinodontiformes; family Goodeidae; genus Girardinichthys; species Girardinichthys multiradiatus. The sequence goes on along the minus strand of NC_061795.1, from coordinate 3,510,600 downwards.
TGGAGGTACTGGGGGAGGATTATTACCAAGTCAACTTTCAACGCATCGTACGACGACTCGTAACCCCCAAACTCATTCCTGCTATTCAGAATCTTCTGGTACTTCGAAGCATACAAGCGGATGACTTCAGAGTGAAGACGATTGCCAAGACGGTTTTATATGAACTGAAATCGGTACAAGGCATCCACAGTGCAATAGCGCACGTTTATGATCGCATGGTCGATGAGAAACATCTCAAACAACTTAACTCTGTTTCAGAGTGCTATGGACTGACAAACTGATCTCACATGTTTGATGACTTGTTGTTGTATCATTTTTTGTTTTTTTTTAGTATTCCAGTACTTTAGTTAATCTGCATTATATGATTTTTCTTCTTTTTTCTTTTTACTATTTAAATACAATTAAAGTAGCAACATAGTAACCTTTCCCAAAAATGTTGTTTAAAAGCTAGTAGTGTTTGAATTCATCTGCATTTTATCTGATTTTGTTTTTCTGGTTGTTTTTTGTTTATATTAAATAAATAAAAATAATAATAATAAAAAAATAAGGATAAATCTACCCTCCTGTGTGTTTTTTCTCATTATTTAACAAGTAATCGGCAGAGATGGCAGGAAGACGGCTGATGAAGAAAGTATATTATAGCCCTTCAAATCCGGGAAGTTTTGGGGGTGTAGATAGGCTGAGGAGGGTTATGCGAGATGAAACGGGAAAGAAGGTTGCGGTTGAAAAAGTTAAAGATTTTTTATCAGGAGAAGATACCTATACTCTACATAAACCTGCAAGAATAAAGTTCCCGAGAAACAGAGTTTTTGTCACCAGACCATTGAGGCAGTTCCAGGCTGATCTCTGTGACATGCAAGCTCTGGCCATGGAAAATGATGGTTATAATTATTTATTAACAGTCATTGACATCTTTTCAAAAAGGGCGTATGTACGAGTTTTGAAGAGGAAAACAGCCGCTGAGGTGGTAAAGGCATTTGAATCAGTTTTTACAGAAAGTCAGATCCCCAAAAAACTTCAGACTGATGCCGGTAAAGAATTTTTTAACAAGAAATTTAAAGTTTTAATGGAGAAACACGGTATTGAACATTTTGCCACAGCGAGTGAAGCAAAAGCTTCAGTGGTCGAGAGATTTAACCGCACATTAAAAACAAGGATGTGGAGATATTTTACAGCTAACAATACCCGGCGGTACTTCGATGTACTGCAAAACCTAGCTAGAAGCTACAACCATTCCTACCACTCCAGCATTAAAATGAGCCCTATGGAAGTGACCCCAGAAAATGCCTTTCAAGGGTTTCAGAATCTGTATGATGTCAAGTCCAACAGATATTGCAAGGACTCAGTGACAACGTTTAAACAAGGGGATCTTGTCAGAATATCCAAGGTCCGTGGAGTGTTTGACAAAAAATACGAACAGAGTTTTACGGATGAAGTGTTTACAGTCTATGACCGGATACCCCGTTCTCCTCCTGTATACAAACTCAAAGATTTGGATGGAGAACCTATCGAGGGTTCCTTTTACGCTGAGGAACTTCAAAAAGTAAAAATATTTAACGACAAGATGTATCAAGTGGAAAAAATATTAAAACGACGTACGGTCAAGGGAGTCAAACAGGTTTTTGTAAGCTGGAAAAACTGGCCTGAGAAATTCAACAGTTGGATCAAGTTTGATGAACTTCGAAACGTATAAAAAAGGTTTGCACTAAACCTCACAGTTGACACAGCATCATGAACCGTCAGGTAGAGGATGATGGCTTTTACGTTACTCTTCCATCTAATGCTAGCATGGAAGTGTTTAAAAATAATACCAGTTCAAGTTTCCGTGTAAATTTAGCTCAACATATTGATTTAGAAGGCCAATGGATGGTTGCATTAGCCGAGATTTCATACCCTCATACATGGCATAATTTACCGGATTATGATGCCTACTTTGAATGGAGGAAGGTTGGTGATGTGGAGATCAATACGCAAAGGATCAGAAGTGGCTACTATAACAGCGTTGTTCAACTCGAGACAGAGATGGAAATGTTTTTCAAAAAATTGAAATCGGGTTTACGCATTAAATTCAGCAAAGTTCAAAAGAGATTTGCATTTCAAGCAAATAGTCCGTATGAAATACGCTTCTTCAGCACTCTAGCTTATATGATGGGCGTGAAACCAGGGGAATGGATTCATGTTTCTGAACCAAAACTGGCTCCTTTTCCGGCGGATATAAAGGCTGGTTTCTATCACCTATACTGTTACAGCGACGTGGTCAGCCCACAAATAGTAGGCGACACTTTTGCACCTTTACTGCGGACCGTCAAAGTACAAGGCACATTCAGTGATATGATTACTCAGACGTTTAACCCCGCCCACTACCTTCCAGTCTCCAGAAGACATATTGAAAATATCAATATAGAAATTAAATCGGACCAAAACGTTCCTGTAAATTTTGTCTATGGAAAGACCGTCATAAGACTACACTTCAGACCGGTGATATCACAACGTAGCCTGAGATAAATTTTATTTGTATAAACTATTCCAGAGATATGTATATAACCTCTAAGATTGATTGGTTATCATTCATATTACGCTGGTCATTCAACACTGCATCAAGCAGGCAAGAGAGAACATGGCACATCTAAGTCTGAGACGTGATCCAAATCGCTTTGTAAATTACTATGTAAGTCAATCAGGCGGTAATCTGCCAGGGTTTTATGGGGCCCCGGTCATGTACGGACGCGGAATTGGATCATTATTTTCAAAATTATTCCGCTTCGTATCCCCTCTGGTTAAAAAAGGATTTGCAATTGCAAAACCCCATCTTAAAACGGCTGCATCAAATATCGCTTCGGATGTCATCGGTAGAGCCGTGAGTAAAATGAGTGGTTCTACACACATCGACGGTCAAGAAGGTTCAGGAATTATGGTTTTATCCAAAAGACCCAGAACAAGACCCCCTGGTGATCGTTTAAGGACGGTAAAAAACAACGACAAACGCAAAAAAGGAGATCAGTCGCAGCTGACAAACGAAGAGGAAGGAAGTCATCCGCATGTTTTGATATATTTAAATAATGGCTCTTTTACATAACAAATCATCAGAGTGCACGCTGGCAGAGTTGGACTTATTTTCTGCCCCGATGACGCAGCTATCGATCGAAGATAAAATTTACACCGAGATCCAGCCTTTATCAGCAATCACTGATGGAGGGCCGATCGAGTTTTTCATTCCGGGAGACGGAGAAAAGTATCTGGATCTCAACGATACGCTGTTGCATCTCAGAGTGAAAATTACTAACGAGAATGGAACAAACCTGCCAGATGATGCACCTGTAGGGCTCATCAACTACCCGTTAAACACCATCTTCAGTCAGTGTGACGTCACTCTCGGAGATCGAATGATTTCACAATCCAGCGCTACACATCCATATAGAGCCATGATTGAGACATTGTTAAACTTTTCTGAGGATTCTTTAAAAACCCAGTTTAGCTCTGGTCTTTTTTATAAAGACACTGCAGGTGCTCTGAACTCTATTGTTACAACTAACGGCCCTAACCAAGGTCTTAACAGCAGAGCAGGCTTTACGGCAAATTCCAGGGAGGTACATCTCCTAGGCCCCCTGCATGCCGACATATTTTTCTGCGAGAGACTTCTTTTAAACTCTGTTGACCTTAAAATTAAACTTACAAGAGCCAACGATGCATTTTGTCTCATGGCCGCAAGAGACTCCACTTACAAACTCAGGATATTAGGAGCATCTCTTTTTATCAAAAAAGTTACTGTCTCTCCAGCTGTACGACTGGGGCACGCTTCAGCTTTAATGAAAGCAAATGCTCTGTATCCACTTTCACGTGTGAATGTAAAAACATATTCCATCCCTGAAAATTCAAGGGTATGCAACCAAGAGAATCTTTTCTTAGGCATCTTTCCCAAGTATGTGGTGATTGCGTTACTGGATCATGACGCTTTTACAGGAACACGCAATCTCAATCCGTTTGACTTTAATCATTTTGATATGGAATATTTAGCTTTGTGTAAGGATGGCAGACAAATTCCTGCTAAAGCCTTCCAGCCAAATTTTAACCAAGGTCATTCAGTGAGAGAGTATTACAACTTGTTTACGGCTACAGGACGACATCTAAAAGATCTTCCACTGAGTATATCACGTCAGGAATTTAATCAAGGATACTCTCTATTCACATTTAATCTTAACCCGGGTGAGGACACAGATGCTCTATCTCCAGTTTCCAGTGGGAATTTAAGATTGGAAATGTGCTTCAGAAACCCGTTGCCTCATACCACCACGCTGATCATCTACGCTTGTTATGATTCTATTTTAGAGATTGATTCAAAGAGGCGTGTGCTGGTGGATTATTATTAATCTAATCAGGCATGAATAATCATGAAATTGAGAGCCTGATGCGTCATCTGCTGGGAGATTTGTTTTGCGGTGTGTGGCCGTGCGACCAGCTGCCGCTGCTAGCTGACAAATTCCCAGGGCCGGCCTACTTTATCGTGAATACACATCCTTCACACATGCCTGGAGAACACTGGCTAGCTCTGATATTGGATGAGAATGGTCAATCCAGCTTTTTTGACTCTTATGGATTCTCTCCGGATTTCGAGTTCTACCCGTCAAGCATCGTAACATTTTTAGAAGACAGATCCTCAAAAATATTGTATCATAATAATCAGCTTCAAAACACTCTGTCCACTGTGTGCGGTCACCATTGCATTTTTTATCTATGTCATAGAGCGTGCGGATTATCAATGCAGCAAGTGTTGTCGAAATACACCGGAGATGTGATTAAGAATGATTTAATGGTATCTAACTTTGTGAAAAAATATCAGAAATGTGTCATTAATCAAAGTTGTACATTTTATACTCACGGAACATGCTCTTTGGAGATGTTTCTGGATTGTTATGGAATTTAAAATGTCTTTTTTTTTTTTTTCATTGTTTGTTTTTTTTTTCTTCTTATGATTTAATATTTGTGTAATGATATCATATGTTAGTGTGTGAAGTAGAGAACGAAGTTAGACTTGAAAAATATAATCAATAAATATTTTATTGAATAAAAGAAATAGACTACATGTTTCATTTTTCTTGTAACGGTTTATGGTGAAAATGTAATCCATCGGGGTGGTAGTGTCGTCTTACGAAGAGACCTTTTTGATCTCCCATCAGCATTTTTTGGATCTTCCAGCTCAGATCTCGACCAGTAGGGAGAATGAGTTATCTGCCTTCTTCTTCTTTTTCTTCTCTGCTTAACGCTGGGGGGTGTACCCCCATTTTCAATCGATGTACCCTCTGTTTTGAAACGTCTATATTCTTCACGAGCATAAGGGTTAATGACTGAAGATATAGGTATGTTTACTTCTGACATGGAGTGTAGAAAATCAGACCATCCTCGGGTTTGTGATGCTCCAGATTTTTTAAACGGAAGCATGAGATTTTTCAACAAATCAATCATGTGGGACCCCTTTATAATATTTCCGTTAAATACAAATTCACCTCGCGAAGTCCAACTCTCACTTCTTTCGGATAATTTCTTCAAAACGTACTCGGCATTTTTACGATTGTGTTTAGGAAGGCTTTTCAGTACTTCCGTAAGAACCTGATCCTTAGGGGCCTCATCCTGGCCTGGGCCTTGTTTTTCTTGGGACCGCTCATGTTCAGGAACCTCTGTGTCACGCTGCAGCGTTAAACTGACCCGCTGTTTTTCTTCTTTGACACCTTGCTTAAGTAAAGTCAGATACCTCTGGAGAAGAGCATCGTATCTCTTGATTTTTTCATAAGAAGTCAAACCCGGCTCGTTTAATATCGCTCTCATTTCAGCATCCAAATTCTCCTCCGCCGTCTGTCTGATGGACGTGTCTGACTGGGTCAGACGCTTGAATTGATGAGGGGAAATGAGAAACATCTTCTGCGATGTTCTGAGAGACATTATCTCCTGATGATTCCACCCACTAGATCACCGATCAAGGGTGCAAGAGCCGTTAAGATGGGCAGAATAAAACCACCTCGTTGCTTTTTGAGAGCCAACTGTTTAGTTTTTATCCCGGTTCTTTTATCACCCAACAATCTGATGATATTTCTTTGTTTCTTCAATTGTCGGTGTTGAGAGGGTGATAGTTTAATGTTACCTTTTAGGATATTCAGTGCAATCTCGCACAGAGCCTGAATAAAGTCGGGAGAGCAGTGTGCGAGAATATCTTTACGTTTCTGTGGACAGGCCTGGTACAAAGCTCTGAATAATGGTAAATTCCTTTTTATACGCGCTGACATGATGACTTACTTTGTTCTGGGCACGTACACAGCAGGCCACTGCTGAGGAAGTATCCCCGTTCTCAGTCTGAAATGTTCTGGGCAGGTAGGCGTAAAATCGATGATTAAATATCCATGAGCTTCTCTCGTTGCGTCTTCAAAACTCTCCAAGAAGAGACCCTTTTGAGATGGAAACATTTGGCGGGCCAGTATATTCAGCTGCAGCTTATCTCTCGGGTTCTTAAACAACACCATATAATTACAGTTCAAACTAATAGTGCGACTGAACTTTCCCTGATGAAATACATTCTGAGTCAACATCATAACACTCATATTACGATGGTGACGAAACTGGGTAAAGACCTTCATCACGTTTTCATCATCTGAGGCTTGAGCAATAACATCGTCTAGAATAATCAGATGATTCTGATCAGGAGGAAACAGGTTTTCATCTTCAAAAGAATGAGGCAATCCTTCCACAAAGGTAATATTTTTATTAATCTTCTGCAATTCAGCATACATGGGTTGAAAAGATGTGTAAATCCATACAATATTTTCTGGAACAATATCCATGACATGATTACAGTTTTGTAAAATACTTTTTACAAAGAAAGTTTTCCCGCAGCCGCTGGGTCCAACTATCATACATGAGAAAGGGGCTCTAAATCTAGGATCAAAATCAATCTCCTGTAAATCCATGTGACTTTTTATTTTATTTCTTCTTCAACTCTAATAACCGAAAGGCAGAGTTGTCCCGTCAGAAAAAAGACGTCTCTTATCATACACCAGTCGAAACTTTTTAAGAAATGTCGCGTTTGTCAAACGGAATCTCTTTTTATCCCTCCTGATCGTGTGCTGAGGGATTTCAATGACACCCTCACTTGACCCCTGTAAGTAGCCCTCGACCAGCCCTTTGATGCTGTCAAAATTGACAATCTCGCTGCATTCATGCGTCTGAGTGATGCCTTTAGCACGTATCATTACATTTTTACGGTTTTTGGTCTGGTATGCATAACTCTTGGGTCCTGTCGATGCAAACTCCGAAATGCTGTCACCATCTAACTCGTCAGTAAGATCACCCAGATAATTCCCCAATTCCAGAGGAGTTTCACCACTTTTTGTCACATAAATCAAACTGTCCGTGTCAATATAAATCAATCTGTCCTGTAACTTCTCCATGCTGCTGAGAAGTTTTAAACGTGCATAAGCGGTGGTGAATGCTGCTATAAACACATTATTTGTCTTACTTGGTGGATATATGACACTTTTGCTGTAGTTCTACTGCACTACACACATTTCAGGGTTGAAAAAATGAAAATAGTTAACCCTGTATTTACTCGAGAACATGAAGCTGAAAAGTCTTCAGGGTTAGTGATGACTGTGGTCTGAGACAGATCACTTCTTTGCGCAAATTTCCCCCAAAAACTGTTTAAACACAATTTTGCAACCTGCCTTTTGGCAGGATTCATCTCGATTTTCTCAGGGTCTAATTGGATGCCCTGATGCAGTTTGTAGTCGCTTATATACTTTGACTTACTCTCCTGATCCACTGCTTCAGACGGATAGCCTGAAGCCTCCTGCTTACCCTTTAAAAAGCAATGAATGTAACCTTTAAAGATTGTATCACTTCTCTTTTCAAAATGCCACACCTCTGTGATTTTAGCAAGACGATAACTACACTCCAACGCTTTACATAGTTCTACACTCACCCAAACTCCCGTCAGAGCTCTTTCTTGATCATTATGCATGCAGGGACCTGACTGGTTATTTAATTCAGCGCATGAGCGGCAGAGAGTGAACACAAGTTTACCTTGGGATGTTCTGTAAGGTAAAACAGGGAACAACAGGTTACGTGGTGGGTAGACCACAGCTTTGATTATACCGAAGTAGCTGCTGGGGTCATCAAAATCTTTGTAAATGATGGTGGGGTGTCCGAGGGGAAAAACGCAGTTGGCGTTTACATAAGGGTACAGAGATGTGTAATCCACATAGTGTACAGTTTCATCCGGTTCCGCTGTGTACCTCAACTTCATAGGACAGGTGCGTCCACCATACAGCGCATCCCGGGGGGATAGCGGTTCGGGTGCATTAACTTTCTCAAGAAAGCTGATCACCCCTGGGTCTGATTTTTTCATTTCAATCCACTCATGCTCCCATATGACTTCGAGACGAAGGCCGTACACAGTTTGTAACACCTTGCTTCTCTCAACAGTGGCTGCGTAAAACTGTTCAAATGCGACCCCTCTCAACGGACACTTGTCATGAGGCATGTAACACTTTTTACAGCCGTGGAAAAAACAGCCATAAAATTCAAACGCAACTTTGACACCGTTAATCTCTGCATACCCATCCACTGAATATGGCCCGATTTTCTTTTCACCCCTATTTAATGCATGCTCGATAAATATGGCTCTGCTGTCTGCAATCCAGCCGAGCCATTGAATGGACGCGCTGGAGAACGTTTTACTGCTACGTCTGTAGTCCAGAGGTGATGGAATGGCTAAGGTTTGAGGAGGAAGGAAATTGGTAACAAAAACCTTCATGCAGGCTGATGCTATTGTGATACTTTTAAACGGATCCACACTTGTCTCCTTAAAGAACTCGTCTCTGAATTTTAAGCATCCTTGAAAAAGAATTTCAACGTCATTTTTACAATAACGAATTGCTTCTTTCTTAAAGTCAAAGACCTCTTTGCTCGCTTCTCTGTACCAGCTGCTAAACACCTGTTGTTCTTGAAGACTCATGCGTTCTACAGCGTAGCAGGATGGAGGAGGAAAAGCCCCTACATACTGGAGATGTTGTTCAGAGGAAAATAGGTGGGGAAAAAAAACCCTTGCTTTGATCGGTAAAGCCTAACGCTTTCGGCATGGCACTAAGCTTCATGCACATGAAGGACAGGCTATCAATGTATTTTAACCTGTAATCAGGGTCGGTTAAACAGAGAACTTTACTCCCTACCATGACGATATGTGGTTTAATGCCTAACTGCAGCATTGCTGTGAGAATCAGGTAACCATCGTACCCCCGCGCATTGTGCGCTATTAAGGTGTAACCTTTGTACATTGGCCTCCTGAAATGCAGGATAAATTTTTGGGTGCAATTCAGTCCATAAGCGTACCATTCATCACCTTTCAACGTTTTAGCACAGACCAGAAAGGGGGTATGCACGCCGCTCTCATTGACGAGGCATTCGAAATCATAAAAAATCAGTTTATCATCAAGCTGATTAATTGCACTGCAAGGCAGAATGTAACACTTATGATCATCGCATGTAATGTCTAGGCTGGGGGGTACATTTTCACCGCAAATACTGCATTTTACATTACACACGTGTGGTTTATTCGGTTTACTGATTGGAATAACGTATATCCGTTTGCATACTTTACACAGTTTTACCAACTCACAGTCACTCATAGGCCTTTCAGCACTATTTCTGATGCGCGGTTCCCTGTGTCTGCTGAAACATGAAGAATTACGACAGATTCTTTGACAGCCTGCACAGCTTACAGGATTGCTAATCTCTTGCATACATTTATATGTTCGACACACTGGACAATAACCTTCACAATGGTGTGTATTGGCATTCTGATAGCTGGCGTAACAGTAATTACAAATATATCTGCACCCCATAAAACCTTTGAGATTTTTTATCCCATAGTAATGACCTTGAAATAACAGCAAAAACAGAGGGTTTGAACGATCGGGGAAACTGGTCTCAAATTTACACAGAGCAGTAGAGCCCGTGGTTCTATGAAACACTACAATTTTTCTCTTCAGAATGGTTTCAAATTTACCAATATCACTAAAAGTAACTGCTGTTTGCTCGTCAAGGCCTGCCTGATGCTGCCATCTCCTCCCCAGTTCTACAGCACGGTGATCCGTGAGCTCAGGATCAGAGACGTGTGCGAGGCTGATTGCAAAACATAACTGATTACCGGTATTGTTTATAATATACAAATGACGCATTTTCTTATTAAACAGTTCACTCTCTGCCGCTCATGCGCTGAATTAAATAACCAGTCAGGTCCCTGCATGCATAATGATCAAGAAAGAGCTCTGACGGGAGTTTGGGTGAGTGTAGAACCCTGTAACTCTAAGATGAAAAAGTAAAATGTTTTTTAGAAAAGCTACAGGTAACTAAAATTATCATTCCTTTTTTTTTTTTTCCTAAAATGGAGTCTCTCATGATTCAAAAACAAACACATCATTGCTAGTCAATTTCTAACTTGGAAACAGTATACTGATGTTCTTTTTTTTTTTCTGTTAATCTGATATTCGTCTTACCTATTTCAGCTGCTTTTCCAGTATGTTGACGCAGAAGCTGAAGGTTTTTCTCGTTCCATCGATGTAGTGAAGCAATATTTTTTTATTTTATTTACTTTTTTAGGTCTTTTCTATTTTGAACGGATTTAGACTGGCTCATATATTCAACAAATAGGTCCTGCTGTAAAGCAAAATTAACTTACAATTCTGTCAGGTTACACAGTTCCTTTATTAGGATTTCATGTGATAGGTCAACATTAAGTTGATTATACCTTTAAAAATATAAAAGGATGCATGTCTTTTTTTTTTTTTTTTTTTTTTTTAGATGTATTAACGCCTGAAAAAACATACAGATTATTAATAACACCCTTAAACACACCCCTGTGTGTTTTAATTGGCTCATTTAAGGCCTTCCCCGTAACACCCTTAAACACACCCCTGTGTTTTAATTGACTCATTTAAGGTATCGCCCCTAATGACGACAACCAATCAACATCCACTGTTACGCCCCTTGGACACACCCCCCTGCCCACATGGCAACCACATGGCGCCCACATGGCCCCCACCGGAAGTCCCGCCCTCACCGGAAGTCCCGCCCACCTGTCAAAATGTTTGATGAAAGGGTGCACTTAAATTCTCTGACATTTATGTGAACCATTTTCATGTCTTTTACACAGAATAAGTCTTTATATGTTTTCAATTGTAAATTATAGACCCTGATTTGTAATCTAGTTGCAAATACATGTTATCTCAAAAGAATGTATGTTCTATTCTTCAGTTACGGTGAATAATGTGAATCCAGAGGATATATTTTCAAGATTTTACAGATTCTCAGTTAAATTTAGAAATGGAATTTGACTGGGTCATTGTAAAACATCAATATGCCATGATCTACATGGCATTACACTGTAGTTTTGGCAGAATGTTCAGAGTCGATGTCCCCCTGAAAGGTGAATCTCCTTCACACGAAGACCACCAGTCTCAAGTCTTTTGCAAAGACTATTATGCTTTCTTACACTATCACTCCTATAGAGCTCTATTCATTTTCCCATCAACACTGACCATGCATCCCCAAAATATGTTTAATGGTGATAGAAAGTGTAAATTTTCTGCTCACTTAATGATTTGCATCAAAGAGTTGAATTTTGATCACATTTGACCAGAGAACCTTCTTCCACATGTTTGCCATGTCCACCACAAAGCTTGTGGCAAACTGCAAAGAGGAATTGGTTTTCTTTAAGCAATAGCTTTTTATGCCACTCTACCATAAAGAACCTGGTTGGTGAAGCGCACGACTAGTGGTTCTCAACAGTTTCTTCTATATGAGGTTTTGATTTCTGCAACTCCTCCAGAGTTGTCATGGGTCTCTTGGCTGCTTCTGTGATTAATGCTCTACTTGCCCAGCCTGTGGATGGATGGATGGATGGATGGAGAAATTTTTATTAGCAGCATTAGGGATAAAGCATCATAAAGGGTAAAAAGCCATGAAAGGACCTGTTAGAAGAAACATTAAAAATACAGACATAAAAAAAAATATTACAGTTAAATAAATAACACAAATAATTGGAAAGTCACTTGACACGGTGTGAATTAAATCCGTTTTAATACAGTTTGTTCAGATGAGCAGACAATTGGTTGCGCATAAAATATTTGGACGTATTAGTGCAAAGTAGGCTGAATTCATATGTACACAAAACGTTCCAGTAAAAAAATCATAAAACCGTGTTTCTTTCCACTTTTTTCCAAACAAAGTAGGCATCTAAGACGTTTAATTTAGACTTTATGTTCAATAATCTCAAGATTGACAAATAAAAAGGGTTAGTTTCATAATTTTTTTTATGACTGTTGCATATAAATAATAATATCAAGAACAGGATGAAGACTGCCTGATCACATCATCTATCTACACTGAAATCTTACACAAATATTGTTATGACTTTATAAGTTAAAACCCATATTTATTTATATAACTACAGAGTTCTTGGCTTGTCAAACTCAAATTAGTCAAGTGCAGACAGAGTTAGAGGGGACTTTGTGGTGAAATATTCCCTAACCGTAACCTCTCCTGTAACCTTAACATTCTGTATCCTCATTCTGTCCAAACAGATCTCACTTCGCTTTAGAGGTTGAAAACTCAAGGTGCTTCTCAGAGGGTATTAAGCAGCTATGCGCAGACACAAACGCACACACACACACACACACACACGCACAGACAGGGAGCCCCGTTTTGAAGACTTCTTATTTGTATTTCAAGGTTGCGCCCCGCTCGCATTGCTGGAGGGCAACGTCTTTGTGATGACGACACAGTGGAGTTCGTGATGGAAACAGCCGAGGCTCCACTGAAAGACTTAAGAGTGCAATGAAAAGCAGCTGTTACCTATGTGTGCATTTACCTTTAGAGTCTTGACATTTGCACTTGACTGAAGTTCACCTGCTGCAGTAAGATAGAAAGTTAGGTGCTCAGCTGAATGATGAATTGACTAAGATATTAGAGGGGCCAGAAAGGATTCCATGTATTAAGTAAAGAGTTTGGTACTTGGCCAAGGTTAAAACATACAGTTCAACAGATCACACTAAAACATAGCTGGTTTTAAAACCAAATTTGTTTATTTTACTCTCATCTTCTGATAGTAAACAAAAAAAGGAGGTATTGGTGTGGAAGTAACGTGGAAGTAACGTGCTCTGGCAAACTGAAGCAGAGGATTTGACAAGTTTTTCATGGGTGTAACCTACATTCTCACCTTTGCTACTTAACCTACAAATTCAGTTTTCCTTAAAATGGCACCATTTAAAGAGAAATAAGCAGGCTTTCCAATGATTTTAAATTTTATTGCCTAGTAGCATTGTGATAACAAAGAAATAAGCAGTACATATTTCCTTACTTTATGTGTTTAATATATTTGAAGAGAAATTCTAAAGAGAACTGAGAATGAATGTTCCAAGTATCACTAGAGGTGTAACTTTATCCAAGGTTTATTGATTTTCTCTCTCTGAAATCTAAAGAGTAGGTTCTTAAGCATAATTGGGGTTTTTAAATAACTGACCTAACTTAGTTTAGGGAGGAAAACAGAAAAAGGCACCTTTGTTCCATCAGCTCTGTACACCACCGTAGCCACGATTATGAAACTGATAAGTATTCTACACTGTTGTGTCACCTCTCTCGGAGAATTTAATTTGGACCTGAGTGTTGGCGCTGTCATCATAATGCCAGGGATAAGGCCAAGTCATACTACCGGACTACTGCATTATTCGGTTGAACTACGAGGGAAAGCCACCTCTCTCTTTATTTGGTAAATCACAGCACTGTGCATGTTCCACAGTTTAAATAGTCCCACAAGAATGACGAGTGAGGAGCACACATAGAAATACATTTGTATACATAAGTTAACACTCAGGCATCTTAAAGATAGGGTACCAGGTTTGTATTTATTCTCATCAGGCTTTTCTTGGTGCTGGTTCATTGTGTGTCTTCATCTGATTCAGCACTTTCCTCTGAGCCATTAGCCAGAAAACACAAGGATGGAACCAAGACCCTTTAGAAGGGTGTGGTCTGTTGTGTGATAGATGGCATGAAAAAATAGGGTCTACTATTGTTTCCAACCCCATGGTTTTGTTAGAGCCTGTGAGATACAGGACCCCAGAACGCAGACCAGAAGGCATCGTGATAGTAAGTGAAACAGATTTAATTACAAAAAAACTCACTCACTACAGGAGGCAGGAACAAAACAAACAAGCAGGCAAGACAGGCATGGCATGATCAAAAAACAGAAACAAAAACAGAGTTCAGGCCGGCGACCAGGGGGTCGTCCCCAGCAGGCTCAGAGTTCCGGCGGGCGACCAGGGGGTTGTCCCCAGCAGGCACAGAGTTTAGGCGGGTAACCAGACCTGCACCACAGAGTTCCGGGCAGTCGGCGGCGAAGCCGTGGCGGCCTGCGACGGGAACCTGCAGGTAGGTCAGGAGGCCGACAGAGGAGAGTAGAGGACCCCCCAAAAACTCTGTGGAACCCCAGAGGCGTGGAGCCTGGCGAACCCTCAGAGGCAGAAGCAGAGCCTGGCGAACCCTCAGAGGCAGAAGCAGAGCCTGGCAAACCCTCAGAGGCAGAAGCAGAGCCTGGCGAACCCTCAGAGGCAGAAGCAGAGCCTGGCAAACCCTCAGAGGCAGAAGCAGAGGCATTGCTGAGAGCCTCAGTGGCGTGAGCAGAGGTTGAGGCGTCGCCGAGACCCTCAGTGGCATGAGCAGAGGCTGACTTAGGGTCAGGCGTCATGTCAGGCTGTGGTGTGTCAGGCTGTGGTGTGTCTGGCCTGGAGTCAGGCTGCTCTGCAGCAGCGCTCTGGAGGCCTGACATGGGCTGCTCTGCAGCAGCACTAGCAACAGCTCCCTGGAGTCCTGGCGTGGACAAAGGTGGGCGGCAGTAAACCAGCCTTACTACAGTCTCACAGTCCCTCTCTACCTGCCTGATTCTCTCGATCAGCTCCGGAGAGGAATACATGAGGCTGGTCTTCCTTAAGCTCTTTATATGGCATGCAAAAAACCTTAACCGCTGCTCCAGCTCGTCAGGTATTGCCTCAGAACACCGAGCTGGAGCGAGCGAAGCCAGCATGGACGGAGCTGCAGCAAGCCTGGCAGACAGTGCTGTGGGAGACGAAGATGCGGGCTTACTAGCTGCAGCCCTCACATAGGCTGGCAGGGAAACCACCTCCTTGGCAGCCGAACCACAGGAAGGCGCTCCGCCCCGACGTCTCTTGCGGCGGGAGGAAGCCGAAGACTTCACTGCCGGACCAGAGTGCGCAGCCAGGGAAGCAGGCGGAGAACGGCGCTGAACCGCCTCACGCTCCATCTGCTCCAGCAGCAGTGGAGAGGGTAGCACCTCCAGGTCAGTCGGCAGATTCCTCATCGCCTCCTCCTTCTGCCGTTCAACCCAGCGATCCAAGGTTTCTGCCTTCAGCGTGTCCGCGGGGTCCGTGGTTGGCGGAAACATTCTGTTAT
Organism: Girardinichthys multiradiatus; assembly: GCF_021462225.1. NCBI lineage: Eukaryota > Metazoa > Chordata > Actinopteri > Cyprinodontiformes > Goodeidae > Girardinichthys > Girardinichthys multiradiatus. Next base: position 3,495,096 of record NC_061795.1, on the reverse strand, counting down.
GATTTGGGGTCCTATATCTGGCAAACCCTAACAGGTTTATGTTTCAGAGAAATAGACAAAACAAACCTAGATAAGATATACCACCACTTGGATAGCAGTCTATTCAGGGACTACTGTCATAGTTAAAATACAGACTAGAATGCAGCCAATGTAGATTTCTGGAACAGCATCTAAAGGATAGAAAATTATTCTAGCTCCATCAATGTTATATTGAAGACCTAAACTAGACTCTTTGTCAGAAGAGTGAAAGGTGTGCATATGGGTGCAAAAAGGTCAGGGTTTTAGAGTCGCTATTGCTGCAGTATGTTCTTTGGATTTGCTCAGGATTTGCCATTAATTTTGGCATATAGGCATATTGGCATATAGCTACGGTGATAAAAGGTTTCTTTGCCAGTGAGCTAATCTGCGAAGGATTGAGCCAGACTATATACCTGCTTCCCTCCTGGAAAAATTGCATTTTTACAAATTTGTAAATACTGGATAATCAAGAGAGGGAAAATCACTTGTTTGAAGAAACACATTTGCATTTTAACATATTTATGAGTAAAAAATATATTTCTTTGTTTCTCCTCTGAAGTGTTTTTATTAAGGAATTACACAAATCTTGGAAAGGATTATTCTCTACAGCAAATGGATGAGGACAAAGTTAAAGCATTCTTGGAATTAGGTTATTGGTTTGCTTTTTTGTCTTTTTTACCTTTTTGTTTCATTTTTATAGCAGTGTCAATAGTTTCACTAGAACGACAGTGTGTTAAGTGTGCTTAAAAATCCAGTGAAATGACACATGGCAGCCAATCGTGGAGTTGTTGGGAAACAGACGTGTAAAGGAAAAAAACAAATAACTACATCTGTTGAATTATTTTGTACATGTGTGGTCTTTTTAAAACATTGTTTATTTACTATGGAGGCTCAGGGGGGTTTGATCTTTTTGGTGTTGAACAAAAGTGTGAAATAATGCAGTTAGGACATAATTTCAAAACTAAAGAAGTAAATAAATTACCACTGATCCCAATTTGAGACACTGTTGAGTCTGTTTAAGAGACTTTTTCATGATTGTTGGAGGAATGCAATCTCATAGTGAACGCTTTCAAAAGCATATTGACAGAAAAATAAAACCACTTTCTCCATATTTATTGCACGTCTTTGTGAGACAAGCAATCTGCCAATTGCAGATAGTGGGTTTTTTAATTACTTCCTCTGTGTTTAATTAGCACAGCTTATTGAAATGTTGTGCTTGGACAAAGAAAACAAACCTTACCAATCAGTCACTGGTGGGTGTTGCTTGGAAGGCTTGGGAAATATGGCAATAATACATATCGGTTTTTTTTGTTTTTTTTCCCCAGATTCCTTCTTCTGTTACACCTATGTGTAGTTTTGCTAAAGCCAATGGTATCTAACCTCCAGGAGGCAGTCAAGGTTTTTGAGGGCATACCCTTTTTGATACAGATCAAGCAGAGGTCACAGGAGCAGCATGTTGCCATGGGAACCCACTCCACATACCATAAAAAAATGGCCACCTTTGTCATCCATCATCTCTCCAGTGAGGCCCATCCATCATCACAGAGGCATGCTGACACCCACTTTGCTCTGCCTCCTCTCAGCTGAGCTGCTATTGGTTGGTGTGAACGAGCTGAGGTGCCAAAGTGGAGAGGTGCTTTCACGCTTGCAGAGCAGCAAAATCTCCAAACTGTTCATGCTGACAGAAACACATTGATTTAGAGATCTATAGAGTTGGGATTCATCAACCTTGAGCTCAGATGTGTGTTCACATGAAGGTTTTTCTTCTCCCTCTGACTGAGTGCAATATGAGGAGCATCGAAGAGGACAAAATGGGCCTGAGGCATCTGTTCTAGTATACTGGGCACCAAGATTTTGTGATAAAGACCTGAGAAATATGTCTGATGGGCAGCAAGTTGGCAAACATGATTCAAAAGCCACATTACACAGTTCACAGTAAGGAGTCAAAAAAATCCTCGCTCAGAAGTAAAACAAGAAAACAATGTGTTTTGTAGCCTACATCCACAATGTGGATGTATATATCCACAATGTGGATGTAGGCTTTCTCACATCCTTCTGTCTCTTCATGTAATCCAAGACACATTCGATGTTGAGATCAGGGCCATGTTGGGCCATACCATCACTTTCAGTTCTTGTTCTTCTTTACGCTGAAGATAGTTCTTAATGAATTTGGCTGTATGTTTGGGTTAGCTCACTCAGCATTTTGTAAATTGATAAAAATAGACAGTCCTCATTTATATTTCTGAAATCATACTTTGTTTACAGCATTTTTTCACACCCTAAAACATTTGCACAGTACTGTATATCTACATGTATATACAGATATCTATATATCGATATGTTTCTGTACATATATATATATATATACAGGGGTTGGACAATGAAACTGAAACACCTGTCATTTTAGTGTGGGAGGTTTCATGGCTAAATTGGACCAGCCTGGTAGCCAGTCTTCATTGATTGCACATTGCACCAGTAAGAGCAGAGTGTGAAGGTTCAATTAGCTGGGTAAGAGCACAGTTTTGCTCAAAATATTGAAATGCACACAACATTATGGGTGACATACCAGAGTTCAAAAGAGGACAAATTGTTGGTGCACGTCTTGCTGGCGCATCTGTGACCAAGACAGCAAGTCTTTGTGATGTATCAAGAGCCACGGTATCCAGGGTAATGTCAGCATACCACCAAGAAGGATGAACCACATCCAACAGGATTAACTGTGGATGCAAGAGGAAGCTGTCTGAAAGGGATGTTCGGGTGCTAACCCAGATTGTATCCAAAAAACATAAAACCACGGCTGCCCAAATCACGGCAGAATTAAATGTGCACCTCAACTCTCCTGTTTCCACCACAACTGTCCGTCTGGAGCTCCATAGGGTCAATATACACGGCCGGGCTGCTACAGCCAAACCTTTGGTCACTCATGCCAATGCCAAACGTTGGTTTCAATGGTGCAAGGAGTGCAAATCTTGGGCTGTGGACAATGTGAAACATGTATTGTTCTCTGATGAGTCCACATTTACTGTTTTCCCCACATCCAGGAGAGTTACGGTGTGGAGAAGCCCCAAAGAAGCGTACCACGCAGACTGTTGCATGCCCAGAGTGAAGCATGGAGGTGGATCAGTGATGGTTTGGGCTGCCATATACTCGTGCTAGATGGGCGCGTCACTGCCAAGGACAAGGACTACCGAACCATTCTTGAGGACCATGTGCATCCAATGGTTCAAACATTGTATCCTGAAGGCAGTGCCATGTATCAGGATGACAATGCACCAATACACACAGCAAGACTGGTGAAAGATTGGTTTGATGAACATGAAAGTGAAGTTGAACATCTCCCATGGCCTGCACAGTCACCAGATCTAAATATTATTGAGCCACTTTGGGGTGTTTTGGAGGAGCGAGTCAGGAAACGTTTTCCTCCACCAGCATCACGTAGTGACCTGGCCACTATCCTGCAAGAAGAATGGCTTAAAATCCCTCTGACCACTGTGCAGGACTTGTATATATCATTATCAAGACGAATTGACTCTGTATTGGCCGCAAAAGGAGGCCCTACACCATACTAATAAATTATTGTGATCTAAAACCAGGTGTTTCAGTTTCATTGTCCAACCCCTGTATATATATATATATATATATGTATATATATATATATATATATATGTATATATATATATATATATATATGTATATATATATGTATATATATATATATATAGAGAGAGAGAGAGATTTAAATAGCCTGATTTCTTGGTAAATTTGGTTTGTAAAAGAATGTGTTTCTTCACGATGGACCAAGCTCAACATGTTACAAACGAACTGAATCGCGGCTGTTACAGTGCTTTGCTGTGGTAGAACATGTTCAGCAGTACCGCCGCCGCCGGACTCAGAAGGATATGAAGCGGAAGATGATAGCGACTGCATTACTTTGGAGAACGTTCCTAGTTTGCAGCTGTCTTCAACCCAAGGTGAGGATGACACAGAAAGCTTAGGACTATCGGCTGAGGAACTAGAATGTAAGATATCAAAAATGTCAGGTTCAAACAACCTACAATGCTTATAAAATCACAAAAAGAAGAGAAAGACAAAGAATTAGTTTCTTACTCGCTGCGAGGAGAACGGACAGAGATGTGCTTCAGTTACAAATTTCCTACCGCTCTGAAAACACATCTGTCCAATCACAATCATCCACCATCTTTATGACATCCTCAACTGTGACTGCTTCCTTCCCGGCTCCACCTTTGATCCTTCCGTGCAAACAACTCATCACATCCTTACTCACACATACATGAAAGGTTATAAAGATCAAATAGTGAAGTTAATAAAAAAGGAAAAATATAAGATAAATCTATATACAATTATTCCAACATTTCCCCCCTATTTATCTTATATTTGCTCATATTCTCATATCACTTAAACAACCACTTCTTTTGGATTTTTAACTGGAAGATCATTTTTCATGAGCACAAATATAATTACAATCAGAGGCACTTACTGACATTTAAACCACAGAATCATATAGAGATGAATCTGGGTACAGGTCAGAAAAGTGGTCAGTCGGATCTTCATCATCCTCATCATCCTGATGTTTAAGTAACGGATAGAGCTAGGTAACTCTGTCTTCCATAGGAGAAATAGCTGTGGTGATGAGACAGTTAAGAAAAGAACGAAGGCAGGGAATACAACAACATCCACGCAGTGTTGTTAGGTATGAATGTGCAGCAATGTTCTCCAAACATTGCACAAACTCCTCCTTTTTCAGCTAACAACATGTCTAAAGCAATTCTATTCTGGAATGCCATCAGGGAAGTTGAAGCCAATTGGTTATGGACAGCTCCAAACCCGCTTTGTGTCCAATTTCCTAGCTTTTGAACATTGTAGTGAATATAGTTGATCCTGTCTATGTTTTTCTTTATTGTACACCACCAACAGATACTTGATTCAAATCCTGCAGCTACTTGATCAGCCAATTTATATGAATCTGGCACCCTTCGAGGTATACCTATAGCATCAATGTACGTAGGGTCTCCCTCAGTCTGCCAAGCTGCAGCACTACGCTTTCTATTACGCAAGTCATGTGGTATTACACTAGATAGTTCACGTGTTACTTCATCTACTGACATAGGATATAGCGAAACTGGTAACGATAAGGTAACTAGCGCACAGAGCCTTGTTACATTTGAAGGTAATCAATCAAACAACCTGTCGTCATCACACCACCACCAAATGTCTCCTCTAGAGACTGGTTTAAAATACGTATTTACTTTTACACTTGTAGTACACCATACTGCAGTGAGATTTCCCAATGTATTGCCTCTCTCTGTCATATTTATACATGTGTAGTTTCCAGTGGTGACCCATTTATGGAATACTGGTTTGTTCTTATCTGCTCTAGTTACAGGAAAAACAGAATCCCAGTGCTGACACATTTCATTAGGATTAGTTTGATTCATTACTTCCATCATACAGGGTTGTGGTATTACAGCCGGAACTACTTGTAACAAAGGAATGGGAGCCACACACAACACAATCTCTTTTAGTCATGTTAGCCGCTTGTTCTACCATCAATAACAAGTTATTATTTGTTCCTGATACTCCAGTAATAACCTGGAACCAGTCATCTGCGGTTGAGTTTCCTGGTATAATTTTTACTCTCTTTGCCGTGGTCTTAGGGGAGAGAGTTGTTTCACTTTTTACTTCAAAGTTTGGGTCTGACCCTGAAACCCAGGCCCACAGGAGAAAACCCAACATTCCCCTCCTGATGAAGGATAGTTGGGAGGAAATAGAGAATTATACATGAGATTAATGGTTACTTGGATTGCATTATCATCTTCATGGAGTCTAAACAATTTATTTTGATGACTAGCAAAAGCAGTGGTGCCCCACTTTGGTGTCCAATTGTTTCCTTCATCAGCTACCATCGTGGACCATGAGGTGTCTTTTCTATCATTAGTTAAGTACCATTTATAACTTCTATAATCCTGCCCTTTCCTTCCTCGTTTGGTCAAGCTAATGAGTGGGATCAGCACCACAGCTGTGGTATTAGATTTCACGCACACTTGAATGCCATAAGTATAAGAAGTTTGTTCAGTACACATAGTTGGGTTACCTTGCCTACCTTGGTTTAGCGCTACTTGTTTCATATGACTCATAGCAGGTGTTAATACATTCTTATTTATCTTGACTGGTTCCCAGAGGTACCAGAAAAATAAGAAAATCAATATGAGGAAAAATATAAATGCCCAGCATTGCTAATCCATCTAAGAGTCATTTTGGCTGAAATTTGACTCCTCTAAGTGGTTCCAGTGTTTTCATTTTCTTCACTGACGTTCGGGTGTCTCCAGCCTCTAAATGTCTGGGTCCACCCTATTATCAGTGTGTAAATCACTTCCCCTGGTGGAGCTTTCAACCGAAATGACCTTTTTACAATGTGTAAGGTGAATCCAGGTTGATCTCTCAGCTATTTTTACTGCCGTGTGAGTGGTTAGTAATACCTGATATGGGCCCTCGCACTTAGGTGAATTACCAATGTTTCTTTTTTACACTCCTTATTAACACCCAGTCTCCTGGTTTCACTAGTTGGTTTTCCTGCTGGGAAATAGAACATTCCTCATTAGTTTGATTTTGTTTCTGATGCTTTTCTAACATACTCCTCATATAATCAGCTAGGTTGGCTTCTTCATCTAACTCCCACTGATTTTTGAACTGTGGTAATCTGTATGGTCCTCCAAATAACGTTTCATAGGGTGTTAGCCCTGAGGTGCTTGTAATGTTTAGTTGGAAATAGTTCTATCCATTTAGAAAATGCATCTATAATGACTAAACAGAACTTTTTTCCTTTAATGTGGTTTCACTCAATAAAATCCATATGAATTGTTTGAAAGGGATATCTTGGTTTTAGAAATTGTCCCCTTCATGGTCCTAAATTCCCTTGTGGATCATGTTTTGCGCATGTTAAACATGTTCTACAAAAGTTTTTTGAATAAGAATTAAATCCATATGTTATGTAATATTTATGTATCTGTTCTACCATTCCTCCCTGTTGAGACATTGCGAAACACAACGGCTCAATATTGCTGCCCATTTATATAGGTTCTTTGATAGGACAGGTTTATTATCTGGTCAAATATAGATTTCATCTTTTAATGCAGCTCCATGTTTTTTCCACATTTCTATCTCCTGTGGTGGGCTTTGTTGTTGCATTTCTTTTAACACTGTATCTTTTGTCACCAATGCATATCCTGTTTGTGTCTTCCCTCTCTCATCCTGGAGAAACCATTCACATAAACTATTTCGCCCTGTGCCAGAGGTTGATCCTGCAAATCACTTCTAGTTTTTGTTTCTTTTTCTGCTAATTATTAACAATCATGTTGAATTCCATCTTCAGGCGTTGGTAACAATGTTGCTGAGTTTAAAGTGGTGCACCTTTCTATAGTTAAGTGTGGTTGTCACAGTAAGGTTGACATGCAGGACAAATGTCTAGCAGGTGATAGAAAGGTCATATTCGTTTGCAGAAATAATGCTGAAACTGCATGGGGAACTCTTGAAGTTAAAAGGTGAAACAACACTATTGTACCACTGACGTCAACTGCCATTTAGGCTGCAGTTACAGCTCTCACACAATATGGTTGCGCACACGCAACACTATCTAGTTTTGAAGAGAAATAGGCTATTGGTTTCATTTTATCTCCATGTTGTTGAACCAGAACTGAAGTCATAAAAAATCCCTTGCAATCTGAACAAACGGTTTACTATAATCTGGTAATGCTAAAGCAGTACTGGCTACACTCTATTTCAGTTCAGTTCATTTTCAGCTCTTCCTCATACATTAGTTTGTTTAATGGAGCTACTATTTCTGCATAATTTGATTTTGTTTCTGTTGCTTTTCTAACATACTCCTCATATAATCAGCTAGGTTGGCTTCTTCATCTAACTCCCACTGATTTTTGAACTGTGGTAATCTGTATGGTCTTCCAAATAATGTTTCATAAGGTGTTAATTTGGCACCCAGTTTCTACAATAATTAGTTAGTCCAAGGAAGGACATCATTTGCTTTTTTGTTACTGGTTTTGGAACTTGTAATATTGCAGTCTTTCTTTCTTCTACAATTGTGCGTCCCCCTGCGCTAAGATTGTGGCCTACGTATTTAACCTCATTTTTGCACAACTGAAGTTTCTTTTACTGACTTTGTGTCCCTCTTCTGCTAAATGTTTTAATAATGCTATTGTGTCATTTTTGCAGGTCTCTTCATCAGGAGAGGCTAATAGCACATCATCAACATATAGTAAAACCTGACTACCTCCTGGAGGGTCAAACTTGGCCATACTTGCACTCATTACCTGAGAGTATATAGTTGGACTTTCACTGTAGCCTTGAGGTAGTCTGGTATAAGTATATCTTTGTCCCTCAAAAGTGAATGCAAACCAGAACTGACTATCTTTATCTATAGGTACAGAGAAAAATGCATTGCTTATATCAACTACAGTAAATATTCTAGCATCTGGTCTTAGGGAATTTAATAATGTATAAGGATCAGGAACACATGGTGCTCTCTGAACAACTGCATTATTAACTGCCTGTAGGTCTTGTACCATGCGCCATCCTGTTGATGAAGCTTGTTTTTTTAACTGGAAAAATGGGGTGTTACATGGTGAGTCCTTGCATTTTATTATCACCCCTGCAGTTATTAAATCCTTTATTACTGGTTTTATTCCTTCACGAGCATCATGTTTCAAAGGGTATTGATTTACACTGGGCCTGTATTCTGTTTTTGCTCTAATTTAGAGAGGTAACGCTCCTTTTACTAAGCCTACGTCAGTAGGGTCTTTTGACCATAACTTATCAGGGACTTCACTCAAGAACTGTTCCTCCTGTTCATTAAGGTATATTTCTCATTGATGCTTTGTATGCAAATGTATCCCTTCCTGCACTGTCACTGTCCAGAATAATGGTTTCCTAGTTAATCCTGTGGATGCACTGATTTCTGTATTCATTGTTGTTGCAAACCAGTCTGTGGCACCTTTTCCCCTCTGCACTGTTCTTCCCATATCCTGCCACTTGAGTTTTTATCCTTGAATAAAGATATGTGTGGAGATGTCCACATTTTGCAGAGCTTCCTAGTGTCTTCCGCTAACACTACTTCAACAATTGACGTAGTATTCCCATCTGCATAAACATAAGTTACCATGACTTTTGTAGGGGTTACTTTAGTTAATGCTTCTTCATAAGTTTTATCTGGTCCAGGAGTATTTTTATGCCACATGGTAATATGTAGATCATCTGGTGTCATCTGATCTTGTAGTTGAGTAATGACATTTCATCCTTCTGTTAATAAAGCTGTCCCTATGTCTAGGGGTGGCTTATTCGGAACATCCAGTGAGTAGTGGTAATAAGGTGGTCCCACTCCTTTTAACACGAAATAATCTCCTTGGCTGAGTTCTGCTTTTCTCTTTACTACAATATGTCCTTCTGAGGTCGGAATTAATGCTAACCCCAGATGTAGTAATCCATCTCGTCCCGATAGATTCACCGGACACTCAGGGAACATTAGAATAGATAGCTGGCATGACTGTCCATTGGGATCTCTTATCCAAACTGGTTCAGACTCACAGACTTGTGTCAATTTCCCACTAGCTGACCGTACTGTTATTTGCTAATCACTAAGTCTGGAATTTGGGATTGTTTCTCTACACGTGGTCCTGCATGCTCTCGTATCACAAAGAAAAGGAATTTATTTTCCATTCAACAGTAAGGTAACTTCAGGTTTAATGCTATCTAGAGAGAGAAGGTCCTGGAAATTTAGGAGGACATCCTGCCCCTGTGTTTTTGGTTTTTTGTTTTCATCAGTGTCTGAGGTACTAGGAATAATTTCACTTGTTTTCTGTCCTAGTCATGCTGAATTATTATTTCTCCTCTCAGGACAGTCTCTGACCAGATGTCCTTCTTTCCCACAACACCAGCACCCTAAGGTGTATTGTCTGTAATTTCCTCTGCTCATTCTTCCTCTCTGACACCTGTGGTTTTGTCCTCTGCCTCTAAATCCTCCTCTTCCTCTGTTGTTCTGATAATAAATCTGTTCTTCTTCTTCTGCTGAAAACAGGTACTGGCTATCTTTTTCTGTTTTGTTTTTTTTATCTTTCATTACTTTTTCTGCATGGAGGGCATGATTTACATAGTCTTCTAGATTTGCTGTGTGGAACCCTATAAAATGTCTCCTTAGCCAGGTATTAATTGCATCCCTGGAACCAGCATGTAGTGCATTTTTTAACTGCTGTCAATAAGCTCCTTGCTTGTTTTCATATTATTGTAGACCACTGTGTATTTTAAACACTTTTGTCAGTCTAATCCTATATTCTTCAAAATGCTCTTCCTCTTTTTGTTTCACTCTGGCTATTTCTGCGTAGTTAGTTCTGCGTCTGTATCTAACCGTAAGCCTATCGATTAATCCCCTCACTCTGTTTGTTCTGCTGTTAAAAAGAGTAAAATATTTTCTAAGGTCACAAAGGAAAAAAACTAAATGTGTCATGCCATAAACCTCTGTGACATGCTGTATGAACAGCCTCCAGCGTGTCAAACAATAATAAAAAAAATAAACACAAATAAAACATACATGAGGTACAGCCATGGTGGGGATGGATTTATTCACCAAAGGGACTCATTTTAGCCCATCCAATCATGTCTAATCTCATCAGATCTTTGGTACAAAACAAAAACTTTCCACCTACTCTTTTTACTCACTTTCTTTTGTCCTTCTGTTCTACTTTGCAAGTCCATCAAAAATTACTACTTAGCACTCTGACCTTTTCTGCTTTCCACAAAAACGTCCATTCTTATCTCCTGCATCACATCTCTCTCTTTTTAGTTACTTTTAACCAATAATCTACATCCTCATAACCTTCTTTGTCAATTTTTCTTAAATCACGTGTACTTTTAATGTACTTTTAATTATTGCATCCTGTAGATTAACAAATTTTTTAGAGTTTAAACGACCATCATAATGATATGTGGTTATCCATTTATCTAAATATTTTCATTTTAATATTTTCATTTGATCCTGTGCTTCTATAAATTTCCAATCTTTACCTTGTAATTAATTTTTAGTTTATTTTTACTAGCCCCTTTTCCCATTTATTTTTTATTTTTTATTTGGTCCAGTATATAAATACCTAGGGTATTCTAAATGCTGGATTATTCTGCTCAGTAGGGTGACAGAAAAATCTCCTTTTGTGGTAATCACTTCAACTCTTTCGAGTGGAGAATTCTTGCCTTTGCATCCACAAACGTTAGTCACTTACAATCCTACTGCTTTGGTATGAGGCAAAACCTAGTGGTTTAAATCCTCCATTCATTTCTCACATGCACACATTTTTAAACGCGGAATTATCTTAGTAATTTTGTTTAAATACTTAAACGCGGACTCCGCTGTCCTTGAAACACAGAATTTTCAGTATTACTTCTTAATACTTTTCCTGGACTCCGCCGTCCTTCTTTTACTTGTTAGGGCCGAGGATTCACAGGGTTTTATTTCACGCAATGACCCCCCAAACTCAACTCACCACTTTGTCTTCTCCTCTCTCTCAGAGTTCCGTCAGCCGTCAGACCAGAGCGGGCGGGCCGAGATCCAGTCCCGGAAAGGGTCTGTGAGTCTCCCTACTGAAGACTGCCATGCACACGGTCTTTACTGGAGTCCACCAACCTGCTGGAATCCTCAGGCATAATTGGAATCCGGCTCGAAGGACCAAATAATGTCAGGTTTAAACAACCTAAAATACTTATAACATCACAAAAAGAAGAGAAAGACAAAGAAAGAATTAATTACTTGCTGCGAGGAGAACGGACAGAGATGTGCTTTCAGTTACAAATCTCCTACCGCTCTGAAAACCATCTGTCTGCACCTCTCTTTTTATTATCTTTGGGGTGGTCCCTAGTTACAATATACGTTGCTGCTCTGAAGGGTGGGATAAACAGCTGCAACGTAAACAGGTCATATACACCATTATCTTGTAACAGCACACTTCCACAGTCTCCACCATCTTAAGATGTGTGTGTCCTTTGTTCAGCACAATCAGCCACCATCTTTATGACATCCTCAACTGTGACTGCTTCCTTCCCGGCTCCACCTTTGATCCTTGCCTGCAAACAACTCATCACATCCTTACTCACACATACATGAAAGGTTATAAAGATCAAATAGTAAAGTTAATAAAAAAGGAAAATATAAGATAAATCTATATACAATTATTCCAACAAGAAGCTAATGCTTTCCCAACATTTGAGGAAAACAAAGACAGTGAAATGGAGAAGATGCGTAACCTTGACTGTAAATGCTATGGAAGGAGAAAGGAGAACTCTTCACTTTGGACACAGTCCTGTAGCCGCAAACTTTCACCAGAGATCATGTACAACATACGCATGGATTCTTTAGCAGCAGAAAGGAAGCGGCAGGATATGAGAATAATCAGACATCTTGAAGCAAACCAGCGTACACTAGAAACTTCAGCAATGACCACATCCACCAAGAAGACACCAAGGAAAAGAAAACACGCCAGAACAACTTATTCCATTGGAGGTATCGAAGTCTGCCGGAATACCTTTCAGTTTCTCATGGGGTGAGTTTATAACTTTTAAAAAAAACTATTATGATGCATCATACTGTAAATAAATCATGTACTGAAGCGGACAAATCACATAAACCTGACCAGTCAAATATTAAAATCGACTTGAGTGGGGTTTGTGTTTGTATTTTTAATCTAAGCTTGAGGTTGTGTTTTTTTCTTCCCCCTGCACTGGGTGATTGGTGGTCAAAACAACAGTTTTTTGGCTAGCGTAGATACACGAGTTTAGCCGGACAATCACTGTATCCCATGTGAAAATTGACTTGAGTGGGGAAGGGGGTTGTATTTTCAATTTAAGCTTGAGATGTGTTCTTTCTTCCCCCTGCGCTGGGTGATCAGTGTTCACAAGAAAAGTTTTTTGGCTAGTGTAGCTACACAAGGTTAGCATCTACTGTATTCCATTCACAATGTGAAAATTTACTTGAGTTGGGAGGTTGTATTTTTAATCAAAGTTCTGAGGTGTTGAAAAAAAATAAATAAATAAATACCTATTAACATGGTTTGTTGTCCTACCAATTTTGTCAACACTCGTCGATGTGAACCATAAGCTGAATATTTCCTTTGTTTCCCCTGCTCAGTATTTGTAAAGCCACGTTGACGGACATCATCAGACACTTTGATGAGAACGGTGCAAGACCCCGTTGAGGAAAAAGAGCCAACGGACACAGAATCTCCATTTTAAGAAGTGCAAACCTTCCAGAGGAGAGGAAGACAGCAGCAATAAAGAAGCAACAGGATCATCTTCAGCTTGTTCAAAAAGAGAGGGCCGTCTACAACAAGATGACTGCTGCTTGCAAAAAGACCTGCGACGACTATCAGTTGTCCATCGACCCCTCACCACCTTCAAGTAAGAAGAACAGGGTGCTCTACAGCTTTGACTTTGCACAGCAGGTATTTGTTCCACATTGCACTTTTTTTTCTCACAAAGTATAAACATAAGACTGCTTTAACGATGCACAACTTTTGTTTAATCTAATCCCTGTTTTGGATTGTCTTTTGTGTGGTTTTATTAACAGCTTTGATGCCAAAAGACCTGGTGTGGTCCTAGCTAGGACTCACAGCGATGCAGAGCCTGTTAGCTTTCAGCTGCTGTGTGACCCGGACCTTCTACCCCCTTGTCGTCTGTGTTCCTGCCCTGCTTGCTCCTGGACTGGCCATGGACAGGCAGACTTATCTTTATTCAAAGATCAGGCCTTTCTGTTCTGATGAAGCGAAGGACATTACATGCCCAGCACCACAAAGCACAACACAGAATAGCACACAGAAGAGGATGATGGTGTGACACTGTGACATTGGCCCTTTTTGCAATTTGTAATGTGTAATGTGTAAAGTTGTAAATAAAAATCACATTTGTGACATGATCACAGTCAAGTAATTGCCCATTTCTCTTGCTGGGTCCATTAAAGTCTTGAGGTTTGCAGACATAAAATTTGATGGGTGCAGGTTAAGTAGCTGCAGCACCAGCCTCTTCTAGATTAACACGTATTCAAAAGGTGTAAGCTATTATCCCATAGCTCTATTCATACCTGCACACTTCCTTGAGGATGACAAGGAAGTGGAGCAGTGAGGCTGTGGAGAATCTCCAGGCGTGTTTAGGCTGTACAGACTGGGATGTGTTCAGGACTACTACCAACAGTCTGGACAAGTACACAGAGGCTGTGACTTCCTACATCAGCTTCTGTGAGGACAGCTGTGTACCATCATGCACCAGGGTGAGTTACAACAACGACAAACCCTGGTTCACAGCTAAACTCAGAAGGTTAAGACTGGATAAGGAAGAGGCCTTCAGGAGTGGGGACAAAGACATATACAGAGAGGCGAAGTACAAGTTTGGCAAGGCAGTGAAAGAGGCCAAACGACTGTACTCTGAGAAGCTCCAAAACCAGTTCTCAGCCAACGACTCTGCGTCTGTCTGGAAAGGGCTCAAGCAAATCACCAACTACAAGCCGAAAGCCCCCCACTCCATCAATGACCGACGCCTCGCCAACGACCTGAACGAGTTCTACTGCCGCTTTGAAAGACAAAGGGACAGTCCTGCAACCATCCCCCACGACGCCCCCCAACAGCTGCAGCCACAATCCACCACCCCCACCTCCCCAACCTCAAGAGGGGCCTTGGCACCTCCAACCCCCACCCTGAAGTTCCCCCCCACCAGCCCCCTACCCACGCCGAGGATGGCTCTTTCCATCCAGGAGAGGGACGTCAACAAACTCTTCAGGAGACAGAACCCCCGGAAAGCTGCTGGTCCGGATTCTGTCTCACCAGCCAGCCTGAAGCACTGCGCTGATCAGCTGTCTCCAGTCTTCACAGACATTTTTAACACCTCACTGGAGACATGTCATGTGCCAGCCTGCTTCAAGTCCTCCACCATTGTCCCTGTTCCCAAGAAGCCAAGGACCACAAGGCTTAATGACTTCAGACCCGTCGCCCTGACCTCTGTGGTGATGAAGTCCTTTGAGCGCCTTGTGCTCTCACACCTAAAAGACATCACCGACCCCCTCCTGGACCCCCTGCAGTTTGCCTACAGAGCCAACAGGTCTGTAGATGATGCAGTCAACCTAGCCCTTCACTTCATCCTCCGGCACCTGGACTCCACAGGAACCTACGCCAGGATCCTGTTTGTGGATTTCAGCTCTGCCTTCAACACCATCGTCCCAGTTCTGCTACAGGAGAAGCTCTCCCAGCTGAGTGTGCCCGACTCCACCTGCAGGTGGATCACTGACTTCCTGTCTGACAGGAAGCAGCGCGTGAGGCTGGGGAAGCACGTCTCTGACTCCCTGACCATCAGCACCGGTTCCCTCCAAGGCTGTGTTCTCTCTCCTCTGCTCTTCTCCCTGTACACCAACAGCTGCACCTCCAGTCACCAGTCTGTCAAGCTTCTGAAGTTTGCGGACGACACCACCCTGATCGGACTCATCTCTGATGGTGACGAGTCTGCGTACAGATGGGAGGTGGACCATCTGTTGGACTGGTGCAGCCAGAACAACCTTGAGCTCAACGCTCTAAAGACAGTAGAGATGGTTGTGGACTTCAGGCAGAACCCAGCCCCACCTGCCCCCATCACCCTCTGTGACTCCACGATTGACACTGTGGAATCTTTCCGCTTCCTGGGAACCATCATCTCCCAGGATCTCAAGTGGGAGCCAAACATCAGCCCCTCATCAAGAAAGCCCAGCAGAGGATGTTCTTCCTGCGGCAGCTGAAGAAATTCAACCTGCCAAAGACTATGATGGTGCACTTCTACACAGCCATCATTGAGTCCATCCTCACCTCCTCCATCACCATCTGGTACGCCGCTGCTACAGCCAAGGATAAGGGCAGGCTGCAGCGTGTCATTCGGTCTGCTGAGAAGGTGATTGGCTGCAGTCTACTGTCGCTCCAGGAACTGTACACCTCCAGGACCCTGAAGCGGGCAGGGAAGATTCTGGCTGATCCCTCCCACCCCGGTCACAGACTCTTTGAGACTCTCCCCTCTGGCAGGAGGCTGCGGTCCATCCGGACTAAAACCTCACGCCACAAGAACAGTTTTTTCCCATCTGCCACCAGCCTGGTTAACAAAGCCCGGAAACCACCCTGACACTCTCCCTTCCCCCCCCCCCCCCTTTTTTTTTGCTGACAGGACACCTGTAACTCTATGCGTTACATTAACGATCAGCATGGACTCCTGCTTTACTTGCACTGCCATACTTGCACAATGATCACCTGCACTGTTGTATTGCTCTTGCATCTTATACTGCTCTACATTTACTCTCACTCACTTAAAACTGTGCACATATATTTATATTATATTTTAGATATGCTTATACTGTTTAATTTGTACTGTATTGCACCGACTACGCCAAAACAAATTCCTTGTATGTCCAAAAACGTACTTGGCAATAAAGCTTTTCTGATTCTGATTCTGATTCTGATGAAGACTGATAAACAATATTTCTGCATGCTACAATAATCTTTGGACATTTCATATTACATATTAAGAAGAACACATCCATATTACCCTGATATTTTGCTAATTGCTGTGAGATAGGATTTCAAACTCTGCCTGAGGCAGAACATTTAATAGACTAGAACTTTAAGTGAGACTTATCTAAAAACAAGAGGAAACCAAACCTATCACCAGAATGCAGAGATTAGGTTGCAGTCATGATGCAATGTGCAGACATAAATAATTTAATAATAAATTGTGATGCAGTGCTGTAAATTATCTTTACATAGAAAAATACTATGAGTTCAGTGACAGAAGTCTGTTGCAGTCAGTTGGAGCTTCTGTTGACAAACAGTTGGGGGAGGTGGGCTATTCAAAGTTATTCAAGTTAGCAACTCTTATCACTGCCCTGCTTTCAGGGAGAGAAAACAATGAATCTTTCAAGGCTGACTTCTCAGAAAAGTAGTCTGGCGAGTGCAGACATTTAGATGGTTATACATATCTTCTTCAATTCTTTTTCGATTTCCACAAGTTTGACATCATTGGAAAGCTTAGACTCCACTCTTTCAGGATCTGTAAATAACTCAAAACGTCCCCGGGTAGACTTGTTCCTGGTTTTGCCATGGCCAGTCACATATTGGAACTTCACTATGTGAACATAAATAATTTATAGTGTAATGTGTTGGTGCATGGGGTTTATCGACATTCGTTGAGAAGCAAGTCTTTAGTCACAGGTGAAAAAAAAAGCTACCAGCTATCACCACCAAACCATAACCTAAGTTTTGTTTACGATTATATGAACAGGATCTCGGAAGACTAAGCAGTTGCCAAAGCACAAAGTGGTCCACAGGAAGCATGCTTGCATCCTGAAATACTGTTCTAAGTCTTCTGGAGGCTGTTTAGTTGTGACAGTTGTCCACTAAAAACTTTATTAACCTTGAAAATTTGAATTTAGAACCTAGTAAAAACACCCAAGAACCTTATGGGTTGTAATATGAATGATGTTGATAGCTGCAACATTGTAAATACTAAAAGGGTTACAGCTTACCTGGATTTAAATAAAAACACATTTATGACCTCTTGTAAAAAGGCACTTAGGGATGAGGATAATAACTACTTCAAGAAAAAAATCAAGCCTAGCCTGATTTATGTTCACACATGTAAGCAGCATTGTAATCCAATAATTTGAGATGACACTGCACTCCTTGTGGTGTCATCAGTATCTGAATATATGTTAATAAAACCCATCTTGATACAATGAGTAAAAAGGTTTATTGAGCTTTTCAAACTCAACTAGCAATTCAACCTGGAAAGACTCACAAAATGGAGAAACAACTAGATGATTGTTAAATAGTTTATTAATGAAAGATTATTTATTTGGCGCTCGGACCCTGAGGAAGATGTAAACGCTGAGGATGACGTGGGTTTGAATAAACATAGGCTGGGACACAGCCATACATTTATAATTTGGCACTTAAAATGGAATTAGGTTTTCATTTAGCGACAACAGTTAATCCTGAAGAAACCCATAAGGCCCATTTGCAGTGTCACAAGCCAAACTGGGGAACAGCGAACATGGCAGAAGGTGCTCTGGTAGGAAAGTACCAAAACTAAATCTTGTGGCCTACATACGAAACACTGTTTAAGGTGGAAAACTAACACCGCGCATCACACTGAACGCACCTTCCCCAATGTAAGAAATTCAAATTCAGAAATACTTTATTAATTTTTTAATTTAAATTTTTTTTTCTTTTTTAATTCATTTATATAGCGCCAATTCACAACACATGTTGTCTCAAGGCACTTCACAAAAGTCAGGTACATACATTCCAATTGATTAACCATTGACCAGTGCAGTCAGATTCAGTTATTTATTCAAATTGGATAAAACGTTTTTCTATCTAAGGCAACCCAGCAGATTGCATCGAGTCAGAGATTTGTAGCAGTCACTCCTCTTGAATGAGCACGTAGAGACAGTGGACAGTCACTGGTGTTGACTTTGCAGCAATCCCTCATACTGAGCATGCATGTAGCGACAGTGGAGAGGAAAAACTCCCTTTTAGAAGGAAGAGACCTCCAGCAGAACCAGAACCAGGCTCAGTGTGAGCGGCCATCTGCTATGACCGATTGGGGGTTTGAGAGAACAGAGCAGAGACACAAAAAGAACACAGAAGCACTGATCCAGGAGTACTTTTTATGGGAAGGAAAAGTAAATGTTAATGGAAGTAGCTCCTTTAGTTGTTTCATCTAGAAAGAAAGAACAGATAAACTCTGAACCAGGTTTAAAGGTTAGAGTCTCAAAGAAAGCACATAGAGTTAGTCACAGTAGAAGCTCAGTCAGTAGCTATGTCTAGGAGAGAGAAAGGGTTAAACACTGAAAGACAGGGTCATGTGGATCATTGGTAGAAGGTGAGCATTAAGATGTTGCCAGCAGAAGCTCGGACGATGCCCCCCTCCAGAAAGGTGTTACAGGTAGACAGAGTCAGGCCAGGTGTAGCTTTTAGGAAGAGAAAAGAGAGAGAACATAAAGTTAGAAGCTGAAATAACAGCAAATAATGCAAAATTGGAGAGTAGTGTAAGAATGTAGCAAAGAGGGTGAAAGTGGTCATTATGTCCTCCAGCAGCCTAAGCCTATACCAGCATAACTACAGATATAGCTCAGGATAACCTAAGCCACTCTAACTATAAGCTTTATCACAAAGGAAAGTTTTAAGCCTAGCCTTAAAAGTAGACAGGTTGTCTGCCTCACGGACTAAAACTGGGAGCTGGATCCACAGGAGAGGAGCCTGATAACTAAAGGATCTGCCTCCCATTCTACTTCTAGAGACTCTAAGAACCACCAGTAAACCTGCAGTCCGAGAACGAAGTGCTCTGTTAGGAACATATGGAACAATCAGATCTCTGATGTATGATGGAGCTAGATCATTAAGGGCTTTGTATGTGAGAAGGAGAATTTTAAATTCTATTCTGGATTTAACAGGGAGCCAATGAAGGGAAGCGAAAGTAGGAGAAATATGATCTCTCTTTTTAATTTTCATCAGAACTCTTGGTGCAGAATTTTGAATCAGCTGAAGGCTTTTAACTGCATTTTGTGGACATCCTGATATTAAAGACTAGTTTTTCAGCGTCACTCCTGGATAGGATATTTCTAGTTTTGGCAATGTTCTGGAGGTGAAAGAAGGAAACCCTAGAAACCTGTTTAATATGGGATTTAAATGAGATGTCCTGGTCAAAAATAACACCAAGGTTTTTTACTTTATTACTAGAGGTCAATTTAATGCCATCCAGGTTAAGTGATTGACTAAGCAGTTTCTTTTTTAAAGACTCTGGTCCAAAGACGACAACTTCTGTCTTGTCTGAATTTAGAAGCAGAAAATTTTAAGTCATCCAAGGTTTTATGTCTTCAAGACATGCTTGTAGTCTATCTAACTGGTTGGGCTCATCAGGATTTATGGATAAGTAAAGTTGAGCATCATCAGCATAACAGTGAAAATTTATCCTATGCTGCCTGATAATTTTACCTATTGGAAGCATATATATAGTAAAGAGAATTGGCCCAAGTACTGAACCCTGTGGTACTCCACAATTAACCCTGGAGTTTAAAGATGATTTATCATTTACATGAACAAACTGGAATCTGTCAGACAAATAAGATTTAAACCAGCCTTGCGCTGTTCCCCTGATCCCTACAGAATATTCCAGCTTTTCTAAGAGAATATTGTGATTGACTGTATCAAATGCAGCACCGAGATCTAACAGAACCAGTGCAGACACAGGTCCATTATCTGAGGCCATAAAAATATCCTTAGTGACTTTCAATGTTATGATGAGCCCTGAAGCCTGACTGAAACTCTTCAAACTCTTCTTCATTGCTGTGTAAATGCTCACACATTTGATTAGCAACTATTTTCTCAAGAATTGTAGATAAGAATGGAAGATTGGATATAGGTCTGTAATTGTTTAAATCATCTCGATCAAGCGAAGATTTCTTAAGTAAAGGTTTAATTACAGCTACCTTAAAAGCTTGTGGAACATATCCATTTACTAAGAATAGATTAATCATATCTAAAATGGTGCTGGTAATCAGAGGGAACACTTCCTTAAATAATTTGGTTGGGATTGGGTCTAACATACAAGTTGAAGGTTTAGATGAAGCTAATATTGCTGATAACTCAGGAAGCTCCACAGGATTAAAACAGTCCAAACACTGATCAGGTTCTACAGTTACTTCCAATGTTGTCTCACTTTCTGAGGATGAAGTAATCATCTTCGGGAGTATGTCAAAGATTTTATTTTTAATAGAATCAATTTTATTTAAGGAGAATCCCATAAAATCATGACTGCTGAGAGCTAAAGGAATAGATGACTCATTAGACCCATGACTCTGCGTAAGTTTAGCAACTGTACTAAAGAGGCACCTAGGATTATTCTAGTTCTCTTCTATTAATGATGAGAAATAAGCTGTTCTGGCTTGGCGTAGTGTCTTTTATACAACAGTAGGCTATTTTTCCAGATTAAGTAGGAATCCTCTAGTTGTGTAGAGCGCCATTTTCTCTCCAATTTTCTAACATAGCGCTTTAAAGTAAGCAAAATTAAACCAGGGAGCCAGCCTGCTATGAATAATTACCTTCTTTTTCAAGGGTCTGCAATGTCTAATGCACCACACAATGATAAAGTAACACTATTCAATTCAATTCAAATTCAAAGATACTTTATTGATCCCCGAGGGGAAATTAGAATTCCAGTACAAGTCATCCAAACATACATCATGACAAAAGACAAGGTGGGGACGGGTCACCGAGGCTTTGCTGCCCACTCACAGGCGCTGTCATTGCTAGATGAGAAAAGAGGCCACATTAGGTAAGTAGAGGAAAAAAAATATATTTCACACTTTATCCTTAGCAGGATACAGTTTGAGATTGCAAAAAACCTCAGCACAAAGAAGCAACAAGTTTACAAAACAACATCATGCCGGGAACGGTGAAGGTGGTGTGAGGGGGTGCATATGTTTATCTTGAGCATGTGTGTGTGTGCAAATGAGTGTGTGCAAGTAAGTCCATGAAGCACTGTCCCAGAGGCCATTGTCCTTGATGGTACATTGGAATGTTCATCAACCGGCCACAAAGTTCTGAGCAGGTCCACAGATGTCCTCAGGGAAGGGAGGGGGCAGAGGGAGCAGAGCGTCATGTTTACATAATTTCCAGAAGAAGTTGAAAATAACCAGCCATCAAGGCCGTGCAGGGGAGCCAGATTCAGAAAAACAATAATTATTTGGGTTAGGCTGACTCTTACTTTTCCGTCAGCCTTGAGAGTCTCGCTGGTGCTTCTCAAAGGTGAATCCAAACAGCCAATTCTTGGTCTTTCGCCAGATCCGAGCGAACAACTTTCTCCAAGATTTATCCCATTTCACCCCTGAGTCCAGGAACCGTAACCTGCCTGCGATCCTGTGTAAGGATCACATCCAGTCTGCGATTCAGCTCACGTAACATTTCAGTCTGAGTGCTGATCGCCCTGAAGATCCCATCATACATGCCAGGCCGCCTCACAATTGCCAGAACAGCTGCTGACATTCTCCGAATTTCTCGATATGCCAGGTAACCGCTGACTCCAAAAAGCAGAAATCCTGATATCAAACATCCAATTGTGTACACATCTTCCACGTCCTCGACTGACATTATCGACAAACACACAATCCTCCACTTCTGCCAGGAGTCCATTGTGTATCCAGAGAAAAAGGTCTCGTCCAGACAATTTGGGCTCTCCTTCACCCTGTCTTCTCCTCGAGAAAATTTGATCAATTGCATTGAGAGACCAGCTGACCAAATCCATAACTCAGAATTTGGAAGATATGCAAAAAGAGGCTCCAAAAAGAAGACAAGACACAGAGCTGAAGCAGGGCAGATATGGGAGGGGGTGCGGGAGACAGAGAAAAAGTGTCCTCCTCCACCGAGAGCAGAAAGAAAAAGGGACAAGAACAAGAGAATCAATTTGTTAATGGGAAGAAACAAAATTATTGCCCTCCACTGTGTTTTTCTGTGACAATGAGGAAATTAAAAGTGGAACAGATTCTTTAAAGGTTGTTACAGCATTGTATGATAATGATCTACTATAATGAAATTTTATTTCCGGTGTGGAGTACTCGGTCAAATTAAACTCAAAGCTTACTAAAAATGGTCAGACAGGACAGGGTTATGAGAAAATATTGTTATGTCTTTACGCTCAATACCATATGTCAGCACAAGGTCCAGAAAATGAATACAAAGGTGGGTAGGTTTGTTAATGTTTTGAGCAAAGCCAATTCAACCTAAGATAGCATTAAACGCTATATTTAGGCTATCACTTTCAGCGTCTACATGAATGTTAAATCCCCCACTATAATAACTTTATCTGTATTTAACACTAAATCAGATAAAAGGTCTGAAAACTGATCTAAAAATTGAGAGTAAGGGCCTGGTGGACAGTACAAAACAACAAACAGAAGTGGTTTTAGTGCTTGGCAATTTGGATGAGGAAAACTAAGGATTAAATATTCAAAAGAGTTGTAGCTATTGATTGGTCTGGGACTAATCAATAAATCGGACTGAAAGATGGTGGCTACTCCTCCTCCTCGTCCAGTATTTCTAGGAATGTGAATTTTTTAATAATTAGTAGGAGTTGACTCATTTATAGTAACATAATCCTCTTGCCGCAGCCAGGATTCTGAGAGACAAAATAAATCAATCTGATTATCACAAATCAGGTCACTAACTAGCAACGTCTTTGAAGAGAGAGATCTAATGTTCAGTAAGCCACATTTAATTGTTCAATTTTTCTTTTCATTCTGAGTTGTGTTTATTTTTATGAGATTTTCATGATTTCCTCCTAGGTTATTTTTTAATCTATTCAATTTTGGCTGTGTGTGAGACACTGTCTTAATAGGGTAATGGGTGGGTAGCAGTACAGAAGCTGCAGAGAGGAGTGTTAAACTACGACCCTGCTTCCTGGTCTGAACCCTGGGTTGTCAGAGTTTTGGAGAACTAATAAATTCGGCCAGATTCCAATGAAAGAGGAGCTTCTCAATCAAAAGTGGGATGTATCCCAAAGGGAAATTAAATGTTGTTGTAGCTCATTTCTTCAAAGAGCTGTTGTAGATGCTGATGGCTGTGGGCAGGAAGGATCTCCTGTAGCATTCTGTCTTAGAGAAAATCTGAAGAACCCTCTGACTGAAGACACTCTGTTGTGGGATGGAAACTTCATGCTGTAGAGAACCTGTTCAAGGCTGCTAAACACTTCAGATTGGATTGGAAGTTCCGCTTTAAGTGGAACAACAATCATAAACATACAACCACAGCTACAATGTAGTATAGTATATTAATGTGTTAGAATGGTTCAGTCAAAATCTAGACCTAAATCCAAATGAGAATCTGAGGCTAGACTTAAAAAATATTGTTTACAGACACATTTTATCCAGTTTGAGTGACCTATTTTATTACATAGAATGGACAAAATGTAAGTGTTTAGATGTGTAAAGCTGGTGGAGACATACCCCAACAGTCTTGGAGTTGTAATAAAGCCGATGGTAATTATTGTGCTTTAACCAGTTTGTTTCATCATTACAGACTTTACTTTGTTGTGTTTATATTTGTGTAACCATCATGCTTGCAAATTGCAGAAAAGGGAAGCTTTTATTGACTCTAGGGGGCTGCATACAAATACACACTATGCTTTACCAGATTTTTATTCCATAAAAATCATAACACAAAGTATTCTTCCACTTAACAGTTACTGTCTGGTGCATGTTTCTCTATCACATTAAATCCCAATAAAATAAATTGTAGTTTGTGGTTGTAAAGTGACAAACTGAATACTTTTGCAAGGCACTGTCTATAAAACAAAAATTAAGATGCAAGTGTCTTTATGCAGATTACCATACTTTCAAGAATTCTAAAAGTTGGATTAAACACAGTGTGTACAACTGAGTCTGATCATTTTCATGGCATCTCCAGTTCCTGTTAGTCATGGTGGTAATGCAATGTCTGCAACAAACCATTGTAAATTAAACAAAGTAATTAACATAATTCACAGAAATCTATGTTGCTATTAAGCTGTCACTCTTTAAGAGCAGACACATACATCTTACCCTCCTAACTGATTGCTTCTCTACATCACAAACACAGAGACCCCATCGCCCCCATAGAGACGTGTCTCTGTCATCACATCATTAGAGTTCCTGCTTCATGAAGACAGATAGATGTGTTCTCAGTGTTTATACTGATGTGGTTTTTAACAACAAAACTTTAAAAAAAACATTGCTTGAAAATCTAGCACTGGAAAAAGACAGATAGCTCTGTTATTCAAATGTCAGAATTTCATAGAGATTCATTTGAATTTGAGACTTTTTAATGCTTTTTGCGATTGGTCTTGCTCCAACCTATCTCCTGCTGGATCTTATCTGTCTCTCAATGGGTTCTGGTCCAGTCATGGTACTTTCATCTCTGAAGAAAAGGATAAACTCAAAGTTGAAAATGAAAAGCTCTTTGTGTTGTTGTTGTTGTTACTGTCAACTGGGGAAATCGTCATTGGACCGTCATTGGACTGAATATGTATTTTGCTTGGCTCATTGAGAAAGCTGTGAGTTTGTCAACATTACAGGCCCACTGACAGCTAAATTGAACTCTGGAAGCAAAGTCACCCATAACAATGTGTTTTTCTTTAGTTGTTTGTCACTAATTGTGCTCCACACTCATGGGTTCATGTCTTCAGTGGTGCTAAAGTAACTAAATCTTTAAGTAAAAGTAAAATTTCAAACTCTATTGAGATTCCAAAATCATTGGCCTCAATGTCAGATAGAGTTAGAAACCTGATAAACACAGACAAGTGTAAAATAGGACACAAGTGAACCAAGTAAGTTTGACTTGCAAGGGTGAGACAGTCCTCTGCCAGAACAGTGACTTCTCACAAAGGGAGAAATCCTTGCACCAGCCTTTTATTTACAACTCACATTCCTACAAGCAAAAAGCGGGAATTGGTTCAGCCAATTCTTACAGAGATTTCAACCTAAAAGTGTAGTCATTCCCATATATGGTATAAGCTTGTCATGACCAGAGAGTGATCCACTCCAGACCGCATTCCTTAATCTTCCACAAACACTTTTTCACACTAAACAAGCAATCATAGGAATCATCTTAACTATAGTAGAACTTCAAACACAAACATGATTTAAACTAAACAATGATAACTTATATACCTTTTCCAATGGGCAGACATCTTGTTTTCATTGATTTTTATTTGTAGAAGGCATACCTTCTATTTCTACTCAAGATTTCAATGTTTTTAAATTGAATAGTTTGGTGGCTTTTAGGCAAAGTCTGAATTGTTTGTACCCTAATAGTTCCTAACGGTCCCATTTTCAGGTCTCCTTGCCTTCCTAGCAAGCTTTTTTGTATTAATTGCATCAATAACTGGAATCATTTTTTAATCAGTACTAAAGCTAAATGACTTTTGGTTGAAATCTTGAAAGTTCTACTGGATCAAAAACAGTGCTTCCTGTTTTGTTTTGGTCAATATACTTTGCACTAGAAATTTCTGTCTATGTAATTTTATTTTAACCAATCATTTTCTGATTTTATTCTTTTATTTAATTCTGCTTAGTTTTTGTCTTTTTTACACTCCTAATTGTAGCACATTGAGATCTTTAAAATATGTAAATGCAATATAAATAAAATCTATTATTATTAGTCAATATGTATATTTTGGAGTCTGTATGTATAATTTTTATCAAGAGAAACTCAGTGCTGGTGCTTTTTTCTGGTTTGGCTTTTTTTAGTCACAACTACATGTTTTAGTTCATCAAAATAATTTTACTATCAAAACTAACTTGAGTAAATACAAAATGCAGTTCTCAAATTATTATTTAGATGAATAATTAATCACCTCCCTTTGTTTAATCTAGAATTAGCCATTTTTACCACATTTTTTGAAAAGCTAGACGTGGTTTTACTAGAAACCAGGGCCGTAGTTCTGGGTTCTATGTATAAAGCATTCATCTGGGGCCCCAGGCTCACTTCCATCACAATCTCTGACCTATATTTTCCTTATAGTATTAGACAAAGATAATAAATATGACCTTAGGTTAACCTCAATTTTGAGAAAACATCTAGTGGTTTATTGAAGTTGTAAGCCCGACTATTTCTAGTCAATATCTTTCAACCTCCCGCACAAGCTCAGACACTTTCCCCCCCACCAAGGTGACATTCCACATCCCTTGAGCTAGTTTAAGCATCCGGAGATCTGGTCATTGAGGTCACCACTGTTGAGGTAAAATAATTCTATCACTGATATTCTTGCGGCCTCAACCTCTCCCAGTCCGGATGTCATGAGAAAGAACAGATGAAGAGCAGGAAATTAAGATTAACGCAAGTTTAATTTGGAAGATAATAAATTCAATAATTTCTAATGCAAAATGAATATACAAAATAACACAATGAAAGAAAATTACATGAAGAATAGAAAATTTACATAAGGGCCCTTACGGAGAGAGATGGATTTTCAGCAAAGCATGGCTGTCTTTACCCAGATCTCTCTGTCATTTCAAGTTCCAGGTACATCTTTATACTGTGGACTTAAGCTTACTGTGCCTTCCCTTTTTACATCAGGTGTTGTAAAGTAGCCAAGCTCCCTTGTGGCATCTATACCACGGACAAAAGTTGACATTTATTGCTTTATTGTCCCTACAGCCAGCTTTTACGGCTTGCAGCTGCCGAGACCCTTCTAACCCCTGTTTCACCCTGACCCCTGCTGTACTCTCTCCCTAAGGCTCACTCATGTTAAATCTCAGTTCAATGTTCTCACATGCAAACTAAACTAATAGCATGAAATTACACGATTTTAATTCTCAACAATTCCCCCTTTTGACCTCTGCAAAAGAGGTCAATATTCAAAAATGTAGGATTTATAGTAACAAATGCCCACCAAAAGATTAGTACTCTGCGAAGTGACAAAGGAAAACCATGAATTACAACTGGGCCATTAATTCCCAACCTTCAGCAACAACATTTTGCATCATATTATATGGAGATGGCTGATGAGTGAGTGCCCCTTTTTCAATAGTTGACGTTATGAGTCTTACTATAAGGGAGCGAATACATGGCACACTAAAACATCTACACGTTACTAGAATACCAAAAATACAGACAATGAATTCAGCAATGAGATACTTACCAAAGGTGTTGGTGAACCACCTCTCCAGTCCCCCGCCAATTCCTGAATATTCATGCATTTTCTTAGTATGTAAGCCTTCTAATGCTCGAGTCCCTGAACCATCAGGAGCAGAATTGGAGCACATGTCACCAAATATTGTACACACACCCCCTTTTCAGCCAACAACATGTCCAGAGCCAATCTATTCTGCACAGCCATAAGAGAAGTAGGCGCCAACTGTGCTGCCAACCCTTCAACCGCATCTCGTGTCAGATTTGCCAACCATAAGACATTGTAATGTGTGTAATTGATCCTGTCTACATTTTTATTTGGGGTTACAGGAAAAACTGCTGAAATTACCGGTAAATTTTCAAACCCCGCTGCCACTTGGTCAACTAATTTAAACTGTTCTGGAACTCCACGTGGAATACCTATTTCATCAATATAAGTTAACGAGCTGTCCATCAGATCAAAGGATCTGGTCTTCCTCACCTTTCCTCCATGTGGTGATTTCTCCCCCCACAGTAGTAAGGGAGCCACTAGCTGCACCATTGCACAGCGTCCTACTGCCCTAGGGGTAATTTGAGCTAATAAAACACTTCCACCACAATAGTAATATAAACCTTCTCGGGCCCAGTGTCCTACAGTGCCAGCTGGGTAAGTTTTGTTGCACCATGATGGAGAGACAATTCCCAATTTTAACTGTGGTTCTTTAGTAACCCCTGTAAAATTAAAACAGGGATAATCATATCCCTCACTCTGAGGAGAAAAGGGGCCTACCAGTGAGCTATTACTAATAACCAGAAACACCTTTGCTAAGGTATGACATGCAGGGTTTTCTTTACCATGAGTTAACAGAATCATGCATTTAAATCCTAGTGGATCCGCGTTCTCATATATGGGAGCAGGTACAGTGACCAGAGTGGGTCTAGCAGCCACACATGCAATACAATTGCTCATGGCCGACTCACGTGCTGTCTGAGCCATCCACGTCAACCACAAATTGGACTCTAATCCCAGAGCCCCTTGGATAACATCTTCTGGGGTTAAGGTGTTATAGTCTATCTGAACCACAGGAGTTTTCTCTTTATCACCTTTGGCCATAACCGAAACAAGATTAATTCTAACAATTCTACCCTGATCTCGTGCGAGCCATTCTGGCAAATCTACTCCTAAATACATATAAAATCCGGAACTCATATTTCCACATCTAAGAGTAGGTGGCCTTACTGTAATATTAGGGTTGTGGTAGGGGTTGCTCTGTATTCTTCCAATGCTGAGTAATATTGGATTAATACCTCCATTTGTCAATTTACCCTTCGCTTGTCCTCTAGCCAAGGTCACCAAATGCTGAAATGTTTCTGCATATGGATTATCTGACAGTATTCATCCCTGTTTAGTGTCTCAAATGATAAAACCCTGGGCTGGCATGCCGATGTTCTCCATACCATCCACTGCAACGTTCTGATAGATACTCAGATACACATTATATTTCGTCCAGGCTAGCTCGCTACCCTCACATGTAAACACAGAACAGAGATCAAGTACATAATCTAATTCAATACCTCCATGACATGGAGGTACCATGTCTTTTAATACATGTGTCCGATATTTCAGTCATTTTCCGGAGTAGATGACAACAACTGCGGAAATTGGGACTGGAGGGGTGCTCACCACTCTGGAAAACATCACACGTCAAGTACACAATTATTCCCACCAGTGTCATTATTAAACCTCCTCCCCCATATTTCCATTTAAAACTAACATCCCAACCATGCATCACCATTTTTATTTTTTGGATCAGATCAATTCCACTTACCCAGGAGCTTATAACCTTCACACACTGTGGGATTTACTCAGAAATGTTGATTCAAAGTCATACATCAAGTACATAAAACAACAATAGCATAACCAATTCTCCAAAGATTAATTGACAGAAAACACACCACATTCAATGATCACACAATCAAAATCAAGAGTCACATATGTTCCAATTTCCAATCCTGAATCTATCTGTTGATTAGTTGAATCGAATGACTCCTTGTAGTGGATAAATCCTCTTGAAAACCAAAACAAAAAGTCTCTGGAGTGGATAAATCCTCTTCTTTTAATCTTGAAAACTAAAATAAAAAGTCTCTGGAGTGGATAAATCCTTTTCAGCTCAGTGCGATCACACCGGTGAGCCTCCAGGGGATTATTATGCCCCTTTATGACACCTCTGGTGCCTGTGACTTTGTAGGCTCCTCAGCTGGTGCAGACTGGCTCCACTGATACCAGATTTCCCCTTTTCCTCTCAGACGAACCGCATGAGATGTTCTTTCCAGGACTTGGAACGGCCCTGTGAATCTGGGTTCCTGGCTTGATGATGACTTTGAGCTACACCCAGTTGACTCCTGGTACCACAGGGGAGCCTCTTGTTTCCTCAGGTCCTCTGGAATATTCTGCCGCTAGGGTCTGCAACTCATTAAAGAACGTGTTAGAAGATAATTGTGCAAATTCACCTGTTTGTCCTGGTATCCGCTGTGCTGGTCCCAGTCTGTAGTTCATGTGGGGTGTAACCTGTGGACTGATTAACAGACATCCTGACAGACATTAAAGCCTCTGGCAAAGCATCCACTCAATTTAATTTGGTCAGTGCGCAGATTTTAGCCAATTTTATTTTCAATGTTTGGTTCACTCTTTCAACCTTGCCATGTGACTGAGGATGATATACTGTACCGAAAGCATGTTTCAGTCCCAACATTTGCTCCACCTGTTGCAGATCTTTGCTCCTGAAATGAGTTCCATTATCAGATCTTCTCTTTTCCAGGACGCTATGTCTGGGAATGTAATGATTAATTAAACATTTTACCACAGACTTACTGTCTTCCTTTCTTGTGAGCCATGCCTCAGGCCATCCTGAATATCCATCTACACAGACCAACCTGTATCTATATGCTCTCGCTGTGGATACCATGATCTCCTTCGGTGTAGTTTTTAAACTTACCTGGAAATGGATGCACAGTAGGTTTTGGATTAAATTGTCCGCAAATAGAACAGTTCCTGATATTCTCTCTCACCATATCTTTTAAATATGGGTGCCACCATTGTTCTGGATTGATAGGCACCTGCAAAATACCTAAATGTGATGTTCCACGTGCCTCTTCCGAAATGTGTTCTCTCATTTTTGGTGGCTTCACAACTTTTATCACCAGGGCCTTTTCTCTTCCACACAGTAAATTCCTCAAGTGGAGAACCCCTTTTGTGATGTTGTTTGATTTTTTCCAAGTTTAGATGTTCAAAGGTCTCAGCTTCAACACTTAACAAATTGAAGCTGCGTGCATAACCCGCTACTTTTAGGCAACAAGAAAGCTTGAGCCATAAATCTCATTTAATTTTCATGTTTGATTGGCTTCCGTGCTGCAGTCACAAATCCACTTCTCAACCATTGTTTCATATCAACATGTCTTTTTCCATATTATCTAGCATACAGCTAACATACTGAATCACCTCTATATCCCCCTTTTTCTGCAACAACTCTGTTGTTACAGAAACATCTAAATAAAAAAGACAGACAGTAATCCTGAAAGAACAATTGTGCAGCAAACTACCGCAGCTGTTTAAACTTAATGAACGATTCCTCGCGTCTGTGTTCCAATTCAGTGATGCATTAAGATTTTTCCAACCCTGCTCTTTTACCAAAAGACTCAGTGGTGCTGTCAAACCAGTGTGATCAGGGATGTAGTTTCAGCTATTGGCAGTCTAACCCAAAAATGACAACAAATCTTTGTTTGGGATGATGTAAAATGGCAGATTTCTGTGCAGAAAAAATATGGGTTCCTGTTATTGAAATAACTATTCCTAAAAAGTAATCTGTATTCTTCAATCTATTTTACTCACTTCGAAACCTTTTTTTTTTTGCAAGATGTAAAGGAATAGAGTTGGTAGCTTCAATACACGCGGTTGCTGTTCAGGCTGTAATCAGAAACCACCCCCGCTGGCAACATGCAGTCCTGGAGCTGCTGTTTGAGAACCTGATTTGAGAACCTGACCCGGGGATAGGTCAAAATCTTGAGGCAACCTGGTGTCTCTCAGTTGCTGATTTCTATAAGTGAACGAGAAGACATCCCTGTAGTGTTTAGCTAGTCAGCTGTCAGAACTATTAATTTATCTTAAATCGTGAGCCATTTTGCAGTTACCTACTTTCCTTTTTACAGGCAGAATGGGGGTGTTCCAAGCAGACTGGCAGGGTTCTGACCTGCCTGCTTTTAACAGCCCCTCAAGGTGTCAGCAATTCCAGCCTCTGCAGCAGAAGAGTGTGGGTGCTGGTTTCGCCAAATTGGGAAGACATGTGGTGGACAACAAGATAAACAGCCTCAGTCAGAGAGTGATCAGTTAATTTTCTGCCATGTTATCTAGATAGTTGATGATGTTCTAAAACGGCAGAGTCAATAACTTCAACACAGTAAATGTTAGTGGAGGCAGAGAAAGAAAGGGCTGGGACAGCAGTAAATTGTGTTACAACTCCTCCCTGTTCTTTAGTCTGATGACTTGAGTGCAAGGTTAGAGATATGTGAGATACAGCTTCATCAGACATTTCATAAATGTTTTAGAGGAAATGGTCCATATTTTCCTTCTAAATATTCATCAAACTGTTCCTGAAACCAATCTGTTTGTTTCTCATTTCTGTCATAAAACAAAGTCACACGTGGCAGAGCAGGTATTGGGCCGCACGGAGCCAGAGCCCGAATCCAGGGTTTCCAGATAAGGAAACTGGACCTCACCCCAGCACTAGAAGGGGTTTCAGGCTCAATGAATCCCTGAAATGTCCACACAAGGCTCCTCTACAGAAACACTAATAATCCAACTCTTCTAACCATGGCCTCAGTAAACGGATTATTAGGGTGGATGTACGATGGTGAAGACAACACCTCGTTGTCTGTGTTTAGTTGCTTGTCATGCAACCAGCTGCATTAAATGCTTCGAATTTCTCTCTGCCTTGTCCTCCACATTTCATGCATATTTGTCCTTATTCAACTCACCCTCTGACAATTTATAGGTAATTTAACATTAAAATAATATAGGACATATTGCATCAGTTCTCTGTCTCGGCTGGTTTTAGACTGAATGTAAATTTATTGTGAACAAAAAAAATTGTACTGTTTATTTTTGTTAGAAGCTGAATGAAGAACAAGGAGAAACAGAGTTTAGGACTGAAGAAAAATAATGAATAACTGAATAACTGAAGCAAATAATGACACATTTTGAGGTATTTAGAAAAGAACGTAATCTGAATTTTGCTGACAAAGGTTTTAGCCCATTTCTGAGTTAGCATTCAGGTTCTATCACTATCTTCATCTGGGTTATACCGCTCTGCTTCCACCTGTCCCTGAACACACCAGTCTCCCACTCTCCGGTTGGCTCCGCGGTTGCTCTGAAATGAGCCGCGAGTTCGCAAATAACTATTTTTTATCTTCTCCTTTTACCTCATTGTCAGGTTATTGTGGAGTGGGATGTGATTATATGGAACACAAGTTAAAAAGCTGATTGTTTTTAAATAAAAATGTGAAGTCCAATATTATTTTGTGGCTGCATCTTTTATCAAGAAGCCCGCCCAGGTCTAACTAGGCGCCTGGTTATACGTATTTCCCTTCACTTTGACAGCATTTTCCAGACATTCTTTCACTTTATTAACGTCGTGTGAACCTATATGATCAATCCAAATACGATACAATTTATCTATTTGTTTTGCAAGAAGTTTCCAACCATTTCCCTTGTCAACATCCACAAACACCCTATAATACTCCTCCATGTTACTATTTGATAACTGCAGCACAAAACCAACCAGTGTTCGAATCACAATAATTGTTTCCTCAAAATTTCACAAACAGCTCCTGCGATGATGTCACCACTCGCAGCCCAACATACAGTCACACATATACACATACACGTGTACACACACTGTGCACAGCAAGGAGAGAAAAGGGAAATAAAAGAAAGCAAAGCAGACAGGTGAATCCCTACGGTTACCGGCAACAAAGAGAAAGGGTCTCTGTTAACTGAGTGTAACATTAAGGTCCTGACCAGAGATGTTTACTCCCGACCTCCGCGGCTCACATTCTAGTCGCTAATCAACCCCGGCGGAGCTCACCGTCCTATTAACTGCATCCTATTTGAGGTAAGCGCAAAACCTCCGGGTGAGCCAACCCGTTCCTAAGTCCAAACGTCCCCAACTAAACTATATCCACGTTTTGGGTGAGCCAAATTCCAAGTGTGGAACTCTCAGCACGATCCGCGAAACCGCGTCCGGTAGAAGGGGGGCTAGGCCAGCGACCAGCTCTGGGGCACAGTTTTTTATTCTAACCGCTCTTCTAAACCGCCTCAGCGCGGCCCATTAAATACACCTCAGGTTCATCACATCATACAGCGGGGAAACAGCCAAGTAAAAACCACTTACATTTGTCCCCGCTGATGATGCGATCTCCTTCGGTTATGCTCACGACATCCAGGTCACGGCACCAAATTGTTGAGGTGAAATAAGGCCTCAACCTCTCCCAGTCCGGATGTTTCTAGTCAATATCTTTCAACCTCCCGCACAAGCTCAGACACTTTCCCCCCCACCAAGGTGACATTCCACATCCCTTGAGCTAGTTTAAGCATCCGGAGATCTGGTCATTGAGGTCACCACTGTTGAGGTAAAATAATTCTATCACTGATATTCTTGCGGCCTCAACCTCTCCCAGTCCGGATGTCATGAGAAAGAACAGATGAAGAGCAGGAAATTAAGATTAACGCAAGTTTAATTTGGAAGATAATAAATTCAATAATTTCTAATGCAAAATGAATATACAAAATAACACAATGAAAGAAAATTACATGAAGAATAGAAAATTTACATAAGGGCCCTTACGGAGAGAGATGGATTTTCAGCAAAGCATGGCTGTCTTTACCCAGATCTCTCTGTCATTTCAAGTTCCAGGTACATCTTTATACTGTGGACTTAAGCTTACTGACTGTGCCTTCCCTTTTTACATCAGGTGTTGTAAAGTAGCCAAGCTCCCTTGTGGCATCTATACCACGGACAAAAGTTGACATTTATTGCTTTATTGTCCCTACAGCCAGCTTTTACGGCTTGCAGCTGCCGAGACCCTTCTAACCCCTGTTTCACCCTGACCCCTGCTGTACTCTCTCCCTAAGGCTCACTCATGTTAAATCTCAGTTCAATGTTCTCACATGCAAACTAAACTAATAGCATGAAATTACACAATTTTAATTCTCAACACCACCTTCGTCCGCTGCCTGATCCTTTTTGCACCAGTCCCTTATAGTTCCACCTGCAGGTGGTGGGCCCACTGGGGGATTGCTTTGCGTCCTTCATTTCGGCTTGGCCTGGCCAGGTCCACCGGGCGCTCGCCGACTAGTCCTGAACCCAGGCCTGGTTCCAAGGTGGGACCCCAGCTCCGCCATACTGGGCGACGTCACGTGTCTCGTTGTAATAGTCCTCATGAAGGTGTCCAAACCGTTATTTGTCTTACCAGTCACTGAGAGCCTGTTTGCCATGGAAGACCCTACCAGGGGCATTTAAGCCCCAAACAACAAAGCCTAAAGGATCATTTAAGCACTCATACACCTCCACCGTGGGGGTTGGGAGCTGCTGACCTCAACTGGGGACATTATCGGGTGGTGAAAGGAGTACTTTGAGGTTCTCCTCAATTCTGGCATCACGCCTTCCATGGTGGAAGCAGAGACTGTGGATTCAGAGTCAGATTCGTTCATCACCCATGCTGAAGTCACCAAGGATGTCAAAAAGCTCCACAGTTGCAAGGCTTTGGGGATAGATTAGATGGCAGACCAGAGGTGGTGGTCCCCCCCTTCACAAGACGACCGACCAGAGGGTGCGTTCCAATTACAGGGGGATCACACTCATCAGCCTCCCTGGTAAGGCCAATGCCAGGGTTTTGGAGAGGAGAGTCCAGCCGATAGTCGAACCTCAGCTTCAGGAGGAGCAGTGTGGTTTTTGTCATGGCCATGAAACACTGGACCAGCTCTACACCCTTTACAGGGTGCTCAAGGGTTCATGGGAGTTTGCCTGACCAGTCCACATGTGTTTTGTGAACCTGGAGAAAGCATTTGTGGTGCCCTGTGGGGGGCGCTCCAGTATGTAGTTGGGGCCATTTAGGGGAGCTTCTGCCTCAAGTGGAGGAGTTCAAGTATCTCAAGGTTTTCTTCACCAGAGAGGGGAGAATGGAGCGGGAGATCAAAACAGACGGATCTGTGCTGCTGCTCCAATAATGGGGACACTGTGAGAGACTAAAACACACCCTTTAATCAAACTTTTTGACTGGTGACCTTTGACCTTAAGGGGGGTCATGGTCCCATGGGGGCGGTGAGGTCATGGGGTCAACAGGGGTGTGTCCAAGGGGCGTAACCATGCATGCTGATTAGTTGTCGTCATTAGGGGCGGTACCTTAAATGAACCAATAATAATACAGGGGTGTGTTTAAGGGTGTTACGGGGAAGGCCTTAAATTAACCAATTAAAACACAGGGGGTGTTGTATGTTATAAATAGAACAAGACAAATATGGTATTATCAGAAACTGTATGGCATCAGCACCAATTAAAAATAGAGGAGTGTGTTTGTAAGCCTCGTTAAACCTTGAATAACCCAATGAAAACAATGGGGCGTGCTTTAGTGTTTACTTTAAATACAGGTATAAAACTTTGCACTTTACATGCAGCATTCGTTGGAAAAGAACACCCCTTCAGCAATGGCTAGAGTTAAGAGTCAATCGTCAAGCGGAGGAGAAACACAACGCGTGCCAAGATGATGAACAAGCAACTGCATCATCTATATCATCTACTTCCTCATCTGAGATACCTATCGGAATTCCCGTCATAACATACTCTACCGATGATGAGGATCCAACATCGACTTCAACAACAACGGTTGAAAATCAGACCTCGGGTCAGCCAAGAGGTACGTCAGTTCTGTGTGAAACCCCAGTGACTGTCTACCAGCATTCATCCCATGAATTGAATGGTCCTACGAAATCAACATACTACATCTGCAGGGTACAGAGACCCCCGTTCGATACTCTGCAGGAAGAATGGTCTTTGGAGCCATATGGCCTGGTTGGTAGCTGGGGTTATATTTTCATGTATGAAATAGGAGAGCTTTGCCTGTATCAATTGGATCAAGACGAGGTATTTAATGGATCATTGGCTCTGTGTATTGTCACCCACAGCGACTGGGCTGTGTTAAGGCTTGCAATCCCGCACCTTAATGATAGCCCTGAAACAGTCTCAATGCAGGAGAGGGAGGAAGAAGAAGAAAATGAACTGTCTCCTTGACCTGCAAAATGGGCGAGAATGTTTCATATACCATCCGATGTTGAAATAGCTGAGAGAGAACCTCTCTTTAGCACAGTGTGGGGGTCAAAAACCACAGAAAATGGTCGCTGGTCTTTTCGGGCAAGCACACGCAAGAACAACCGGACGAACCCCTCAGATCTGTTTGTGTTGGAGGCATTCAATCAGGACTGTGGCATATTCAAGACAACGGCTCTGCCGTTTGAAGCTTGGGCAGAGAAGATGAGTGAAATTGGACAGCGTCTTTTCGACCTTTTCCACAACTCACGCAGTTGGATCGATGTCATGTCAGTGAAAAAAACGGTGACGTTTCCTGTTTTATGTCTAAAACAAACCCTCTTCTGAGGACCCGCCCCCTTCCTATGATATATATACGGGGGGATAACAGCAAGCTCACAGACACTGAGAACCAAATCCTGAGAATGAGTGAGCCAACACCATACAAGGAACTCTACAACCACCGAGCAGAGATCCACGTCTCTCATGAGCATGATGAAAGCTTCAACATTGGACCATATCATCCGCCTTCCCCGGACCTCTTCTCACCATCCACCTCAACGTCCTCATTCTCAGAGACCCACTTCAGTCCTGCATCACCTACAGGATACAACATGAAAATGTATCAACTGCTTTCTCCAGACCTCTACTCACCATCGCCACTATTCATGGCTGAGTGTGTAGACACAAATGTCCTGCCTGAAGACAAAAAGGTGGTCGTGAAGGATGAGGTAGCTACCATATACTCACCCTCTACCGAAGCCCCTACACAAACCCTGGAACCGATGGAGGACCCTCAGCCTTCAGCGGAGGATGAGAGTAACCAGGGGGATGAAATTGACAGTTGGATCTCAACCGCCCTCATCAATACGGTGAAAACAGCGATACTTAATTTATTCAACATAACCTCTTTGAACTATCTCAGAGAAACCTGCTACGGGTGCATAACGAACCACCCAAGCCAGCGTCAGCACCAATGCCTGGAGGTATTGGGGGAGGATTATTACCAAGTCAACTTTCAACGCATCGTACGATGACTCGTAACCCCCAAACTCGTTCCTGCTATTCAGAATCTTCTGATACTTCGACGCATACAAGCGGATGACTTCAGAGTGAAAACAATTGCAGAGATGGTTTTATATGAACTGAAATCGGTACAAGGCATCCACAGTGCAATAGCGCACGTTTATGATCGTATGGCCAAAGAGAAACACCTCAAACAACTTAACTCTGTTTCAGAGTGCTACGGACTGACAAACTGATCTCACATGTTTGATCACTTGTTGTATCATTTTTAGTATTCCAGTACTTTAATTACTGGTAATTGGCAGCTCCATAGTCAGAAACGTGGCACTAGAGACACCAGCGACCATAGTCAAATGTCTGCCAGGGGCCATAATGGGCGACATCAAATCCTACCTGAAACTGCTGGCTAAGGATAAGCGTAAATACAGTAAGATTGTTATTCACGCTGGCGGTAATGACACCCGGTTATGTCAATCGGAGGTCACCAAAGTTAGTGTTGCTTCGGTGTGTAAGTTTGCCAAAACAATGTCTGGTCCCCTCCCCGATCGGACCAGTGACGACATGTTTAGCCGCATGCTGTCATTCAACCGCTGGTTGTCTAGGTGGTGTCCAGAAAACGATGTGGGCTACACTGATAATTGGCGAACATTTTGGGGAAAACCTGGTCTGACCCGGAGAGACGGCATCCATCCCACTTTGGATGGAGCTGCTCTTCTTTCTAGGAATCTGGCCGAATTTATTAGTTCTCCAAAACTCTGTACAGTTGATGTCTCCTCACTGAAGCGACGCTGCAAGCCCTGCAGTTCGAGCAGAAGTTCAGAGATGCAGAGGATCAGAGTCTGCAAGAGGATTATGTTACTATAAATGAGTCAACTCCTACTAATTATTTAAATTTTCACATTCCTCGAATTACTGGGCGAGGAGGAGTAGCAACCATCTTTCAGTCTGATTTATTGATTAGCTCCAGACCAATCAATAGCTACAACTGTTTTGAATATTTAATCCTTAGTTTTCCTCATCCAAATTGCAAAGCACTAAAACCTCTTCTGTTTGTTGCTTTGTACCGTCCACCAGGCCCTTACTCTCAATTTTTAGATCAGTTTTCAGACCTTTTATCTGATTAGTGTTAAATACAGATAAAGTTATTATAGTGGGGGATTTAACATTCATGTAGACGCTGAAAGTGATAGCCTAAATATAGCGTTTAATGCTATCTTAGGTTGAATTGGCTTTGCTCAAAACATTAACAAACCTACCCACCTTTGTCTTCATTCTCTGGACCTTGTGCTGACATATGGCATTGAGTGTAAAGACATAACAATATTCTCTCATAACCCTGTCCTGTCTGACCATTTCTTAATAACCTTTGAGTTTAATTTAACCGAGTACTGCACACCTGAAAGAAAATTTCATTATAGTAGATCATTATCAGGCGATGCTGTAACAACCTTTAAAGAATCTGTTCCACTTTTAATTTCCTCATTATCACTGAAAAGCACAGTGGAGGGCAATAATTCTGTTTCTGCCCCTTCACAAATTGATTCTTTTGTTCATAGTGTTTCTTCATCATTGCGTGATGCATTAGACAATGCAGCCCCCTTGAAAAAGAACATAATCATTAATAGGAGGCTAGCTCCTTGGTTTAATTCAGAGCTGCGTACTTTAAAGCACAATGTTAGAAAATTGGAGGGAAAATGGCGTTCTACACACCTAGAGGATTCCTACTTAATCTGGAAAAATAGCCTACTGTTGTATAAAAGACACTACGCCAAGCTAGAACAGCTTATTTCTCATCATTAATAGAAGAGAACAAGAATAATCCTAGGTTTCTCTTTGGTACAGTTGCTAAACTTACACAGAGTCATAGCTCTGTTGAGCCATCCATTCCCTTAGCTCTTAGCAGCCATGACTTTATGGGATTCTTCTTAAATAAAATTGATTCTATTAAAAAGAAAATATTTGACATACTCCCGAAGATGATTACTTAATCCTCAGCAAGTGAGACAACATTGGAAATAACTGCAGAACCTGATTTGTGTTTGGACTGTTTTGATCCTGTGAAGCTTCCTGAGTTATCAGAAATATTAGCTTCATCTAAACCTTCAACTTGTATGTTAGACCCAATCCCAACCAAATTATTTAAGGAAGTGTTCCCTCTGATTACCAGCCCCATTTTAGATATGATTAATCTATCTTTAGTAAATGGATATGTACCACAGGCTTTTAAGTTAGCTGTAATTAAACCTTTACTTAAGAAACCTTCGCTTGATTGAGATGACTTGAAAAATTACAGACCTATATCCATTCTTCCATTCTTATCTAAAATTCTTGAGAAAATTGTTGCTAATCAAATGTGTGAGCATTTATACAGCAATGATCTGTTTGAAGAGTTTCAGTCAAGTTTCAGAGCTCATCATAGCACTGAAACAGCTCTGCTGAAAGTCACTAATGATATTCTTATGGCCTCAGATAATGGACTTGTGTCTGTTTCTGGTTCTGTTAGATCTCAGTGCTGCATTTGATACAGTCGATCACAAAATTCTCTTAGAAAGGCTGGAATATGCTGTAGGGATCAGGGGAACAGCGATAGGCTGGTTTAAATCTTATCTGTCTGACAGATTCCAGTTTGTTCATGTAAATGATAAATCATCTTTAAACTCCAGGGTTAATTGTGGAGTACCACAGGGCTCAGTATTTTGGCCAATTCTCTTTACTATATATATGCTTCCAAAAGGTCAAATTATTAGCCAGCATGGGATACATTTTCACTGTTACGCCGATGATACTCAGCTTTACTTATCCATAAATCCTGATGAGCCCAACCAGATAGATAGACTACAAGCATGTTTTGAAGATATAAAAACTTGAAGACAGAAGTTGTCGTCTTTGGACCGGAGTCTTTAAAAAAGAAACTGCTTAGTCAATCACTTAACCTGGATGGCATTAAATTGACCTCTGATAATAAAGTAAAAAACCTTGGTGTTATTTTTGACCAGGACATGTCATTTAAATCCCATATTAAACAGGTTTCTAGGATTTCCTTCTTTCATCTCCGGAACATTGCCAAAATTAGAAATATCCTATCTAGGAGTGACGCTGAAAAACTAGTCCATGCATTTGTTACTTCAAGGCTGGACTACTGTAATTCGTTACTATCAGGATGTCCACAAAATGCAGTTAAAAGCCTTCAGCCAGCTGATTCAAAATGCTGCAGCAAGAGTTCTGATGAAAATTAAAAAGGGAGATCATATTTCTCCTATTTTAGCTTCCCTTCATTGGCTCCCTGTTAAGTCCAGAATAGAATTTAAAATTCTCCTCCTCACATATAAAGCCCTTAATGATCTAGCTCCATCATACATCAGAGATCTGATTGTTCCATATGTTCCTAACAGAGCACTTCATTCTCAGACTGCAGGTTTACTGGTGGTTCCTAGAGTCTCTAGAAGTAGAATGGGAGGCAGATCCTTTAGTTATCAGGCTCCTCTCCTGTGGAACCAGCTCCCAGTTTTAGTCCGTGAGGCAGACACCCTGTCTACTTTTAAGGCTAGGCTTAAAACTTTCCTTTTTGATAAAGCTTATAGTTAGAGTGGCTTAGTTTATCCTGAGCTATCTTCCTTATTTTTTACCTCTGTCTTCTTCCCTCCCTGTTGGTTGGAGTAAGGGGGAGTCAGGTTTAGCCTAAACCGGCTCAGTTATGGTTGAGGTGCAAACACACCCTCCATTTCTGCTACCTGTATGACCCCTTCTCTTTTCCAATGGTTATAATCAGTCTGACAGAGGGAGGTATCCCAATCATTGTGGTTTTTAGTATAACAATGACCATCAGTGGGACCCTTTGTGAGGTGCCTTGAGACGACATTGTTGTAAATAAGCGCCGTTTAACTAAATAATCTGAACTGAAACTATCTGTGTAGTTATGCTGCTATAGGCTTAAGCTACTGGAGGACATAACGACCACTTTCACCCTCTTCGCTACATTCTCACACTACTCTCCAATTTTGCATTGTTTGCTGTTATTTCAGCTTTTAACCTTGTTCTCTCTTTTCTCTTCCTAGAAGCTACACCTGGCCTGGCTCTGTGTCTGCCTGTGACACCTTTCTGGAGAGGGGAATTGTCTGAGCTTCTGCTGGCAACAACTTAATGCTCACTCTCTACCGATGATCCACATAACCCTGTCTTTTTGTGTTTAACCCTTTCTCTCTCCTAGACATGGAAATTGACTGAGCTTTCACTGTAACTAATTATATGTGCTCTCTTTCAGACTCTAACCTTGAAAACTGGCTCAGAGTTTATCTGTTCTTTCTTTCTAGGTGAAACGACTAAAGGAGCTACATCCATTAACATTTACTTTTCTTTCCCATAGAAAGTACTCCTGGATCAGTGCTTCTGTGTTCTTTTTGTGTCTCTGCTCTGTTCTCTCAAACCCCCAGTCGGTCGTGGCAGATGGCCGCTCACACTGAGCCTGGTTCTGCTGGAGGTTTCTTCCTGTTAAAAGGGAGTTTTTCCTCTCCGCTGTCGCTACATGCATGCTCAGTATGAGGGATTGCTGCAAAGTCAACGCCAGTGACTGTCCAATGTCTCTACATGCTCATCCGGGAGGAGGGAATGCTGCAAGTCACTGACTGGATGCAATCTGCTGGGTTTCCTTAGATAGAAAAACTTTTTATCCAATTTGAATAAAAAGCTAACTCCGACTGCACTGTTCAATTGTTAGGATTAATCGGAATGTATGTACCTGACTGTTGTGAAGTTCCTTGAGACAACATGTGTTGTGAATTGGCGCTATATAAATAAAACTGAATTGAATTGAATTGAGTTGAATTGAATTGAATTGCACTGTTTCTTGTGGACATAACTCAGTGAACTCTGACATGGGAAGCTGTCTCTATAAACTTTACCAACATCAAAAAACAAGAATTTCCTTTTAGAAGTATGTATTAACAATGAGAAACCAGCGAACGTTGACATACATCAGGCCCCTGGGGGCCTCACCTGTTCATGAACCTGTGAATTGACTCTTTTGGAGGGGGGTTGAGAGAGTTCTAATTACTTTATTGCCCTGTGTCACACACTTGGTCAGGAAATTGAATCAGAAGGCCGAGGGTGATGTTGACTGGGAGTTCAACTGTTTCAGTAAGTCCCTCAATAACCTTTGATCTAAGATGAAGAAAAAAAAAATGTTTTAGAAAAGCTACAGTTAACTAAAATTATCATTCCTTTTCCTAAAATGGAGTCTCTCATGATTCAAAACAAACACATCATCGCTAGAGTCAATTTATAACTTGGAAACAGTATACTGAGGGTTCGTAAAGGTTTTCTGTTAATTTCATATTTGCCTTACCTCTTTCTTCTGCTTTCCAGGCTGTTGACGCAGAAGTGGAAGGTTTGCTCGTTCTACCGATGTAGTGAAGCACAATCTTTATTTACTTTTAGGTCTTTCTATTTTGAACTGATTTAGACTGGCTCATATATTCAGCAAATAGGTCCTGCTGTAAAGCAAAATGAACTTACAATTCTGTCAGGTTACACAGTTCATTTTATTAGAATTTCATGTGACAGGCCAGCATTAAGTTGAGTATACCTTTAAAATATAAAGGATGCATGTATTTTTTAGATGTATTAACGCCTGAAAAACATACAGATTATTAATAACACCCTTAAACACACCCCTGGGTTGTAATTGATTAAAGGGTGTATTTTAGTCTCTACTGTGCTGTTCCGTTGTGGTGAAGAGAGAGCTGTGCCAAAAAGGAAAGTTCTTGATTTTGTCGTGAAGCGACATCTTTGGTCTTTGTTGTGGTCTTGTGTTTTCGACCTTTCATTTAGTTTGGGTTTTGTCTAAGTTCCTTTAGTGGTTTCTTTTCTTTTACTTGTTATGGTTTTCTTATGACTATTATGTTTGTTGTTAATCTAGCTCCTTCGTCTTCCTTGTAGTTTATAGTTTAGTTTCCCATTTAGTATATCTGTGTTTATTTATGTTTAGGTATTTGTTCACCTGCGCTCTTTGTTTACTAGTTTATTTTCTCTGTTCCTCCTCATGCTGGTTCCCTTTCTGTGGTTTAGGTTTTGTTTATTAATGGTCAGGGTTTCTTTATGGGCCCTTTGTTAATTATTAGGTTTTGGTGTTGCTTCTATTCCCTCTAGTTTCTCAGTTTACTTTAGTTAATGATTATTCTAGGTTCTTATGTCTCTTTTGGTTTATTATCTTTGTCTATAGTTTTGCTTAGTTATGTTTCCCTGAGTTTTGTTATTTATAGTTTTGTTTTTGTAGTCAGGTTCCTTTGGTTATGTTATTGCCTAGCTTTCCTCATGTTCCCTTTGTATTCTAGTTCGGTTACCTTAGCAACCATCCAGATTCCCTCAGTTCTCTATACCCTGGTCCACACCTGATTTCTGTTCTCATCTGATTACCTGCCTCAGTATCTCATTGGTCCATACTCCACTTCCCTCTGTTCATAAGATCTCTGTTTTTGTTTGTTCTTGGCTGGTTCCTTGGTTCGTTCACCTATCCTCGTCTATAGCTTTGACTATTATGTTCCTGCAGAGTCAACTCTAAGTTTTTGGAGTTTCGACTTGTGTTTTTGTACCTGCAGTTATTTTTGCTACATTCTTGCTACGTTTGGAAAACCTTTTGAACTTATCTTTGAATAAAAAAAGAAGACTCCTTTAAACATGAAGCTGCCGAGCTCTTGTCTGTGCTTTGGTCACGCTAAAGCTCAGAACGCGACAGATTTACCAGGCGGTCTA
Source organism: Girardinichthys multiradiatus (assembly GCF_021462225.1). Lineage (NCBI taxonomy): Eukaryota > Metazoa > Chordata > Actinopteri > Cyprinodontiformes > Goodeidae > Girardinichthys > Girardinichthys multiradiatus. Next base: position 3,450,239 of record NC_061795.1, on the reverse strand, counting down.
GGTTTCTACCCTCACTTATGGGCATGAACTTTGGGTCATGACCAAAGGAACGAGATGCCGGATACAAGCGGCTGAAATTAGCTTCCTTCGCAGGGTGGCAGGGCACTCCCTGGGAGATAGGGTGAGGAGCTTGGTCATCCAGGAGATGCTTGGAAAAGGGCTACAGCTACTCCACATCGAGAGGAGTCAGTTGTATCGGATGCCTCCTGGACGCCTCCCCCAGGAGGTGTTCCAGGCACGTCCCACCGAGAGGAGGCCCAGGGGGCCACCCAGGACACACTGGAGGGACTTTGTCTGTCAAGTGGTTCCCACTTTTTTGGGCTTACACTGCAGGTTTCCCCCACTTGAAAAGGCAGCTTGCTTCAATAGGATTCAAACTGGATTTCACTCAATGACCCAGAAACAATTTTTCTTTTCCTCCTTTACCTCCCACTCGATCTTCCCACGGAAACCGCTGGCAAGATTGCATAAAATCAGCTTTCTCCTGGGTTTCCTGCCTACTCCTCTGCTGTCAGCAGGACAACTAACCATCTGACATCTCTGTGAAGAATTGTGGTCTGAGTGCCCCTCAGAATGCTGGAACTGGGATACTTGGATGCAGGATTCTTGGATGTGGGTCTCACCTCTGGGGCACAGCAACCTGTCACGACTCTACATTCACATCCCGCACAATGCTTCTGGAGTCTGGGTTGAGACTGATGACCCTCCCAAGCTTAAAGTGACCTTTCAATGCATTCTGATCACAAAGCCAAACAATGTCTCCGACTGCGACATTTCTTTGTGTGGTGTGCCATTTACTTCTGACAAAGAGATTTGGTCCAGCAAGTTGGCTCCAGGACCTCCAAAACTTGTTAACCTGGTGCTGCATTTCTTGAAGTCTTTTATAGGGATAACTTGTGAAGTCAAAAGTTTTCCAGTCACCAGTTGATGATGCTCGTCCCAGCAGAAGTGAATTAGGTGTAATATACTGTACAGTGTCTTCCTGGCTCTGAACTCTGGCATCATTTGCAAGGTTAGCAGCAAGTTGAAGTGTTGTTTGAAACTCACTGAAGGTGAGCCCTGACTCTCTTTCCAGACTCTGGAATGCCTTTTTCACAATCCAAACAGCTGCTTCAGCAGAACCATTTCGATGAGGGGAATCCGCTGGCTGGATTTTCCACTGCCAGTCAGTTCCATTTTGAGCTGAAGTTTCTTCCACAGCGGACCTGTTCATGCCATCCAGAAACCGGTACAACTCCTCCAAAACAGGCTTGGCACCAACAAAATTGGTCCCTGGATCAGACCAGATCTTTTTAGGATGCCCTCGAATTGCTGTGAATCTCTGATAAGCCATTAGAAAACTTTCAGTTGACATAGAGTTAGCAAGCTCTGTGTGAATTGCTCTACTGGCCATGCAGCAGAATGCAACCCCCCAAACTTTAACTGTGACTCTCCTTCTCACATCATCTTTAACCTGATATGGTCCAAACAGGTCAACTGTTGTAAAGTCAAATGGGGCTGCGGGCCTAGTTCTCTCTTGAGGCAAATCACTCATCACTTGCTGACATATTTTAGCTCTGGCTTTCTTGCAAGTCACACAATTTTCAATGACTTTTTGAGCAATTCTCCATCCCTTGATTATCCATGCTCTCTTTCTCACCTTCAAAAGAGTTGCAGCCACTCCCTCGTGACCCCTGCTGTGAGCTTCATGAACCAGCAGCGTTGAGACCCAGGCGTTGTGTGATAATAGGGGAACACCAACTCGGTCTTCATTGAAAGCCTGGACTCTTCCACCACAAACCAGAAGCCCAGATTCTTCCTCTTGGTAGACCACCAAACAGTCTATTGTGGTGGCTGGAAAGGTGACGCCCTCCTGTGCAGCAAGAAAAAGATCTCTTAAAGCATCTTGGCGTTCTACTACAGTAATGACACCAGCTAATGACACTGCCTCCCACTTTGGGGTCCTCATGAACCTTTTCTGGCCTGCAAAGCATTTTGCAGCCCGCCAGACCTGGGCAATTGTCCGGATCAGTCGAGTCAAACTGCTGAATCATCTTACATCCACCAGGTTCTTGACTGTAGTGCCAGCAGGTGGTCTCCGAAGCTCTAGATCTGGGGGTTCTTTTTTCCTCTGAGCTCTTGTAAATACAGCAGCAAATGATTTTTTCTGCATCTTTCCAACAGTCTCTCTTGCAGCTGATGAAATATCCTTTGGAGATTTAATTGGCCATTTATCAGCTGGTAAACTCAGAAAATCTGGGCCTCGCTGCCATGCTGAATTTTCCTCTAAATCTTTTAAACCACACCCACGAGTAATGATATCAGCAATGTTCAGGGGGCCAGGGATCCACCACCAATCCTGCATTTGTGTACTATTTTGGATTTCTCCAATCCTGTTAGCAAAAAAGGATTGGAAACCATAGCTTTCACGCTGAATTGCACAAAAGACAGTTTGGCTGTCAACAAAGTGGTACCACTGCTTTACCTGAATTTGACAATGTTGCACAAAGTACCTCTTTAAGCGTGTGGCAAATACTGCTCCACACAGCTCTGCCTTGACTGCTTCCCCCTTGTGGTCTAAGGGTGTCAATTTAGCTTTAGACTCCACAAGTCTTACTATTGGGCCTTGATCACATGCCCAATGCAGGTAGAGAATGGCACCATAAGCCTGCTCGCTGCCATCAGAAAAGGTAATTGCATCAGTTTCAGCAGGTGCACCCACTGGTGTCAGAGCTCTCAGAAACTTGACCTTACTCAGCTGAGCATATTCTTCAAAGAGACTGATAGCATCTGCTCTAAGCTTTTCTGAGAGTGCAAGGTCCCAACTGTCTTTAATGGTTCTATGCTTAGCCTCCTGAAATGCTCTACGGACCAGAATGGCCCCTTTCTGCTTCACAGGCGTTATCAGACCAATTGGGTCATATAGCCCGGAAACCTGGCTGAGTAATTCTCGTCGCGTCAGTGGGTTTGGTGTCTGAGCTCTCACCTGCTCCAGTTGAAGGTCTTTGCCGAGTCTCATTTTCCTTTTTCTCTTTGAGAAGTTTATTCCAACCATGACATGGAGGCTATCATCTTCCAAGATGTAGCCAAGGCCAAGAGCTTTGTTTTCTTCCTCTCCAAGCTGATTCGGCAGAATCATAATCTTTGGAGCAGCCTCCAGTTTCTGCTTCCCAGTAGTCTGCCTCCCACTTTGACCAGAGAAGACTCATGGCTTCAATTCAAACCCCCCTGCATTTAAGATCTGCTCGACATTTTTTGTGATGAGTCTGAGCTGGTTCAAGTTATGAGAAGTCAAAAGGTCATCAACATAGCTATGCTCCTCTATTACTCGACACTCCTCCACAAAATGGCTGAACTCTGGGAGATTTGAAGTTTCCTTTAGGGCAAGTTGAACAATACAACCTGCTGGCTTATCGCCAATGTTGACTCTTGTGACTGCAAATTCACCTAGCTCCTCCTCCTCAGAGTCACGCCACAGGAACCTATGCAGGTGCACCTCTCGGTCTTCAAGCCACACTGAATTATACATCTTCCGTATGTCCCCCAGAGCTGCAAAACTTCCACTTCGAAACCTGAGAAGCACAGCACGGATTGAATTTAGCACATCTGGGCCTTTTAGCAGGAGATCATTTAAACTCACCCCTTTGCACTTCTGACTACTGTTCCAGACCAACCTTACTGGAGTTGTGACAGAGCGTGGGTTTGGTGCAATAAAGTGGCTGATATACCATACTGGACCAGTCCATATATCCAGTCCATATACAGGTCCTTCTGAAAATATTAGAATATTGTGATAAAGTTCATTATTTTCCATAATGTAATGATGAAAATTTAACATTCATATATTTTAGATTCATTGCACACTAACTGAAATATTTCAGGTCTTTTATTGTCTTAATACGGATGATTTTGGCATATAGCTCATGAAAACCCAAAATTCCTATCTCACAAAATTAGCATATTTCATCTGACCAATAAAAGAAAAGTGTTTTTAATACAAAAAACGTCAACCTTCAAATAATCATGTACAGTTATGCACTCAATACTTGGTCAGGAATCCTTTGGCAGAAATGACTGCTTCAATGTGGCGTGGCATGGAGGCAATCAGCCTGTGGCACTGCTGAGGTCTTATGGAGGCCCAGGATGCTTCGATAGCGGCCTTTAGCTCATCCAGAGTGTTGGGTCTTGAGTCTCTCAACGTTCTCTTCACAATATCCCACAGATTCTCTATGGGGTTCAGGTCAGGAGAGTTGGCAGGCCAATTGAGCACAGTGATACCATGGTCAGTAAACCATTTACCAGTGGTTTTGGCACTGTGAGCAGGTGCCATGTTGTGCTGAAAAATGAAATCTTCATCTCCATAAAGCTTTTCAGCAGATGGAAGCATGAAGTGCTCCACAATCTCCTGATAGCTAGCTGCATTGACCCTGCCCTTGATAAAACACAGTGGACCAACACCAGCAGCTGACACGGCACCCCAGACCATCACTGACTGTGGGTACTTGACACTGGACTTCTGGCATTTTGGCATTTCCTTCTCCCCAGTCTTCCTCCAGACTCTGGCACCTTGATTTCCGAATGACATGCAGAATTTGCTTTCATCCGAAAAAAGTACTTTGGACAACTGAGCAACAGTCCAGTGCTGCTTCTCTGTCGCCCAGGTCAGGCGCTTCTGCCGCTGTTTCTGGTTCAAAAGTGGCTTGACCTGGGGAATGCGGCACCTGTAGCCCATTTCCTGCACACGCCTGTGCACGGTGGCTCTGGATGTTTCTACTCCAGACTCAGTCCACTGCTTCCGCAGGTCCCCCAAGGTCTGGAATCGGCCCTTCTCCACAATCTTCCTCAGGGTCCGGTCACCTCTTCTCGTTGTGCAGCGTTTTCTGCCACACTTTTTCCTTCCCACAGACTTCCCACTGAGGTGCCTTGATACAACACTCTGGGAACAGCCTATTCGTTCAGAAATTTCTTTCTGTGTCTTACCCTCTTGCTTGAGGGTGTCAATAGTGGCCTTCTGGACAGCAGTCAGGTCGGCAGTCTTACCCATGATTGGGGTTTTGAGTGATGAACCAGGCTGGGAGTTTTAAAGGCCTCAGGAATCTTTTGCAGGTGTTCAGAGTTAACTCGTTGATTCAGATGATTAGGTTCATAGCTCGTTTAGAGACCCTTTTAATGATATGCTAATTTTGTGAGATAGGAATTTTGGGTTTTCATGAGCTGTATGCCAAAATCATCCGTATTAAGACAATAAAAGACCTGAAATATTTCAGTTAGTGTGCAATGAATCTAAAATATATGAATGTTAAATTTTCATCATGACATTATGGAAAATAATGAACTTTATCACAATATGCTAATATTTTGAGAAGGACCTGTATATTGCAGCTCGGCGCTCAACCATCTCATGAATTTGAGCTGCATATGCGGTCTTCCACTCTGGCTCCTTAGCCAGTTGTCAATCCTCATAAATGTAGCTTCAACTGCACTCCTGTTACTTGGTAATGTGGCTGGATCTTCTACCCAGGGATACTTGGCATGCCAATGAGGCTTCTCACTATAGTCATCAGCAACTACATACGTGAGCCCACACTTTACTACTTCCAGCTCCCTTTCTTCAGCAAGGGTCATTTCTTTTCCTCCTGGCTGGCAGTTCCCACAGCGGGAGCCTCCAGATTTTGGAATACAGCGGCGCCAATGCTGTCCCATTTCCACCACTCTAGGAACCTGGATGTAGTAACTGCACAACTGGACTTGTGTCTGGAGGCAACTGGAGGTTGAAAGGTAATCAATTTTTGCTGGTTTTGTGCATTGTAACTTGGGTCTACACAAATATGTTCCTCATACTTCACAGCAGCAGTTCTCATAGATCTTGCAAAGTGTGTTCGTGATGTGTGAGCTGATATAGTGACTTCTTCAAACAACTCAGGATGGGTACCAGCAACTGTTTTTCCCAATGGTCCATCCCACAACACAAGATCCCCAACAGTGCAGCTTTTCTGTGGTGCAAGCTGACCCTCTTTGTGGCTTATAAGGAGGTGAATCTCTTTTGGCCTTACCAGGTCACCGATTGGGATGCCTGGGAAGAACTTTTGCAGCTTCTCTGGAGACACATTCTTATGGATATCTGCAATACTGTCTAGCCAATACAAACCAGTTGATGGGACGTGAAAGTGCCTATTGAACTACGGATACGAATTTTCAGGAGGTACCACTTTGTTTTAACAGAGACTTTCATGCCTCCTACACCAAGGACCACAAGCGTGAAATCTTCACTTTTGAGATTTAGTCAGGCTGCTGCCTTATGAGTGATATAATTTGTATCAGAAGCTAGATCGATCAGGGTCCCAATTTTTTGTCCATCATTAGCTGTGACTTCCAGAATCATCATTATGACAGCCCATTCTGTTAATCCATTCTCTTCTAGAAGACTTGAATGACTTTTTGCAACATGGGAGATCCTTGATGCTGTGTTACAAAATACATTTTGGCATTGCTGGGCTAATTCAGGTGAGAGTTTTTTAAAGAATTCTTCTTGAGCTTCAGTGTAATTTGTCCTGTTACTACCTCCTACAATTCCACTTCTGTTCCTCCTTTGGATTGTGCTGTCTCTAGATGTTTCAGCATTTGGACATAGAGAGTAATGGTGGTCTATGCCTCTCTTCTCACACTCAGAATTTTTACACAAAAATGAAGTTTTGCAGTGATCATCTAGCGTTGTGGACTTCCAGACATTTCCAGCAGGATCCCAACTTCCGCACTGCATCCTTCCTCTCTGTAAAATTAAGCACACGGAATTTCTTACAGAAGTATAGCTTTTTTCTGTGTTTGATGTCCCCACAGACAACACACCCTGATGTATGGCTGATTGACTGGTTTGAGGTTCTAGTCCTTGCTTGCCTCTGCTCGGGTCGAGTTTCTTTTCTCTGTGAGTCCTCATCCCTCAGTTGGTCGAGCTGCTCATAAATACTCTCCTGACTCTTGAGGAAGGCCAGAAGATTGTCAAAGCGCTTCTCTGGTTTATTACTTATCCTCCCAGCTGCAAAGAGAAGCCACTCTTTCTTCAATGCATCAGGAAGTTTGCTTTCAATGGACTTTGTCACTAGAGGATTTTTTTAAAGTGCCAGTGTCCCCAAGGTCATTTAGATCTTCTAGGGCCTTTTCAATAACTTGGATTAGCTCAACAATTCTCTTGGGCTGGTGACTTTTGACATGTGGAAATCTCTGGAGATCCTCAACTATTTCAATAGCAATAGCTGGTTGGGATTCAAACCTGTTCTCCAGTACATGAAAAATGTCATCTGCTGTTTTGTAGGTCACCAGCCGAAGCTCTCTTATTATTTTCTCATCCAAACTGTCAATGAGCTGGAACTGTTTCACTTCTTTTGACCCGTTGGGTTCTCCTTGACTCTGAAGAGCCTCCCAATCTCTTTTCCAGCGATGAAAGTCTCGCCTGATGCCAGTAAACTTGGGGAGGGAGGTTGGCTTCAATCTTATGGCTGATGTTGGGTAGCTGAGGGGAGATGCGCTTGCAATTCTTCCAGCATCTTCTCTAGCCTTGGCTTCAATGAACTCTGCCTTTCTGGACATTAACTTTGGAACAATCTGCTCAAGCTCTCTTACACGCAAATGAAAATCCTTCTGCTCAGCTGGAGGGGCCCAGCACTTCCACTGTGTGTACTGCTCCTTTGCCTTCTTCACCAATCTTTCCATGTAGTCGAACATGAAGTCAAAAGGTTCTTTATTCCCACCAGAATCAAAAGACACCACACTCTTCACTTTCTCTTCTGCAGCTTTCACCACCATTGTCAGTTCCTCTTCACCATAGTTTGCCCACAGAGTCTTCTGGACAAGGTCCTTCAGCTTCACTTCACATCCGCTTGAAGTTTTCTCAATGTCAGCCTTTTGCAGCTCACTCAACTGTGGAACTTCTCCAGAATCTTCTAAGTCTGCCTCTGCAAGATACTGAGCCTCCACATCTCCATTGGCTTCCATAACTTTATTAGCCTCCATTACAAGTTTCTTAAAGCTGCATCTGAGCTCCTCTTCAGACATCATGGCATGCATTCGAACAATGTTGTTAGCCATCCAGGAGAATAATCGCTTTGCAGATGTTCTGTTTGTTTTAAGCTGCTCCAGTAGCTTTGAGTCAGCCATTTTGATTTCCAACAGGGTTTCTGCTTCAATCCTTCTAGTCGGTTTTTCACTGTCAAGTGGTTCCCACTTTTTTTGGGCTTACACTGCAGGTTTGCCCCACTTGAAAAGGCAGCTTGCTTCAATAGGATTCAAACTGGATTTCACTCAATGACCCAGAAACAATTTTTCTTTTCCTCCTTTCCTTTATTTTTAAAGTTCACAGGTGGTCACAATAGGTGAAAAACCTTAAACACAAAGAAAACACAAAAAGGGTTGAGCAAAAACCCCATAAACCACATTTAACTATGATCAAAATAATTAGCCCTTTAAATGATTATTAATTATTCTTGAAACTAAGTATAACATCCCAAATTACACCCAAAAAATCCAACAAATATTTAAATTCTCAGTCCTGCAGTGTCCATTTTCCAGCACCTCTCTCACACATCGTCAGCAGCTCATGTGTTAGAGAGTACCTCCAAACAATTTATTTAATCATCTCCACCTGGAGAAAACAGGCTGCTGACACCAGGGTGGGAAACACACCCAGACCTGCACTCAGCCAGAAAGGGGTGGGGCCTGAAGCTCAGCTCAACATTGTCTTTTGGCTGGCCTGGGAGTGCCTTGGGCTCCCCCCGGAGGAGCTGTTGGAAGTGTCTGGGGAGAGGGAGACCTGGGCGTCTCTACTAAGGGTGTATTCACACTTGCCACTTTTGGTCCACTTTAAACAGACCAGAGTTCGTTTCCCCCCTTGGTCCGGACCTTTTGTGCAGGTGTGAATACACTCAAGCGAACCCTGGTCCGGACCAAACAACCGAGACCCACTTTTTGAGGTGGTCTTGGTCCGCTTCCAAACGGACTCTGGTGCGGTTCGCTTATGGTCTGGATACAAACCGGCCCCATCCGAACCAACTACAAAAAGCGTATGTCTCTTTGGACATAAAAAGCCACCGTAGCCGCTAGCAAAGGTGTGTGTTGTAAGGTAATCATACCTGATAAGCTGTGTGTTGCTTAGCAACGCTACTGGCTTGTTGTGGGAGGCGCGTAGAGAACGTCGGCGTTCAGCACGCGTTCTCCGACGGGGTTCCAAAATTATAAATGGAACGTCTCAAAGTCTGTGTTGAATGAGCTGCTCTTCACCCTCATAATATTACAGTTGTAATAACGGCACAATTATCAAGAACACATTTGCTGCACGCAGCACGTCTACAACTGTTTTCCTCAATTTCTGAGTCTGTGCTCTGTCCCGCCCCCGTCATTTCTGTCCAATGGGTGCCATGATCGTCACCCGCGTGGCTTTGTTTACAAGTAATAGTTCACTTGTAAAAAGTACAATGTGAAAACAAACCGCACCAAATGAAAAAAATAAAGTTCGCTTTTGGTCCGGTCCAGACAAGCAGACCAAAGGATTTCCTGGTGTGAATACACCCTAAGTCTGCTGCCCCCGTGACCCGGTTCTGAATAAAGTGGGAGACGACAAGTATGAATATATCCTTGAAGACCCATGTTGCAGCTCTACGCATTTACAGTATAAATAATTAAGGCTGAAGTGTTCCTTTGAAATGAACATAACTCTCTGTGAACAACTGTAAAAACGTAAAAAATTCTTTTAAACAGGTCACCCTCCACATGTTAATTTTTTTAGTAATATTCCATAATATTTATCTTCATCATTATTACACATTCTACATCAGTAGAATGTCATTTTTACCTGAGTCATCATCATTCTAATCTTTTCAATCCATGCTAGAAAGAACAGCATTTTGCACAATGTCAGGTGATTAGATGATAGGTAGGATGATAGATAGATAGATAGATAGATAGATAGATAGATAGATAGACAGACAGACAGACAGACAGACAGACAGACAGACAGACAGACAGACAGACAGACAGACAGACAGACAGACAGACAGACAGACAGACAGACAGACAGACAGACAGACAGACAGATAGATAGATAGATAGATAGATAGATAGATAGATAGATAGATAGATAGATAGACAGACAGACAGACAGACAGACAGACAGACAGACAGACAGACAGACAGACAGACAGACAGACAGACAGACAGACAGACAGACAGACAGACAGACAGACAGACAGACAGACAGACAGACAGATAGATAGATAGATAGATAGATAGATAGATAGATAGATAGATAGATAGATAGATAGATAGATAGATAGATAGATAGATAGATAGATAGATAGATAGATAGATAGATAGATAGATCAGAGAAGGGACTTTAACAGCAGTTTGCAGATTCTGGGGATGGTGCTAAAAATGACCATAGTGGGGTTAATGAGCGTTTCCCATCAGACCTCAGGGACTGTACTCAGGCCATTAGGTAGTGGCTGAGCGGTGTAAATGGTCTGGAAAAGGACCAACATGCATCTTAAAATCACAGCAGAATTCTCAAGGTTTGAAATAGCAGCAATAGGTCAAGGCTGAAAGAAAATTAGGTAAATGTCTTTCAGTCAATGGTGGTGAATGTAGTTTTTGTTTTCAGTAACAATAATACCCTTTTTTAAGGTCAAATCTCCAAGATGCAAATTCTTTTTATGTTTCCATGGATTTTAGTTACATATTCATCCATCCATCCATCCATCCTCTATACCTGCTGGACTTGTTGGAATCTGCTTAAACACAAAGGCACTCATTCACTATTATTGTTCATAGGCATGCTGTATTAGATTCTCCTTCTCATTATATAATAACCTTGAGTACAAATGCCACATGGTCTCACAGTTAACACAAAAATTTGTGTGATATAATCCCTTAATTTGAAACAAGAGAAGCAACAATCATTACTACTGCTGCAAAAATAGAACATATTGAATAATACAGTTATACTAAGTCTTCTGTAACATTTATTTATTTTATTGTAATTCATATATTGAAGCAAAAATATAGTAACAGCAAGCTAAATTTAGTTTTCGAGTGTTAAGGTGCAGAATATTATACTATTCTGCCGTTGTTACTGTTTAGCAGTAACATGGGCATAACAAGCCAAGCTGGTTAATTATCTGCTTGGTAGAGTCTGCAATTGATTGCGTTACAGACGTGCAACTCATGGCTTCCTAATTGACGTTTTAATGTAAGTATAGTTTTACCCTAAAATAAATGGCCAGATGTGCATTTCCTTTTTAACAACTGTAAAATTGTTATATTAAATAAAAGAGCAGGAAACAAAACTTGTGAATTTCTGATACAGGATCAGAAAATGCATGCTTAAAACAAAGTTTCTGTGCAGCAAATATTTGGGCCCTCTGTGTTTTGTTCATGTCTTGTTTTCTATGTTCCCTGATTTATCCAGTCCCTTCCCTGAGTGTCTTACCTCTTTGCATTCCCCAGCTTTCACTCTGCTCATTAACTCACCTGTCTGGCACTCGAGAAAACAAGCACACCAGCAAAAACTGTTTTTCCCAGTGTCCGAGGCCCTGTAATATGGCTATGCTCACACTGCAGACAATCCTGGCTTAAATCCGAATGTTTTTGCCCATATGTGGCCCATATTCCACTTTTTAATTGCAGTCAGAACGGTCTTTGTTCTCTCCTCACAAATAAAGTAAATATGAACTCTGGCAAAACGTTTGTTATAGAGTCACTAAGCACTCCAAAGGCCTGCTCATGAGTCAGTCATTTAATTTAGGACAGCTGAATCAGGGAAACAACTCCAACATGCAGGACATGGGCCCTTATAGACTGACTTCCAACACCTCTACCTCAGTGAATCAGCCCATAACTACGTTTTACAAACCAAAATGGTACACAACAGAACGTGAGGGCTGGTAAAAAAAAAATAAGCAGAGGTCCAAACCCATAAACATAGAGCTGTACCATGAAATTAGATCTGAATCTTTGCGTGATGCTGAGTTTTGTGTATCATGAAGTTTTTTTAAGTGTGGCTAGATCTCCATAGTAACAACGAGTGAACACATAACCTGCTTTGGAGCAGGGCACAGAATTTCAGTTTAAATTAAGAAGAGGATGCCAACTGTAACCATCTGACTGGTCCACTGGGAACAACCTGGAAAGGATTCTCTCTGTGATGCACAAATGACAGCCTAAAGCAAAATCCAAGTCTTTGGCACAGACAACATAACACAGTAACTGTTTGACCTAGAAGACATTGTAAACCATAACAGCCTTTTGTGAAAGTGTAGATATTTTGTATCCGCTGTTATAACACTGGATACCACAGATATGAAGATTTAAAGTTTGAATTGTCTTAATTTGTGAAAATCAGCTAAATGTGGGGTTTTTCTGAATTACTGTAGCCTTCTACTGCTCTGAGGTGCTCTGAGGAGTCCCTTGATATTTATTTAGACATAAAGTAGAAAACATTGTTCTCCTGAAAAATCATTGTAATTATAGTTCTTCTTCAAGTTATTTAAGTTCTTATAATTAAAATTATTAAAATACACCAGATTATTTAAACTTCAGGCAAGTTGTTCAGGTAGTATTCTGTGAGAAATATAAAACAACTCAACAGAAACTATCTTCAGAAGCAGTCCTTTTGAAAACAAATGAAGGTTTAGATGACACCTCCACATTTCTGACAGTTCATCCAATACACTCGCTTTAAAATTGCTCATTTGAGTTTTATTGTGATTGACAGAACAGAAGATTGATCTCCACTCTCAAGCAGTGCACTTTAACACTGCCACAGTCGTCCACAGAGCAATGCAAATGAACGCCTACACTTTGTCCCTTGAGAGGAAAAGTGTCATTGCTTTCGGTATGTATCGATCTTCTGGAGAGACTAGATTTAATATGCCTTTCGAACTGTCAACAGCTACAAGACAAGAGGGCAAAAATGTTCGCAATGATCTGATGAAGCACAGGCCTTAAAGGAGGAAGAAAAATCTTGAAGAGGACTTAAGGAAAACAGAGTCAGAAAGCTTACGTAACTATGGCACAGTAAGTATAGACCATGTGGTCTTTAATAGTTATACCTCAGGTTTTGGCTGACAAAAAGCCTCTTATTACTTTTAAAATTAGAATGTGGAATAAAATCAAATCACTTTTTTATGTAAACTAACATTTTCATTGATGTAGGTGGATTGTATATAGTTGCATTTCTTTTTATGCTGGGTTGAAAATATTTTTCGATGTGAAAGACAAATTCCAACTAGTGAGACCCACTAAAACTGATCATTTAATAGAACTACCCAGATCCTGAGTGGGGTCACAGGTAATATTGGGTCAAAACGTGGGTACCCCGGATTTGGGTTGGAAAAGTAAACAACAACAAATTTCATTTACTTTAATCTGAAAACAACCTCATAGGCCTTCATTGGACTTTCACATACCTGTGTTTTTAAATTTGGTTTGCACCAGACATTAGCCTGGTTTCAATGATGTCATTAAACATGTCTATGGCCTATCGATGGTGTATGTGTAACATCAAAATTAATGCTGCTAAAATGAACCATCTGATGGTTCAAAGTCAAACTGCATACACCTATAGATTGCAAGTTATTTTAGGTAATCCTCAAAACTAGAAGAATTGCTGCCTAGAAGTAGCGCATGTTTTGTCTACCAGAGACCTGCCTGCTGTTTGTTTGAGCAGATGAAGAATTAAAGAAGGTTGGGGCCACAACTTGAGCAGTTCCTGGTGTCCCTGCCCCTCATCAATAATGGGGAAATCCTAAGACCTAGCCCAAGACCAGGACCGTTTATTTGGGTAAGTGTGGACCCAGGAAATTAAAATTACTTGGTTAAAACTGTGTTAAACGTGTGGAGGGCTTTTAAAATCCAATATAATTGCTGAAAGGGTTCTAGCTGTTTTCTAAACAGACACTCACATCAGGTCTGCAAAAGATCTATTTGTAGGCTTAGAATTTGGTCTCAGGACTAAGCATCCTCCTGGTGATGACCAAAGTGACAATAAATCACTGGTTCTCTGGAATAAAATAACAGAGAATAACCTGACACAAAGTGATCCAAGCAGACTTGGACATAGAATAGTGCTGAATCAAGAAAATCCTCCTTTGCTGTTCTGGACTAACACAAACAACATTTCTGTCTTGCTATTTTCTCTGTTTTCTCATCCCAGTTTGTAATAATGATGCATAACCATTGTTTTTCCAACAGCACAGAAACTTAAAGTTAAGGATCAAAAAACACCTTTGTGATTTCAATCTATTAGCAAAGTCTGGTTTTTATGCTGTTCTTTATCTCCTTCCGAGTGGCAAACAGGAGGTTAGATGGGGTACTATTAAAACCCCCTTTTACATTTGGCTGCCTCAGCAAGCAGCAGCTAACCAGCACCAGCTGTGTTGAATCCGAAATAATCTGAACCCTTGTGGTTAGTATTGTTGAAATAATGTTTTATCTATGACTCTGGGTAAATTCAACTTACTGTCCCTATCCGTGTTTTGTTTCCACTTAATTCTGTTTTGTTCCATTCTACTGCTACAGTGGCTCGTAAAAGTATTCATACCCCTTGAACTTTTTCACATATTGTCACATTACAACCACAAACATAAATATATTTTATTGGAATTTTATGTGAAAAACAAATACAAAGTGGTATACAATTGTGAAGTGGAACAAAAATTGTACATGATTTACAAAATTTTTTACAAATAAAAGACTGAAAAGTGCACTGTGCAAAAGTATTCAGCCCCCTTTACTCTGAGTGCAACCAATTGCCTTCAGAAGTTGCCTGATGATTACTAATGACTAAATAGAGTCCACCTGTGTGTAATCTAATCTCAGTACAAATACAGCTGCTCTGTGACGACCTCTGTGGTTGGTTAAGAGAACAGCATCATAAAGTCCAAGGAACACACCAGACAGGTCAAGGATAAAGTTGTGGAGACGTTTAAAGCAGGCTTATAAAAAGATTTCCCAAGCTTTGAACATCTCACGGAGCACTGTTCAATCATCTGGAAATGGAAAGATTATGGCACATTGTAAACCTAAGACAAGGACATCCACCTAAACCTTTGTGTGTTTTTATGGTGCTTTCTGCCACCATTCGGTGGTGTTCTTCGGTAGAGAAAAGCTTCCAAACATCACAGTCTTCTCTTGGCATTATTTCCCCATCACTTATCTACGCCAACTTCACTGAGATCCTGGCCAGTGGAGCAGCAGCTCTCTATGGTATATTCCGCTGGAGACGTCGGAGAGGGAAGAGAGCTGGTATGCTTGTGAAGCTATAACAGTGCGCAAATGTGCGTTCCCTGGCCAACAAGATGTACAAAATGCTTCTTCTCACCTGTAAAAACTCGGACGCCCGCGGATCTGCCGCCCTCTGCTTTACTGAAACCTGGCTGAAAGAGGACACCCCAGGTTGCCCACATCTGATACTGGGCTTTAAGCTGTTTAGAGCAGACTGCAACACGTACATATCAGGAAAGAAGTGAGGAGGCGAATCTGCTTCTACATAAAAAGGTTGGCGCAGAGATACCAAAGTGTTGAAGAAGACGTGTTCCTGACTTGGAGTCATTTAACATAAACTGTAAACTGTTTTATTCACAAGGAGGAAAGGGACTAAAGACAAGACAGTAAGCAGACCTAAATGAAACTATAAACCAAGATAAAAATAAAGTATAAGAATCAAGGATAAACATGAACTGAAGGAAACTGAGAAACTGGAAGGAACACAAGAACCTAAGCATTTAGCAAAACAGAAACCATAAGGAAACCCTGACTACAAAAGTAAAGAAACCTAAGAAAACAATATCTAAAGCTAACCTATAAAGGAGAGGGTGGAAAACAAAGATGAACTAGAAGAACAAACCTAAGAAGAAATGGATAATAAAGGGAACGTAAACTGAGTAATAACTAAAAGGGGGAAAACAAATGACGAGAGGAGTATCAGAAAAGAAACTATAATAACAATAATAATAATCATAAGGAAATCATTCTAAGAAAATAGACAGGAAAGCAATGCCAAGGGAACTAGGAGAGCACACTGGGGGCAGAAGATAACCCAAAACAGAAAACCACAACTAACATGAATACAAAACACAAGTAAAAAAGGTAAACAAAAACACAAAACCACAAACAAAGTCCAAAATGTCACATCCTGACAGTACCTCCCCCTCAAGGTCGGATTCCAGACGACCAAAAAGGCAAAACACAGAGTCCAAAACAAAACAAACCAACCAGGGGGGGCGGAGGGGGCCTCGGAAGGAGGGCCAGAGTCCAAAAACAAAACAAGTCCAAAACAGTGCGAAGTGCCAGGGTCCACAACAAAACAACCCACCCAGGGCGGGCGGAGGGGGCCAGGAAGGAGGGCCAAAGTCCAAAACAAAATAACCCACTAGGGCGAGACACGGGTTTTTAGGTCTCTGAAGCCAGCGGCAGAGACACAGGCGATCAGGAGGCCGGCGACAAGGCCAGAGGGACACAAGAAGCGAGGTCCTTTGTGGTCTGCGATGTGGCCAGAACCATGGCGGAGACTTGGACCCAGGCAGGAGATCTCTAGGTCGGCCAAGCAGGGTGGATAACTTTCCAGGAACTTTGGGTGTGTTGTGTCAGGCTCTGGTGTGTCTGGTCCTGAGACAGGCTCTGGTGTGTCTGGGTGTGTCTGGCCCTGAGACAGGCTCTGGTGTGTCAGGCTCTGGTGTGTCTGGTCCTGAGACAGGCTCTGGTGTGTCTGGGTGTGTCTGGCCCTGAGACAGGCTCTGGTGTGTCTGGCCTGGAATCAGGCTGTGTTGTGTGTCATTGTTGAGTACTGTGAGCACCCCCCAGAGAAAACTGAGAAGGTGCTCAGGACCTGGAAGTGGAGGCAGCCCGGCCACGGGCTCCTCCGGAATCAGGCGAGGAAGTGGAGGCAGCCCACCCACGGGCTCCTCCGGGATCAAGCAAGGAAGTGGAGGCCACCCGCCCACGCGCTCCTCCGGAACATGGCTAGGCTCTGAAAACCCTGAATGGTAAATGGACTGAATTTATATAGCACTTTTCCAGTCATACAGACCGCTCAAAGCGCTTTACACTAGAGCCACATTCACCCAATTGCACTCACTAACGCTCACACATTCATACACCGATATGCAGATCGGTAGGCAACTTGAGGTTAAGTGCCTTGCCCAGGGGCACATCGACCTATGGCAGGAGGAAGCTGGAATCGAACCCACAACCTTCTGATTGCAAGATGAGTACTCTTCCTACTGAGCCACAGTCGCCTGCTGAGGCTCTGAAGACCCTGAAATGGCCTGCTGAGGCTCTGAAGACCCTGAAATGGCCTGCTGAGGCTCTGAAGACCCTGAAATGGCCTGCTGTGGCTCTGAAGACCCTGAAACGGCCTGCTGAGGCTCTGAAGACCCTGAAGCGGTCGGCTGTGGCTTTGAAGACCCCGAAGCGGCCGGCTGTGGCTCTGAAGACCTTGAAGCACCGGCGGCAGCCTCGAGGAGAGGAGCAAATAGTCCTCCGGCAAAGAGTGGCAGCGGAGCGTCGAGCCACCCCCTCTCGAGGAACTCCGCCTCCAAAATGAGGTGCACAACGTCCAACTCCTCTGGGAAAACCCTCAGGTACTGAGCAAAGTTCCTCACCTGCAGCCTTATGAGTTCCTCCTGTGGAATCTCCGGCCCGGACTGAACCCGCGCTGGAGAAAACAGCCATGAGGAAGCCGTGACGGGTGGACCCTCCGTGGAAGCATAGGAGGCATAGGAACCAGAGAACTAAGAGAAATAACAATAATAATAATCATAAGGAAACCATTCTAAGAAAATAGACAGGAAAGCAATGCCAAGGGAACTAGGAGAGCACACTGGGGGGCAGACGATAACCCAAAACAGATAACCACAACTAACATGAATACAAAACACAAGTAAAAAACATCTAGCTAAAAGGTAAACAAAAACACAAAACCACAAACAAAGTCCAAAATGTCACATCCTGACAAAAGCCACGGCTGCCCAAATTAAATGTGCACCTCAACTCTCCTGTTTCCACCAGAACTGTCCGTCAGGAGCTCCACAGGGTCAATATACACGGCCGGGCTGCTATAGCCAAACCTTTGGTCAGTCATGCCAATGCCAAACGTTGGTTTCAATGGTGCAAGGAGCGCAAATCTTGGGCTGTGAACAATGTGAAACATGTATTGTTCTCTGATGAGTCCACCTTTACTGTTTTCCCCACATCCGGGAGAGTTACGGTGTGGAGGAGCCCCAAAGAAGCGTACCACCCAGACTGTTGCACGCCCAGAGTGAAGCATGGGGGTGGATCAGTGATGGTTTGGGCTGCCATATCATGGCATTCCCTTGGCCCAATACTTGTGCTAGATGGGCGCGTCACTGCCAAGGACTACCGAACCATTCTTGATGACCATGTGCATCCAATGTCAGGAGTCAGGAAACGTTTTCCTCCACCAGTATCACGTAGTGACCTGGCCACTATCCTGCAAGAAGAATGGCTTAAAATCCCTCTGACCACTGTGCAGGACTTGTATATGTCATTCCCAAGATGAATTGACGTTGTATTGGCCGCAAAAGGAGGCCCTACACCATACTAATAAATTATTGTGGTCTAAAACCAGGTGTTTCAGTGTCATTGTCCAACCCCTATATGTTCACTGAAGGATTTTCACCCAGGACAGAATTTTCATCCTAATTATTCCAAGCAAAACAATATAGATTATTACTTTCCTTAAATCAAGTCAGTAACAACATATCTTCATAGTGACATGCATGTTAGATGCATTTTTATAAAAATAGTGGGGGAGAACAGAGAACAAATTTAAATGTGCAACAGTGTAATTAGTTAAACATTTGTTTAACATCTCCACATTTGACTTACTGTTAGCAAAAAAGACACACAGGCATGGGGCATGGTGGCATGCCATCACCTGATTGTAAATTACCAGCTGGAATCCTGAAGCTGTCACAAACTGTTCCCTATCCTGCCACACATGCTGGCAAATTCAAAAAAACATTCGGTTCCGTGGGCTTAAATTTAAGGAAATGAAAGGGATTTTGTGGAACATCAAGTCCTGTTATTCTTCAAGTTCTTCAAATTGAATATACTAAATTGTCAAAAACACAGTAATGTGATGCCAGAGCAATACTTCCCAATGGTATTGTGTCTATGGCATTAAAACAAATGGTAGATATGCAACAGTGTGATTGGGGTAAAATACTCTAAATTTCAGCTCACAGATGTAAGTAATATCCAAAAATTGCAATCGTGGAAGAAATTAAAGATGCAATTTTTTTCTCCATCCAAACGTTTACGAGGTGTTTGATAAAATAAACTAGTTACAAGGAAAAACTGTGATTTGTACTAAACTCTATTTGTTCCATACTGGTTTTATGAGACAACATCTGATGGATCCCCCTACTTACCCATCATTTAGTATATTCACAAAAAAAATAAAATTGTTCATGAATAAAGTCAAAATGCCTAGAACCTTTCTCAGATGCCAGATGGAATGGGAAAAAAAGCATTGAACTTATCTATCGGGTGGACAGAAGCATGACTCCAAATCAATGCTAATGTTCCTCATTGTCAAGCTGATTTAGTTAGGCTTTTTGAAGCTAATACATTAGCATAACATCTAGGCTCTATGTGGCTAAAGATGAATGCAAAGAACAATTTCCTGCATAACTGTGATACTGCAATACACAATAAGGTCATTTGCTCATTAATAGCCAACAAAGGTTTACAGGAGTTTATTGTCTTTAATGCCTTTGATTGTGTTATTTTAAGCAATCACAGGTCTACACTTCTTTTCATCTTCCCAGAGCCAATGTAACCAACCTGTACCCCTTTTTTGTTCAATGCTTTCTCTCAACCCATAGCGTTGGAAAAACATTGTCTACAGAATGAGTTTTATTTAAGCACATAATGCTATACCTTGCAAAAGTATTTATAACTCTTGAACTTTTTCATATTTTGTCATGCTACAGTCACAAACTTCTCTGTAGTGAGTAACTGAGTTGGAAGAAAAATTAAAAAAGGAATTTGTATTCAGCCCACTTGCTCTGATTTCTGTGAATAACATTTAGATCTAAAAATTGCCTTCAGAAGTCATCTATTCAGTAAGTATTTTCTACATGTGCAGTTTAATCTCACCTGCTGTGCTGACACACCTATCCATTACCGAGTTCTCCCAAATCTTACAGCCTGAGCAATTAGAGCCTTAAACAGAGAAGCAGTCAAGAGGTCCATGATAACTCTGAAGGAACTTCGAAGATCCATCCATCCTTGGTCTATACAATGAGGGGCTGGTGCCTAGTTTCATTATGGAAAATTGTAGACAAGAAAAAAAAAAAAAACTTTTTAAAAGAGCCATAAGACCAAAATCAAACTTTTCTGCCTTCATGCAAAAGTGTGTTGACATACTTACACTGAACATCACGCTGAATACACAATTTCCTCTGTGATGTGTGGTGGTGGCAGTATCATGCTTACCCCTTTTCCACCAACACAGTTCAGAGCCCGTTCCAGTTTCAGAATTTAATTTCAAAAAGGTGACACGAGTGTTCACCCACGAAAATAGGTTTTAAACTCTGGTTCAACTCAGGCACTGCAGAATACTTGGTTTTGTTGAGCGAACCACAACATCACGCGTGGGTGGGTCGAAGTTGCAGACAATAGAAGCAACAAACACGGCCGCAAAGATGAAGAACGTACCATATAAACATTATTTATATGTAAGCAAAAACACACTAAACACGCATTGCACTACTCATGTCTGTTAAACTCGCAGATACTGAACATATGCTAATAAAAACATTGTACCTGCAATTGTTCTTGCAGAGTCACTTTTCCATATTATCTGTAGTTTATGGATGCTCTCTTTTTGCATTAGAAGAAACACTGCACACAGCTCAGCAAGCTCCCCTGTCTTGCTACTACGCTTTGGCCCTGGCCTGTGTACAGGTCCTTCTCAAAATATTAGCATATTGTGATAAAGTTCATTATTTTCCATAATGTCATGATGAAAATTTAACATTCATATATTTTAGATTCATTGCACACTAACTGAAATATTTCAGGTCTTTTATTGTCTTAATACGGATGATTTTGGCATACAGCTCATGAAAACCCAAAATTCCTATCTCACAAAATTAGCATATCATTAAAAGGGTCTCTAAACGAGCTATGAACCTAATCATCTGAATCAACGAGTTAACTCTAAACACCTGCAAAAGATTCCTGAGGCCTTTAAAACTCCCAGCCTGGTTCATCACTCAAAACCCCAATCATGGGTAAGACTGCCGACCTGACTGCTGTCCAGAAGGCCACTATTGACACCCTCAAGCAAGAGGGTAAGACACAGAAAGACATTTCTGAACGAATAGGCTGTTCCCAGAGTGCTGTATCAAGGCACCTCAGTGGGAAGTCTGTGGGAAGGAAAAAGTGTGGCAGAAAACGCTGCACAACGAGAAGAGGTGACCGGACCCTGAGGAAGATTGTGGAGAAGGGCCGATTCCAGACCTTGGGGGACCTGCGGAAGCAGTGGACTGAGTCTGGAGTAGAAACATCCAGAGCCACCGTGCACAGGCGTGTGCAGGAAATGGGCTACAGGTGCCGCATTCCCCGGGTCAAGCCACTTTTGAACCAGAAACAGCGGCAGAAGCGCCTGACCTGGGCTACAGAGAAGCAGCACTGGACTGTTGCTCAGTGGTCCAAAGTACTTTTTTCAGATGAAAGCAAATTCTGCATGTCATTCGGAAATCAAGGTGCCAGAGTCTGGAGGAAGACTGGGGAGAAGGAAATGCCAAAATGCCAGAAGTCCAGTGTCAAGTACCCACAGTCAGTGATGGTCTGGGGTGCCATGTCAGCTGCTGGTGTTGGTCCACTGTGTTTTATCAAGGGCAGGGTCAATGCAGCTAGCTATCAGGAGATTTTGGAGCACTTCATGCTTCCATCTGCTGAAAAGCTTTATGGAGATGAAGATTTCATTTTTCAGCACGACCTGGCACCTGCTCACAGTGCCAAAACCACTGGTAAATGGTTTACTGACCATGGTATCACTGTGCTCAATTGGCCTGCCAACTCTCCTGACCTGAACCCCATAGAGAATCTGTGGGATATTGTGAAGAGAACGTTGAGAGACTCAAGACCCAACACTCTGGATGAGCTAAAGGCCGCTATCGAAGCATCCTGGGCCTCCATAAGACCTCAGCAGTGCCACAGGCTGATTGCCTCCATGCCACGCCGCATTGAAGCAGTCATTTCTGCAAAAGGATTCCCGACCAAGTATTGAGTGCATAACTGCACATGATTATTTGAAGGTTGACGTTTTTTGTATTAAAGACACTTTTCTTTTTTTGGTCGGATGAAATATGCTAATTCTGTGAGATAGGAATTTTGGGTTTTCATGAGCTGTATGCCAAAATCATCCGTATTAAGACAATAAAAGACCTGAAATATTTCAGTTAGTGTGCAATGAATCTAAAATATATGAATGTTAAATTTTCATCATTACATTATGGAAAATAATGAACTTTATCACAATATGCTAATATTTTGAGAAGGACCTGTAACACCCACTGTTAATGACTCATGCTTGGTTCCCAAAACTGGTGGAAATGTCTGTCAGTGCACATCTAAGTTCAAAGGCACCCAAACCAAATCAGTTTTAAAACAAGAGTTCTTTCGGTTGAAAAACACTCGCTGTGTGGAATCTATTCTTTACCAGGGCCAGGGAAGCTGGATGGGATGTTTGACGGATTTAAATCCAGGGCAATCCTGAGAGAAAACCTGTTAGAGGCTACAAATAGATTGGGATAAAGTCAGAGGCGATCAATCAGTTAAAAGGGCCCATCAAAGTTCAGAATCTGTCGTAAGACTTTTGAAAATTGATGTTCACATACTAGAGCTGCACAATATACTGAATCACAGTTGTCATCACAGTGTATGTGCATGTAATATCGCAATTGCAAATGACTGCTTGAATACAATACTTGGTAGGATATAATAGTTTAAGTGCCAGCCATGCTAATTTGCATGCTCATAATATTTTTTGCCTGCTGGATGGACTTTCACTGCCCTCGATGCCTACACCTGATGTATATATATTTTTAATGGCCAAGATCCTATTTTTCAAAGAGAGTGGTGGGGACATTGTAAAGAAGGAAACAAGTCAGAAAAATGTAGGTTAATCATAATTAAAATTGTCACCTCAATACTGAATAAAAATGAAATGCTTTTTTGATATTGTGCAACCTACGCTTTCCATCCAAACTGACAAATCTTAAGCTATTTTGCAAAGAAGAATGGGCAAATATTTTAGTCTGCAGATATCAAACGCTGCGACAGCCATATCTCAAAAAGTTTGCAGTGAAAGATGATTCAAAGTATTGACTGAGGGAGATTTAAAAAAAAATGCACACCACACATTTCAGATATTTCTATGAAAACAATTTTCAAAAAAACCCATTCCTGTTCTATTTACATCATCGGAGAAGAAGTGGAGGTGGTGGAGGAGTATAAAGACTTCAGCGTTCACCTGGACAAAAGACTGGAGCGGAGATGCAACTGTGAAACCATCTACAACAAGGGACAGAGGAGACTGTACTTCTTCAGGAAGCTTAGGTCCTTCTGTTTGCAGCAATGTGCTGCATATCTTCTATAAATCTGTTGTGGAGAGTGTGATCTCTTCTGCCATCATCTGCTGGGGTGGCAGAAATTGACACTGGTGCACATTTTTAGCTTTACAAGAAAATGTACTCATCAAAAAGAGCTAACAAAATCTGGATTGTCAACATATTACCTTACCATTATTAGCTACCCACCTACCAATTATCAGTGCATTAACTGTGTTTTTCACAGGAAGTAGAAAAATTATCCAGGACATGTTTGAGATTTGCAGTCTACACTGCTAATCTCCATAGATTCAAGTCAGCAGCATCAGAATCCTTGCTGTGTCAATGTGCTGTCAGCTCAGCATGATGAAAAATGTTTACAGCACTACATTAAGAAGAAATTACCTCTTTTTGCCAGAAGCTAGATCATTCATTCGAAGGCATAGCTTGCCTATTGTCAGTCCTGCCGTAAATTAGTTTGCACCTTTCAGCAGGAAGAAAGGTGGGGAGGATTTGGAGGATTAATCTTCGAGACGGCAGTTAAAATCATTATTTGGCTTCCTGCGGGACACAGGTTGCGCTAAAGAGTGACAAATCGTCCCATGCTGTTATAAACATCTCTATTCATAGACACCCCTGAGTATGGTCGCTGTCTATCCAAACGGCCAAAATGTCAGAGGAGAAGAAGGAAATACTGAGTTAGTGAGGTTATAAAGGCTGCAGAATCTCCAGTGTTATTCATAACGCAAGACCATAACGAGCCCCCAATGGCTTTCCAAGGCAAAGATTTACAGTGTGCCTCAAAAAATCCTGCCACATTCCCAAAGAACTCCCTAGCCTCTGTCAAGCTGGGAGTTAAGATGAACAAAAGAAAAAGTTTTCCTCAGGCGTGGTATTCTTGTGAAGTATCTGTACTATGCACCCAAAAGACTCAAAAATTGACTTATCCTGAGACTTAAAAATGTCCTCAACTCACTGCCACAAACATTGCCTATATTCCAGCTTGAACACAGAGGGAGATTTACATCTTTAACAATTAAATCCAAAAAGACTTTCCTCACAGACGTGTTTTAAACCCTCAGCGATCATTGTTCAGCTGCATCACCCTGCTGCTAATCCAGTTAATCTTTCCATAGGCAAGGATTCAAGGATGTTTCCCTGTTATTTTATGTTGTTATTTTAAGGTATTATATCATTGACAATGGCTTAACCCCTTCACAAGTTTTATTTATGTCCTGCCTGCAGAAGGTTCGAGAAAAAAAAAAAAAAAAACATGTGAGGAGAACAGATGCTTCTCCCAGAAACAAGATGTAAACATATATTATTGGATAAATTATTTAAATATTATTCTCTACATGAGAGACGCCTTAGGAAAAGTTGCTTTCTTTCAGAGATGGGATTCATGGCTTT
Source organism: Girardinichthys multiradiatus (assembly GCF_021462225.1). NCBI lineage: Eukaryota > Metazoa > Chordata > Actinopteri > Cyprinodontiformes > Goodeidae > Girardinichthys > Girardinichthys multiradiatus. The sequence goes on along the minus strand of NC_061795.1, from coordinate 3,425,223 downwards.
TGTAGACCCATTCCTTTTTGGTCAAATACATGTGTTAAAATACATTTTAATAAAGACAAAGACAATCTGAGTATAAGCAAAAAACTATGGTTAAATAATGATTTACTTTACTACGGGTAAAATCCCTATGAAAATAAAAGTGTCCCCTTTGTTGAATCATAAATAACTGTGATTAACTACATTTAACTACTTTAAGGAGAAAAATCAGATGAGATCTAGCTATTAAATGTCTCAGCAATGTGAAACATTCCTTAAATTCCCTTTTCCTCAGTCAGACCATGCATCAACAAGGTTTTCAAGTATGGAGCTGTTGTGATTATTAATATGAATATATTATTTAATATTAATACTTTAATATTTTATTAAATAATATTTCGGTGTTAAGGGTTGTCCTGTGAATACCAGCCCAATAAGCCGGTGGTATTAGGACAAAATTGAAAAGGACGAGCCAAGCTCTGACATTATTGAACAGCAAAACTCTGCACACACATGGAATAAATTCACACAATTTCTTAAAATACAAGAATTTATTAACAAAAATAAGTCAACTCAAAGTCAAACATATTTCAATCAACAAACTCTTTACTATGCTAAAACAATCCAACTAAACTACCAAGCAGAATTAAAGAATAATGAAGACTAATAGGCTATGTACAATATAAACAAGTCAATCAAAGATGGTTGAAAACCATGACTGAAAGAGTGATGCACCATTACCATGCAATATTTATGTTTGAGAACCAAGGATTATCTTGAAGAATCTAGAAATGAAGTTAAGTTAGTCTTGGAACTAACTTAAGCAATAATTAGTATACCTTTAAACAACCATTCACAATGCAACATCAGATAAAACATTATTTTATTAAAATAACATTTTAAAGAATGATTTGCTGAATAAAACCAACCTTCTGGATGACCAATTCTCAACGGTGTTTAATTAGCTGCCTTTATTTGTTAAAATAACATTTAAAGAAATAATATTTATTTAAATGTTAAACTACCGGTTGGCCTAGAAGCGATTCTGGCAAACCGTCCGGCGCCTCAGGGGGGGAAGCAGTACTTCGCCAACACTGTTTATAGTGGGGATGGGAGACTGCTGACCTCGACTGAGGACATTATTGGGCGGTGGAAGGAGTACTTCGAGGATCTCCTCAATCCTGCCATCACCCATTCCCTGGTGGAAACAGAGGCTGGGGACTCAGGGTTGGACTCCTTCATCACCCAGGCTGAAGTCACCGAGGTGGTTAAAAAGCTCCGCGGTGGCAAGGCTTCAGAGGTGTCTGAGATCCGCCCTGAGTACCTCAAATCTCTGGATGTTGTGGGGCTGTCATGGTTGACACGCCTCTTCAACATTGCGTGGCGGTCGGGGACAGTGCCTCTGGACTGGCAGACTGGAGTAGTGGTCGGAGGGTGTGTTCCAACTACAGGGGGATCACACTCCTCAGCCTACATGGTAAGGCCTACGCCAGGGTATTGGAGAGGAAAGTCCGGCCGATAGTCAAACCTCAGCTTCAGGAGGAGCCGTGTGGTTTTCGTCCCGGCCGTGGAACACTGGAACAGCTCTATACCCTCTACAGGGTACTCGAGGGTTCATAGGATTTTACCCAACTGGTACACATGTGTTTTGTGGACCCGGAGAAGGCATTCCACTGTGTCCCTCACGATGCCCTGTGGGGGGTGCTCCAGGAGTATGGAATCGGGGGCCCTTGATTAGGGGCCATCCGGTCCCTGTACGAGCGGAGCAGGAGTTTGGTCCGCATTGCCAGCACTAAGTAGGACCTGTTCCCGATGCATGTTGGACTCCGGCAGGGCTGCCCTTTGTCACACTTTTATGAACAGGATTTCTAGATGCAGCCAAGGGCCGGACGGGTTCTGGTTTGGGGACCAGTGGATTTCGTCTCTTCTTTTTGCAGATGACGTGGTCCTGCTGGCCCCCTCTAGCCAAGACCTACAGCATGCGCTGTGGCAGTTCGCAGCCGAGTGTGAAGCGGCTGGGATGAAGATCAGCTCCTCCAAGTCAGAGGCCATGGTTCTCGACCGGAAAAGGGTGCCTTGTCCTCTTCAGGTTGGAGGGGAGTTCCTGCCTCAAGTGGAGGAGTTTAAGTATCTCGGGGTCTTGTTCACGAGTGAGGGAAGAATGGAGCGGGAGATCGACAGACGGATCGGTGCGGCTGCCACAGTAATGGGGACACTGTGCCGGTCCGTTGTGGTGAAGATAGAGCTGAGCCGAAAAGCGAAGCTCTCGATTTACCGGTCGGTCTACGTTCCTACCCTCACCTATGGCCATGAACTTTGGGTCATGACCGAAAGAACGAGATCCCAGATACAAGCGGCTTAAATGAGCTTCCTCCGTAGGGTGGCCGGGCACTCCCTCAGAGATAGGGTGAGGAGCTTGGCCATCCGGTAGGGGCTCGGAGTAGAGCCGCTGCTCCTCCACATCAAGAGGAGCCAGTTGAGGTGGCTCGGGCATCTATACCGGATGCCTCCTGGACGACTTCCTCGGGAGGTGTTCCAGGCACGTCCCACCGGGACAGCCCAGGACACGCAGGAGGGACTATGTCTCTCGGCTAGCCTGGGAACGCCTCGCTGCTGAATCTGCTGCCCCCTCGACCCAATCCCGGATAAGCGGAAGACGACGAGTACGAGTACGATTATTTTGAATAAGAACCAAATCTTTCTGGACATATGGGGCTTAATGGTGTTTAACTAGCTGCCTTTATTTATTAAAATAATATTTAGGGAAATATTATTTCCTAGATTGAAACTAATAACCTTTTTGGGTAAATGATCTTTAGCTAACTCATAGTAGGCAAGCATGTGTTCTTAGCGATTAGCGGTTGGGGCTAGTAAAAGAAAAGTGTAGCTTATCATCAGAATCAAACACGTACCTTTAAAATACCACTAATAAAAGGGTTGAAATACATAAGTGTGAATGGCCCGTTATGACCGATTTTCTGTGTTTAAAATCACCCTTTAAATAAATTTTGTCATTACTTTAAAAACACAAACATAGAACACATAAACCGAACACATGTGCTTAACAGCTAATCTGCTAGCACTAACGTAGCTTGAGTTTTCAACACAAACACAACCAAATGTCATAAAACGAAAAATGTTTAGATTATTTCATTCTAAGCTAAACTCTTACGTGAACTTCTTACGTGAACCGTGCTGAGGAAAGGTTGTCCGGGGCAATGAAGTTGAGGAAAGCATCCACAGTAAACAAAGGGTTAACATGCAGCTAACCTCCGTAGCTGTGGGGTGGGGGCAGCTCGTTCGGCTGGCTCAACTTCACATTACTGCTGTAGCCACGGTGACGCAGTCCCTTTGTCCTTCCTTCAGACTGGGAAAAACTGTTCCACTCGGCGTTGTAGAGACAGGGTCTCTGCTGGGAGCTCTCTGGAACACAGTTTGCTTCTGTAAAACACAGAAAGCAAAGTCAAGCCATGCTTGCATTTTAATTACCCTGTTCATGAATGAATACCGCACACACAAACAGCAATTCATTCCTACTTAACAAACTCTGTTTGCCAGCAAAGAGACATTAGTGTGCTGTGTCTCTCCTTCAAGTTCCGCAGGGGACCAGTGTGGAAGAGGTCTGTTTGTTGGCGGGCGGAGTTATTATTCCAACAGTGACGTCACGGGAAGTCCGCTGTTATTCCCTTCTTGTTCCTGGCTCTGCTGGAAGTAGGTTAATGCGATTTATTTTGAAAGTTCCAGAAAAAGTTCTTATTGGCCTTTAATGTTGTAACACATGGCTGGGGTCCCAACAGAGCTGAAGGTTTTCACATGTTCATCTCTATAAGCCACATAATATCAGTTCCTTCCTCAATCAGGAAATTTCTAACAAGCACAAACGTTGATGTGTTTATTTCTGAAGCAAATGACAAGACCCTGCTCTCTTTGCTGCTCATTTAAAGGCCCCGTCCACATGAACCATGAAGATTTGAGAGTATCTGCCAAGCTTCTTTGGTCAGATAGGGGGTCCCATGCACACGGAGCAGTGGCAAAACCATCTACATTTCAAACCTGCTTTAAGAGTGAAAGAGTTTAGCCACCCCCATGGTGGCTTTGTGTGGACAGCCCTAAGCGGTAACTGCAAACTGACGGGTTTACCTGCCTAATGTGGATTTTACACCAACATGTTTTGCTCCTGCATAGCAACGATGGGCACAAACTGCTGGAAAATTACTGTAGACTGTGGTTTGTTTAAGGACCATCAATAAATTTACCTACCTGTGACGTAGCAGTAGAGCTTGGGACCCATTTACGGAGGCTTCATTCCTCAACGCAGCTATCAGGGGTTCGAGTCCCCACCCTGGAACCTGTGCTGCATGTCTTCCTCCTCCCTCCACCCCACTTCCTGCCTGCCTACTTTCAAAAAATATCAAAAGAATAAAGGTCAATAGTGCCACAGAAATTTTTTTTTTTTTTTACTTCCGAACCAAACACATTGTTTCATGGTGGTATTGTTTTGTGTGTTTTGGTTGAAATGTTTGTGTGCCTGAACAGCTGATTTTATGTGGGATCAGCTGGTCAGAAAGATGATGTGTTTTCAGCAGTTTGTTCACGTCACATTTAGTCAAATTTTGTCACATTTACTCAGCCCTGCTCAGGGGCAGGGACCAGAAAAGTAGGTACAGGTATGCAAAAACTGGTAATGGAATGCTCACAAAACGGGCAGAGTGGAGTGGAGCCGGGCTAAGCACAGCCCGTGGAAAAGGGGCATAATAAACTCTCCAAGCATCACTGTTATTACCAATGTTAAAGCACCAATACCAGCTTATATTCAAATTCTTAAAAAACACCAAGTCTGCCACATCAGTTTTGTCCAGATGGATGGAAAATATATTGTTAATGTGCTTGCAGTGTGTTATTAGCTCATCTGAATGAACAAAATGGTAATACTGGAAAAACGTTACAGATGGCATCTTAATCATAAGATAATGACATTCTTTTGGACCATCCTGCATGTTCCCCTGATCTAATTGAAAATATTTGAGAACGCATGGCGAAGGAAGCTCACTAAACTGGACGTCAGTTCCCGAGTGAACGTGCATTTCTTTGAGCCGTGCTTACCACATGGAGTAAAGTGGAGTACAATAAAAAAGTTCAAATACATTGAAGTTGACAGTGTTGTCATCTCAAGATTCCATCTCGCTGCTTCTTGGAAAGCCTTCTGGAGTAACCGAGAAAGTAATGCTACCCTGAATCGTCTTCTCTTACAGACTACATGCCCTTTAACCTTCTGTAATTCATTACTTTGATCCAGAAACTTTCATGTGAAGAGGGCAGAATGTAGCCCTTGGACTTTCCACATGTATTTAAATAAAGAGGACAGATACACCGAACTGGAATCCTAAAATAATGCACACATGCCCCGTTGTTGGCTCCCACCAACACAAAGTGGCGTGTTTGCAGTGTGACAGTTGCCCAGGGGAGCTGCCTTGTATTTTATGCATTCACACAAACTTGTTGCTGGTCCTCTACAGCAGCCTCTTACATAATACATGTGGAACATAGCAGAGGGAATAACACCAAGCCTCACTACGGTACGAGCATCAGTCATCAACAATAAAGGCATGAACATCACTGGATGTATTAGAAGGATCACTTCATAATTATTTGGGGATTTTCAAATATTAATCTCTGATTCCTGGGGGATGTTCCTGCTAATAAACAACTTCAGATTACCATAATCTTGTTTACTAGCATTTTGTTTGTTCTGTTTAATTATACATACACTGTATGTTCTCCATTAGATAGAACATACAGTATACAGTATGAATGCATTTATGTTGTATCAACCTAAAATGGGATATGAAGTTATTATACCTTATAGGTTAACAATAAATCAGTTTTAAAATCCAGTCCACCATTTCTTTGAACTTGCCTCCCGTAATTTCGGACCTCTAGACTCACTTAATCTTCACTTGTTTGACCGGCAGCTCCTGCTGCCCAGCCAAAGGCCTGCCTGTATGCATTGTCTGCTCTAAAGCCAGAAAGAAACCCTCAAAGATCACAACCCACATCATGCCACCTTCAAGCGCCACACCCAACCTCTCACCTCTAGAATCACATGGACTCCCCTCTGTGCAGCCTCTGTGTCCTGAGAACAGTAAGCAACATTCTGCTCACCTTCATCATACTCACCTTCCGTTGTTCTTACTCCTCTCATGTTCTTCCACTGGTGCCCCCTGAAACCATAAATGGCAGTTACGTAACATAATGCTTAACTTAGTCAAATCTGTAAAATAAGCCACTTACCTTTTCTGAGCACTGTTACTTGTTTGATTTCTGCATGTTTGCCCATAAATTAAGCTCAAACATAACAGGATACTTTTTAAATGTGTTTCTAACCACACAGTTTGTGGGATTCCAATCAAAAACATTTGTTTTAATAACAGTATTGTTAAAAGGACTTTATTAATATATTTAGTGAGCATTCTGAGCCCTCCAGTTTTCTTTTCAAAAAGTGACCAGTGACAAATTAATGACACTTTCTGGTATAACTGAAGTCATTTGGGGACTGACAGGAAAGCAGTTATTAATTAAAGGTGCTGCCTTGGGCACCCCACATCCCAAAACACAAACTGTTATGATTTGGGGTGTTTGGTTTTTGGTTTTGGGTCTTTCTCATTTTGTTCTCACAGTTGAGTTTTGGAACCTGCTTCTGTTTATTGTTTTAGAGGTGATGCTGTAGTTGTTTAGGTTTGTTTTCTTGTGGTTGTTTTCAGTTCATAGTGCTTTGTGGTTTATATTCTGCTACAATTATGTTTCTTCGGTTTGATTAGGTCCTTGAATTTCTGTTTTGTTCCAGCCACGTTTAATTTTCACTCCCTGCCTCTGTCAGCTTCATTCGGTCCACCTGCATCATGCAATCAGTCTCCTTGTTTCACCTGCACCATGCTCCATATATACACTGCTTTTCTGTTCATTCCTCATGGAAACATCACAGTTCATCTATTTACGTCAAGTCTATTTACAAAGCCTGTTTTGCCAAGTTCTGTCCTTCCCTGCATCTGCCACCTTGAGCCTGTTGTGAGTTTCTATTATTTTATATTAAATCTGGTTACTCACCATGCTACGTTGCCCCCTGCTTGTCTGCATTCTGGGGTACGCTACCACATAACGTGACACACACTGACAGTCCAGTCCTCACGCAGTAGTCCCTCTCAGGTATAGTCTGAACAAGATATATGTATCCTTTAGCATCCAGATTGCAAATAAATTGTGCCTGCATGAAGTAACTATTGGCTTGGCTGCTGTATTTATAAGAAGCTAAGGGTGTTATAAGTTAAAAACCAAACTAGATTTAAGGCTTAGGAGATTTTTGGGGGGTGGGGAATGAATCAACGGAATGTTCAGGTTTTGTCTAAATATAGGGCATTTTTCATTCTCTCCTACAGTGTCTATTTTTATGAAATTCACATGGCTAAGTATGTAAATAACTACTTCCTTTAGTAAGGGATTGGCAACACTGATTCCTCACATTTATTAACTTCAGCTTTCAATGGAAGCTTAATGAAACAGTCAGGACAAAGGATGCTACGAAATGTAGTACAAAAAGCCAGAGTGAACATGTACGAAGTAGGCCTTTATGCCATCATTTCAAGTGATTTTTGGATATCTAGTGCACAAAGGTTTTAAATATTTTGACTTTGATTTAAAAACTGTCCACAGACATTACAATAAGAGCGAACATTTCTCAATTTGATGTGATAGCATTATCCTGTTATAGGACCTGGGATCTTTCTGCATGTAATTTGGATGTTCTCTTTGTACATGCATGGATTTTCTCCACTTACTCCGGTTTCCTCCTACAGTTCAAACCATGACCTTTAGTTTAACTGGTCTCTCTAAATTGCTATTACGTATGAGTGTGTGTACATGATTGTTTGTCCTGTGTGTCTCTGCGGTGCCCTGTGATGGACTGAGACCTGTCCAAGGTGTATCCTGCCTTTCGCCCAATGACCACTGGAGATAGGGAAGAGTCCCCTGTCATCCTGCAAGTCCTGAAATGAACTCTTGACCTAGTTGACATTGTCTATAGTTTACCAGACCCTAGCCAGTTAAAAGCTTGTTTGGGGGGATGTTGATTTCCTTAGAGCACAGATGAACTTAAGATACTCTTCTAGGTTAGATTGCAAAACTGAGCTGACATGGGGTGTTTGGCTGTTATGTTGCTAGGGCAGCTCTTTTTGGACAGGCTATTGTGATTCATTTGTGGCTGTTTGAAGGTCTGATGTGTCAAGATGTGTCATTTCAGTAATTGTCAGTCCGACTTATTTAAAAACCCTTCTCAGCCTCTGAGCTCTCCCCCAAACGGATATTATTCCAAAAAAACCACTATGCATGGTGATAGCTCAGGGAAGCAGAATTTGGTTTGAACCCTCAGGGTTGTTATAAAGCTGGAAAATAGCAGTACAATTTTCAGTAGTCAGCTTGCATTTTAAGATCATTGTTAACACAATGAGATGTTCAGATTTTTTTTCTCATAGGAGAATGCTCACCCAAAAGAAACCCACAAAGGGTTGTCACACATTGCTATTTTTTCTATGATCATAATTCACTTGCCAACATGCAAAAAAACATTGGAAACATATGAGGATTTAAAAGAATAAAAGTGTGTAATTAACTGCAGAAAACAGAGTTTTATACTATTATGACATGGGTAAATAATTTTGGCATCCAGAGAAAACTTCCATGATGATGGAAAGCTAAGGTTTTTGAAGTGAGGTCCTGGCAAAACATTTTAAGCAGTTAATATCTTCCCTGTGGAGATAACTCTCATTATGTGTTCATTCATTCTGTGTAAATCTTAATTAGTTGGTCTGGGTGTTATGGCCCTTGGGTGTTTGAGGTTTTAGTTTTTATTTATGTTTGGGTTTTGATGATTTCTGAATTCTTTATTATTGAAAGCTCCTGCTGTATTCAGTTAATTTCTCTGTGTTCATTACTGCTAAAGGGGTGTTGCCGTATCACTTAATTCTTTTGTGTTTAGTTTTTTAGTTTAATCTTGTGTTCTGTTCTTTGTCCATTTGGATTGATTTCTCTTAGATCTGTGTTAATCTTTTCTCCCTGGGTTTCTGGTCTATTTCAGCTTCATGTTGATTATTCACCTTCCCTCAGTCTCCCTGTTTGTTCTCCTCCACAGCTGTTTCTGATCCCATGATTAACTCGCCTGCATTCATTGTCATTCTCCACTCTCATCTCATTATATAAGCTCACTGGTTTTCATTGTTCTTTGCTGGTTCCTCCATTACACAACCTTTGCTTCCCTCCCTGCGAGTCCCCTGTAAGTTCTCTTTATTGCTTATTATTAGAACTCTGTTAGAACTCTGTTTTTGCCACAGTCCCTAATCCTGCACCGGGGTCCTGCTCTAACCTCAAACATGACTCCGGGAAGCTAAAGGTAATGGCTAATGCAAGAGAGGCCAAGAAAATAGCGGACCTCTTGTTTTTAAACAACCCCAGTCTCAAAAACATCAAAAATCCTAAACTATGAAGCTATTAAGAGAAAAATAGACAGGATGGAGATAATTATATTTGTACTTCTGTGTTCTCTGATTAAGATGATTAAAAACATTGGAGCTGGTGTATTTAAGTAGAATTTATAAAACCCAGAATGTGTGGTCAGTGGCAAACTTTGTCCAGAGTTGAAGTATGCCCCCAGAAAACTATACTGGTTCCTGGAAAAGGTTTTTAAAACAAAAACACGCCATCCTATTTATATCTCATTGTATCCTGATCTGTACACTCACAAATGCTATTTATGACCAAATGCTGATTAGAAATGGATTCATTCACATAGGTAACCGGAAAGCAAAATGTGTCTACCTAAACACAGTCCTACAAATTCTGTGCACTATTCAAATGAAACCCAGGTATGTTTTTTTTTCAGTTATATGTATGATGATCATAGAAAAATTATCCTAAATGTGTTCTTTTTTTCTAAGCGGTTGCTTCATTTCACTCCATCCAGATGATGGCTGGAGCTGCAGTATGCATGCTGGATCTTATGGAAGCAAATCGTTACCATATTTCAAATGAAAAAGCATTTTCAGAAATGCTTTTTCATTTTAAGAATGTGGTTGCATTGTTTGACTCATAAATGAAATTAGTAATCAATCATCCTATTTGCATTTAAATTTTCTTCTTCAAGGCTGCTCATTCTTTCACTTAATTAAAATGAAAAAGAAAAAGACATTTGAGATTTATTTTTCAAAATGTACCCCAAGCAAATAGATACCAAAATTCAATTTGAAATGTAAAATTTGAAAATGAAAAAGCATTTCTGGAAATGCTTTTTCATTTTAAGAATGTGGCTGCATTATTTGACCCATAAATAAAATTAGTAATCAATCATCCTATTTGCATTTGCATTTTCTTCTTCATGACTGCACATTTTATGCCATAATCAAAAAGAAAACAAAGCAGACATTGATTTTTCGTTTTCATGGTCTGCCCGCAAAGTAATGCCCAGAACCCGAAAACGAAAAAGCATTCCGAGCTGCGGGCGCAGCAGAGTGACGTCAGCAGCCCCTCTTCCTCAGCTACCCATCTTGTTCGGTAGGGGGCGCTGTGCACGTCTGCATTGCATTACATTGCAAACGTGCCGAGAAATGGATTGAATTGCAGCAGGGAAGAGCTCAATTTGTGGCAGTGGCAGGCAGAACTGGTTGTTCCGGTGGCAGGCTGTGGCATCCTCGTGGCAGCCTTATGGCCTGGGACATCCAGCGTGTTTTTAAGAATTTATTTATAATTTTCTGTGAGTGACATTTCAGAATAGCCGCTCGTGCTCTATAATAAACCGGCTGTTTGTGCAATAAATCTTCGTCATCCTTTCAACACGTCACACATACACGTAGTGCTATTTATTTTCCATGTCAAGTAAATACAATCACCTTATGTTATGGGTCTAAAGCTGTTTATTAAATAATAATCAATAATGAAATCATTATTTAAAGGTAACAGGCTATAACAATAATGACAACCATTTGCCGATAATCAGCATCAGCTTCCACAAAAACAGCGGCAACCGCATTGGCAGGCTTTTAGGATTATTGATTACTAATTTCATTTATGAGTCAAACAATGCAGCCACATTCTAAAAATGAAAAAGCATTTCTGAAAATGCTTTTTCATTTGAAATATGGTAACGATTTGCTTCCATAGGATCTAGCTTACAGGGATAGCTCAGCATTAACCTTCAATTATGATGTCTAACACAGAGCTTTCAATTTACATAGCTACGTTAAAAGCATGAGAAGAGGCGCTATAGTTTATAGTTCTGTACAAATGTGTGAAATGACTCGATCGTAGCTAAAGTCTCAGTTTACAGCAGCAATTCACTCCTCCGTAAAACATTGGTTTATGTTCAGCTTAAGTTCCTCATTTAAGAGAGATAAAAGTAGGCTTGTTTAGTTCAAAGGTCACAAAAAAATGAACACCTCTAATGAACATGCTTCTTTGACTGCATTGTGCACAAGACTGTATGCAGTGCTTTTTTCCTTCATTTTATTTTGAATATTGCTCCCCAGCATATGAAAGATAGATGTTCTCCTTTTGGGAGGCAGCTTATTGTGTGGAAAAATTATCATATAAAACCATATCATACATTTATGTCCAAATTTTTTATGTAGTTTTGTTGAAGTCTATTGAGAAGGAAAAGCTAAGTTATTTTGTGGTCACAGTTTTTAATTATGTATGCTGGGGTATTTATGATTCAGATATGAATATGCATGTAAATAGATTAGCCTAAACGTGACCCTAACTGGAGCTCTGACCTGCTGGTATCCACAGCCCCCTCTCCAACTGACAGTATTCATTTCACTGAAATCAGCCATACAGGCTCAACTAGGACACCTCTGATGGGAGACTAATTGACAACTTTTCTGGTAATATTTTCTTTACCAAAAAATGTCTGAAGAATTATATAACACATTTGAGTTAACTTTTGCAGCACTGCATTTAAGAAAATTATGTGGGGGGCTGGTAGTGTCATCTACCAGATACCCAACTTACCTATAGTTCGTTCCACTAATGGTGTAATTCAACTCAAAGTATTGTGGGATGACGGTGCGGTGGCTGCGTGTGTTGAAGCCTCCTAGCGGTGGCCAAAAGATATAGCAGCTTTAGTCCAAAAATCCACTAAAGGCCTATTATAGGCCTACTAAAAAAATAAAGATGGAACAAAGAACATTTCATGTTTTTTTGTACAAACAAAATTAGATTAGTACATCTGTTATGCAGTAAAAAAGCAAAAAAAAACAACAAAGCCAATACTTTGTTAATCCCAAAAGGAAAATTCAATGTTAAGCTAGTTTCTTTAAAGCTGTTTTATATGCTGATAGCTGTGGGCAGAAGGGATTTCCTGTAGAGGTCTGTATTACAGCAGGTCTGAAGAAGATTCTGATTATAGGCACTCTGTTGTTGTATTACAGATTTTTGAAGAAGGTCCAATATGTTCTTCATTTAAAGAAAAATCTTTCTTTAAATGATAGTTTGCAGAGGCTTCAGAGCAGTCCCCAGAAAAGCCTTTTTTTATCATGTTGTTCAGCTTGTTTAAGTCATTGGCTCTACTGCAGCTACCCCAACAGAGGACAGCAGTAGAGAATGTACTCTCCACAGCACACGTAAAGATTCCCAACACCTTTAAGAAAATACTTAAGAATCTAAGTTTATTTAAGAATAACAGTCTTCTCTGTGCCTTCTTGTATACATATGCACTCTGTAAGGGGGGATGACCGTGGCGTTGGCGGTAGGGGTTCATCCTGTAACTGTTAAGTTGCCAGGTCCAGCCCCCACTTTGCCTGTCCCAGTCGTTGTGTCCTTGGGCAAGACACTTCACCTGTCTTGCCTGCTGATGGTGGTCAGAGGGCTCAGCCTAACTACTACAGAATGTAGTGTAAAGCACTATGGAAGTACACGCCATTATTCAAGTCAACTGTCTATGTGAACACCGAGCTATTTATGCTCCTCCACTTTTATATTCATAATGGAAATAGTGCTGCAAGTTAATTTGTCAGGGGTGCTGTGGGAGTATAAGGTACCAGGGATGCTTTTATGGGCTATACTTATATAGCCAAAGTCATGGGTGGTTCTAGAGAGGGGCCAGCAGGTGCCAGTGCCCCTGTAGAACTGGTCCTGGCCCCTGTTATGGCCCCTGTACTGATGACATAATACTAAATCAATTTCTTATGATGTGTGCTGTCAGAGAAACCTTAATTGATTGGTCCCTGGGACTGATTCATTTTTTTTTCCCTTTACAGTTTTACATTAACAGTGAATTAAAAATTAAAGTGTTGCACATTTAGCTTGAGCCATACTGAGAAAGGATTACAGTTTTCATCTGCTAGATCAGAGAGAGGTCTGCGAGTGTCTCTTTGGATCTTAACTTTAGCTGTGGAGGGGAGAGTGTCTGGTTTCGATACCTCAGAGTCTCATCTTTAGTTTTTGAATATGTGGTTCTGTTGACATCTTCGGGCCATGACCTTTGCCCTACTTTTGAGTGGTTCACACCTGTGTGTGAAGTAGTCCCTGCTTGGTGCCGGGCGGTTTTGCTCCTGGGTGTTGGTATGGGCCCTGAGCCACTGGGGGAACCGGTTCCTGGGCTTGCCCTATGCTGCTGGTCGGGGGGCTTTGTGCCCCACGTCACACACACACACACACACACACACACACACACACACACACACACACACACACACACACACACACACAATCCTTGCAGCAACCTTGCTTTGACTTCCATTTATTCCTACAACTTAACACTAACCCTAACCCTTACAAGTAGATACCTTACCTAAACTCAATTCATACCTTAGTCCTAAACCTAACCACTAACCCATGTAGCCCATTATTCCTTGTGTGGACCAGGTAAATGTCCACACAATAGTGAATGTCCACACAACTTTGGTGTCCCGTCAGGGATTTATCCACACAAGGTTAGACAGACATGCGGACATATACACCCCAATGGCCAACACACAATCACTCTAAATAGTTGAAGGTCATACAAATACAAATTATCATAACATCAATGTGGCCTGCCTACTTTGATGCTTGATTGAATCTGGAATTAATAAAGTTAATCATGTAATTAGTATTCTGTCCTGAGGTATTCTTTTTGTACAGCAATACTGTCGTGTTGTACATATAGGCAACCATCTGCTCTGTACGGTATGGTTGCAAACGCTGCAACAGGAAACAATTAAAATAAATAAAAACACTTTTTTGTCTCCCACCAACTGTTCTTAACTAAAGGTTTACTAAAATGTTCAGTGTTAGATTATGTGGCAACAAAAAGGATTATAAATATAATTTATTTTATGGCTTTCACACAACACTATGTGACAAAAAATATCTGCATATGTAAGTGGGTCCACTGGCTTCTGTACTGGTATCTTATTTTTATTTGTTATTGTATGACAGTGGCAGCTTGGCTGCAACTCCCCCTGGAGGACTTATTTACCTGAATTCCTTCTTACAAATAGATTATAAATAGATACAAATAGATTGTTGATTGAATTAAAATATATATCTTACATGAAAAATTAGGTATAAGTTTAAAAAAAAAAAATTGAATCTATAGCAAACATTACTTTAGAACAAATACATTCTATCTATGATCTGTTACATTGCTTTAATTGTGTAGGATGTTGTCTTGTATTTGCCAGTACCGGATGGTCTTACAGAGAGTAATAGAGGTTTTTCAGGACAGAAATAAAGTGCAAATGAAAACTGTGTGAGAATGTGCTTCCTAATCTAGGGCTTAGGCTCCTGAAGAGGCCTGTAAGAGGTCCCTGTCAAAATGAGGGTAGTTCAATTTTGCTTTTTCTGTTATCTCCCCTTCATCAGTATAGAAAGGCAACAAAAGCCTTTGAAGGCTTCATGGGACAAAACCTCTATTAAGTCCTCTAGACCTCTATTTTGTGAAAATGTATTTATTTATTTTTTTCTTTGACAAAAATGTTTGGACATATTGGCTCGAATTTTACAAGAATCATTTCAGGCTACAAACAAACATGGATTCCCCTGAACCTGTGAAAAAGCTTTTAAAACTGATTGTCTTTTAGTTTTCAATCACCTATGTGGGAGCCTCATACCTCACATTGCTATTATTCACATTTTCCTTAATGATTATTTGAAATTCCTTATGCCACCAGGGCAGAAGGGCAGTGAATGACAACTGGTTAAAGGCCACCCCATGCAAATTTACCACTTTTCCAACTTGCTACACCCCACTCGGGCGTATAGTTCTATGTGGATAATATATATTATCACATACACTGATTTAAAAGACATAGGTGTTTTTTGCACAGTCTGACAGTGTGAAATTATTAAATTTTCTTATTATTTTGTAGAATTGCCTTTTAAACTACATGATGTGGGTCAAATGCTTTAAACATCCTTTCACAAGGTTCTTCCAATTGTTTTCAGGAATTTTAGCCTCCTGACTGAACTGATGTAAATAAATCAGGTTTGTAGGCCGCCTTGTTCACACCCTTTTAATTCTGGCCACAAATCTTCTATGGAACTGACATAAAGGTTTGTTATGGCCATACCAAAACATAGAATGTGTTGCCCTTAAGCCACAAATCTTGCAGTATGCCAAGGATCACTTTCTATGTAGAGAACCCATTTGTGCCCTAGCTTTAACTTCCTGGATGATGTTGCATGATTATTTATCCATAATCTTCTTTCCTCCTGATGTCATCTATTTTGAAAAGTAAACCAGTCACTCCTATATGTTTTTCCAAACTGTTTTTGGGTTCTAAAGTTGCTTTTGGAATAAAGGCTTCTGCCTTACTGATCAGTCTTTTAGCCCACGTCTTTACGAGATTTTTTTCTTTGGATTATGAGACTCTCTTACCAGTTTCAGCCAGCATTTTCACAAGAGCTTTTGCACTAGCCATCTCCTTCCTGAACCGCGTGATGTCTGGATATTCCTATAGTGTTTGTAGCTGCATATCTTTATTTGAACAGATGAATGTGGCACCTTCAAGAAACTGAAAATTGTACTCAAGAGTAAACAAAACTTGTCATGGTCTAAATTTCTCTTCCTAATATGTTTGATTAGTTGTTTTTCCCATAATCCCCCAAAAGGAAGCAAGATATTTGAGGTGTTGCCTTTAAATTACACCTACTAATCTGTTAGACACTTCCAATGACATGGAACATCATGACATAACATCATTACGGAATCACTGAAAGGCATTGTGATTATAGTCTACACTTCTGATTTTGAAGCAAATCATAAAAAAATCTTTCTCGTTATTCTGACTTTTAACAAAAAGGAAAAAAAGTTTGGCAAACTGCCCATTATGCCTAACAGTTTTTTGGAATAGAAATGAAAGATTAATGAAAATGAACTTCAGATTTGCATTGGTTGTAATACTTTAAAAAATATTTTTACAAATGTATTTATGTACAAAATATTTTAAATAAATTGTATACCCATGCATTTTTAAAAGTGATTGCCTTTCAGTTGCTGTACAAGGGGTCAATAACCTCTATCCTATTTTTCATGAATAACATGTCAGAGTTACAGGGGTATTACTGAAAGTTGTAAAGTTAAGTATTTTTTATTCACTTAAAATTGTTTATTTGTGTAAATGTATATTACTATTATTAATTAATGCTTATGTTTGTTTTGGTTATAGTGTTCCAGTTTTGATTATCTGTCCCTAACAACAGCCTCACACAACTCCCGAAAGACGCCCCTGCCTTTCGGATTCCTCAAAAAGCTTATGAACGCCCAAAAGATTACAGCCATGAAGCCATGCCTGGACCATGTTTGTATAGTATTGTATTGTATTGTATTGTACATAAGGATGCGCTTGTGTCCGGCGATGACAGGTGAATCCTCGCCGGTTCGAGACACGCATGCACTGCTGAAGCGCACCGCCCTCCTGTCGCCGGGAGGAGCAGAGGAGAGGGAGGAAGAGGAGCAGACCGGAGCGCAGCGTCAGGAGACACACTACATATGGGATGCGGTGGGCGATTTCTGCATCTTGCATTCTATTTTTTTTTTTTTTTTTGTATTATAATCCGCAGTTTATCTTCTGCAAGAGTCGAGAAAACCCGCATAGGTAAAGCCGACCGGTTTAGAAATCTTGTGGCGGCGTTCCCGTCTGAGCTCCGTTGTTCCTCCCGACTGTAAGAATCGCTTCGGAGCCTGATGTTCGTGACAGTCTAGCAGGGAGAGGGCAAGGCAGACAACAGGAGAGATAAGGAGGTCATCTTCTACAGCTGATGTGGAGGTGAGTGGAAATGTTTTGTTGGTGGGATGTTGGCTGATAATTTGGAGCGAGCTCAAAGTCTCAGGTAAAACAAAAAACACGTGGTTGGTCAGATAATAGTACCCCGCAGCCTTATTCTGATTCTGATCGAGCTCTGCATGTCCAGATGGAGACAGAGTAATAACTTTGTGCACGTCAGGGTGCAGCCTCTCCCTCACAGCGTGCGGGGCTGCGTGTCTGCTGCCGTCTGTAGAGTAACAGGCCGAAGTGACACTAGCAGAGAGCGCATCCAGTTCCTGTTTAACCTCAGAAACCTGGAAACAGCAGCGGGAGGCAGCCCAGGGTTTATGCACACTGCAGTTAGCGCTGATCTGAACCAACCTGTTGGTCCCCCTTTTATGCGATGCGGTGCAAGTGACTTTAAAACTAAATGCATCAGTTATCTAGCAGGCAATGATGTCACACTTTGAGTTATTTCTAAAGTGTAATACTTATTAAAAATTTGATAAATGTGGTCAGAAACATTAGCCTCAAATCTGACTGAGGGCTCTACAAAATAATGCTGAACATATACACTGCCTTGCAAAAGTCTTCACTTGCCTTGAACTTTCTCACATTTTTTCACATTACCACATATTTATAGAACAAAACAAAGTAGCAAACATTGTTAACATGGTTTTTAATTTTTTTCATCAAAGAAAAATCAAAAAAGTGTGGCATGCAGTCATACACAACCCCCATAAATCAGTACTTTATAGAACCACCTTTTGCTGCAGTTACAGCTGCAGTGTTATTTGGGTATGTCGTTACCAGCTTTACATCTAGTGAATGAAATCTAAATTTTTCTTTACAGAGTAGTCCAAGTTAGTCAGACTGGTTGGAGACCATCAACCATTGCCACAAATTCTAATTTTATATTTAGGTCTGGACTTTGACTGGGCCATTCTCACACACAAATAATCTGGCTGCATGTTTAGGGTTGTTGTCCTGCTGAAAGGTGAACCATTTCCCCAGCCTCAAGTTTTTTGGAACCTTTAACAGGTATTCTCTGTCAAGACTGCCCTCTTCAGCTTCCTATTCCCATCTGAAAAAAGCATTCCCCACAGAATGAGGCTGTCACATCATGGTTCATCCTGTTTTCTGTGTCCTCTACACAGTGTGTGGCAAACTGTAAACTAAGTTTCTTTTGACTTTCTTTCAAAAATGGTTTTCTTCTATAATATTGTCTTTGTCAAAAGAGGCCAGTGGAAGACAAATAGGTTTTCTCGCCTGAGTTGTGGATCTTTGCAACTCCTCCGAAGTTACCTAGGATCTCCAATTCGCTGGTTAATTGTCCCCTCTCCGCTCTATTTAAGTGGGTGACTTCTTAAGGCAGTTAGTTGCATAGTATGCATTACAAACGTTTGAGATTTTTGTTTTCAAAAACCATAATTTTCCTTTCACTTTAGTTATGCTGTAAATTGTATGGGTCTATAACATAAAATAGTATGAAATACACAGTTTTTTTTGGTTGTAATATGAAAAAAGGTACAAATGTTCCAGGGTATGAAAACTTTTGCAAGGTAATAAATTTCCTATATTTTTTATGGAAAAAAAAAAACTAGGTGTCACATGATGTGTTGACGTCAAACTGTAAGATTGTGGCATCTCTGAATGCGGACAATGTCCTTAAAATCGCCACAGAATTTCATCATCTGCCAGAGCTTCTCATGTCCTGCAGTGTGGATGACAACTCCATGGCTCATCTGAAAGGCCTGTAGCAAAACAGCAACTCATTACAAGTGCAGCAGCCCTGGCTGCCTCTGGAAGGAGGCTGCTGGCTCATTAGGGGTCACTGTGGGGCGAGACTCACACTATGAGCGTCTGCTTGTTACCAGAGCGCGTGCTGAAACCTCCCCTTTCCCAGAATGAATTCACTCTCGCCGACAGATGAAAAGATGAGCATGATTCGACCGTAGACTGTATCTGTGCATAGTGTTGGAGACTATTCTTATTTTTGTAAAACGCAGGATGCTTAACCAGCGTCCAGACACAAACGTACTGTACAACATTGTCCCCTCATTGTCCTGGTCGTGTACCCAAAGTTTAGCAGAAGGAGATTTCTGACTTTACAGATAATACAGTTTATATTGTAATTGTCGCTCTCTGACTCAGAGATGTGTGACAAGGAAAATCTGGAGTGAGACAGAAGAGAAGACAGGGCCGACCCACAACCCACATCCAACTCAAAATAGCTCCCAGAATTATGCTGTGCATGGTTCTATAATATTCCCATCTATCAGTTCAGCATGGTTTATACACTGCTGTCAGGTTCCTACAGCCTATTCTTTCTCCTAGCGCCTTAAATACTCATCCTGTTTCAGGACCCCAATACACTGCATAATCTTTGTTTTTTTTCCTTTTTAATGTACAGATTAAATGCTGTAAGGCGACTGTGGCTCAGTAGGAAGACTAGTCGTCTTGCATTCAGAAGGTTTTGGGTTCGATTCCAGCTTCCTCCTTGATGTGCCCCTGAGCAAGGCACCTTAACCTCAAGTTGCCTACCGATCTGCGTATCGGTGTATGAATGTGTGAGTGCGATTGGGTGAATGTGGCTCTAGTGTAAAGCGCTTTGAGTGGTCTGTATGACTGGAAAGGCGTTATATAAGTTCAGTCCATTTACCATTCATTACCATTTAAAATAGTTCATGGAAAGCCAAATGTGATGTTTCCCAATATAAATCAAGCATATTTTTGTGTCTAATACCTATCAAACAGCAAAAAGTATGAAAAAAACAACGTAACCAGCATATAGATGTTGGACATGAGCTGAAGACATTGGAGGTTTAACAAAGGACTGATCTACATTTACTAGGCTTTTACGTAATGGTAAATTCGAAATTTAAGTTGAACAGGATATGTGGCAAAACAAGAGCCAAAGTCACAACAACATACAGCACTTCCCCACATGAGAACATGAGAACCAAGCACAATTCAATTCAAATTCAATTCAAAAGAACTTTATTTATCCCAAAGGGAAAATAATCGTTGTAGCTCATTTTATGCAGGTTTCTTCAAAGAGCCGTTGTGGATGCTGATGGCTGTTGGCAGGAAGGATCTCCTGTAGCAGTCTGTCTAACAGCAGATCTGAAGAAGCCTCTGACTGAAGACACTCTCATAGAGAGGATGCTCAGAGTTATCCATAATGTTCTTCATTTTATGAAGAATCCTTCTTTGTTCAATGATCTCCAGAGGTTCCAGAGGAGTCCCCAGAACAGAGCCAGCCTTCTTTATCAGCTTGTTGAGCTTTTTTAAGTCCCTGGCTCTGATGCTGCTTCCCCAGCAGATGATGGCAGAAGAGATCAGACTCTCTACAGCAGACTTAAAGAAGATATGCAGCATCTTGCTGCAAACACCGAATGACCTAAGCTTCCTCAAGAAGTACTTTCTGCTCTGTCCCTTCTTGTAGACGGCTTCACAGTTGCATCTCCACTCCAGTCTGTTGTCCAGGTGAACACCGAGGTATTTATACTCCTCCACCACTTCCACCTCTTCTCCCATGATGGAAATGTTGTTTGACCTATTCCTGTTTCTCTTAAAATCTACAGTCATCTCCTTTGTTTTAGTCACGTTCAAGATTAGATGATTGTTTCCCCACCATGCCACAAAGCGGTCCACCACCTTCCTGTAATCAGCTTCTTGTCCATCTCTGATCCACCCCACAACTGTAGAATAGTACTACTGTAGAATCCACAGGAGACTGTAGAGTACAGTCCCCTGTGGTGCTCCTGTGCTGCTGACTACCTGGTTAGACTCACAACCCTTCAGTCTCACAAACTGTGGTCTGTTTGTCATGTAGTCTTTGATCCAGGAGATTGTTGAGGCCTCCACCTGAGTCTTCTGGAGTTTCTGACAAAGCAAATCAGGTTGGATTGTATTAAATGCACTGGAGAAATCAAAGAACATGATCCTCATAGTGCTGCTGGCTTTGTCCAGATGACAGTGGGTTTGTTGAAGCAGATGTATGATGGCATCTTCAACTCCAACCCCACAGCGATAAGCAAACTGAAGGGGGTCCTGATAGTTTATTGTTTGCTTATTCAGATAGGCCAGCAGGAGTCTATCTGGCAAAGGGAGCATCAGCATCTTCAGATTTGGTTGAAGGCAAACATGTAGAAGCAGAAGGGTCCATGGCCAAGGTGGAAGATAGAACATTTAAGATGTGAGAGGAAAGCTGTTGGTCAAAGGAGGATGGGATGTCTGTTTGGCTGTGAGCAGGAGAGGAGGATGCTGAGATTATTTTGGAACTGAACCTATTGAAGAATGTCTTCAGTTTATTGGCCGTGTCCAGACCTCCATCAGTCCGATCTTCTTTCTGCTTGAAGCCTGTGATCTTCTTCATCCCTGACAACACATCTCTGATATTGTTTTGCTGGAGCTTGTTCTCCAGCTTCTTCTTGCACACATCATTCCTCACTCTAATCTTGGCTTTAAGTTGCTATTATACACTCCTCAATAATTGCTCATCCCCTCTCTGAACCCTCTTTTTTTCTCATTAAGCAGGTCCTTCTGGTCACTGGTGATCCAGGGTTTGTTATTGGGGAAGCATCTCACGGTTCTGGTGGGGATGATGTTATCCACACAGAAGTTTATATTGTCAGTTACACACTCAGTCATGGCATTGATGTCCTCTCCATTTGGCTGTCACAGTGCATCCCAGTCTGTAGCCTCAAAGCAACCTCGCAGGGCTTCTTCAGCTTCCTGTGACCATTTTCTCACAGTCCTCTTTTATTACAGGTTGCCTTTGAACAAGGGGCTTATATTTCGAGCAGAGAAAAAAAGATTGTGATCTGATTTGCCCAGAGGAGGTCTTGCTGTAGAGATGTTTGAGTCCTTGACATTTGCATAAAACAAATCCAACATTTTGTTTACTCTTGTAGAGCAGCTGACAAACTGTTACAACGTTGGAAGTGTAGCAGAGAGTGAAGCATGGTTAAAATCCCCAGATATTGCCACAAACGCATTGGGTTGTTGTATCTGTAGCTTAGCAACAACTAAGCTTATGGCATCACATGCAGTGTCGGCAACAGCTAAAGGTGGTACGTAAACCGTTGCCAAAATAACTCTGGTCAACTCTTTGGGTAAATAATATTGACAACATCTTACCGCTAACAGTTAAATATCTGGACTTCAGAGATGACACTTCACAGTAGCATGTCCTGCATGACACCATCTGTTGTTTACGTACGTGTTTAAGTACTGCTAGTACACCTCCTTTACGTTTGCCGCTCCTCTTTAAATTTCTGTGCTCGTATGGTCAGAAAGCCTTGCAGAGAGACACTGGAGTTGGGGATATCATCCTGCAGCCATGTCTCAGTAAAACACATAATACTGCATTCCCGATACTCTAGCTGGTTCCTTTTTAGTGCTTGGAGTTCATCAACTCAACGATCTTACATTGCCTATCATAAACGATAGAAGAGATTGTTTGAATTTCCTCCTCTCTCTTCTCTTTGCTCCTTCTCTACATCCATGGTGCCTCCTTTTCAACTCATCAGGGATTTGGGGTTGTAGTTGAAATATTATTTGAGCTTTCGAGATATTAATCAGCTGCTCCCGGTTGTAAAAAACCACCCCTTTGCCATGGTGACGCATCAGAACAAATGTCCAAAAGTGAAAAAAGTATCAGCAAAAATCCTTCCAGCTGGATAGCATACGATACTGGAGAGGGTAATTGTCCAAAAATATATATTTTTATCCACCACAAGAGGAGTTTGAGTTCTTAAAAAGAATTAATCAGAATGAAAAGTAACAGAGCCACTCCAACCGGCTGCCACCTTGAGAGGCGCAATTCTAGAAGGCCTCTAAAAGGAGATTATAGGCTTTCAGGATGTCAGTCAGTCATTTTCTGCCGCTTCTTCCATAGTGGGTCGCAGGGAAGCTGGTGCCTATCTCCAGCAGTCTGTGAGCGAGAGGCGGGGTACAACCTGGACAGTTCGCCAGTCCATCGCAGGCTTTCAAGATGTAGTGTATTAAAGTATACTTCCGTATAGCTAATTAGTAAATCCCTCTCATGTATTTTATCATTAATAAAATAATCTATTTACCAGAATAATTTGTATTCTTTCCTTTCCCACTAAAAAATTAATTATTGTACATTTAACAAGCCCAGGAGTCTAATCTATTTCAGTACTTTATCAAAAATATTCTACCAGTGCTGGCTTCAGTTCTTCCAAATACTGAGAAAAATGAAAATGAGCTTCCTATTGAATCAAAGTGTATATTAGTTAAAAATCAAACTAATATATATTTACTTATTAAACATTTGAACAAAAAAACCCCAATCTTAACTCAAATATAAGGAATTAAAAAAATTATTTGCACTGACAGGTATCAAAGGGTCTGACCTAATGAAGAACCACTGATCTTGTTAATTTATGAGATTTATTTTGATTTTTGTGAAACATTGTATGAAATCATTTCCACTTTTATCTGATTGTTATCATATTTAGGAGGGGTGGACAGAGGAAAGAGTTTGAAGCCTCTCTCTTACATCTGTTCTTATCCATTTCCAAATCAGCAGAGTTACACCAAGTTTTTCTGCCTCATGTCTATATAAACGTCTGCTCTGGCCTCCCGGAGCTCATACTCCCAGCCAGCAGGGCAGGTTTGCAGACCAGCTTTTTACCTCTCTCTACGCAAAGGAGTCAGGCCTGTTGTCTTCATGACCTTCCTGGGTCACCCTTAAGAAATAAGGAGGCAAAATGAGTCTGTCCAATAGACTTGGATGTTTGAAGGGAATGACTGCTTAGGAACCTGGTCAGGAGCCTGTCTAGTATAAGAATTATACTAGATCAGGGTTTCCTATAGGATTTTTTTAAAATTGTGGGCAGTTGGGGTGGGGGGGTTAAGTTGTGCTGTTCAGAACGTATCTGAAACATTACGCATTAAGGTAAAAGTTACATTAATTAACTACATTACTGTCATTCAAATGATGCAACATATGTTCGCTCAACGTTCCTTGGAGCCCGAAGAAAGTATGCGCAAGGGGTACATTGGACCAATCCGGTTCCAACTAGTAAATACATCCTTTTGTAGTTTAAGCCTCTGTCATGAAACATGATAGATTTGGAAATGTTGGCGCTTTTTGAAAATATCACAGTTAGCTTTATTGGCCAAGACTGTGTGCACAAACAAGGAATTTGACTTTGGTTTTAAGCGCTGAGAGTGTACAGACATGAAGTATAAATATTTAAATTTTAGAGAAAATAAAATAAGTTTAAAGGGAACAGTGTGTACATGTATGTGTATGTGTTTTGTTTTATTTTGTTTCCAAGCAAAGTAGCTGAATACTCAGGCTGTAAGGTGTTCGATGTGTTCATAAGAGAGACAGCCTGAGAGAAGAAACTGTGTCTCTGGCAGCCAGTTTTAGCAAATAGCGCTCTGAATCGCTGACATGAAGGTAAAAGTCTAAACAGTTTGTGCCCAGGATGTGTGGATCCGAGAAAGGGTGGTTCCTAGGAACTGGAAGTGATCCACAGTAGACATGGTGGTGTTGTGGATGGTGAGTGTAGGCAGTATGGGGGTTGTTATCAGGAAGTTCACCGTTATCCCTACAGTCTTGACTGGGTTAAGCTCCAGGTGGTTCTGACTGCACCAGTGAACCAGCCGATCCACCTCCTGTCTCTATGCAGACTTGTCATTGTGCTGGATCAGATCAATGAAAGTGGTATAATCTGCTAACTTCAATAGTTCCTTTCAATAGTTCCTTTAAGGTGAAGTCATTTGTGTACATAGAGAAGAGGAGTGCGGAGAGAACACACCCCTGGGGGGTACCGGTGCTGATGGTTCTTGTGCAGGAGAAGATGCTCCCCAGCCTAATCTGCTGCTGCCGATCAGTCAAGAAGCTGGTGATCCACTGACAGGTAGAGGCTGGGACTTGTCTTTTCTCATAAAAATAAAAAAAAGAGAACAGCTGAAAAAGTCAACATTTTGTTGGTGTTAAAATGTTTGTCAAGATGGTGGCACATAGGAAAGGTAATTATTGAGGCGGTACTTGTTATAGCATGTTCAAGGACCACTGGTCTATAAAAAATAAACAACTCTTACTCGACCTAACCTGGAGTTGGTAGGCCAAAGCTTTACAAAAACAGAGTTTAGCCACAAAATGCTGAATGCTCCATCTTTAATCAGTCTAAGTCTATTAATTATCCATCAATTTCCATACCCTTCTTAACCCTCAGTGCCACAGTGGGGGTGGTGCCTGTGTCCAGCAATCAATGGGTAAGAGGTGAGATAAACCATGGACACATCACCAGTCCATCACAGAACCAGATAACAATGCACATATACACTTACACCTAAGGGCAATTTAGAATGTCCAGTTAGTCCAACATGTATGTTGATGAACAGTGGAAGGAAACAAGATGATCCGGGAAAAAAAAAGAAGACACATCCACAGGCAACATGCAAACTCCAATCACAGGAAGGCTCTAGAAGGGTTTTGAACCCAAAATCGTCCTTCTGTGAGACAATAGTGCCTCAAGTGACTGTTTCAACAATACAGGCTTAGAACTGGCCCTCTTGGTGGTGAGAATAACAAAACAAGACAGGCCCCCCAGGCATGATCTCTTAATCACATCATAATTCAAGCAACTCCTATTAACAATGGCTTTTTAAGCTTCATGTCCATTTTTCAAACAACTTCAAAAACATATGTGAATCTTTTATTTTAAGTTTGTTCCTTTTCCCTGCAAAAATAAATACCATTTTAGTTATATATCTTTTTAGGCTGCATCCCAAAAGTATTAGATTTTCAATACTATTTGATATGAATTTGAATAATGGAACCCTATCAACACATGTATTAACATTCAATTAGTACTCTTGAAAGAAACTAACTCAGGGCAGTGGACACACAATCACAGAGCACAGAAACAATTACTGTATCCGAGTGCTCGTTTTGCCATACTTGGACATACTAGTTACACCTCACTGAGCAGCAGATTCCAGTTCCGGCTATGAGAAGGAGACAGCAGCCTGGCCTCAACTAACTAAAGGCCTGCCATATTTCTTTTCTCACTGCTAAGAAAAATGACAAGACCCTTCAATAAAATGACTCATACAGTCACATTTTATCTATATTCAAGAAATTTAAATAAGTAATTCTTTTCCAAAGGATAGAAGGATACTCGTGTAGAACATGAAGCTCTCCTTCACGCTTCACTGCCAGGCTTAATTTTGTTGTCTTCTCGCAGCTAAGGGATATGTTTAGGATTGAAGCTCAAGTCTAATTCACTTTAAAATCTTTTTTTATCTTAAGAGAATAGTTCATGATCTTTGAAGTGAAGTTCTGTGTAAAAAACACTAAGTATATTGCCTGCGGTGAATATCTTACCTGCAGTAGATACCTCTCATATTGTCCTTGTTTAGGATAAATACAGATCAGTTGGTCAAGCAGACTCATTTCTATGCTAACTCTGTTTTATAAACCTTAAACTGAGGATTATTTAGAGAGGAAAGGGAAGCAGGAGGTGATAAGCTAACAGTGATCTTCCTGTGTTAAAAATAGACTTTAGTTCTTATTTTTTCACATAAGAAAGGACGTAGTTCTTGAGTTTCTCTGTTGGGTTAACAGAGTCGGCCGCTACATACTGGGGTGGTCAACAACTGTTAGAAAGGCACTAACGAACTCTCCGCCTCTTTTAAATTGCGTATCTGGAAGCATTTTGTATACATGGAGGAAAAAGATACTTTTACACAGTGACAGAAAAGAAATTAACAATATGTGAGCACTGTTAGAATACCATCACTGGCTAATCTTTAGTTGCTAAAGATGCTCAAATTTGTTCTCTGTCGTAGTGTTGTCGGTGGTGAAGAGCTATTTCAGTTTCTAAGTCAGAGGAAGCTTTTTTAATTCCTTACATACATGGCTAATTGCCTAATTAGCCATGTATGGTTTCATTGTATTTTAGTGTCTTAATTTCCGTTATTGTATATTTTTGTATTTTATCATACCCATCAAAAAATGCTTTTAATACAGTTTATTGTTGCTTTTTCTTTTTTTCTGTGTGGAGCATTCACAGTTTTGTATTGTATTTTTTTCTACTCTGTTCCCTATTTGTAAAATCCAAAGAAATGGGGAATGTTATTTTTTCCCTTTTGTCTAATCTTGTCCCTGCTATGGGCTGGATATATGTTCCCTTCTCCTAATTTAGATGGATAATTAAAGATTATCTTGTAATCCTTCCTTTTTTTATTGGACACAAATACTGCTGTCCCTATGTTAACAAACCTGCAGCAAATTATTTATTCCATATTTAGGTTTGTTTTTTTATGTTTTAGCCCTAAGAAGAAAAAATCTCAATTCCTCAAAATAAAAAAAAGGAAGTCAGAAATCGATATAGGGCAAAAAAGCAGGGTTGGTGCATCTCCTTCTTTCTTATCTTTAGCTTTTAAAAATGAACCAAACATTTAATTTGCCTGTGTTTTATGGGTCATTTCTCAGTGTGAGATACAGCGCAGCTTTGGCTAAGGGACACAGATGATTGCAACAGCATCTGCACAGGTAGCCCCGACAGTCGCTCACTTAATTTATTTGTGAAAGGTTAGACAAATGCCAGAAATAATTGTCACTCTGCCTCTCAGCTCTACTTTCCAGTCCCCAGAGCCTTGCAATGTTGATTTTCTGAGGTGGTCCTGATTGTGAGTGCCTGGGCAGCTAGGGTCTTGTTGAAAAACAGGGTTGCAAGAAGAATGAAGCCATCTTCAATGACAGCGAGATGTGAGCTTTTGTTTGTGCTCAGCTGCTGTGGAGAGAAATCTTAATGTCAGCAGAGCATCTGACCGACTGAGTTCCCAACTTACTTCCTGCCTGGCTGAAAGAGCTAAGGAATGGACGATACGGTACTTACAGCATGCTTATCATCGAAGCCAAGATTAGCTCAGGAAAGAGACAGAACGCTCCTGGCATGAATCCAAACTGTGTATTCATACACTCTGGGTGCATTGATGCTGCTGTCAAGTGCTCAGCTGGTGAAGCCCTGCAAAGCAAAGCTGGAATCTAATAGTTACTAAGAGCAGAGGGAAAGGTCTTAGGCTGTGGCTGTGATATTAAGCCCCACATGATTAACATAAGGTCCCCTCTTCTGTGGGAAGACAGAATCCCTTGTAGTCAGACATTTTTTGTGTGTTTTAATGCATTCACCCTCATTGCAGACAGCAGCTGTTGAAAAAGTTACTTTTAAAGCCAGACTTTTTTATTTACTAAAGCGAGAGAACACTTCAGGAATCATTTATTTCCTGGTTCGATCTGTAGGAAAGAAATACATTGGCTTCAATTTGCAGCTTCTGCTGTTGGTACATTTACTTAAATTATGCATCCATTTTCATTTGAAGAATCCACTTACAATTACAAATACATCACTGGCACTGTAGTCAACCTCAAATAGCAGATAGAATTGAGGCAGCCCAAACAGATGTGTTCATGATGTCCTAATTTGTGTTTGAAATTGTGAAACATTTTATACAGCATTTTTGTCTCCACAAATTTCTTCAGTTTTAGTGGATTTTAAACACCTAAATCAAATATATATATTTAATTTCACAAATAACCTCATAAAATACAAAATGCAGCTTTCCAATAATTTCATTCATTAAGGTAAAAAAGCTATCCAAACTAGCCTGAACCTATGTGAAAAAATAATTGCCCCTAGTAAATGACTGTGCCACCCTTGGCAGCAACAATGGCTGTCACTTCCTGTGTAATAACAGACAATAAGTCTGTGTGGAGGAATCTTGGCCCATTCTTCTTTGCGGAATTGTTTTATTTCAGCCACATTTAAGGGTTTTTAAACACAGCTTGTTTTACGGTAACGCCACAACATTTTCATAAGATTTATGTCTAGACTTCAATTACACAATTACTGCACAAGCCATTTAATTTAGGTTCTCTTCATTTAGGTTTTTGCTAGTGTGCTTAGGTTCATTGTCCTGAAAAACCCAAGTGTGTTTCAGCTTCAAGACCTTAACTCTGCTCTGACTATTTTTGGAATTATTGACCTCAAAATAAATTGATGACACTAGTTAAACATTTAGTAACTGAAAACTGGCCTAAGGTCGCCACTGGGGGACAGCCTATCAGTAGAATCAAAGCCCTGCTGCACACAGCAGCATTATGGCTTTTTACCTAAAAGGAACCACTGATAGGAAGTATAGCTATGAGGGTGTATTTTATCCACAAAACTCAGACGATTGAGCTGGCTGAGCAGCCAAATACGCTGCCATCTCCTGGCGATTGGTGTGTTGTCATTCATATTAATTTTGAGTATTATATGAGTGGTTTACCAAAGGTATTCCTTTTATGTTGTGTCTTTATGTTAAGATCTTATTATTTTAATTGATTACTAAACATACAACATTGTTGACTTACTTGGAGGTCCAAGACTTTATGACTACAAATCTAATAGTGACAGGCTTAGAGTGCTAATTGTCCTTGTTTCTTAAAATCGGACTGAACGAGGCCATCGTAAACACATTTACTGGTCAACATTGCCATTAGGCTGCCTGTTACGAGCACTGAACTGCTTTCTTTCCTGCTAGAGCAGCTCCATATCACTCATCTTTTCGTCCCTTCTTACATAAAATTTATTTCAAGCGTAACATGATATATTTTTTACTACTGCAAGCATGCTTGCTGCATGTTTGGCTGTTTAACATGAACTTATGGAGCATCTCTGAGCTAAAACCAGACATGATGGAAGAAGCAGTGGGGTGCTGCTTTGGCATCAGGAGACAGATACTGATCAGTTTGTGTATATTCCCATTTCTCTTTAATGTTCCCACAAAACTCAGCTCTGCAATGTTTTGGCATATTTTCAACAAAATAAGCAAATAACCAAAATAAAACCTGAATTTTGTGAATGGAAACAAGGATGCGTATTTTCCCCATCTGGCTCTAAATGTACTTAAGAAATGCATTTTTGACATACGTACCTTTGTCCAAACCCATAAAAATTTTAAGCTATGTGTTCATTTAATTTGTTCCTATTCATTGATATCAATTCTTTGGTGAAGTAAAATAGCTGGGAGAAGACCTTTAAGATCACCAACTTATGGCAGCACATTCCCAGATCCAAATTCCAACTTCAGAGGTAAACGAAATCCAGTATAAGTAGCCACCAGCACATGGTTCACAGTCATCTGCTTCAGTTTGTACTAGGAGTTCCTAAACATTTCTTATCTTTGAGAGGTTTGTTATGGAGCAAATACAGATTTATTTGAATGGCTTAGCTTTTGGCTGTTGGTGATACACATAGGAGTTGGCATAGACCGTGATGAGATCCTTCTTATGCATAATAACCTTGTGAAAAAATTCCACGGTATCATGGTAGTTACACCAAAATGTCATAAAAAAATATATCACATTATCTTACCTGCTTTTATTTAAAGCAGAAATTATTTCTGCTGTTGCTAAAATTACATAACATTATTATGATCATTACAGTTGGAATAATGTTATCTGAAGCATTTATTTTGTTTTTTGATACTAAGCAAGATTATAGAATAGGCTGCTATATAACAGACAGGCTGCTCTTAACTTCTTAACAGTATTTGTAAAACAGTGTTACCTTAATAAGAGCAATGGGTGCCATTGCCACAGCATTACTAGGCCACCATCATGTTTTTTTATTTCCAGCCCACCTGTGGTACTTGTTGCATGAATTAGCCAACAGAGACCAGTTTAGTTTCCAGCTGTTAGAAAGTAGAATATGAGCCGATCATACAATGGTTCCCTCATACACATTAGTTCATTATCACTGTCGTTGGACAAAAGCCTACAATTTCTTAACGGAATAAACACGCAAGGAACTGTGTTTCGTAATGATGACATTTAGGCTAAGCAATTAGAAAAGTGATAAGATTCATAGATGTAGATTAAACAAATGAAATTGTCCCTTAAATGGTCCAATGTGTGTAGAAATCATAGGAAATGTTAAAATTACAGCAAAGAAAATAAGTTATTACAGTGGGCAAATTATTTTTTTTACACACTGGGAGTTTGCTTTATTGCTTGATCTGACTTGAAATGACAGAAGCACTAGCTGCTTCCTCTGTGGGAGGTTATAGTTTTCACCAGTTCAATGGATGGATTTTCCAAAATTCTGCAGCTGAACTTGAGTAAGAAGTGAATTGTATTGCATTAGTTTCTTTGTGATACTAGCTGAGTAGTACTGAGACATGGCTTGCCCAATCCTACCTCCGAGGGCTTGCTGCCTTTTCCCGAGTAAACAGTTGTTAATAATTTTTGCGGTTGGTCTGCTACTTTGCTGCTACCAGTGCATTAGTAACCAATGCCAATGGTTCCCACAACAGCTTTCTGTGCTGTTATGGGTTGGAGTTTTGAGAATCACTATAACACAAAAGGAACACCCAGACATCATTCAATATTAAACATCCTTTAACATAATTCTTTAGTCGAAACGCATCTGAAAAAAATAGTTTTGATTTACCTTAAATTTATTCCTAAATAGTCTTTTAGTTCAGGCTTTGAAGTGGCTACATAAGAATCAAGTGATAAATGTGTGTGTATAAATTTAAAGTGATTTCTGTCCTAATTTTAGAATATTAAGGACTATTGTAACCTCCCATGCTACGCATTATGATGTTAGGAGAAAACAGAGAAAAACGTTTCTGAGGAGTTTCTGTGTATTAAAATAGAATAAATACGCATAAGAAATTGAATAAATAAATGTTATGAGGTTCGTTACCTGTAGGCAGCAGTGTGAGAACATAGTAATTTGTGTTTTTTTTTTTCAAATTTGGAAATTAATTTTTATAATTGTAGAAAATATTCATTAGCTTCAACAGAATATGCAGTCCAATTTAATGTTCAAATGAGATGTTACGTGAACTGTATCGCAGACTGGATGTGATCCTTACACAGGATCGCAGGCAGGTTGCAGTTCCTGGACTCAGGGGTGAAATGGGATAAATCTTGGAGAAAGTTGTTCGCTTGGATCTGGCGAAAGACCAGGAATTTGGCTGTTTGGATTCACCTTTGAGAAGCACCGGCAAGACTCTCAAGGCTGACGGAAAATTAAGAGTCCGCCTAACCCAAATAATTGTTGTTTTTCTGAATCTGGCTCCCCTGCACGGCCTTGATGGCTGGCTATCTTCAACTTCTCCTGGAAGTTATGTAAACATGACGCTCTGCCCCCTCCCTTCCCTGAGGACATCTGTGGACCTGCTCAGAACTTTGTGTCCGGTTGATGAACCTTCCAACGTACCATCAAAGACAATGGCCTCTGACAGTGCTTCATGGACTTGCTTGCACACACTCACTCGCACACACACACACGCATGCTCAAGATAAACATATGCACCCCTCACACCACCTTCACCGTTCCCGGCATGATGTTGTTTTGTCAACTTGTTGCTTCTTTGTTCTGAGGTTTTTTGCAATCTCAAACTGTATCCTGCTAAGGATAAAGTGTGAAATATGATTTCTTTCCCTCTACTTACCTAATGTGGCCTCTTTTCTCATCTAACAAGGGCAGCGCCTGTGAGTGGGCAGCAAAGCCTCGGTGACCCGTCCCCCCTTGTCTTGTGTCATGATGTCTGTTTGGATGGGTTGTACTGGAATTATAATTTCCCCTCGGGGATCAATAAAGTATCTTTGAATTGAATTGAATTAAATGTAAAAGCATTATAAAATGAACCTTTAAAAAGGGTTTTTTGTCTAAGTGTTGCCTGTAAACAATATTGTGTTTGTACATTTATTCTTTAACAGCTTCACTTATTGCCTTTTTGTTTTTTGAGAAATGGAGTGGGGACTTTTATTTGTTTTGTATATTTTAGTTTTGGCCGAGAAATTTGGATGTTGTTACACTGTGACAAAACTACAATCAGTAAAAACAGCCATGTTGGAAGGAATTTCTCAACAGACATTGAGTCTTTCAACATAAAACCTCAAAACAATTAGTCTCCTGAAACTGTCTTATTGTGATTTGCTTGGGATATTAAACTCGAAATTTTTTTGTTGGAAAACAGGGATTATCAGTTGTCGGCTAAAAGCTGTAGTCAATAACCACTGGGAGCTTACTGTACACTGCATTAAAGGTTTTGAACTGTAGTAAGACTCAAAGCAGATGTCTGGACAAAGTTATGTTTAACTTAATGTTAGTTGAAAAACAAATCAGAGAAACTAAGCCATTAAGTTATTTTTTTATATAATTGCAGATCTTAACACGTAACTCTGAAAATACATTTAGAATTCTAGGAAGTTCACCATAAAACTTCTATATATGCTGAACATCTAAACAAAGAAATGACAAATGTTTTAGAAGCATGTTACAAAAAGGACCAGATTTTGATTCATTTAAAATTCTGACTTATCTAAATTTATTTGATCAAATCATAAGACTCACACTTATTTAAATACAGAACAGACACACATAAACTACTTGAGTCTAGTTTTGAAACAGTCTACAGATAATTAGTAATGGCCAAACACAATCAGAGCAACGACTGATATGTACTCAGTTTGTGGTCCGATTGATAGCAACAGAATGAAAAGATGGAGGTTAAACAAAGCCATTTCTCTCTAAAAGTGAAATCTACCAAACCTTTCTGTAAATAGCAGGGTTGCATCTATATACACAAGTCATGGTTTGGTATGTAGCTGGGTTTTAAGCAATTTTTTTATTATAAACAAACAAATACCAAAACCAAAGGTTTTGAAAAATCACAAAACAGAGACAGAAAATTCAAATAGGGCAGCAAATAACCACCCCAAAATTTCTTTGAAAATACTATAGCTATATAAGGTTTTAGTCCAAAGAGCTGTTAGCTGAAAACGTGGCCTACTGTGTTAGGTATTTGCCAGATTTTTTCCTGTTTCTTAAAACAATGACTCTGAAATTCTGTTCATTTGCTGCAGATACCTCTTAAAAATAAAACTTTTATTTGGAAATCCTGTAAAGCTCTTGTTCTAGTTTATTTTGTAAGACATAACACAAGAAATTACACGTTTGGCTTTATGTCATATAGTTATAAACCTAAAAACAGGAACGTTGCAGTGTCTTTTACTGAGACCATGTGGATACACATCTGTCCAATTTAATGTTGTTAC
Organism: Girardinichthys multiradiatus; assembly: GCF_021462225.1. Lineage (NCBI taxonomy): Eukaryota > Metazoa > Chordata > Actinopteri > Cyprinodontiformes > Goodeidae > Girardinichthys > Girardinichthys multiradiatus. Next base: position 3,390,867 of record NC_061795.1, on the reverse strand, counting down.
AGAAGCAGTTCATCTCCAAGAACTCCATGCCTGAGGGTTCCAGTGTCTGTAATGTACTTCCACAGCGGGCAGGTCACACATTGACCTCCCCGCTGTGCACCCAGGTAACCATTGTGCGTGGGGTGTTGTGAAGCAGATGCTGCCTGTATGAAAATGTCAGACAAATAGCGGCATTCTATCTGTGTTTCTGCAAACATATTGACCTTCCATACTACCCCACAGGTTTAAGTTTGAAAAGCAGGTGCTAACTGGGAGTCAAACATGTCTGCTGTCACTGTGGTGAGAGGGAGGAGTAGATGGAATGACAGATAACAGAGAGAGAAAATCTTCTGTACATGTGTCAACAGATTTGCATTGTCAAAACTAAAAATAGTAAAATAGATGAGAATAGAGGATCCTATGTAGGATTATCTAAGGTCTGATTTGGAGCCAATCACAAATAAACGCCATGACATAACTCCTATGATAAAACGCCTTGCAACACTTCTCTTGCATCTGGATCATTCCAGCGCACCATTGCTGTTAGTTTGTTGGCAAGACAAACAAAACAATTTCAGTACAATAATTGGAAAATAATTTATTTTTATGTACATAAATGTTAAATTTAAATTTTTGCAGGGCAGTGATGTGACAATATGTTTTAAAATGAGCAAAGTTATAATAAACAAATAGCCAACTCTTACAACAGACTGCTTTTATTCAATCAATTCAATTTAAAAATACTTTATTAATCCCAAAGGGAAATTAAATATTGTTGTAGCTCATTATGAAGGTTTCTTCAAAGAGCCATTGTAGATGCTGATGGCTGTGGGCAGGAAGGATCTCCTGTAGCGCTCCGTCTTACAGCAGATCTGAAGAAGCCTTTGACTGAAGACACTGTTGTTGTAGGACAGTCTCATGAAGAGGATTCTCAGGGTTCTCCATGATGTTCTTCATTTTATGAAGAATATGTCTTTCCACAAGGTTCCTCCAGAGGTTCCAGAGGAGTCCCCAGAACAGAGCCAGCCTTCTTTATCAGCTTGTTGAGCTTTTTTAAGTCCCTGGCTCTGATGCTGCTTCCCCAGATGATGGAGAAGAGATCACACTCTCCACAACAGACTTATAGAAGATATGCAGCATCTTGCTGCAAACACCAAAGGACCTAAGCTTCCTCAAGAAGTACAGTCTGCTCTGTCCCTTCTTGCAGATGGCTTCACAGTTGCATCTCCACTCTAGTCTGTTGTCCTGGTGAACACCGAGGTATTTATACTCCTCCACCACCTCCACTTCTTCTCCCATGATGGAAATAGTTTTTGACTTATTCCTGTTTCTCTTAAAATCTACAATCATCTCCTTTGTTTTAGTCACGTTCAAAATGATATGATTGTTTCCACACCATGCCACAAAGCGGTCCACCACCTTCCTGTACTCAGCTTCTTGTCCATCTCTGATCCACCCCACAACTGTAGAATCATCTGAGTATTTCTGCAGATGACAGGAGTCTGTCTTGTACTGGAAGTCTGAGGTGTACAGAGTGAAAAGGAATGGTGAGAGTACCGTCCCCTGTGGTGCTCCTGTGCTGCTGACTACCTGGTTAGACTCAACCCTTCAGTCTCACAAACTGTGGTCTGTTTGTCAGGTAGTCTTGAGTCTTCTGGAGTTTCTGACAAAGCAAATCAGGTTGGATTGTATTAAATGCGCTGGAGAAATCAAAGAACATGATCCTCACAGTGCTGCTGGCTTTGTCCAGATGACAGTGGGTTTGTTGAAGCAGGTGTATGATGGCATCTTCAACTCCAACTCCACAGCGATAAGCAAACTGAAGGGGGTCCTGATAGTTTATTGTTTGCTTATTCAGATAGGCCAGCAGGAGTCTATCTGGCAAAGGGAGCATCAGCATCTTCAGATTTGGTTGAAGGCAAACATGTAGAAGCAGAAGGGTCCATGGCCAAGGTGGAAGATAGAACATTTAAGGTGTGAGAGGAAAGCTGTGGGTCAAAGGAGGGTGGGATGTCTGTTTGGCTGTGAGCAGGAGAGGAGGATGCTGAGATTGTTTTTGAACTGAACCTATTGAAGAATGTCTTCAGTTTATTGGCCGTGTCGAGACCTCCCAGCAGGTGTATGATGGCATCTTCAACTCCACAGCGATAAGCAAACTGAAGGGGGTCCTGATAGTTTATTGTTTGCTTATTCAGATAGGCCAGCAGGAGTCTATCTGGCAAAGGGAGCATCAGCATCTTCAGATTTGGTTGAAGGCAAACATGTAGAAGCAGAAGGGTCCATGGCCAAGGTGGAAGATAGAACATTTAAGGTGTGAGAGGAAAGCTGTGGGTCAAAGGAGGGTGGGATGTCTGTTTGGCTGTGAGCAGGAGAGGAGGATGCTGAGATTGTTTTTGAACTGAACCTATTGAAGAATGTCTTCAGTTTATTGGCCGTGTCGAGACCTCCCAGCAGGTGTATGATGGCATCTTCAACTCCAACTCCACAGCGATAAGCAAACTGAAGGGGGTCCTGATGGTTTACTGTTTGGTTACTCAGGTGGGCCAACAGGAGTCTCTCTAGGACCTTCATAATGTGGGATGTCAGGGCAACAGGTCTATAGTCATTGAGGACTGATGGGTGAGTTTTCTTTGGTACCGGAACAAGACAGGTGGTCTTCCACAACACCGGAACCTTCTTCTGGTCCAGGCTAAGGTTGAAGAGGTGCTGCAGAATCCCACAGAGCTGTTCTGCACAGGCCTTCTGGACTCTAGGGCTGACATGATCTGGACCTGCAGCCTTATTCCAATTCAGTCTCTCCAGTTGTCTCTTCACTTGACTTCTTGAGACACACAGGTGGAAGGGGGAGGCAAAGGAAGCATCAGCATGTTCTGGTATGGTTGAAGGCAAACATGTAGAAGCAGAAGGGTCTAGGGCTGAGGTGGAAGATAAAAAATCTGAGGTGTTACTGGACAGCTGTGGGTCCTGTGGGTGAAAGGAAGGTGGAATGTCTGTTTGGCTGTGAGCAGGAGAGGAGGATGCGAAGCTTGTTTCTGAACTGAACCTATTGAAGAATGTGTTCAGTTCATTGGTTCTGTCCAGACCTCCATCGGTCTGATCATCCTTCTGCTTGAAGCCTGTGATCTTCTTCATCCCTGTCCACACATCTCTGATATTGTTTTGCTGGAGCTTGCTCTCCAGCTTCTTGTACACCTCCTTGCTGTCTCTTATCTTGACTTTAAGTTGCTTCTGTATACTCCTCAATAATTCTCTGTCTCCCTCTCTGAAGACTCTTTTTTTCTTGTTAAGCAGGTTCTTCAGGTCACTGGTGATCCAAGGTTTGTTATTGGGGAAGCATCTCACGGTTCTGGTGGGTATGATGTTATCCACACAGAAGTTTATATTGTCAGTTACACACTCAGTCATGGCATTGATGTCCTCTCCATTTGGCTGTCACAGTGCATCCCAGTCTGTAGCCTCAAAGCAACCTTGCAGAGCTTCTTCAGCTTCCTGTGACCATTTTCTCACAGTCCTCTTTATTACAGGTTGTCTCTGAACAAGGGGCTTATATTTCGAGCAGAGAAGAACAAGATTGTGATCTGATTTGCCTAGAGGAGGTCTTGCTGTAGAGATCTATGAGTCCTTGACATTTGTATAAAACAAATCCAATGTTTTGTTTTCTCTGGTAGAGCAGCTGACAAACTGTTGAAACATTGGAAGTGTAGCAGAGAGTGAAACATGGTCAAAATCACCAGAAATTGCCACAAAAGCATTGGGGTTTTGTGTCTGTAGCTTAGCAACAACTGAGCTGATGGCATCACATGCAGTGTCGGCAACAGCGGATAGTGTTACGTAAACTGTGGCCAAAATAACACTGGTGAACTCTCTGGGTAAATAATATGGACGAAAACCCACTGCCAACTGCTCAATATCTGGACTGCAAAGATTACACTTCACAGTTACATGTCCTGGATTACACCATCTGTTGTTCACCAGTACTGCCAGTCCACCTCCTTTACATTTACCGCTCCTCTTTAAATCTCTGTCTGCTCGTATGGTTAAAAAGCTCGGCAGAGAGACGCTGGAGTCGGGGATATGATCCTGCAGTCATGTCTCAGTAAAACACATAATACTGCATGCCCGGTAGTCTGGCTGGGTCCATTGTAGGGCTTGGAGTTCATCCACCTTGTTTCCCAACGTTCTCACATTGCCCATCATAATCGACGGAAGAGATGGTTTGAACTTCCTCCTTCTCTCTCTTCTCTTTTTATGTTGCTAATATTACATTTAGGCTAAAATATTGTGGCTGTTCAAACTCCGAACCTTCAAAAAAAGAACCCGGTGAGTCTCTGAAAAGAATGAAAAGTTCAAGGGAGGTAAACCTTTAATAAATTACTTGACAGATATATTTGCCTTTTTTATTATTTATTGGCCTATTTCTAAGTTGTAACTGATGCGAGTTACGTCAAACAAGCTGTGCACGCTCCTTTGGGGCTGTCAGCTCAGACACAGCACTGACCAGCTGCCTTGTGTGCGCACCGATGGCACACAGCTCTGCTCTCCTGCGCAATAACCTCTAATCCATCATTCTGATTAGAGGGCAAGCAGGATGTTGTCTTTGCCTCACTGGGTCCTTCCGAACCCCAAACATAAAGCATCTGCTTGCAGAACAACTTCAAACTCAGCCTTCTGTATGCGCAATTACGCACTCAGAGATGCCCAACGCAATTGGAACAGAGAGGAGAAATAAACTCATCAGGGCAGAGGCTGCGATGACAAACCTGCTGCTGTAAATAGTGACGACAGTCCAAAAAGCAGGAGCAGAACGGAACAGAAGGAAGAAATCAGCAACTGGATCATTCATAATGATGCAGCGCAAAAACCTCTGCATGTTTCAAGTGTCACTGCAGAGGATCTGGTTGCTCTTCCTCCAGTTCTGCTGGTGTCAGTAGCAGCCAGCCAGTAGCACCTGCATTTTCCTAATTTAAATATGGCGGTCTGCACTTCACCTGTTATCCATTGCTCGCACAGTCTTTGAAAATCGCACAAGCAATAAATTGCACAAGCAATTTGGCGCCCCCTGTTTGGGATCTTTGAAGTTCAGGCCCGTAGTCAGATCAAACCTCCACTAAGTAATTCTTAGCTGAAGAGATATTATTTAAAAGCAGTGTCTGTTCGGTCAAACTTTATTACAGTTATATTCATTAAACAGTATATGTGTTCCAGTGAGGCTCGTTAGAATAAAAGTATATAAAAAAAAAAAACAACCTTTAAGCAGGTATTAAACCTACTTTTTATTAGACCAACATTTCTGTATTAATAATGTTATATTTTATTGTTCTGATGTACGTTTCTGATCTGAAATATTGTGTTTTCAATGGCTATAAGCAGAAAATTATTAACAAAAATAAAGGCTTGAAAACATGTGTGTAATTAATCTATATTACGTGTTTCACTTAGTGAATTGAGTTACTGATATAAACTTTTCAATTAAATTCTAATTATTGAATATGGCTGTATATGAATGTTAATTTCATAGCCATTGAATGGTTCACAAAAATAATAAAGGGTTTACCATTCACCAGCTGTTTTATCTTCTCTCTTTAGTTAATAATGATCAGGTCCAGTTCTGACAACTTAGATGTATTAAACATCGTGAGCTGATCTGATTGCTTTAACGCAGAAGTAGCTCTTTTGTCAAGCTGCAGTCTGGACAGCAACTTATGTGTCGTCTGAGAGAGGGAGAGGAAAAAAAATTAAACAGAAGAAAATGTTCTTATTAGTTGTTTTGGCGTAGGTTTTACACATTTTTTCCCCAACAGAGAGAAGAAGATTAAAAATTGAGGAAAAGCTATTTTATATATGAAATTCAACCTATGAGAATTATTTTATCATTAAAGATTGTACTGGAAATTAGTGGATTGCTTGGCAACTCTACCAAATATCAAAAAGAATCAAAGGAAAATGGTGAATTACCATATAAAAATATGTATCGTAGAGAAATAATTACCAGAAGTAAGTTGTGTTCAGAAGCTGGTGGAAGGGTGGTTAAAAGTCTGCATAACTCGCTGTTGTTCCATAGCTCTTTTTTTGTCTTCACACCAGCTGTTGATAAAGGCAGAGATCAGCTTTGATCAGCGAGAGTAGGTGGAATGAGACTGACGGTACAGATGTGTACCTGAAGGCAACTCCATCTTCCTGCATTATTTCATTTTCATAAAAGAATTTTAATTTGTTAGGGTCTAAAAACTCAAGTATTTCTGGAGCTTTATTTTTAAAAGCCTTAACACCTCAAAATCCAGAGTTCAATTTGGACTGTCACAAAAAGTTTCGTTTTTTGGCGCTTTGATTAATATATTTAATACCTATATTCTAGTGTGTGCAAATATCAGAGAAAACTCAGACTCTTGGACACAGTAATAATATTGAAATAATTAACTCCAGCTGACTTTAAAAGACAAAACCAGACCTTTATCTGCTCCAGCATTTTCACTGCAGTCACAGTTAACATTTCTCAGTAAGCCATTAAAGTTGAAAAACTCCCATTGATAGACTGACAAACTTCAAATGTCAGCATTTGTTCAGACCACCCAGGGAAGAAAATTCAAATGCCACAGTTGATGCAACTGCAACTGAAGTTGTTTATTGTTTCACTAATTTATCAGTAGCAACCCAGACAACACAGGTGCTCCCACAGTAACTACAGGTGTGGAGATTCCAGCTGGAGGTGTTGATTCATAGGAGGCTTGGAGCTCAGTCATAAAAAAAAGTGGTAAAAGTGCTAGTACATACTTTTCAAGCAGATGTTATTACTTTTTAGGAACTGCAACAAAAAAAGAGGCATACTCTGCTCTAGAGTTGTTGCCAACCAAAATTAAACCTTTTCTTTGACATAACAGTTATATAGAGAATGAAACACACTGTCAGCAACAATTATTGGGCAGATTTATGAAGGCTTTGTATCTAACACAAAGTCAACTTTATTTGACTTGGTTTTTAGACATTTAGTCGCATAACATTACATCCAACTTGGAGATGAGAGGATGCATGATGCTCGTTTGATGAAAGGGAGACAAAATTTCAGCAACATTTTGAAAGAACTATGAAAAAAATGTTTTTTCTTTGGTTGTGCAATGAATTTGTAATCTGTGTAAAACTATCCTGTTCAGGTTCAACTAGTCCTTATATTAAAAATTATATTATTATATATTATATATATATATATTACACATTTTGTTGACGTTTCTTCTCCAGCATTGTTGTCAATAATTTTTTTTACTTCCTGAGGAAAAAAACAAACAAAAAACCTTTTTGAATATACTCATCTTCGTCAAAATCAACATAAACTGAGCAATTTGCAGACACAGACTCTTGCCCCCTATTTTCCCTCGCACCAGCTTACCTGATAGCTGAGAACCAGCTGGATGTTTAAAACCTCCGTAACATGGCAGAAGAATAGCCTTTGTGACCCACTTCGGTCGAAAAGGCAAAAGTGAAAGCGTTGTTCTGAGATATTTTGCTAATGAGGGAGACAGATAGGAAAGCCTAAGTATGTTGATCAACCCTTTCTCATCAGGCTAGGAAGTGCACCTTAAACACAGACATGCTGATGTTTATTAGCAATTTAAATAGGCAATAAAAGCTCAGTTTTCTGCAGCAGCGGAGTATTAAACATGACAGAAAGCATACACTAATATTATCTGTTTAAATACTAGCAACTATATACTCCTAGCCCCTTATGGCTTTGAATCGGGACATGTTTCAAATCTGAAGTCGGTTGTTATGACGGCATTGCTACTGTGTTTGGTTCAGTAGTCAAGAAACTAGCTACTTTACCTAATGATAAAAAGAGCAACATTAAAGAAAATGCTACACATTAAATTATAAACAAAATCTTTTAATTCTAGTAGTTAACAGTCAGTCAGTCATTTTCTACCGCTTATTCCAAAGTGGGTCGCGGGGAAGCTGGTGCCTATCTCCAGCAGTCTATGGGCGAGAGGCGGGGTACACCCTGGACAGGTCGCCAGTCCATTGCAGGGCAACACACAAACAACCATGCATGCACTCATTCATACACTTCAGGGCAATTTAGAGTGACCAATTAACCTAACAGGCATGTCTTTGGACTGTGGGAGGAAACCGGAGTACCCGGTGAGAACCCACGCATGCACGGGGAGAACATGCAAACTCCATGCAGAAAGACCCCCGGCCGGGAATCGAACCCAAGGCAACAGTGCTACCAACTGCTCCACCGTGCATCCCATCCCCTTAGTTAACAGTTTTGTTCTTTAATGCAATTTTATATAAAAAAATACGACTGAAGCTGAAAAAAGTCAGAAATCATAGCAACCAACCCTGCTGACTAATTTATAACCAAAGAAAATATGATGCATAAAGACCAGAAACACAAACATTTGCCTGGATGCCATCCTTGTTAACACTGTTAGGAAACTTAAATTTGTATTACTTGTTCCACTGAAGTCAAGGGAAATACTTCCATTAAGGATATTAGGATCTTGTCTAATTGCTTGAATGAAAAAAGGTGTCATTCTTAACTGTCTATGGGAGTGTCCAAGAGTTGGCCAAGATTTACAAATTTTAGAATGATGATAGGCACCAGCTCCCCTGTGACACACTATGGAATAAGCGGTAGAAAATGACTGACGGACTGTTCTTAAATCTCTTTCAGAGGCGTTAAATATAAATATTCCTCTGCATATTAAATTATGTGTGCTTAGAATTTACCCATTTGGCTTTACACAAACAAAGAAACAGACCCAACTACAGGAATTTAGACTTCTCCAAGCTAGGAGAACTTTTGCCTAGTTATGGAAGAGTATGGAGGCTCCTTGTATGAAGCGGTGGGCAAAAGAACTGTCAGATGGTCTTTGTGTTTGGAAAGATTAATGTGCATTGCCAAAGAAAAACAAAAGGAGTTTGTACACCTCTGGGAACCATAGAAAAGAAGGTAGAGGTCATCTATAAAAAGCATGATAGTCCATATATCTCCTCTGCTTTAAGTTTTATTTTTGAATATTACGTTGTACTGGTAAGTATTTACTGCAGGTTTTGTTTGTATCTGTGGGTGTACGTGTGTATCTCTGTAGAGTGATTGAAAGTTTAGTATCGTGATTACCCTATGTGACGTTAATTAGTTTTTTTTTTGAGCAATGCTTTAGAAAGGTAGAATGTTCAGCTGTTTAATCTAATAGTTTGCCATATCTGTTATTCATTCATTCAAATGTTCTACTCTTTTGATAACAAAATAACTGAGTAGTGATTTAATATGTTTTACCAGGGTTAGATTATGTTTACAAACTCGATTCTCTTCTCTAATTAACAAGCTATTTCCCCACTGGGAAACAAATGACCTTACTGTTTGCACCTGTTGACTAATAAGACTGAAAAATGTCAGAATAAGTCCAATATCCTGTTAATCTGGGGAGACCATTTACTTACGTACTCAACTCTTGTCACCCCTTATACTGAGACCCTGAATTATTAAAGCCTGTCCAACTGCTCTGACCCTGAACTGTAATTAGTTTAATCCAACACTTGTCTTCATGGTACACTTAATGGGGCCACAAAGTGAAACGTGTTGGAGAGGGTGTGAAAACATTGGTCCCCTAGGGTGGGAATACTGGTTAAACAAGGAGAGAAGGATGGAAAAACCATTAGGAAAACAGGCTTGGCAGAGGCTGTTAGTGCTACCTTGGAGAGAGGCGTAATGCTTTGGGGAATAAAGAGACTGGAGTTTTAAAACTTGAGCGTGGGGATGGAGGGCACTTGAGAAACTTGGTGAAAAAATAAGGTAGGGAAGAGGAGATGGTGAAAAGAGAGGAAGAACATGCAGGACTGAGAGAATAAAAAGATGACAACTCATTGCCAAGCTACTCTTCATCACAATGAATGTTGGTCCCACTTCTCTGAGAACCAATTATCTCCTCCTGGATGAGTTAGAGAGTTATTTAGTCTTGGTGGGAAGTGCATCGGGGGAGCTCCCTCAATGCTAAGCAGAACCATGCGCTGGGATGTGTACATGCTCTAGGCAGGTCAGCGTGGGGATTTGATTTCATGATCATGCTGCCATGAGAGTTGATATGGTTCAGACCGTGCTCTCCACATGGTGCTGTTTGCACGTTAATTTCCCGGCTGATTGTTTCATGGAGAAATTTCTGACTCCTCTCCTTCCATCCTAATTCTCACCAGCACCTTGTTTCCCATCTGTTCTTCATATTTTTTGGCTCTCCATCAAATTATTTGTTTTTTTTTGTTGTTTTTGCCTATTTGTTTCTTGGCTTTTTAATAGTTTCTCAATGCAAGAATAAGGAGTAAGTATACATTAGTTTTATAGTGTTAAGACAAGAGTTTAAACCAGAAATATATAACAAGATGTAATTGCTTTGATTTAAATAAACACAAAACAATCACTCCTACTGCTGCCAAACTAATATAGCCTCTTATGGTTAAAGTTATAAGGATGTTATGTATAACTTTAACTAGTTGTTAATTTAAGGTATAATAGTTGTTTAAGTAATCAGGCTCTCTATAGTTGGTTATAAAAGTGATGGGTGAAGCCTCTTTATACCCTGTAACTGTCTGTTAGCAATGCACAACATGGACTTACAGTTTTCTTAAAACATTTTGTGGTATTTATTGCGATATAGATAAAAGGTGATAAAGAAAATATTTATAGGTTTCTCACGTTTATTTTGGTGATGCATTGTCCCTGCCCCACAAACACTGCTCTAAATTAAAAGTACCTAATTTTAAATGGGATAATTCAATATGCCAGTAACATTAAGCAGTGCAAATCTACTGCTGAACAACATACCAGTGCCAATTATTGATGCTCTGAAGGAAAACAATTGTTGAAACAACAAAAAAAAACAAAAAACAATCCCATCCCAACTGTGCTGTTAGTTTAGAGAGTTTGCAAACATCATTTATATGAAACATCTCAGCTCTTACCTTGATACAGATGCTAAAACATTTCCAAGCAATGTAGTTTGCCTGCTCTAATAAATAGGGCCTCTGCAGCTGCTCAACATAATTACATCAACTATAATAATCCATCAAAATCGTTTTTAGGATGTTTTTCTTTTACTTTTAACATTTACAACTCTTTCTGTCTAAAATGCTTTGTAAGGTTATGGTAGGCAATATGATCAGGACATGACATAATACCCTCTGGATTTTCACTGACAATGAAAGAGTTTTTCACTCTTTGCACTGATGCTCAAAGTAAAATGGCAGCAAAAGAGACACTGTGCTGGCAGCTGCAGCTCCATGTATGTCTGATGTGAGCTTCTCAGTTGTTTGTTCAAATCAGAGTTAGAGTCCTTTAGAAAGAAATGATAAAGCCACATCTTTTTGGGTCAAGTGTTGGTAGAGTGTTATAGACCTTGCAGATCATATGTGAATAGTTTTTTGCAGTGAAGTAGGAGGGAGAACTTGCCTCAATGAGGCAAGTCAGACCAACATAACACCCCACTGAGGCTATCAGTAAGTTGCTAATTTTTAACAGGTAATGTTCGCTTATGCCATCCATCATATTTACTACTTGAAGAACAGCCTTGCTTTTTAAATCCTTCTCAAACATCAGAGCATCAGCCTTTAAAATGCTTGGCCCTGGTTGTAGCGTTGCTTAGTTTTATTGCCCTACTCTGAAGCCAAAGGGGGTTTATAAGCAGTCTTTCCTTTTTATTGCCTTTTTGACTGAAGATGGGCATAGAGGACTTTGCCTGGAGGTCCTTGCCTCATTACCAGAGTTTCAAACTCTGTAAGCAGCTGCTACTGTTTTGATTCTTGGCTATGATTGTGTAAAAGGCCTCTGCAAGGAGTGTATGTCTGTAGTGCTGCTGTGTGAAGTTGTGAGCCAATTTGGGAAGATGCAAGGTGCGTACATCAGGTGAGTTCGGCACCAATCGTTGATTGGCTCGGTCACAGCTACAGTTTTAAATCACACATGGCGGATAAAGACTCTGCTGTCATGATAAATTGAAGTTTTCAAAGGCTTGAGTCATCTGAAGTATGGTGATACTTTAGGTTACGTGATAAATAAAATGCTCTGCAAGGTTTTGCTGCGTACCAGAATAGTACAAGCGGCATTGTCATCATGTTCGAAATAGCTCGGACCCACATACAGAGAGCCTCAGGAGGAGGAAGTAAAATAAAGATTGACTATTGAAGATAGTCAGGAACGGACGAAATATCTCACTGTAAGGAGAGAAGTGAATAATGGATGAGTACGGGTAACGGAGGGAAAAACAAAACTAAGAGCAAGTAGTTATTTTGATACTGAGATCAGCTTACTGAGTTAAGATGGTCAGGTCGCCAGGGGGAATGAGATTCAGGATCCAGGTCTTAAGCAGGTATATCCTTAGAGAGTTCACTTGGTGCTGTTCTGTGGAGCTCAGGTTACAGTAAACAAGTTCGATCTGCAGTGGCTTACATTGGAGGGTGGACAGGGTACGCTTGTGGCTTGGCCCAGGAAACGAAGAGGACAAGAAGCTGCCAGCTTGATACAAATCCAAACGAAGGTAAATCACAGGATAGGAATCCTCAGAACGAAAACAGGCTTGATCATCTAGAGTAACTTTCAGAAACGTAGTCCAGAAAACTCAGTGACATAGATCCAAAGTTTAGGCTTTCAAAATCTGCAGAGGAGCAAAAAACAAAGTTAAACGAGGTCGAAGTACGAAGCATAACTTGGAGTGTTGCTAGAGTTTGTACCACTGTGGCAAAACACTCTCACATTGAAGTGCCGGCAGCCTCCTGCTTAGGTACTCCTTCTGGCAATCAGTGGAACAAGTCGCACCTGTCACCCAGCACACCTGAGAGCTCCAGCACCACCTGAGAATGAGCAGATGTAGCAAGCACAAAAACACAAATACACACCCAGATCCTGACAGGCATGACCATTTGAAGAGACCATACTGCCAGGCTGCTAATGAGCTGACAGAAAAGACAAAGTCAGTTAAAGTATTTTAAGCTGCTGAGTGAACTCTGTGAAGGCAGATGGTTTTAAAGAATGAATGTTTAAAGAAATTTATGATGCATGTTTCATTAATTATATGTTAATTTCAAGGCTTTACGTAGCCGACCAAATCTACTTTATCCAATTTTAATCACATTTAAATGTGGAGATAATGTTGTTAACTATATGAATCAAGGTTAAGATGGTAGAAAGACTTGTTTGTTATTGGAAAAAAATTATGATCACAATCATTTAATCAAATATTCTTTGAGTTTGGAAAAATAATTAACTTATTGAGCTTTTATAAATTATCTTGAACACAACATTTTTCCAATTTTACATTGTACCTTCTTGTTGAACCTTTTCTTAACATACACGGGTGCACGAACAAAGGTGTGGCTGGTTGGGATAAGCAGAGGATGAATGGTGGACAGTCCACAGCTGCATCTTTTTAGGTGTCATCTCCATCCAGGCAACCAATCCTCATTCATCAAATCACAGACAGGTACCTGCACACTGAAATTTGCATATAAAAAAGCAGCATCTTACGACCCCAGTCGTAACAAGGATCTCCCAGTGGAGCTCCATAGCCAGGGGCCTAGTGTTGTCTTGTCATTTTTTTATGAAGTCAGTTTGATTAGCTGAAGATTTTTGGATTTCTTTCCTTTGGATTGTTTTGTTTTTGTAAATATTTTTACTCTATCATCCATTCTCTGTACAATGCACTTTCACTTGCTGGGGTGACAAAAAACAATACAATCAAGCACCAGCTGAAGTATGAAGTCTGTTAGTCCTCCTTCCAATGGTTGGCCAAATCTCTGGTTTCAAACTTTAAAAGCTTAGCTTACCATACCAGAAGCTGACCCATGCCAGGTCCTGACATACGCTGCAACATCTAACAGTGAACCCGCTTAGCTGGGCTGCACTTTGTTTTGTTGACCTGTTTGATGTTTCAGCTTCTTAGAAGCCCATCAGCTCATTACTGTAACGAATTTGCCTCTTAATTAGTCCAGCCTTTAGCCTTTTAGACTTTGCTGGAGGCATAAACACACAGCGATGTCATTTTGTCATATTTGTATTTTCTTCCCACCGAGGTATCTCCACATCCTTAGGGCTCTGCCCCTCTCACTCCTCCCTTCGGCTCCTGGCTTGATTATGCCTTTGAATGAATAGTTGTCTCCGCTAGGAGCAGAGGTTACCATACAGGTAAGCCTCGGCTGTCCTATTTGAGGGGCTTCAGTGATAGCGGTGAGTCTCCTCTCCCGGCCTGCTCGGCTCTTTTTCATGCCTTTGTCTGTTCTCGTGATTAACTGCCAGCTCTCGTGGCTTGGGTGATTTCTGCTTTGTGTCAAGAGCTCGACTGCAGACGGCATCCTGTGAAGAGAGGGGGGCTGGATTGGAGGGTGGGACATCTGCCGGGACTGGAGATTCAGCTGATCAGCTCTGAGGTGTGGGAGATTTATGACCCCCCCAGAAAAAAGCTGTGTCTGCTGAGAGAGTGTGAACCATAAATCAGGGAGAACTGGGTCAGATTGGGTCAGCGCTCATCTGCTCAGTGCTGATCTCTTTTCCTAAAGGTGTGGGTTTTTTTTTGCACCTGACACTTCAAGCGACTTTTTGCAGATTTTGCTGCTGGATTTTCAGACCTGATGGCACAGATTTCCCATTTTTTTCATGCAGGTACAAAAACTTGCAATAAAAAGCCCCTTGAATTTTTCATGTTTTTTCATGTTACAGCCACAATACATGGTTTTCTTTTTTTTTTCTTTTTTCTCATGCCATGCATTTTGATTTAGCCCTCTGGAGCCAATACTATATGGAGCTAACTTCTCTGCAATTACAACTGCAGGTCCTTTGAGGGATGTCTGTACTGGTTTGCACATCTAGAAACCACTGTTTTGGCCATTCTTCTTTGGAATATTAGCTCAAGGTTGGATGAGAGCATCTGAGCAATAATTTTGTCTTGCCACAGAATGTCAGTTGCTTTTATTTCTGAACTTTAACTAGGGGTGACTTAGAGTTGTTTCCCTGCAAGGATGACCTCCACCCCAGCCTCAACTCTCACAACAGATTTTCCTCCAGGATTGTGTTATATTTAGCTCCATCCATCTTCCAATCAACTGTGTCTGAACACGACCTGATGCTGCCACCACCATGTTTCACCTTGATGATGGTGTGTTTAGGGTGATGCGCAGTGTTTTTGTTTTTTCACACACATGTGGCCATAAAACTTACTTTCTCCCACATGTTAGCTGGGTTCCCTACATGACTTGTGGCAAACTGTAAATGGGACTATTAATGACTTTCGTTCAGTAATATCTTTCATTTGGACACATTTACATAAAGGCCAGATTTGTGGAGTGTAGTTTACAGTAGATTCTCCCACCTGAGCGGCTCTTCCTTCTGGGTCTTTAAGTTTAGGTGGTGTGTTGGTAGGTTTGGAGTTGTGTCATAACCTATGTTCAGATGATGGATTGAAAAGGGCTCTGAGAGATGTTCAACACTCTGGGTAATATTTTAAACTTCCTTGCAACTTCCTCTCTGACCTGTCTGCTGTGTTCCTTGTTCTTCATGATGGTGTTTGTTCACTAATGTTCTCTAACAAACCTCTGAGGCTTTTACAGAATAGCTGGAATAATGCTGAGATTAAAGTACAGACAAGTAGACTTTAGTAATTAGGTGACGACAGTAGGTTATTGACTGCACTGGTTTTTATACAGGTGTATCAGATTAAAGGGGCTAAGAACAAATACATGCCACACTGTTCAGAATTGTTATTGAAAAATGCTAATTAAACCCATGTGTACTTTTCTTTTTTCACCAAAGTAAAGAGCTGCTTTGTATCAATCTATACTTAAAATCCCACTGAAACACATTAAAGGTTTTGGTTGTAATGTGATACCATGTGAAAAACATCTAAGGGGTATTATTACTTTTTATGGTCTCGGTAAATTACAGATTTCCTGTCGTCAATCACATCTGCTAGTGAAATTATGTTTTGTTCTTAAAAAGCCCATTAGCTGTTTTAAGTGAGTCACCAGTAATCCTTCCATTATCTCTGGCTATGTTCACACTGTTGGCCTTTAGTCTGTGATCGTCTTAATCACCCTAATTATATCATATTTGTCTTTTTGAGAGGCTGATGAAAATGAGACTGCATGTTCCCATTCTGGCAGCGACTTGTAACTGAATAC
Organism: Girardinichthys multiradiatus; assembly: GCF_021462225.1. Classification (NCBI taxonomy): domain Eukaryota; kingdom Metazoa; phylum Chordata; class Actinopteri; order Cyprinodontiformes; family Goodeidae; genus Girardinichthys; species Girardinichthys multiradiatus. The sequence goes on along the minus strand of NC_061795.1, from coordinate 3,374,736 downwards.
ACACAACGCATTATGCTCTCTGATTCCAGTCTGTTTGATTCCTGTCGCTGGTTTGACTAGTTGTGAGATTTGTCTTCCTAAGGGCCGCTGAAGCCAAAGTGAAAAATTGATTTTTCAGCTGAAGGATTAGCATTGGAGTTATGGCTATAGGCATGCATTACATTACAGTGATTCATGCCACATCCATGCATCAAAGTGTGCTGAGAAAAATCTTTATTAGCGGATGCGTACGTCTTATATTATAGAAAAAACCTGCATGGAGTTGACTGTAGTCTTTAGTGTCAAAGAAGTGGGCGCCGAGTATGGAAATAGCTCTGAATAACTTGACGATACTTGTCGAAGTTCAGACAACCTGAGTAAGGAGATAAATAATCTTTGCCAGGAAGGATGGATCTTAATTTATTTGTGTCTGTATTGTTCCACAAAGGGCCTTTGCAGGATGTGGCTGAAAATCAAACACATGCAAATAAAGGCTGTGGAATGGAAATGACTGCGAAACATCACAAGGCTCTCCGTGCGGCTGCCAAAGCAGCAGGGAGTTGTACTTGTGTTTACGACAACATTGGTCATATTTTCTCCCATTTCGTTTTAAGCAGGTGTGTGATACACTCGGTGTTACTGTCTCCCACCTTCATTGTGCCAAAATTTGAAAGGCTTACAGTGCATGTGCACGCCAGAAGCCCTCAGTTCGAATCAAACGTTTCATCGAGCTCTGAACAGCATATTTGCTGTTAACTCTGAAGCGCTAAACTGCTAGAAAAAGGCAGCGGTGATTTTACAAGCTAAATGTGTCATTTACATACTTTGTTAGAATGGTTTGGAGGGTAGCTGAGTGGACTCTGGAGTGATGTTGTCCACACTTTTTTACACATGCAGTTTACCATGAGTTATTATTGCTGAAGTTTTGGAGTTATGATGGCTTTTTATTGTCTGTGTTGCTTTAATGAGTAACACAAATGGTATAATAAGATCCCAAGGGGCAGCTATTAGCGTGCAACTGGTTTATTACTGCAGTCCAGTTTTACTGTTGACATTAGTTTGGTCTCAGGACTTAACTGCTAAACTGTGATGATGCACATTAAAATGCCTCCCACAGCAGTTTAGTAGCATTGTAATTATATGGTACAGTAAAGTGCTGCATTTATTTTCTTCATTTTATCCATAAAGGGAAAATAATTAAAATTAGACTGCTGTACAACATGGACAAAATGCTGTACAAAAATGTCAAATTTGTGTGTTCTTCTTAAAGGATTAGTCTTTGTGGCTTGTAGTTTAATACCATTGGACTAAATGTAACCTTTTGTCATACAGTTGCAGTCAGAAGTTTAATTCAACTCATCATGGGCATGAATCTCATATTATTTCCATCCCTTTTTCACACTGGTCCAAAATAATCAATTAAACTAACACTTTTTAATGGAGTTACCTTTTTTTTTTATTTGCAGTATTATAAATGTACAACCCCAATTTAATCAACCTATATACAATTAAAAACCCTACAAAGACAAGATATTTAATGTTCAAACTGATAAACTTCATTGTTTATTTGCAAATATTCACTCATTTAGAATTTCATGCGTGCAACAAAAAAGCTGGACAGGCAACAAAAGACTGGAAAAGATTAGGAATGCTCAAACACCTGTTTGTAACATTCCACATGTGAGCAGGTTAATTGAAAACAGGTGAGTGTCATGATTGGGTATACAAGTAACGCACTGGAAGGCTTAGTCATTCACAAGCCAAGATGGGATGAGGTTCATCACACTGTGAACAACTGCACGAGCGAATAGTCCTACGGTTTAAGGACGTTTCTCAGCATACAATTGCAAGGAATTTAAGGATTTCATCATCTACAGTCCATAATATCATCAAAAAATTTTGAGAATCTGGAGAAATCTCTGTGTGTAAGCAGCAAGGCTGAAAACCAACATTGATTGCCCATGACCTTTGACCCCTTCAGAAGGCACTGCATTAAAAAGTGCCATCATTCTGTAACAGATATTACCATGTGGACTCGGAAACCCTTCAGAAAACCATTGTCAGTTAATACAGTTCGACCCAAAGTGAAAAATTATGCTGCAGTTTGACAAGTCCATATTTGAAATTGTTTTTGAAAATCATGGTCATCATATTCTCTGGGCCAAAGAGGAGAAGGACTGTCTGGATTGTTATAAAAACAAGTTCAAAAGCCAGCATCTGTGACGGTATTTGTGTGTTCGTGCTTATGGCACGGGTAACTTGCCCATGTGAAGCCACCATTAATGCTGAAAGGTACATACAGGTTTTGCAGCAACATCTGCTGCCATCCAAGCAACATCTTTTTCAGGGACGTCCCTGCTTATATCAGCAAGTCAATGCCAAACCACATTCTGCGCATGTTACAACAGTGTGGCTTCGTAGTAAAAGAGTGCAGGTACTAGACTGGCCTGCCTTCAGCCCAGACCTGTCTCCTGTTGAAAATGTGTGGCGCATTTTGAAGAGCAAAATATGACGACAAAGACCCCAGGCTTTTGAGCAACTGAAGTTGTACATCAAGCAAGAACGAGAAAAAACTCCACTTACAAAGCTTCAACAATTAATGTACCCCGTCACCCCAACGCTTACTGAGTGTTGTTGGTAAGTGGCCGTGGTAAACATGCTCCTGTTCTAGCTTTTTTGGAACATGGTGCAAGCATCAAGTTCACAATGAGTGAATATTTGCTAAAAACAAAGTTTATCAGTTTGAACATTAAATATCTTGTCTTTGTAGTGAATAGTGAATTCAGTTGCACACGGGTTAGACAGGATTTGTAAATCATAGTATTCTGTTTTTATTTGCATCCCAATTTCATTTGAATTGGGGTTATATGAATGCATGTTTGCGAGTGCAGTTGGGCCAATTTGGCTCTATTGTAAAGCTTTGAGTGGTCGGTATGAGTACAAACTTTATAAATTTTGTGCAATTTACCATTACAACTATTTATTTTACCCCAATGAGGTATAACTTATTATTATTATTATTATGCACAACGGTGTGTTGGTCACCATTTTGCTGCTAAAGCAGTCCTGACTCATCAAGCTTTGGACTCCGCTAGAGTCCTAAAGGTGTGCTGTGGTATTTAGCTCCAGAATATTAGCAGTAGAATCTTTAAGTCTGGTATGTTAACAGGTGGGGCCTTGATGGATCGGACTCAAGATAATGGGAATTTGCTGAAGTCAAACTTATTGTTGAGCATCTCAACCCATTGTTTTGTATAGTACACATTATTTCATTATTGACACCCTGATTGGTCTGCAGCTGTTCTAGAGCATTTTTATCAGAAATTCTTCTTCAATTTGAGCTAAAATGGTTTGTCTGTTGGGCTGAAAAAATACAGGTATGAGGTGCATCATTGAGCTTTAAGTGCCTATTACCTTGTTGCCGGTTCACCATTGCTCCTTCTTTGGACCACTTTTTATTGACACTAAAGACTCCAAACTGGAAATAAACCATCTGAGCTGGAGCTGAGATGCTCTAACCCAGTTGCCAGCCATCCCAATTTGGCCCTCACACTCAATTTCACATTTGCTTAAATCCTTACACTTTTTCTGTGTCATCGGCCTACATGTGTCATGATTACAAAAACAGTAAAACTCTTGAGTAGGAAGTGATGATGACAAAGGACTGTGATTAAAAATGTTTTATTTTAAGATTATGTTGATATTAGGGTGTAGGTATTGGCTGCAAAGATGGAGCTGAAGGTAGGTGCTGTGGAGAAGAAACTGGAAATAAATCTTCTGCAAAACATTGAAACCGATTATTGGCAATTTGATGTCTGCTTACTTGTAAGGGTGGGAAGTACTGTGGACATTGATGGGGGATAGAAGTACGTGAGTGGAAATTCTGGTGTGTTTGGACCAGGTAAAAGCCAGAAATATAGTAGGAGGCTGGGGTCGCTGCAGATAATGGATCGATGGTCGGTGGGCAGGCAGGTAAGTTTGATGGATACAGTTTGACTTACCATCAAACTAGGTAATCAACAAGGAGCTAATCACAAAGGAAATTGCAGAGTCTAAGTTAGTGTGACCAAAAGGATGACACAACCAGGCAATGAAAAATCCAAATGGTCCTCTTATACACAGACCCTGATGAGCAAATGTAAAACAGGAGTACATGAAGTAATTAGCAGCAACAGAAATGGGAGGAGGTAGATGAGTATGCGAGGGAGAGAAAAGACAGAGACCCAACGATCAACACAACTTAGGTGTCTCTAAGCTAACTGGTGCAAAAGAGACCACATTTATGCCTAGTTTACACAACAAGATAATAATGCAGATTTATGACCCAATCTTCCCTTTCTGACAATCTGGACGCACGATCATCGTGACAACTTTAAAGATAACTTTATCTATATTCCTGATGTGTGTGGTGTGTTAAGAGGGATTTAGTCTGCTTGGAAGGACGTTGGGATCGCCCAGAACTTAAGTCGCTGGATATTCAAAATGTTGGATTGTCTTGGCCCTAGCGTGTGGGGTGTTCCCCGAGGACAAATGAGGGAGAGCTCAATGAAATATCAGAAGAGAGAACAATATAAACACAATGTGTAACGTTTCCTGAGAAGAAAAAAACACAACTCCCTTGCGTTTCATTGTGTAGGAAATAGAGCCCCTGCTAGCACTGTCTTTACTCCTTTAACCAAACTGCCACAATGAGATTCAGCACCTAATTCCCAGAGGCTTAACCTCAGCCAATAGGAGAGAAGCTGAGGCAGTGACCCTGTTCAAAAGATCTATAAGTCCAACCCTGTTTGTTTTTACATTTCCAGCTGCCTGTTGAGGATAAAAAGACAATACAGAGACCAGGGAATGTAAAAAAGAGAGACAGGAATAAATGGGCTCAGGGAAATTTGTTGGGTAAGAAAATACAACAGGGAAAAATTTGAGGGGAAAATGTATCAGTGTTTAAGAAATAAAAGGACAGTTAAATAATTTGTTTTTGATGGGGGGAAAAAAACATGTTTTAAATATATTTGGGTTGTAATAAATATGCAGGAATGAAAAGGAAGAAACAGCCAAAAATAAATTTTGTAATAAATAAAGGAAAAATATAGCGTTCAAGAAAAAAATATTTGATTTCAAAATTTGTGATTTAAATAAAAAATAGTGGATTGAAGTAGAAAAATATAACTGATCAATTATTGAATACATTTCTTTTTTTTATTATTTTGTTCCATTTAATGGCACACTAATTTATATTTATAGCTACTTTATGGCCCAGTAATTATTTTGAGTCGTTTATGTTTTTCTGCATGTATTAACTATGGCAGAATAAGGCCTCCAAAGTCATCAATCAAACACTTTTTATATGTTTTCACTGGTATTTTGATGATATCTCCTTGGTGATGAGCTTCAAACCTTTTAGAAAGCCTACTTTGCATCACCTTAATATTTGGCTCCTTCCACGGATTGTTTGTCAGATTCAACTACGGGCTCTAGCTGGGCCCCTCAACAATTTAGAAATTGCTTCCAGTCCAAATAAACATGTTGGTAAAATTAAAAAATGTGTTTAAACTTTAGTCTGACAGGGATATGGATAAATTTACACTTAACTGTGTTAACGCTGTTTATTCAAATATTAGTAGGAGTATATATATATATTGGTGCTTATGTGTAATTTTGTCTGTTTCTGGATTACAGGTGTTAGGTATTATTTAGTCAACTCAGAGGTAAGAACGATACAGTCAGAGTTACTTGCAGCAAGGGTAGCCCACTTTGCAGTGAAACTACAAAGTTTTTGACACCCTATCTCTTTATTTATATGCACAGTTCAACAGACAGTTCAGACAGGGTGTGTGTGTGTGAGACGGAAAGGAGGCTGGTTCACACAGAGATAACAATGATCTCACACACACAGGGAGGAAGGCATAGTTCAGGTGCCTTGCAACACAAAGTTTTTACATGATTGATTACAAGTTTTTGCACCCATCCAACAGTCCCTCCTTTTATCACAAGTAAAAACATTTAATATAAAAACGAGTAAGAAAAATACTTTGTATGAGCGAAAACCCACGGACGGTAAACAGATTATATTTTGTGGGAAATACTCATACGGCCCCGCCGCCCTCGGCGACCATTAAAAGTTAAATGTTGATTAATACTTGAAATCATAAAAATAAAAGAATAATACTTGAAATCATAAAAATAAAAGAATAAGAATAATACTTGAAATCATAAAAATAAAAGAATAAGAATAATACTTGAAATCATAAAAATAAAAGAATAAGAATAATACTTGAAATCATAAAAATAAAAGAATAATACTTAATTAATGAAAACAGTGCAACATAATAAAGGAATTTCAAAATCTGCCCTGTTTATGTCATCATTGTACTTTTTCTCATTTCACTTAAGCAACAACTTCTTCCGATTTTCTGCTGTAAGGTCATTTTATGAAATACAATGTATGAGTACACTCAGGCTTTTGATGTGATTTATTTACAACATGTCATCATAATCGTCCCCTTCATTTTCGTGCATTTCTACCTAGTTCAGTGTTGCATATGCCACCATGAACAATACCAGAAATTCTGTAGGAATGGATGTGCGTCATGTTCTTCCGTCAGTGTTCTGAGATGGGTCCCGTCTGATGTCCATCTCTCCTGGTTCGGTATCACCTCCTGTGGATCCTGCTTTAGATAGAGAAAGAGTCCTGCTACCAGAATTAAGCTCAGGCTTATCAGTCCTGTCCACATGTTACAGCGAGCCATTTTATAATTGGGCGCAGATCAGCTGTTTTCTTCACCAGTTTGAGACGCTGGGCCATAGGGGTCCTCCAACTCCTTTGAACCCGGACTTCCTTCTGCTTACCCCGTCGGTTGGTTTGGCTCCTGTAGCGGCAAAACCGGCTTACAGTGGCTTTTATGGATCCAGGAAGGCCTCTCTGCTATTTTCAGAGCTGTGGGCGTTGTCAGGAGCACTTGAAACGGCCCTTTCCACCAAGGAGTGCTCCAATCCTTCCTGTGGAGTGTCTTAATCAGGACCAGGTCTCCAGGCCTCAGGTTGTTCTGTGGGATAGGAGCAGAGATTATCGGCAGACCACTGGACATTTGTTCTTCTTTTGTCTGCAACATTTTATTCATCCACTCAGCTAATGAAGTTTCCTGTTGTGCTTTCTCTATTTCATTCATGTCAGAGGGCAGAGAAAACGGTCTGCCATGTACTATTTCTTTGAGAATACAAATTCACATCAGCAACTTGGTGCCACGTGATCTCAGGCTCAGAACACAGTGGGTGGAGTTATACAATGATGTACAGTAGGTGCAGTTGTTAGTATCTCATGTAGACTGACATATACTGTTGCATTTGGAGAGGATCTCAGATTAAATAAACATAGTTAGAGCTTCAATCCAGGTTCATTTTGTGTCTGCAGACTTTAGCCAATTTTTCTTTTCTTTTTTTTTTTTTATACATAAAGAGCAAGATTCAAAACATTTTCAAAAGGCAGATTGTGGCAGAATGTAGACAAAACTGCTTATTGATTGACAAAATAACATTCAAGCACACAATCACCATATTAAAAGGCTCTACTTCTAGAGAATCACTAAACGTCTGAGGTCCGGTTTTGGCCCGCGGACCTTGAGTTTGACACATGCAGGGTAGAGTTACAATTTTTTTTTTTTTTCAAACCTTTCAGCAGAGACAGGCTTCTGCTGTTTGCAGAAGTTTTATCTTTGTTTTCAGGCAGCTGCATCTCTTTGTCAAGGTCATTTCACAGAGCTGAAATTTTACTTCTCTCAAAGAGGAAAAATCAAGAATGCACACAATCTGAGCCAAATATGGAATTATTTCCCTGTAAAATGAATCTTTTGCATTTTATCATGATATTGTTGGTAGTATAACACCATAGAATGATTTTTAAAGCACCTGTTTCTCACTAATGCTTGCCTACAAAATCTTTTACTCTCAGATTACTTCTTTAACAACATTCTGTTCTCTCTTCTCTAGTCATTGTTCACTGGGTTGTCCAGTTGGACAGTTTCCATGTTGTCCACATTGTCACCTCCTATTTTAACTTCTTTTACAACGTCCTCTAAAACCATCTCTTAGTCTTTATAATTTGGGGATACCTTGGTATTCTAACCTGGGATGGGTGGCAGTCCTCCCCCCTTTATTTGTTTTCAGTTAAGCTGAAAGTTTTTTCCTGTGCTTTTCTTAAGGCCTCAGTATTATGGCTATGTCAGTTAAAGGCTGCTCTTATTGTTTTTTTTTTAATTAAACTTTTTGTTTTAATCTGTTTATCAACTGTGAGCACTCAGGGACTGAAAAGTCCCCTTTGAAATTATAATCTGGCAAGGCTTTTTATTGTCTCTTGAATCTTTTGAATGCATAATCTCCAGTTTAAGATCCCCGTGTAGTTTTAGGATTTCAGTGATAATTAAGTTACCTGAAAATCCGTATTTTTATGCCATCGTGTACATATTTCTGTTAAATCAGAGCTTTTTCTCTGTCCCTTCCCCATTGTTCTTTGTTATTTTTCTCTTTTTAGTTTTCATTATTTCTAATTTTAGATCCCCTTGTAATTTTAAGACATCCTTTGTATCTAATTTGCCCAAAAACCCATGTTTTTTATTTTTTATCTATGACAGATCATACCTGCTCCTTTTACATAGTTCTCCATAAACTTTACCTCCCCTTCTAAGTCAATTAGTTTACTTTGTTTCTTCCCCATTATGTTTTATGTTAGTTTAATTGTAGTATGAATGTCCCAGATAAAAGGTCACTGGCATGAGACTTATGGAGAGGACATTAACACGGCCTTCTACTGCAACTAATTCGCAGCGGTGTTAATTTTCTGGAATGAAATCCGACCTGAATCTCCAAAGTCACCAGTACGTAGTTTTAATCTGGGCAAAATAAAACACAGGACTAGCAGAATCCGGCTGATTCTATTAAAATGCTTAGTCCTCCATACACATACAACACAGTCACACAGTTAGTTTCAGGTACCTTGTAATTTTTCTAAGTTAACTTGGTGTTATTTTATAAGCTCAATTTACTCCGTTCTTTTTACTTTTATAGCGCTTATTCTATTCCCTCGCAGGGGAATAACCCTTAGTCGTTTTATTTGGCCCCCTTCTTGGCGGGGCCCTACCTTAATTTGTCACTATTCCTTTCACGGTGGAATAAAACCATCCCAATGCAGCGTCCTTACCGGCGACGTACTACCAACGACTTTTAAGTACTTTTCTTCTTTTATTTATATAACTCTTACTCTATTCCCTCGCAGGGGAATAATCCTCAGTCGTTTTCTTTAATCCCCTTCACGGCGGGATTGTACCAAATTTGTCACTATTCCTTTCACGGTGGAATAAAACCATCCGAATGCAGCGTCCTTACCGGCGACGCACTACCAACGACTGTTAAGTACTTTTCCTATGAACTGTATTTTAAAACTGTCTCACCTCGGAGTTGACTTCTTGGTGACTCTTTGGACCCTGTGAGAGTCACCCCGCGCAGAGGAAGGCAATAACCCACTGGCCAGGTGTGAATTCACACACACCGGGACTTTCAGCCACTCCGGCTAAAGGAGGCTGTGCAGCGGTGCTTCGCTCGACGTCAGGCTTCCCCCACGGATCCCAGAGTCACTGTTAAAGCAAAGAGAAATAAGGTTATTGAATTAATCCGGCTTCGAAGGACCAATAAATGTTAGGTATTATTTAGTCAACTCAGAGGTAAGAACGATACAGTCATAGTTACTTGCAGCAAGGGTAGCCCACTTTGCAGTGAAACTACAAAGTTTTGACACCCTATCTCTTTATTTATATACACAGTTCAACAGACAGTTCAGACAGGGTGTGTGTGTGTGAGACGGAAAGGAGGCTGGTTCACACAGAGATAACAATGATCTCACACACACAGGGAGGAAGGCATAGTTCAGGTGCCTTGCAACACAAAGTTTTTACATGATTGATAACAAGTTTTTGCACCCATCCAACAACAGGAAATCTTCAATAAATGTAATTTTGTGCACACTGTTTCTGTTAAAAATCATGGAATCATAATTATTCCACCCTCCGACACCAAAAAAGTACAGTGACATTTATTCCCTACGAAGTGTACAGTATGTGAATGGGAAACCTTTAATTCCACTTCGACTAAAACTGACAGAGATCCGACCGATTTAGCTGGTTGTATCTGAAGATTTCTCCGTCATCTGTCATTGTCATGAGGACAGCTTGAGAAATAGTCACAAAAAATCCCAGTTTAATTGTGTTTCATTTTTCTTGTTACTGGAAACTCCCAGAACTCTGCTTTGTACCATTAGCAGTTTGTCTCCATAGAGTCTGCTGTGCTTTGGAGAGAGAAGTTTCATTGCGCTTTGAATTCCACATTTGTCGTGCATCTGCTCTGTGGATTTAACTCACAGACACCTTCAGGCATTATAATTTCTCCCCAGACAGCCTTGAGTGAGCAGTAATGTCGTGTGCCGTGAATTCATCGCCTTGTGTTGGTTGGGAGATAAATCAATGTGCTGTAAGAGGAGGATTTTAACATTGTAATGTTAGACAAAAGTGACAAAACTTGTAATTTAAAAAAAAAAAGGACTGTAGGCACTTTTTGGCTCAACACAGTGAGGGACTTAAGTTACTTTAATCACAATTTATCCTTAGCTCAAGGTGGAACATCAAAAAGTTGAAAATTATACATCACACTGAGCTTTAACAACTCACTTAGGATCAAGGATAAAATAAAAAAATGTCTGTTAAAGCCTCATTTCAGAGGACCATTGAACAATCATGCTTATCAGACTTTATTAGCTCTGACATTCACAGATAAAGTGAAGAGTAAAGATACCAGATCATTAATATATTACTGTGATTACATTAAGATCCTAAACGACCTGCAGACACCATTATTATGAATTCACATAAATGGAATACAGTAATTGTTCTGCGTGCCATTTGTAATTTCAAATCTGCTAAGAAAACAAACACATTTAGGAAGTTTGACAGGTCATATGTTTTGTTTTTGATCTCAGGCTGCTTTGAATTCATTTACCAAAACTGTTAACACATTCTGATTAAACAGAATCCTGATGAGCAGCGGGAAAGTATTAGCAAGATATCGAACGTCAGTCTGAACAATGTGACATCTCTGATCGAGTCAGACTCCTCTTCTCAAGCTGACGTGCTCGCAGGAAGGCTCCACACTCCAGGCTCAACTTCCTGCAGAGGTTAATGGAACACATCCTGATAAATTAGCACAGTGCAACTGATAGATCAGTCGTCTAAATACCATCGTTCTCTCTCAGCACCAGCCTGGCGCTCGTCCAGCACAAATGCCGCTTTATTCTTTTGGTTGCCAAATTGGATTTACTCCGTTGCACCGCAAACCTCCCAGCTTAATCACTGCGGGGAAATAAGCGGTGGCCAAAAGAGCTTAACGCCGTGAAATGTTCAAAAACAAATGGAAACAGACAAAAGCCAGGCAAATGATGAAAACATCTTCCTCCCGTTAGGGTGTTGTAAACTCGTTCAAGTTGGACTCTCATTGAAAGGATGATGAGTTTACTGGGGCGTCCAGAGCAATGGTGACTTTTTGTCACTCTATAATCCATTCCGTTGTGATTTGTGCAAATTTGTGTTTCAGAATTTTGATTCAGAGGGTGCAGTCATGTAAAATAAGGACCTTTTAAAATCTTCTGTAAAACGTAATTGCTAAGGAATAAATTAGGACACCTCCACATTTATACCTATCTAAAATGAATAAAATCACACATAGGGACATCTTATCAGGGGAATGTGATTAGGGCAGCAGTGTTCTGCATTTTAAAGGAGGTTTGCCCAATTTATATCTCAGACATTTAGTTTGGTGTGCTCCTTACTAATAAAGGGAGAGTGAACACCAAAATGAGATCAAAAAAGCTGTTTTGCGCCTTTAGAAAGAGGATTTTAGCAGCTTAGGAGTCTGATTTCAGGAGGTCTGAAAAGAAATTGAAATCCGCCCCTCCACTGGCAGATTTCAATTAAAAGTCTAGAGTACTACTGGAGGACATTCCGAACAAGTGCCAACATGCCCAGATCTGGCAGTTTAAGTAAGGTAACCCCAGGAGCAGACCACAAAAGTCACCAAAAATCCTACAATGTCAATTAAGGAAGGCATTTTTTTTATGTTGATATAAATGTGCATGCCCATATAATCAGAAAGAGACTGCACAAGGTGAACTTCTATACAAGGTTTATAAGGAGGAAATGTTGGCGCTCCAAGAAATAAACCATGGAGGCAAATCAGAAATTCACCAGAGAGAATGTGAGCGAAGACCAGGACTTCTTAAATAATGTCCTTCAGCCTGATGTGCCTAAAATTAAATTATTTGGACATCAGAACAGAGGCAATGTGTGGCATAAATGAAATACAGCATTCCAGGAAAACTCCTTATATTAACTGTGAAACATGAAAGTGGTAGTGTCAGGGTTTGGGAATGCTTTTCTACCTGGCTAGCTCACCATCATAGCACCTATCTGTCAGGATCTATATGTGTTAGGGTTTTGTGTTTGTTTTTTCTGCTCAGCCAGGTGCTTTTCTGTTCATTCAAGTTTAGATTCCTTCTGTTTAGTTTTGTTACTTCCTGGGTTATTGTGTTAAATGTGTTTAATTTATCTTTCCTTATAGACCTCCCCTAGTTTAGTTTCATTGTTTACTTTTTGCACTCCCTTTTCAATCAGGTTAAGAAGGCACTCTCCCTCAGTCTTCCTGCTCCCCTTGTCACCAGCTGTTCCATGTTTCTTCTGATTAGCTCCTCTCCCAGTTCGTTGGTCCACACTCCACTTCCCTCAGTATTTAAGCTCTCTGGTTTTCCATTGTTTGCCACGGGTTCCTCCTGTTTGTCTCCCGAGTCCATGCTCTTCATTTTCCTGCTTATGACCTGAGTTTCTGTATCTGGTCAAAATGTAAGTTTGTTCTTCATTAAATCCTTCTTATCATATCCACTACTCTCTGCATTTGGGTCCTAACTCAACACTCATCATGACAGAAGGAACCAGTCATGTGGACCCAGCAGACATCATTTCAGAGGAGAAATGTACCGAACTCTTCTTATGTGCGGTCGCCTAGGCAGACAGACCCTGGGAGCGTTTGGCAGCAGAATGCCTTTTCTCCAGCTATGATGATGGTTTCTCATTTTCCTCCTCTTGAGTTTGAGGAGGCATATGAGCATCTCACCTCCATTACAGCCTATGTCTCAACCACCTCCACCACCGGCAAGTTTCCAGTACAGCCAGCAGCCTCATAAATTCCACCTTGTAACAGAGGGTGCTTGAGGAAAATGTATGACCATCTGTAAAACAAATGAAGTTGAATCAAAACTGCACCCTGCAACTTGACAATGATCCAAAACAGTAGGTCCACCAAGGACTGGCTGAGAATAAAAAAATGAAAGCTATGAGATGAGTCAAAGACCAGATCTGTAATCTTTTTTAGATCCTGTGGTTGTCTTGAAACAGGCTGTACATGCAAGAAACCCCCCAAACATCGCACAGCTGAATGTGACGAGTTGGGCAAACTTTTCTGAGATCAATGGGAGTTAGTGGTAGATGGCTACGATAGATGTGTCAATCATAGGATGTAACCAGTAGCTATAACTAGCTCTTAGAGTATCTTCCCATTTTCCTCACTCTGCTTATGTCATTTTGTGGTTTTCAGTTGCATTTAAATCCATTTCTTTTCAGAGATAAATAAAAAAATGGGATTAGACATTAAAATCTGAACATTTCTCAACAAGGAGCTGAATGTTTAATGGGGTGTACTATTATGAGGTATACAAATTTTGTCACATGATTCAGCTGCCTTACACCCTTAATTCAATTCAATTCAGTTTTATTTATATAGCGCCAATTCACAACACATGTTGTCTCAAGGCACTTCACAACAGTCAGGTACATACATTCCAATTAATCCTAACAATTGAACAGTGCAGTCGGAGTTAGATTTTTATTCAAATTGGATAAAAAGTTTTTCTATCTAAGGAAACCCAGCAGATTGCATCCAGTCAGTGACTTGCAGCATCCACTCCTCCCGGATGAGCATGTAGAGACAGTGGACAGTCACTGGCGTTGACTTTGCAGCAATCCCTCATACTGAGCATGCATGTAGCGACAGCGGAGAGGAAAAACTCCCTTTTAACAGGAAGAAACCTCCAGCAGAACCAGAACCAGGCTCAGTGTGAGCGGCCATCTGCCACGACCGACTGGGGGTTTGAGAGAACAGAGCAGAGACACAAAAATAACACAGAAGCACTGATCCAGGAGTCCTTTCTATGGGAAGGAAAAGTAAATGTTAATGGATGTAGCTCCTTTAGTCGTTTCACCTAGAAAGAAAGAACAGATAAACTCTGAGCCAGTTTTCAAGGTTAGAGTCTGAAAAAGAGCACATATAATTAGTTACAGTAAAAGCTCAGTCAATTTCCATGTCTAGGAGAGAGAAAGGGTTAAACACTAAAAGACAGGGTTATGTGGATCATCGGTAGAGAGTGAGCATTAAGTTGTTGCCAGCAGAAGCTCGGACGATTCCCCTCTCGAGAAAGGTGTCACAGGTAGACACAGAGCCAGGCCAGGTGTAGCTTCTAGGAAGAGAAAAGAGAGAACAAGGTTAAAAGCTGAAATAACAGTAAATAATGCAAAATTGGAGAGTAGTGTGAGAATGTAGCGAAGAGGGTGAAAGTGGTCGTTATGTCCTCCAGCAGCCTAAGCCTATAGCAGCATAACTACACAGATAGTTTCAATTCAGATTATTTAGTTAAACGGCGCTTATTTACAACAATGTCGTCTCAAGGCACCTCACAAAGGGTCCCACTGATGGTCATTGTTATACTAAAAACCACAAGGATTGGGATACCTCCCTCTGTCAGACTGATTATAACCATTGGAAAAGAGAAGGGGTCATACAGGTAGCAGAAATGGAGGGTGTGTTTGCACCTCAACCATAACTGAGCCGGTTTAGGCTAAACCTGACTCCCCCTTACTCCAACCAACAGGGAGGGAAGAAGACAGAGGTAAAAAATAAGGAAGATAGCTCAGGATAAACTAAGCCACTCTAACTTTAAGCTTTATCAAAAAGGAAAGTTTTAAGCCTAGCCTTAAAAGTAGACAGGGTGTCTGCCTCACGGACTAAAACTGGGAGCTGGTTCCACAGGAGAGGAGCCTGATAACTAAAGGATCTGCCTCCCATTCTACTTCTAGAGACTCTAGGAACCACCAGTAAACCTGCAGTCTGAGAACGAAGTGCTCTGTTAGGAACATATGGAACAATCAGATCTCTGATGTATGATGGAGCTAGATCATTAAGGGCTTTATATGTGAGGAGGAGAATTTTAAATTCTATTCTGGACTTAACAGGGAGCCAATGAAGGGAAGCTAAAATAGGAGAAATATGATCTCTCTTTTTTAATTTTCATCAGAACTCTTGCTGCAGCATTTTGAATCAGCTGAAGGCTTTTAACTGCATTTTGTGGACATCCTGATAGTAACGAATTACAGTAGTCCAGCCTTGAAGTAACAAATGCATGGACTAGTTTTTCAGCGTCACTCCTAGATATGATATTTCTCATTTTGGCAATGTTCCGGAGATGAAAGAAGGAAATCCTAGAAACCTGTTTAATATGGGATTTAAATGACATGTCCTGGTCAAAAATAACACCAAGGTTTTTACTTTATTATCAGAGGTCAATTTAATGCCATCCAGGTTAAGTGATTGACTAAGCACATTACCTTACACATATATATTTGGACATTAGGTCAAATGAACATAGATGTTTTCTAACTGAGTAATGTTCTGGATGTTTGTGTTGCATAAATATAAAATGTAGAAGTGGTTCGTAAAATCTGCTGGTGGTTGGTTTCTTTTTCATCTGGCCATGATCACTGTTTGGCTGGTTATTTGAACAAACCAACTAAGTAGTTGTGCCACCCCTGGTGGCAAAAACAGCCTCAAGCATTTGTTATAACTGTCATAGTTTTTAAGGCCGACTTGACCCACATGCAGAGAACACTCAAAACGGAGAAACGATTCAACAATTTATTTACAATTCAGGAATGTACGTGGAGCGTGGGAACCAGGCAGGCTGTCAGACTGAAAGGGGAAAATGACAAGGTGAGTTCAGATTGTGGAACTGAACAACTAAACAGTTAGGCTTACTATTCGGGTGGGGCGATCCACCAGGGGGAGAGGGTTGCGAGTCTGGGAACAGTGAAGCCGTGCTGAATCCGTTGGGGCTTTTCAGGTGATCCTGGAGGGACCGTTGGTGGGTGGACAGGGTTTGCTTCCCCGGACAGGTGAATCTCCAGGGTGGGCCGCCAGCCGGGGAAAGATCCAGAGTCCAGACTGTGGTCTAAGGTATTCTTCAAAGATCTCCAACGAGGAGCAAAGCTGGGTGCCTTAGACAAGGTAAAACAAGCTGTTAGGATATCTTTCAAAACAATTCTTCAAGGTTTCAAAGTAGATGGCCAGGTAGTACTACCACAGAGGGCAAAAACACTCAGGCGTAGAAGTGCTGGTGAGCCGCCCTCATATAGTCCTCCGAATTGATGAGGCAATGATGTGCACCTGTCACATCCTTGGTCCTCCAGCTCCTGCGGCCCCTAGAGGTGGAAAATGTTAGCAGCAGGCAAGGTGACAACCAGACTCTGACAATAACTGGCAATAAGGTGTTTAAATTACTAAGAAGGACTTTTGGCCCCATTGTTTTAATTTAGCTCAATAGAGGGTGTTCAAGCAAAAAGTGTTACATTTGGTTTGTAAAACTGACTGAACTGGCAAAAAGTTTGTTCTTTAATAAAAAGAAAAAACATAGAGGTTGCACAACAAGTATCCGGTCATGGAGCACGGATAAAGAAACAGGTATTCAACAGACAGGATAACAGACAGGCAAACAGAAGAATCCAGCTGTAAACAATGAGAACCAGTGAGCATATATACTGAGGTAGGGAAGGAAAATGATAAATGAACCACAAAAACTAATCAGATGAAATGAAGAGCAGCTGAGGCAGTGATAAGGGAGAGCAGCTGAAGAAGGGAGATTCATTTACTAAAGTAGAGCTGCAACAGACAAAAACCAGGGTACTATCCAACAGAAATTTAACAGCAAATAATTCTTGGTGTATTAAGAACACTAAATGACAAACGAATAAACTAATAAGTAAAACACTTAGCAAAACACAAGGAAGCAAGACACAAAGAACAAAATAAACAGCAAAGAAATGATCAAAATACATACACAAAAGAAAATCCAAATACCTCAGGATTGTGACACAAATAACCTGTTTATGGTGATGCATCAGCATTTCAATCAGAAGAGAGACTGACAGAAAGAGACATAGAAAGCAGACTTCATGGCAATTAGGGTAGGTTGTCCAGGTCTCGAAGCTGCAAAGCAGGCCAAAATTATCACACATATTTTACTACTGGTGTGATGTTACTTTTCTGGAATGCTAGTAGCTTTACGCTAGATGTCTACCTTACAGATAATTTCTCCTTTGTCTCATCAGTCCACTGAATACAAGCCTTGGGGATCATCAAAATGTTTTTTTCTGGAAATGAGACATGGGTAGACAGTTTTTATCCAAGAGCTCTGCCATGGATGCCATTTTTGTCCAGTCCAGTTATTGTTGAATCATAAACTCAACCTTAACTGAGCACAGTATGGCCTGCAGAGCTCTAGATGTTGTTCAGGTTTCTCTTTGGACTTCCTGGAAGAGTTCTCGCCCGACCCTTTAAGTAATATTTGGTAGGCCTCTTCACCACTGTTCCATGTTTTCTCCATTCCTTTATAATTGCTCTCACTGTGGTCCAAAAGCCATAGAAATGTGTGACAGAAAAGCAAAAACAGAAGAAATCTGTAACGGGGGCAGATATTTTTTCCTGACTGCTGGATTTAGACATGCAAGTGTTCTTGCTCAGGCAGTTCCCACCCATTTGACATCAATTGTTAATTTTTTTATAAAACATATCTAAAACCATGCTAGTGCTGAACATAGTGAAGCAAGTCAAAATTAATATGTCAAAAAAATCTCTGAAGTGTTAGAAAGCACCGGCCCTTCACCTTCCATCATCTCAAAAAGCATTAGGAGACCTTTGCCATCAGCATGAACTTGCAAAACTTATAAGATGATGTTTTTGATGGATGTTTTCAGATGTTTGGCATTTCATCAAAACATAGTAGAAAAACATGGAGAATCAAAATATTGTTAGCCAGAAGAATTAAAAATAGTGTCACCTCAGGGCATGGCACCTGGTGTAGCAGTAGAGCGTGCAACCCATATAAGGAGGCTTCAGTCCTCAACGCAGCTGTCCCGGGTTCAAGTCCTGACCCCGGTGACCTATGCTGCATGTCTTCCCCCTCTGTCCAATCCACTTCTTATCTGCTTATTTTCAAAAAACAAAATTAAAAGCCAGAAGTGTCTCAAAACAAATCTTAAAAGAATTTCACCTTAACTGAACACCTAGTATCCTTACCATCTGAGGTAAGTTAGAGCAATACGTCTAAAGAAGCGTGTTGTGAAAGTCAAATATCATAGAGCTTTGGGAGGTAATGTCTTTGGAACTTATGCAGGTATAGAGCTGTACACTCAGCTACATCTGTAATTTAGAAATCTTGTGCCCTCTGTGTCTTTGACAAAGTCAAAGCTGGCAACAGTTTAATTTTACATCTTTAGCAGATGCAGTATATGATATCATGCAGATAACCAAGAAATGCCTCAATCTGCTTTCTTTAGTTTAGTTTAGTTGGCTAAATTATCATTTAGTTACTTGTTAATTTAGAGTATTGTACTTTTATGTTTCATATTATCAAGAGTGGACATTTTAATCAGGTTTTTTGCTGAATCACCCTAATTAATTAATGGTATAATGTTATTGGCCAGGAGGCTTTCAGTGTCCAGTAATTAGTAGCTGAAAACAGGCTCAGTGAAACAAGCTGAAATTAGCATTTTGTTCACAACAGAAAAACAAATGTCTCTCAGCCTGCCAAATTCTAGTCTAGTGGCAAAGTAAAAACTTCCTTTTCTTCTGCGTAATCCTGGCTTTTCTTACTCTTCACAGAACACCAGAGTTATTTAGAGGCATGAATAATTACATTCTAGCATCAGCCTTTTCTCTGTGTGTAGCAGTTTATACCTCATTTGAGCTTGTGATACGGAGAACAAAATATCGCTTTAGTCAGTTTCCCTTGATCTCACACTGCATAAAATATGACAGAACCTGTTTTCCCTACTGTCTGACATCAAATCTATCTAAAGTTTTCATACATGACTCTAGATGTTTTTCCTCTTTTCCTGAACAAGGGCTGTTTTACAAAGAACAAAAAAATGTATTTAATTGTTTAGAATTTTACAAATAACTTAGATCCCAATCTATATCTATAGTATCACTGCTTGTGGTTCTAAATCCAACAAGGGCCAGTTGATTCTGAAAAATAAAACCTGAGGGATTATGACCCCTGGTCAACCCAAAATTGCTGCACGTATGAGGGTCACATAATGACACTTACTGGTTGCTTCATTGTTTTTATGGAATCTCGCGTAGAATGCTGTAATGAGGATGTGCAAAGTTAGTCGCTACTTCATTGCTTCTTAAAATACATTATTTGTAAATAAAGTCTATCCATTTAGTCTCGGTGTAAATTTGGCTTTTGTGTGGTGGTCTGAGAGTTTGATAGAGAACATGAAGACCATGGAACACCGCAGACAGGTCAGGGAGAAACTTTAAAGCAGTTAAGTTATAAAACATGGTAACTCTAGGGGAGCTGCATAGATCCACAGCTCAGGTTGGAGAATTTGCTGAAACAACAACTATTAACTATGAGAAGGTGATCTGGTCAAATGAGACCAATGTCGTACCTGCCTGTAAAACATTTTGTGTAGGAGAAAACACTACACACTGCACATTAGCCCGAAGACACCATCCACACCATGAAACATGATGGTGGCAGTATCATGCTGTGGGGACACTTTCTTTAGCAGGGACTGGGAACATAGATGAAGTTAAATACATGGCAAACCTTTCAGAGACTGTATAATACTTCAGACAGGGTGGAGGTCCAGACCTAAAGCTAACTGAGGATCTGTGGTAAGTCTATGCCCTCCATCCAGCATGTGTGAGCTTTAGCTATTTGGCAAAGAGTGAGCAAATACTCTCTAGATATGCAAAGATAGTAAAGACTTCACCCCAAAGATTTGCAACTGCAAACAAATGTATTGACTCAGGGGGGTGAATACACATGCAAACCGCACTCTTTGGACCCTAAGTAAAACATTTTGAAAACAATGTGGATGTTTTTCCTTATACTTTTACAATTCTACACTACTTTGTCTGTCATATAAAATTCAATTAAAATACACTGCTCAAAAATGTAAAGGGAACACTTAAACAACACAATATAACTCCAAGTAAATCAAACATTTGTGAAATCAAACTGTCCACTTGAAGCAACACTGATTGACAATCAATTTCACAGCTGTTGTGCAAATGGAATAGACAGCAGGGGGAAATCTTTGGCGATTAGCAAGACACACTCAATAAAGGAATGGTTCTGCAGGTGGGGACCACAGACCACTTCTCAGTACCGATGCTTTCTGGCTGATGTTTTAGTCACTTTTGAATGTCAGTGGTGCTTTCACACTCGTGGTAGCATGAGACGGACTCTACAACCCACACAAGTGGCTCAGGTAGTGCAGCTCATCCAGGATGGCACATCAATGCCAGCTGTGGCAAGAAGGTTTGCTGTGTCTGTCAGCGTAGTGTCCAGAGCCTGGAGGCGCTACCAGGAGACAGGCCAGTACACCAGGAGATGTAGAGGAGGCCGTAGGAGGGCAACAACCCAGTAGCAGGACCGCTACCTCCACCTTTGTGCAAGGAGGAACAGGAGGAGCACTGCCAGAGGCCTGCAAAATGACCTCCAGCAGGCCATAAATGTGCATGTGTCCGCACAAACGGTTAGAACCCGACTCCATGAGGATGGTATGAGAGCCCGACGTCCACAAATGGGGGTTGTGCTCACAGCCCAACACCGTGCAGGACGCTTGGCATTTGCCAGAGAACACCAGGATTGGCAAATTCGCCACTGATGCCCTGTGGTCTTCACAGATGAAAGCAGGTTCACACTGAGCACATGTGACAGACGTGACAGAGTCTGGAGACACCATGGAGAGAGATCTGCTGCCTGCAACATCCTTCCGCATGACCGGTTTGGCCGTGGGTCAGTAATGGTGTGGGGTGGTATTTCTTTCCATGTGCTCGCCAGAGGTATCCTGACTGCCATTAGGTACCAAGATGAGATCCTCAGACCCCTTGTGAGATCATATGCTGGTGCGGTTGGCCCTGGGTTCCTCCTAATGCAGGACAATGCTAGACCTCATGTGGCTGGAGTGTGTCAGCAGTTCTTGCAAGATGAAGACATTGAAGCTATGGACTGGCCCGCCCGTTCCCCAGACCTGAATCCGATTGAGCTCATCTGGGACATCATGTCTCGCTCCATCCACCAACGTCACGTTGCACCACAGACTGTCCAGGAGTTGGTGGATGCTTTAGTCCAGGTCAGGGAGGAGATCCCTCAGGAGATCATCCGCTGTCTCATCAGGAGCATGCCCAGGTGTTGTAGGGAGGTCATACAGGTACGTGGAGGTCACACACAATACTGAGCCTCATTTTGACTTGTTTTAAGGACATTACATCAAAGTTGGATCAGCCTGTAGTGTGATTTTTCACTTTCATTTTGTGTGTGACTCCAAATCCAGGCCTCCATTGGTTAATAAATTAGAATTCCATTGATGATTTTTGTGTGATTTTGTTGTCAGCACATTCAACTTTGTACAGAACAAAGTATTCAATGAGAATATTTCATTCATTCAGATCTAGGATGTGTTATTTGAGTGTTGCCTTTATTTTTTTGAGCAGTGTACATTTCCAAAACATTCCAGTATACAGTTTGAGGTTGCAGTGTGACAAAATGCAAACAAATAAATATAAAAAACAAGTTCAAGCTGTATGAGTACCTTTGCAAGGCACTTGATGTTTTCTCATCAAAAACTCCATTTGCATGTGGCTAGATGTGCAAACCCAGCAGGAAAATCTCTGTGTTAATGTTAACAAGGCCAGAGTGTCGTGCAAGTACCACAGAATGGAATCAATCATTCTTCCACTGACTTCCTTTAACAAGATTCTGATTTCAGATTTTTATTTCTGCGAATGAAAGCTCAAACTGTGCAGGAACATTCTGAGTGTGTACCAGCCGTTTCTTTGGATCCGTATCAACTCCTAGGCAGGGGGACACTGCTCCGTCGGCTACAGCAGATACATTTCCTGCTCCTGGGCTTCCTGTCGCCTTTGTAGCCCCACACAGTACAGCTTGAGCAGGAAGATCAGCAGCAAAATGAATGGGTGGCAGAGGCAGCGGCGGCGAGGTGAACCAGAGAGATTAACTGGGAAATTGACACTGACAAATCTCATACATTAAGGCTTCCTGGGAGGCAGCTATCGGTGGAATAGGCAGCAGGTACTATATCCCATACATGAGGCTGGGCTTCTATAATAGTCTGCAGGCTGGAAAGCCCTACCTTTCTGTGGTGGAAAGCGCGAATGATAAGGAAGCCAGGTGTGCCCGGAGACTTTTCATTTGACTAATGTGTTTACAGCTAGAATAATGAATAGAGTGAAGGAGATGAGAGTAATTAGTTTGAGCTTTACCAGCTAAATAACAAAGCAAATACAGGCAAAACTGTTCCATTTCCCTTTGGACCTGATGCTTTTTTTCCTCCTCTTTTGCCTGCTTTAATGAGATAAAGCCGGCCTCCTTTGAAAAGGAGACCTAGATACTGTTGTTAGTAGCCTTTTGATCTTCTCTCAGGGTGTTTGCTTACATTTCTCCATGTAATGAAGGACAAAAACACCATTTACATCCATTTTCTCAGTGTCCACAGATGTTAAAAAACAGATAAAATATAATTTTTTTTTTGCAACACAGTAAAACTTTTGTCTTAACTAAGTGCTATTGTGGCTTTAATTTTCCTTTTCCCGCCTTATGCACGTAACCTTCAGTCCTGCGAGTGAAGAACCTAATTACCACACACAAACACCTCTTTGGCCCTGGCAGTCGCACCGCTTCTTGTTGACTCGGTCTTATTCTCATCTACTTAACCCTGCTGAAGAGGTTCATGGTGTGTTCCCTCTATCTTTTTTTATTTCAGGCAGTGAAGTTGTTTTCCTGGATAGGTACCACTGCCCTTGCCGTTGCCGAGCAACAAAGTGAGTTCATGGGACTTCACATCTTGGAGACTCCCACCTCCTACCCAGAAACCATCCTTCCGAGACGTCTGGGGAAAGTCTAAGCGAATGTCGTTATGAAAGTAAGCGCCTTTTATGGTGTCTTGTGAACATATTCACACCCCTTAAACTTTTACATATTAAAATGTTTAGTTTGATTTTATGTCATAATGTATAGTGAAAGTAAAAAAAAAAAGCACGGTTTTTTAAAAGTTTTTCAAAAATAAAGACATTATATGTGTGGTGCGCATTTGCTTTCAAGCTCCCTTACCAGTGATACCCCTAAATAAAATCCAATGAAGACCTCTTAAGTTTTGTTAGACATTAGTGAAAAAACAGCATCATGAAGACCAAGGAACACAGCAGACAGGTCAGGGATAATGTTATGAAGACGTTTGAACCAGGATTGGGCTCTAAAACAATATCCCAAGCAGCAAACATCCCACAGAGTTCTGTTTAATCCATCATCTGAATGGAACCACGTTTAAAAATGGGAAGATAGATGGTGCTAAGATCAGTGGAAACCACACTTTTCTAACACTTCATAGTAAAAGAAATGTGGGACTGTGTGTTATTTTCTTTTCACTTTATAATTTTGTGCTGTTATTGGTTGGTCTAACAATAATAATAAAATCACACTGAAATACATGATGTTGTTATGTGACAAAATGTGGAGAAGTTTGGTATGAGTGCTTGATACTGTGTTTTGCCAGGAACATAAAGAGAACCAGATTTGTAGTGGATGTAATTTTATATAGAAAAAATATAGATCCTTTTACTGAGGGAATGTATTTTTTATTTATTTAACAGTAGCCCTGCACTACTGCATAAAGTGATGCTGAATTGCAGCATTTTGGCTGCAGCAGCTTTTCAAAGACCTTTTTTCACTCAGAGGGGAGAACTCATCACACTTCACTGTGTTAAATATTCATGGAGGCGTTGTGTTGTTAAAATAAGGCTCATTAGCACTTCCAGCCTTTTTTCAAGTTCCGCCTTTCTCTTGTCACTCTCAAAAGAGCATCAGAAACATGTTATTCATCTCCCACATCCTGTGCACTCAAAGTGGATCAGAACAGTGTTAGAACAGTATTAATTATGCCTTTCTGTCAAAGTCAGACCAACTACAGTGCTATGGATCAACACATTTGTAAACGTTACTGAAATGTCTTCTCACGTTTTTTTTTCTAATTCAATACAAATTTTTAATAAGATTTTTAAAGAAATACTTTTCTTCGCTTTCTTATAAAGATGTTTTTATCCCAGGTTTTCCTTCCTGTCTGGACCTGGTAGTAACATGTCGTGTGGAAACCTGGCTTAATCACAAACAAGTGGACAGCTTTAAGGATGACTGTTGACGTCTGACCTTACACCCAAACAAGCAGCCAGCAACACAGTCAGTCGGTCCACTCGTATTTCTCTAAAATCTCAGTCACATTCATCAAGTTGTCAACGAGATGTTAACACTGTTAAGACATACCCGAATTTCATTTTAATGGAGGCTACAGATTTTTGGTGAAGCATTATGACGTATATAACTTTATAGAAGCAATATAAGTTGTGATGCACTGATCAGAATTTAAGCCTGATCCCCAGGTTTCAGTAAGTTCCAGCCTGTTGATACCGATTTCTGCCAACTCTAAGAACTATAATATAATCTAACTATATATATAATTACATCACTCTGAAGACAAAATGATTACAAAATTGACTGTATAAACAGTCTTAGATATCTTACAGTAGCAAATACCTTGGTTAGTCCAGCTAGCGTTATAAGAGCAGATTTCTCCCTACGCATTCTCTGGAGAGGGTAGACCTGTACCCAAATGTTGAGATTTCTAAAAGGCTGCCAACATTTTGAGGTTCAGAATAGTCCATGACTGACAGGGTTGAAAACATGAAAGGAAGAAACTGACCGGTTTTACTGCTACACGTTTGGCCTTTCTGTTATTTGTTGTAAGCCTTTATCTTGTTCTTTCTTTTGTAGCCTAAGGGAACCACTCTCAACATGTAGAAAATAAAGTTCGTTCGTTCGTCGTCTTCCGCTTATCCAGGACTGGGTCGCGGGGGCAGCAGACTCAGCAGAGACGCCCAGACGTCCCTCTCTCCAGACACCTCCTCCAGCTCCTCCAGGGGGAGCCCAAGGCGTTCCCAGGCCAGCCGAGAGACATAGTCCCTCCAGCGTGTCCTGGGCCGTCCCCTGGGCCTCCTCCCGGTGGGACGTGCCTGGAACACCTCCCGAGGAAGGCGTCCAGGAGGCATCCGGTATAGATGCCCGAGCCACCTCAACTGGCTCCTCTCGATGTGGAGGAGCAGCGGCTCTACTCCGAGCTCCTCCCGGATGGCCGAGCTCCTCACCCTATCTCTAAGGGAGTGCCCGGCCACCCTACGGAGGAAGGTCATTTCAGCCGCTTGTATCCGGGATCTCGTTCTTTCAGTCATGACCCAAAGTTCATGGCCATAAGTGAGGGTAGGAACGTACACCGACCAGTAAATTGAGAGCTTTTCTTTTCGGCTCAGCTCTCTCTTCACCACAACGGACCGGCACAGCGCCCCCATTACTGTGGCAGCCGCACCGATCCGTCTGTTGATCTCCCGCTCCATTCTTCCCTCACTCGTGAACAAGACCCCGAGATACTTAAACTCCTCCACTTGAGGCAGGAACTCCCCTCCAACCTGAAGAGAACAAGCCACCCTTTTCCGGTCGAGTACCATGGCCTCGGACTTGGAGGAGCTGATCCTCATCCCAGCCGCTTCACACTCGGCTGCGAACCGCCACAGCGCATGCTGTAGGTCTTGGCTAGAGGGGGCCAGCAGGACCACGTCATCCGCAAAAAGAAGAGACGAAATCCACTGGTCCCCAAACCAGACCCCCTCCGGCCCTTGGCTACGTCTAGAAATCCTGTCCATAAAAGTTATGAACAGGACCGGCGACAAAGGGCAGCCCTGCCGGAGTCCAACATGCACTGGGAACAGGTCCGACTTAGTGCCGGCAATGCGGACCAAACTCCTGCTCCGCTCGTACAGGGACCGGATGGCCCCTAATAAAGGGCCCCCGATTCCATACTCCTGGAGCACCCCCCACAGGGCATCACGAGGGACACAGTCGAATGCCTTCTCCAGGTCCACAAAACACATGTGAACCGGTTGGGCAAACTCCCATGAACCCTCGAGCACCCTGTAGAGGGTATAGAGCTGGTCCAGTGTTCCACGGCTGGGACGAAAACCACACTGTTCCTCCTGAAGCCGCGGTTTGACTATCGGTCGGACTCTCCTCTCCAATACCCTGGCGTAGGCCTTACCAGGGAGGCTGAGGAGTGTGATCCCCCTGTAGTTGGAACACACCCTCCGGTCCCCCTTCTTATAAAGGGGGACCACCACCCCAGTCTGCCAGTCCAGAGGCACTGTCCCCGACCGCCACGCAATGTTGAAGAGGCGTGTCAACCATGACAGCCCTACAACATCCAGACACTTGAGGTACTCAGGGCGGATCTCATCCACCCCCGAAGCCTTGCCACCGCGGAGCTTTTTAACCACAACGGTGACTTCAGCCTGGGTGATGAAAGAGTCCAACCCCGAGTCCCCAGCCTCTGTTTCCACCACGGAATGCGTGATGGCAGGATTGAGGAGATCCTCGAAGTACTCCTTCCACCGCCCGATAATGTCCTCAGTCGAGGTCAGCAGTCTCCTGCCCCCACTATAAACAGTGTTGGCAAAGCACTGCTTCCCCCTCCTGAGGCGCCGGACGGTTTGCCAGAATCGCTTTGAGGCCAACCGGTAGTCCTTCTCCATGGCCTCACCGAACTCTTCCCAGGCCCGAGTTTTTGCCTCTGCCACAGCTCGGGCCGCAGCACGCTTGGCCTCACGGTACCCGTCAGCCGCCTCAGGAGTCCCACAAGCCAACCACAGCCTATAGGACTCCTTCTTCAGCTTAACAGCATCCCTTACTGCTGATGTCCACCACCGGGTTCTGGGATTGCCGCCACGACAGGCACCGCAGACCTTACGGCCGCAGCTATGGGCAGCAGCATCGACAATAGATGCAGAGAACATGGTCCACTCGGACTCTATGTCTCCAACATCCCCCGGGATCTGGTCGAAGCTCTCCCGGAGGCTGGAGTTGAATACATCCCTGGCCGAGGGCTCCGCCAGGCGTTCCCAGCAGACCCTCACTATGCGCTTGGGCCTGCCAAGTCTGTCTGGCTTTCTCCTCCTCCAGCGGATCCAACTCACCACCAGGTGATGATCAGTGGACAACTCAGCCCCTCTCTTCACCCGAGTGTCCAAAACATGCGGCCGAAGGTCTGATGATACGACAACAAAGTCGATCATCGACCTCCTGCCTAGGGTGTCCTGGTGCCAAGTGCACTGATGGACACCCTTATGTTTGAACATGGTGTTCGTTATGGACAATCCGTGACTAACACAGAAGTCCAATAACAAAACACCACTCGGATTCAGATCGGGGAGGCCATTCCTCCCGATCACGCCTCTCCAGGTGTCACTGTCGTTCCCCACGTGGGCGTTGAAGTCCCCCAGCAGAATAATGGAGTCCCCGGGAGGGGCACTATCCAGCACCCCCGACAGGGACGCCAAGAAGGCAGGGTACTCTGCAATACCACTCGGCCCGTAGGCTGAAATGATAGTCAGAGACCTCTCCCCAACCCGAAGGCGCAGGGATACAACCCTCTCATCCACTGGGGTAAACCCCAACACGAGACGGCTGAGCTGGGGGGCAACAAGCAAATCCACACCAGCCCGCCGCCTCTCCCCGTGGGCCACTCCAGAGTAGAAGAGAGTCCAACCCCTCTCAAGGAGATGGGTTCCAGAGCCCACGCTGTGCGTGGAGGCGAGCCCGACTATTTCTAGTAGATATCTCTCGACCTCCCGCACAAGCTCAGGCTCCTTCCCCCCCAGCGAGGTGACATTCCACGTCCCTAGAGCCAGCCTAAGCATCCGGGGATCGGGCCGCTGAGGTCTCCACCTTCGTCTGCCACCCAATCCTCTTTGCACCGTTCCCTCACGGTTCCCCCTGCAGGTGGTGGGCCCACTGGGGGATAGAAAATAAAGTCACATTTTAAATAGCTTCTCAAATTCCTCTGCTTCTTCTGACTTCATTTTTTCTTAAATATTTCAGATCATCAAATACATTTTAATATCAGACAAGGATATCCTGAATAAATGCAAAGTGAGATATGAACATAAATATTTAATTGAGCAAGGGAAAAAAAAAATCCAAACCAAGCTTCCCCTGTGTAGATAATTGATTAAATCAAGAATTAACTGTAATTAACCCATTTTTTCATAGATTCTTTCACAAGCCACATCCAGGTCTGATACCTGCAGAGCTTGGTAGAACCAAGAAATTCCTTAAGTAGAACCTGTCTGACAACATGAAGTAGGCCAAAAGATCTCAAAAAGCAACACAACATGCCCCAATCTAAAGAAAACTTAAGATCACAGCAGAAACATAGCTGCTGACATCTCTTAGTCTGGAAAGGACTACAAAGCCATTCCTAAATCTTTGGTAAATCAGCTACTAAAATGAGAGCCATTATCCCTTAATGGAGAAATCATGGAACATTATGAACTTTCCCAAGAGTGGCCGGCCAACCAAAATTACACCAAGAGCACATTAACAACTCAGGAATGCAGGAAGCTCACAAGAGAACCCAGAACAACATCTAAAGCACTATTGCCCTCAATTGCCTACGTTAAGGTTAGAGTTCATGATGCATGGACATCTGGCTACATCTGGTGTAATATTAACAGCATTTTAGATAAACATTATTCCTACAGCCAAACACAGTAGTGATAGTGTTATGGTCTGGGACTGGTTTGCTACTTCAGGACCTCGTTGACTTGCCTTAGCTGAATAACCCACAAATTCTGCTCTTTGCCAAGAAATCGTGAAGTAGAGTGTCCGGCCATCAGTTTGTGACCATAGGTTCAAGCACACCTGGGGTATGTAGCACGACAATCATCTAAAGCACACCAGCAAGTCCACTTCTGAACGGCTCAAAAATAATCTAAATTAAGGTTTTGGAGTAGCGTAATAAATGTGTACAATCAAAGCCGACTGAGATGGCATGCCCTTAAACGGATCTTCCATGCTTGAGAACCTTCCATGTGGGTGAGGTTCTCAACCAAGGAGAACCTCCATTAAACCCCTTTGGAGAACGAATTTCTTTGGAAATCATTCTTCCAAGAAGAGTTTGACAAATCTCCTCCACAGTGATGTAAAACTGTTATGGCCAGTCATTGCAAATACATAAGGCCAGGATGGTTTGGATAGCTTGCTTTCTTTTCCTAATGGGAAGTATTTGGAAACTGCACTTTGTCAAACTTGTCAAATGTTTCAGATCATCAAAATACAAAGCAGCAAAAACAGAAGAAATCTGGAAGGGCGCTAAATGCTGCTTCACAGGACTGTGTGTGAAGGAAGTTCTTTTCTGTGCAACGTGAACTGCAGGTTTAAATTTTTACTCTTTCAAAGACCTTTGATGTTCATCTCAGCAAGACGGAGCTTCACCTTACAATTAGGCTGGGTTCACCCATAGGCAACCGATTAACATCCATTTAATCAATGCTTTCATAGTTCATGACCGAGTCTATCAAATTTTAATTCTGTTCTGCTGCTGAGTGCTTGTGTTTTTTATGCAAAGCCATTGATACTTTGATACTTTCACCCATACATTTCTGGCTGTAGTCTTTGAATGAAAGATCATTCAGTGACTTGCAATAGTATTCCTCTCTTGCCATTTTCCATGTTTTGTTGCCTCACACCCTGGAATTAAAATAGATTGAGAGTTTGACCCATTGCATTTACAGAAAATGCCTACAACTTTAAAGATGTATTATTTTTTATTGTAAAACAAACAACAAATAGAACAAAATAGCATGACACTTTAGATTGCATAACTGTTCACCCCCTTAACTCTTTGTACTTTGTAGGGTCACCTTTGTGGCAATTACAGCTGCAAGTTATATGGATACATGTCTATGAGCTGCCACATCTTGCCACTGGGATTTTTGCCCAAACTGCTCTAGCTCTTTCAAGTTGGGTGGTTTTCACTTATTAACAGCGATCTTCGAGTTTAGCCACAGATTCTCAATTGGATTGAGGTCTGGGCTTTGACTAGGACATTCCAACACACTTTAACCACTTGAATGTTGCTTTAACAGTATGCACTGGGTCATTGTGCTGCTAGAAGGTGAATCTCCGTTCCAGTCTCAAATCACAGACAGACTGACAGGTTTTGCTCCAGAATATCCCTATATTTAGCACCATCCATCTTCTCTCATCTCAAACCCTCAGGCCCTGCTGCTGACAACATTCCCACACAATGATGCTACCACCCCATGCTTTACTGTGGGGATGGTGTTCGTGTGGTGATAGGATGTGTTGGGTTTGCACAAGACATTTATATTATAGTCTCATCTGACAAGAGCACCTTTCTCCATACATTTGTGACAGGTTGTGGCAAAACCAGGAACAAGTCTACCTGGGATCATTTTGAGCTGTTTACAGATCCTGAAAGAGGAGTCTAAGCTTTCAAATGATGTCAAACTTGTGGAAATTGAAAAAGAATTGAAGAAGATATGACCGTTTGAATGTTGGCACTCTCCAAAGTACTTCAAGGAGAAAAAAGGCTTCAAAGTTTTGTTAGAATCACCCTGGAAGCTGGGCGGTAGCAAAAGCTGTTAATTTGAATAACTTTGTATAGCTTGCTGCAACACCTCCCCCAACAATGTTTGTCAAGAGAAGCTCCAATGACTGCACTGTCATTGAACTCGCAGTACTATTTTTCTATGTAAAGATAATTTACAGCACTGCATTACAATATTTGTGTGCATTTAACAAACATCTTTCAACTGTCCAAATTGCAACACCAAATTGAATGGTATCACACACAAGAAAAACTAAGTAAAAAACTTAATTTTGAAATATCAACTGTTTAAATTTTCTAATTAATTTATTTATTTTTGTGCTAATCTATGTTATTTTTGTCTGCAAATTGCATCATGACTGCAAAGTGGTCTGAAATTAACATGTTGATACATTGTTATTCCTGCTCTTTTTAATTGCTCTGTTTGTTTTTAAATTTTCAAAAAAAGTGTTTTATGGGCCATTTTAAAATACAAAGAAATCCAGCCAGTCTTCCAGGTTGCAGCAATGGATCACTCAATAGGTGGGACAATAAGACAGCAGTTTGGGGGTTGGTGATTAATGTGTGTGTCTGATCAGAATGCTGGTATGAACAGAGCTATGGGTCAATAATTTACACTTTCTGAATAGGTGTTTCTGAACAGGGGAAATTGGGGGAAATTCTGAACAGGGAAAACAAAGGAAATATTTCTCTCAGCTTTTAACATTTGACTGATCAGGTTTACGTGAACTTGTCCGCTTCACTGAAAATACATGATTTATTTTCAATATGATGCATCATAATAGTTTTTTTTTTTTAAGTTGTCAGACTCACCCCATTAGAAACTAAGGTATTCCTGCAAACTTCGACGCCTCCTCCAAATAAGTTATCCTGGTGGGTTTTCTTTTTGACGGTGTCTTCTTGGTGGATGTTGTCATCGCTGAAGTTTCTACTGTATGCTGGTTTGTTTCAAGATGTCCAATGATTCTCATGTCCTGCCACTCCCTTTCTGCTGTTAAACAATCCATCTGTTTGTTGTACATGACCTCTGGAGAAACTTTGCAGCTACAGGACTGTGTCCCAAGTGACGAATTCTCCTTTCTTCTCCCGTAGCATTTACAGTCTAAGTTACTGAACTTCTCCATTATGCTGTCTCTGTCTTTTTCAAATGTGACAGCAGTAGCTGTTCTCGCTCCTCTGCCGCTAGTCCAAAGCTTTCTTCGTCATCCTCGTCTTGGGTTAACTTCAGCTGGAAAGTAGAAATGTTCTCCAGTTATGCATCATCATCAATCTCTTCCGCTTCATCTCCTTCTGATTCAGAATCTGAAGAGAGCCCGGTATCATCATTAACATGTACTCCCACAGCCAGTTTGGTCCATCTTGAAGAAACACATTCTTTTTCAAATAGCAGCTACTTTAAGTAGCCATGTGCCTACTTCAAGCATGCAGCTTATAGGCCGTCACGGATAACAAAAGCCGGGGCGTAGCCAAACAAAGCCGCTATATAAATGAGCTGTTTTCTCTCCCCAATATGCAGATGTGGGGCGGCTGCGATTTACATTGAAAACAGGCTGAGTTTAAACACAAAATTTACCATTTTAAAACTAGTAACAGTCCTTTAGAGCACTGAGCGGTTACTTAATAACTTCAACTCGCGCATTTTGCAATAAAACGAAAATCACTCTATTCTCCGAAATGGATGGTTTTTCCTCTTTTTCTCCGTATGCGCTCTGCCGACTTGTTTCTACTTTTCTTATTGTGCGTCACATTTGGGTAGTCGTCCACGTGTCTTTTGGCAAGCTCAAAACATGTCTTCTTATTTTAACACTAAGTAATGGCTTTTTTCTGGCTACTCTTCCATAACGCCCAGCTCTATGGAGTGTATTGCTTATTGTGTCCTATGGACAGATACTCCATATGACCATACTGCTGTGGAACTCTACAATTCCTTCAGGGATGCCGTTGGTCTTTGTGCTGCCTCTCTGATTAATTGGCCTCCTTTCCCGATCTGTGAGTTTTGGTGGGTGGCCTTCTCTTGCTAGGTTGATGTGGTACCGTGTGCTTTCCATTTTAAAATGATGGATTTGATGTTGCTCCAGGGGAACGTAAAAGATTTTGATAAATTTTTTTTATAAACCCACCCTGACCAACAACTTTGGTCCTGACTTGTTTGGAGACTTGTGATGCTTAGTGGTGCTGCAGCCTCTGGGGCCTATATTTTTTATATAAATATTTTGTTCTCATTTCATCTCACCAACTTAGAATATTTTGTGCACATCCATCAAATAAAATAAGATTAACAACATTTTACTTACTGGCTAGAATATAACAAAATGGGTAAAATATCAACACTTGCATGTCACTGTAAATGTATTCCTGCTACATGCAGCCTTCACACAACAGTGCTCCAAAATATTAGGAAGGAATTATGACTCGTGGACAGAGATCCTTGGTACTGCAAAATAATTTCACACGGCCAAATGCTGAGAGCCACCGATGGCCCAGTTCTTGCTCTCTCTCTCCACGGACTTGGCATTCAGGTTGCTGTGCCACACTGAAGCATGTCAGGGGTAACATGCTACCCCCAAATTGCTGGAGTCACGCTGGGCCTCTGAGATGTACGATTAACCTGTGCCCAGATTTGATATGCAGTAACCAGAGCCAGGCGCCGAAAGAGGGGAACGTACTAAAAGCATGGAGGAGGGTGGAAAGGATGAGAATAGGAAGAGCACAGAATCTCAATGCATTTACGTATGTTCATGATGTGCAAAATAGAGGGTTTTGGAAAGGTTGAATGTGCTGAAACAGAATGCATTTGCCTTTGAATTATTGGAAACCAAATGTTTTTCCTGTGACCTTCAACAGTATGGTTTCTCACTAAGCATCTTGCCAACCCCTTGAGAGAGCTCCAGTGTGAATAAAAAGGAATTCAAAAAGGGGGTGGGTGAATGTGACATTCACTTTGAAACAAAAATTAAAAGGCTGTGGTGATGCATAAAGCATTTTCAGCTTTGTTGAATATACCATTGATCATTTCACTCCAGGTCAATGTTCCACGTTTTGAATGGGTATTCTATGCAAGAAACGAATCAAGAATGCACATTTCATGTTGGAAGTAATTTAATGAGCTGCTGCTGTTGGATGAAGCTTCCTGGATGTTTTCATGAGCAGTTTCAGGAAAATGGCATGAACGGATCAAGACTGGTTGTTTTATTAAATTCCTTTGAAATAAAGCAACATATGGAGTGTCTAGACACATTTTTTGTTATTTTTATCTAGGAGTCTAGCTAATGTAATAGAAAGGGCATTCTTTGCTCTTTTTTATGTCACAATGTGTTTCAGTGGGTGACAAGTCAGGACTGCAGAAGTGGGCAGTTGGGTACCTGGATTTCAGATGAAATGTGACCCCCAAACATCAGATGTATGTGGACATCTTTATGAATATTTTTAGTTTGGCCACTCATTTTCCTAATTTAGCCCAGAATAAAAAACATTTAAAACTGTTGTTTTAGCTCAAATTATAATTTCATTTCTAAATTAAGGTGCTGAAGTTCAGGTTTACTCGGCCCATTTAAACAATCCCAAAGATGCTGTCACACTGTTTATTTTCTGTGTGTCTATATGATAGTTTTATTTTAATCTGGGTGTGAAGAATAAAGCACATTTTAGGATTTAACAATTTCACAATTTTGTATGTCTGTTTTTGGTAATTTGCTTATGACGGGCCGTATTGTGTGTGTACTGGGATAAAGGTTATCAAATATACAGTGCACTACTGGGTAAAGAGTGTGATTTACTTATTTTTTTACTATGTCAGCATCTGTTTTTTTACTTTTATTTTTAAAGATCTGTATTAAAGCTTATAGAGGAAAATTCTTCATGACTTACATACTAGAGGAGGACCAATGACCACTGTTTTCAACATAATGCTATGTAGAGTACACATTCACAGCAAGCTACCAGAATTTACCCATCTGCCAGTATAATAAACAGCCTACAGCAGGCTAACCACTAAAGCCACCATTGCTTCATTAGGCTCCCAATGTTTCTTAGTACATCATGCTATGGAAATGAGTGTGCACAAATAAGTTAGAAGATGCAGGTACAGAACAGCATGTCCAACATTATGACAAATTAACCCTGCTTAATTTTGCAAGGAAATTCTTAGAAATTGGTTGAAATCGAGTCTATGAAGGTGTTAAAATAGACATACCCCAGACTTCGCTGTGAAAGTGCTTATGTTTTGGTCATTCCATTATCATATCTTCCACTGCCTAAAAATTTAGCTACATTACAGTTTCATACCTCAATGTGAAAAACTGTTCAAAGATCGACTCAGCAAT
The DNA here is from genome assembly GCF_021462225.1 of Girardinichthys multiradiatus. Taxonomy (NCBI): domain Eukaryota; kingdom Metazoa; phylum Chordata; class Actinopteri; order Cyprinodontiformes; family Goodeidae; genus Girardinichthys; species Girardinichthys multiradiatus. The sequence continues at coordinate 3,339,479 of NC_061795.1, read as the reverse complement.
GCTTTCATAACTTCAAGATAAAATTAAAAAGTTGTAGGCTCTCTTGGTAAACTATACTAGGTAAAGATGCGGCAAACAACTCATTGAAGCAGAAATGACAACTCAAGTTTGAGATTCCGACTCAATGTGCACTCAAGTCCCAAAAAACAAGACTTGAGACTTGACTTAACTTCTGATTTGGACATCTGAAAGAAATGGAGACTGCACTTGGACAACCATTACTTGTGAACATCTCTGTCTTATAATATCAGCAAGATTAGAAAAGCTTGATATTCTTGGTTTACCATATTAAACTAATGCATAGAGCAAATAAATGACAGTGACTCAGTAATACTTGTGTCAACTACTTTCTGCCTACATTGATTTACAGTGAAATAAAAACTGATTGTGTTTTCACTGAAAAGCTGAATAATGTTAAATTAAGGAGCGATTGAAGATAGCACATACAATAGATATATATTTAGATATGTGAAATGAAAATTTGTGAAATTAGGCACAATGGGGCATAAATGACCACTAGATGGTGACACAATGCTTTAAATATGATTGTGGTTTGTATGGTATATGTATCAACAGGCATTAGACTGCATTAAGACCAAAACTGGTTTTGGGCAAGTCTTTTGCAACAGTCTAAGAGTTAGAAACATTTCTTGCGCCTGTTTACTAAATTTGTGAAACTCTTATTGAAAGGTTGTGATGCACCCATCAGAATTTTGTGCTACCTTTCGGCCCTTACTTCAAATCTTACATTTTATAAAAATTTTAATATTTTTAAATGCAATATATGTTCCACATATAGAAAGGCTGAAAGCTCAATAGGATTTAACTGAGCACCTTTTGCTGTAATACGTCCAGCCTTCCTGTTGTATGCTAAAAGTCTTACTCTCTCTCAGCTGGAATGAACCTCACACATGTCTCGATATTTCATAGAATAGTGAATTATGATTCTTATTCACTCAGTAGCAGTGGCCGTACTGAAGTGTGTTGCTGTCAGTGCAACCTGGTGGTGAAGAGTATGGTGCATTCTCTGATCAGAAAAAGATCAGATTTTTGAGTTTCTTAAGCAAAACAAAAATCAATTCTAGCAGCTCTGTTCTCTGTACATCTCTTAAAAAAACAAAAAAAAACAAAAACTAGTATCACAAAAGTACTGATGGTCCAAGATGGAGGAGCTGAAACTACCTCCATTAAAAATGATTACATGCCGTTTCTACGGCTGCTCATATAAATCGTTCAGTTCAATCATATGCGGTTGACCTGTTCTGTCACTTGTGTGTAACAAGGACAGGTTGATTAACTCTTGTAATCCCAAAAGGGAGACTACAAACCCTGCAGTAATTATATAGTAAAGAAGGTTTTTGTAACATAAGTCTCAGATGTCGGTTATGTTAGCTCACTTTTTTTTGTGCCAAATTTCCCATCAAGTTTTATAAAGGACAGCTTCCATGTTGACGTGACCCTCTTAACACCTTAATTTTGACCTAATTCCTGCCTATATTTCTCAGTGTCACTCTGCAGCTTGTGCTATGTCTGTTCTATCACCACCATCTCTCTGTAGGCTGTAACCATTAATATCATTTATGGGCTGTATATACAATCAGGCAGACAGGGGACATGCACACAAAGAGTTACAACATGGAGCTGAGGAGAGACGCAGTTGAATGATCTGGACTCCGGCAAGATGGCATTCAATCACAGCAGACAGTCAGGCCTAGGGGAATATACAAGCACACACACACACACACACACACACACACAAACGCACGCACACAAACATATCACACGTTTCACAAAAATAAGGTGACATTCATAAGAATTTACAAAGCAATTTTATTAGCACTCCCGCGAAACCCTCCCCAGCAACTGTCACCCATTAATTATAAATGTGAACTCATAACACAGTTAATTACTGCCTCAAATTGTCTTTGCAGCCTGTGGATTCACAGCCGTTTTTTACAGGGAAATTATGAACTCAGTGAAAAGTATGACAATCATGATGATTGATGATGTTTGTTTTCCTGCAGTCCATTCATCTACGCCGGGCATGGGCGGAGTCCGTGGAGAGGGTTATCAATTTGATGGCAGCAATGAAAAGCTCACATTTTCTCAAAGTGGTCAACAAATAAAACAGTATGGTAAAAGTCCTAAAACAGTTTGTTATAATATTGTGTGACAGACTAATTAAACAATGTGCAAGAAACCAAAATACATCCTTTCTTTTAGCTTATCTTTATTTCATAGGATACATGAGGACTCCCTCCAGCCTTTCCTTTTCAAGCTTCTGAGTTTTCATAAAATTCTCCTAACTGACCCAGATTGATGCTCTTATTTGGTGAGCAGGACTTTTGCTCATGCATGTCTTTCCATTCCAGTGACCACCCTCTGCGTGCCTCCTTCTCACGCCTCATTGCCCTTCGGTGGTCCATGGTGTGCTGACTGGAGCATTAGCTCTCATCCCCCATATCCACCTGTGTGGGTGATTGAAACAAGAGCGAGTTCTTGTCAGGGCCTCGGCCACCATGTAATCGAATTCTGCCTCGTTTCATGGAGTGCAACAAAGCATGGCACTGGACAGAGGGTAAATATACTGAAGAGTTTAGGACAAAACTAAGCTACGACTTCTCAATAAAAAAACACAAATAAATGATATTATTCAATGTCATTTAATGCTGTAGTAAAATACTGACCTTGCTGTGTTTTGTTTTGTTTCAGCCCATAGTAAGTTAAAATACTAAACAGTTTGAACATGCCATTAGGTTAGAATGAATGCTGACGATGTTCATTTTGACCGGCTCTGACTAGTGGTTCACTAGTCAGAAACTCAAAAGTGTAACTGATTGAAGATGACTCAAAGGTAACTATTTTCAGTATTGGTGTGGTGTCTAAAGAGAAGTCAAAGAAAGAGCAGAGATGTAAAAAGCTTTCTCAAGGGAAACAGTTTTTTCAAAGACATGATGAGACATGTCTGTATTTCATTAGGCTGTGAGATAGTGGGAGAGAGCAAGACTGTCAGCTGATAACCATAAGGCTGAACAGTGTACACCAAAGTAGCTCCTTTTTATCTTTTGGAGCTTTCAATCTCTGTCATGGAACATGCTAGACCTGATATTTGGCCATGTTATGGAAATCCTCGTGATTTTGGGTACGGGTCTACATTGTCTGGGGAATACACTTGGAGTTTGCTGTGACAGTGATGCTAATTGTGTTAATCTCTTATATGCTAAAGACAGCTAAAAATCTCCATAAACTCCAAAACTCCATAATCATGGAACCACTACCAAGCAAAAGGTCAAAGTTAGATGGTAGTATTAGAAGAGCAATATTCACGACTATCAAAATACAGGAAAAACATCTCTTTTGAAAAGATTTTAAAGCTTAAAAATTACAGACAGCAGCAAAATAGTGTGTAATCCATTCATTATTCCATTTCTATACACACTTTGTCCTTGCAGGGTTGCAGGGGCTGGTATCTATCTCCAACAGTCACTGGGCAAGAGGCAGGGTACACCCTGGGCAAGTTGCTGTTTATCCCCAACAAGATTGAGACGAACAGGACAGATAACAATGCATGATTTTGAAAAAATGTCAGCATTAATAGGTGGTAGAATCCCTCAACCTCCTTTCTCAGTGCCTTTCAAAGTACAGCGGAACTTTACAGATCACTTATTATTGTGCAGCCGTTAATGACCTAAAGACCATTCTCAGAGGTGAAAGTAGTTTTAAATTATTGTTCGTCCAGTCCTAATGTAAGCGGTGTTTTTTTTCGTCTGTGCACCACCTGTGTAAAATCTCCCAGTCCATTAAATCAAACGCATCGATCTCCTTGGCAACCGTTCTGTTTTGGAGGTAAGTGCACATGCGCTCTCGTGTAGTGTATGTTAAATCTCTGGTCATAAGCGGTGTTTTCGAGCTGTACTGTGTTGTTGTAATTTAGCAAAATGAAACACAACAAGTTACTCTCCCTTTGCTTTTAACTGGGGTATTTAACAGCGAGCAGACAGACATTAAACGTAGCGGTGCTCGTTTTAAAGGCTGGCCATTCACAAAAGCCTCTACCTCCGAGGGAAGAGAAGCAAAGCAAGAGCATTGATGCTCCAGCATAGCAGAACAGTTCAGAAACAATTTGGAATGAGGGTAAAATAGCTATATTTATAAACAGATTAAGTCCTGCCTATTGGTAGCTGATCTGATGTTCTTTGTGTGTTCGTGAATTTCTGCAGCCGTAACTGGTTCTGGATGATGGCTGCATAGCAGACAGCCATTCCTCCCTTTTCCCGGTACTGCGTACCAGCGCAGAGTCTTTTAGTGGTACGCTGTACCGGACCATACTGGCTCACTTTCACCCCTGGCCATTCTACTGAAGACTTGAGGTTGTGTAAGGATGTAGACTAGATTTTATACTTTAGTTCTGTGCTTCATAGAAGTACAAAAACAAAAGGACATAAAATGTTGGTTTAAACCAAGGAACATTGCAGTCATTTCAGGTCAATTTACTTTCTGTAAGTTTCCACTACGGGCTAACCAATGGGGCAAAATTAGGGGAAATATTTATTGCAACTTGGGGTTGTATGAAATGTGTTTATGAGCTGTGAAGTGACAGTGAAAAGGAGGAAGTCTGTTTCATCTGCAGTGAGATGGAAATAGAGCACCTTGTAACAAGACTACAATGAGCTTTGGTCCTTTTTGGGTGTGCTCTATAATGTAGCTGCCACAAAGCAATCAAAATGTTTATTTTACTCAAAGACTGGGCATGAGTTTGAGTATTACTGGCTTATGTCATTAATATGACAAAATTATATAAACTTCGGTGTTGGAATAAATTTGAGACAACATTATTTTTGTCATGTATTAGAATTTTTGTTGAGACCCCAAATGCTGTGAAAGCAGGTAGAGTGGAGTCAAATGGGTTCATATGTAGAGGCATAAAGCTATATTTGAATAGATTAAAAGTGTTATTATTGTGTTTACCATTATAAGATGAATTCTGTGAATTCTTTCTTCTGTGCATAAGGAAACAGGCCTGTCTGGAAACAGATTACATTAGGGAAAAGTTCTTGGCGAGAGGTAAAGACTAATGGGTTTGTTATTGCAGGAAATCTTGTGATGCCCTGACTCTGCCGGGTCAACGTGACATTAGAAGTTTTGCATCCAGATAAGTAATGAGAATGTTGTTATAAACTGTCACATAGGCCAATCTGATGTTTTCCAGATGTTTGGCTGAATGTGTTATATATTGGTGGCCCGTACAGGGACCCACTCTCATACTCACACCTGATGTTCTTCCCTGGGGAGTTTGAACCTAATTAATAGTATTATTGATGTCCCAATTGATCAATTCTCTTACTTTGTGTAAGCTCACAAGTTAATTGTTTGCTTAACTCACTTTGGTCTTTTTATCAAGATCACATTACTACTTCTGCAGAACACAGATCACCACTGCTCACCATAGAGATCTCAAACTAAAATAAGAAAACACTGCAATCAACATTGCAACCTCCAAATCATGTACATGTAAAATTTCAACAGCTGTGGCCTTTTCCAGCGCTTTTTGCCCTCCGGACATCACACGGAGGCACAATTCTCTTACTTCACTTAAATCCACCAGCTAATTTTCCTCAAGGTCTCCTATGTAATTTTTCTGACAAGTTTTTTTATATATATGAATTAGCTGTCTCTTAAACAAGAAGGATTAATTCTCGGAGAGAATCAGTATTAACGCCAGCCACTAAATAATAGACCTATGTCCGTCCTGGCACCACGACCCAGCCGGGGGTGCGCACTACTCTTTTTAAGACTGCCTTAGCCAATTCCAACTTTATGTTTTTTGACAGTCTCCCTGCATGCAGGAATCCATGAATACCATGAGAAGAGAGACAAAGAGAGAGACCAAAGTCTCTATCTACACCCCTCCAGTTGAGGGGCCTGGGAGGCTGAGATCCTTTCAACAAGAAAAGAGACAAGAACTCACCTTCTCCGTTGTGGGCCCCGAATCACAGCCATCCAGGCCCCTCTCCGGAGGAGTGACCTCAAACCTCTCCCTGTAGAGAGCTCCCCGTACGGGCCACCAGTATTTAGGAGCGGGCGGTCTGATCATTGAGCTAAATAGTTATCACAGTACTTAGGAATATCTCCCTCTCTCAACCCACAGTCCTCACGTGGGGAACTTTTATTCAAAGCGCACAAACAACATCTTCACCACAATTCCAGAAGTCTCCCCCCGTTCAGTCTTTACGGGGCGGTTTTTATACAGACACAAAGCATTGGTGTGTATTTGGATTCTCTTGACCAATTGAAATACATCATATTCATTTACGTAATACATCTGGCATCCACAACATTGCTTTCTCTATTTTTCCGTTAATACACATTCAGCCAAACATCTGGAAAACATCAGATTGGCCTATGTGACAGTTTATAACAACATTCTCATTACTTATCTGGATGCAAAACTTCTAATGTCACGTTGACCCGGCAGAGTCAGGGCATCACAAGATTTCCTGCAATAACAAACCCACTAGTCTTTACCTCTCACCAAGAACTTTTCCCTAATGTAATCTGTTTCCAGACAGGCCTGTTTCCTTATGCACAGAAGAAAGAATTCACAGAATTCATCTTATAATGGTAAACACAATAATAACACTTTTAATCTATTCAAACACAACTTTATGCCTCTACATATTCAACTAAATCCAAAAGCTGCTAATTATAAACTATTCAGAGAAACACAGGGAGCGCAAAGGGAACATATAGGAACCCATCATAACTGGAGGATTAGGTAATGAACTGGAAAAACCAAGAATTGTTTCTATTGGGAAGAATTGGTCCTGGATAGCGAGCAGGTGAGTCTAATAAACTGAATGTGAACAGCTGTGGATATAATGACTAAACACAAGTAAACAAGGAGAGTATGAGGTTATGATAATTTCAATTCAGTTTATTTATATAGCGCCAATTCACAACACATGTCATCTCAAGGAACTTCACAAAAGTCAGGTACATACATAAACAACTAGACTGAACTTGACTAATGTAAGAGTAAATACAAGGACAAAGGTGATGAAGAAAGTCAGGAAAACATTTTACAACAAACTACAAGAAGTAAATAGAACAATAAAAACCAGGTTACCACGGTAAATCAATCAAAACAGAATCTAAACAAAACATACAAAACCCAAAGTATAGAACAAAATTACAAATTGAACACAAAGTGCATAACCCCATTATAAAACCTACCAACACATCGCCATCCACCTAACCTCAAAAGCGGGGCAGAAAAGCATTAATCAAAAAGCAGCCAATGACTCAGTTGTTCTGGAGGAGCTGCAGAGATTCACAGCTCACATGGTAGACCATAAGTCCTCTTTCTAGATTGATAAAATTCATGTAGGTGACACAGCAAATATGTGGAAGAAAATGAGCCCTGGTCAGAGGAGAACACAATTTTACTTTTTGGTACCACTAAATACTTGAAGCAGTTACTGCAGTGAAATGATTTTCTATGCAATCCTTATAAAATACATTGAAGTTTGTGGTATTAATGGCTGTCTTCAGCATGAAAGGAATTCATTTCTGTGTGATTTGAAGTTCAGTCTCTACCTTCCTACATAAAAAAGAATACATACTCTTGTCTTTCTCTTTAGAACTCCTGTGTTTTGAGGATAAATGTGACTGCTCATGCTGCTGTAAGACATTGGAGGCAGCAATCCACCGAGGCAGACTCCGGTCGCTGGCCTGCTCGCTTTTGGCTGCTGTAGGGAGATGGATTCTCAGTGCAGGGCTCACTCCAGCTACTGTGCTTAATGGGTTTTCCTCCCTAGGACATTGTTACACTCTAAAGGTCATCATAGTTTAAGCTCTTGCAGAGCACCTCTCAGCCCTGGCTTATTTGCTCCTCAACTGCTTTGGTGAGGTATAGTTGAAACAATATTTTGCTGTTTGCTCTAATTGCACAAAAGGAACATGTGGTATTAATACTTTTTTTGCTGCTGACATCTCTGAAATTTCTGGAGTAAAAAATATTTTACTCCTGGCAGTTTTATTGCTGTCAAAACACTTGTCTATTCACAGAGAAAGATTCACCCATTCCATAAAGTGATACTAGAGTGACAGTATTGTTATGTTCAAGATAGAACACGATAAGTCCGGATGGCTCTAAAGGTTCTGTATTATTTTTATGAAAACTAAGGCTAGGTACACACTGCAGGTCTTAATGCTCAAATCAGTTTTTTTCAGATAGCTGATTTTTTTCTGCGATCGTTCACATTACTTTGAAAATGTAATGTGAACGACTAATCCGGATGCGCATTATAACAGTATGAGTGTCGTCAAGCGCAGCACAACAGTAAACACGGAGAAATAGGTGTTATGGTTTAAGTGCACAACAGAAGCCATTTGTTGTGTCAGCGGGTGCTGTGTGGCAAACACATGAATAAAAGGAGAGTGAAGCTCTTTATTGTTCTGTTTTAGGGAGAACTGACAATTCAGCACCACAAACTGTTTGGATGCAGAGACAGAGCCAGCAATGGTGGGGCAGGGATGTTAACAACTTTACAGTGACCGAGTTTATTTAGAACTTTATCATGTCAAGGGAAACTTTTAATCATACAGGTCCTTCTCAAAATATTAGCATATTGTGATAAAGTTCATTATTTTCCATAATGTCATGATGAAAATTTAATATTCATATATTTTAGATTCATTGCACACTAACTGAAATATTTCAGGTCTTTTATTGTCTTAATACGGATGATTTTGGCATACAGCTCATGAAAACCCAAAATTCCTATCTCACAAAATTAGCATATCATTAAAAGGGTCTCTAAACGAGCTATGAACCTAATCATCTGAATCAACGAGTTAACTCTAAACACCTGCAAAAGATTCCTGAGGCCTTTAAAACTCCCAGCCTGGTTCATCACTCAAAACCCCAATCATGGGTAAGACTGCCGACCTGACTGCTGTCCAGAAGGCCACTATTGACACCCTCAAGCAAGAGGGTAAGACACAGAAAGAAATTTCTGAACAAATAGGCTGTTCCCAAAGCGCTGTATCAAGGCACCTCAGTGGGAAGTCTGTGGGAAGGAAAAAGTGTGGCAGAAAACGCTGCACAACGAGAAGAGGTGACCGGACCCTGAGGAAGATTGTGGAGAAGGGCCGATTCCAGACCTTGGGGGACCTGCGGAAGCAGTGGACTGAGTGTGGAGTAGAAACATCCAGAGCCACCGTGCACAGGCGTGTGCAGGAAATGGGCTACAGGTGCCGCATTCCCTAGACCTGGGCTACAGAGAAGCAGCACTGGACTGTTGCTCAGTGGTCCAAAGTACTTTTTTCGGATGAAAGCAAATTCTGCATGTCATTCGGAAATCAAGGTGCCAGAGTCTGGAGGAAGACTGGGGAGAAGGAAATGCCAAAATGCCAGAAGTCCAGTGTCAAGTACCCACAGTCAGTGATGGTCTGGGGTGCCGTGTCAACTGCTGGTGTTGGTCCACTGTGTTTTATCAAGGGCAGGGTCAATGCAGCTAGCTATCAGGAGATTTTGGAGCACTTCATGCTTCCATCTGCTGAAAAGCTTTATGGAGATGAAGATTTCATTTTTCAGCACAACCTGTCACCTGCTCACAGTGTCAAAACCACTGGTAAATGGTTTACTGACCATGGTATCACTGTGCTCAATTGGCCTGCCAACTCTCCTGACCTGAACCCCATAGAGAATCTGTGGGATATTGTGAAGAGAACGTTGAGAGACTCAAGACCCAACACTCTGGATGAGCTAAAGGCCGCTATCGAAGCATCCTGGGCCTCCATAAGACCTCAGCAGTGCCACAGGCTGATTGCCTCCATGCCACGCTGCATTGAAGCAGTCATTTCTGCCAAAGGATTCCCGACCAAGTATTGAGTGCATAACTGTACATGATTATTTGAAGGTTGACGTTTTTTGTATTAAAAACACTTTTCTTTTATTGGTCGGATGAAATATGCTAATTTTGTGAGATAGGAATTTTGGGTTTTCATGAGCTGTATGCCAAAATCATCCGTATTAAGACAATAAAAGACCTGAAATATTTCAGTTAGTGTGCAATGAATCTAAAATATATGAATGTTAAATTTTCATCATGACATTATGGAAAATAATGAACTTTATCACAATATGCTAATATTTTGAGAAGGACCTGTATATGTCGCGCCTCTCCTCTCAACTCAACAGGCAGAAGACTTCATGCAATCCAGTGGACTGCAGCAGAGGCAGATCATCACATGCTCGGTGTCCTCTGTTTGAACGGTTGTATACAAATTTTTCAAAACGAACTACGTCCCACATCCAGACGGTTCCTATAAGCCTTTCAATTAGGCTTGAATAAAGTTTTATCTCTGTTTATTAACGAGCTCTAACATCTTGCTGTCTCTCTACTGTGCAGTACTATTCTAGCCTCTCATCTGGTTTGCTAACTGCTACCGTTTCCTGCTGGGTGGCGCAAAGTTGTGACAAATGTGACGGAAAGTGACATCAAAGTCAGATATAATGCGCCTGGTCATTCCCACTAGAGTCACATTCCAAAAAATCAGATACGAGTTGGATTCAGGATCACACATGAATGTGGCTCAAATGTGACTTGAAAAACTCAGATACGGACCAGATATGGAGTTTAGACAAATATTCAGAATGAAAGACTCACCTTCACCGCCTCCACCTTCCAATGACTCTTCTGTGCGTCTCCCGGCCTTTCAGTCAGCATCTTGTCCGCCTGATTCTCCATCCAATCACCTTCCGACACCTTGCTTTTAAAGGACCTTCAGTTGTGTTCATCCTCGCTTGTCAGCTTTGCTCATCCCTCCTCCACCCCACCTCCACCACCTTCCTTCACATCTACTCCTGGCTTCCTCGCTCCCTGGCCGCCAATCCACCACCAGTGTCAGATCAGGGGGAAGACATCTCTAAATCTAAACCTTACAAATGATCATCTTAGCTCATGTCATTCTCAGCATTCATGTCTTCCTTCCAGGTCCGAGCGCCAAAGAAAAAACTATGTAATTTCACATCATTAAAACTTTCCTCATTGCCATCCTTTTCTTCGTGAATCTTTTCAGATTGAAATGAGCGTTCACACTTGTTCTAAAAAGTCTGACCTGGTCACTTGACCCGCAGGAAATCTGATTTGTGCCACATTTGCCTGCAGTTTGAACAGACCTAAAAGGTTTTTAAAAGAGAGGTTATACGAACTTTTCTTTCTTGTTGATTGTGTTCTGGCTGAACAATGAACAGTCACCAAGTCTCTTTTGAGTGCAAGCTTTCTCAGACTATTAAAGAACGGTACAGTGGCTTTTTTTATGTTTTCTGGGTGCCCATTATGTAATGATTGCTGCAGAGTCGGAAAAAGAACAAGGGTTCTTAGAAAACCTTGGAAATGACAACAAGATAGAGCTTTAATGGATGGTTTCTTCATGCTACAGCAGCAAAAAGAAGCAGCTGTGAATGTATCACGAACTTTGGAGTATAACATTCTTTTGACTGTAACGTAATAAAATCTAAATTTGGTTTCATACTCTTCGATATTGACATAGTTGCATTGAACATTAAGTCTAAGTTGGCACAGGAACAAACTGCTTATTTACTGTTTTTAGCAAGAGATCTCGTGAAATCCCCATCAATATTACAACAATATTATTTATGATATTAACATGCTATGATATTTTAAGTCAAAGTGAAGTTTGTCTTACCAATCGCTGTCTGGTCGCTTTACTTATTTGAGTTCCTGTTATGAAATGTGAGCTACTGTGAGAGCGGGAGCTCAAAGCTTGACACCCTGCTGTTTCTTATTTTGAAGTAAGAGAGGAAGTAATTCTTGTTTGGTGTTGGTAGCTTTCTATTGGTACTAAAGGCCATCTAATCCTGTGTGGTTCAGGATCTAAAATCCTTTTACTGATGAAGCTAACAGGAGTTGGTGACTGGTGAAAAAACAGGTTTCAGAGCTCTGATGTGAAATTGCAAAACAAAATTCATCTAAATAAATGTTTCTGCACATGTTCTCATTTCAAGGTTTCTTTAAAATTAATGGGCAGAAGGAATAGCTTGTTGTGTCAATGAAAAAAAATTAAGGATATAAAAAATAATGTTCAAAGTAACCACTATTTCTCAGATTCTTACACAGCATTACTGTTTAATCAGATACACCTGTTACTCTGGCCAGAAACGCTTTGTTGTCTTTTTTTAGAAGACATTTAAAGCGGGAAAGTCATGGTTACGAGGTGTGGCCTACCATCAATATACTTGGAAATAACCTAGAAGTTTATGTAAACAAGCATCTAATTTAAATGTAATAGTGGTTAGAGAATAGTGTTCATGTACTGTGAAAGTCTTAAACCTGGAGTTTCCACTTTGGAAATGTCAATTTTTGAGCCAAAAGCTAAAACATTTACAGCTGTTTCATTAAAGTGGAGACCCTAAGAAAAATATGGGATATTTGCTGGTCATAACCTTCTAATAGAACCCCACGTCAAAATAACTGAAGTGCAAGAAGCTTTTGAACCACAGAGGAACGGACTTTGAAGCGGGAATGGAAAAAAAGACCCAACGAAAGCCGCTGTGAGAACTGGCAAGTTCCTGCAGCGCAACAAGGACAGGAAATGTTTCAAATCATTGTAAGAACTTTGAAAAAAATTTCAAATATAAAAGCATACCACAGAACATTAGAATGTAAAATATAGTAAAAAAAAAAAAAAAAAAAGACCACAGAAAAAGTTCAGGGTTCAGTTATAAATAAATATCGTTGGGATCTGCCATTTTTGACTTTGTTGTGGTTTTGCGTTTGTTTACTCTTCAATTATATGTTTGTATTTCTTTTGGGTTTAGTAGTCATGTTTGTTTATTTCCTTCTGTTTCCTGATAGTTTTGTTCTCTCTCCTGCCTCCTAGTTTTAGTAGTTCTTTCTGGTTCCTTTGGTGGTTGCTTTCTCATTTATTTATTACTTAGAATGGCTTTCTCCTGATGATTATTATTATTATTACAGTTCCCTTTGCTTCTTTGGGGTTTCTAGTTTAGTTTCCTGCTTAGTATTTCTATGCTTGTTTATGGTTAGGTTATTTGTTCTTGCTGCATTCTTCTAGTTTATTAGTTTCTTTTCCCTGTTTCTCCTCTTGTCATTGGTTCCCCTTCAGTTATTATTTACTCAGTGTTCGTTTCCCAGTGTTTGTGTTTGTAGTTCTTCACAGCCTTATCCCTAGTTTAGTTCCCCGTGTTAGTTTCTATTGTTTCAGTTACTTCTATAGTTTAGCTTGTAGTTATTGTTTGCCACTATACTTAGTTCCACTTATTGTTTATGCTTTGGTTTGCATTTATTTTTATCTTCACTTTATCTGCTTCCCTCCCAGTTAGTTTCGGTCAGTGTTTGTTTGGGTTTGTTTACTTTTTCAGTTAGGGTTTCCTTTATGGTTTCTTTTGTTTACTTCTGTTTGCCAGGTTCTTATACCTTAGGTTGTTGTGGTTTTCTTAGATCTGTTTCTCTGAGTTCTTTCTCCCATGGTTTAGTTTTGTATTAGTTTCACCTGTTCTTCAGACCCCCTGCTTGCCATGTCACACCTGTCCCTAGTTCTATTGATTACCTGTCTTTTGTTCCACATTCATTTCCCTCTGTATATTAGTTGGTCTGTTTTCCTTGTTCCTCGCTGGTTTGTTTCATCAACTTCTTCGTTTTCTTCTCGTACTCTGTGTGACCTGGATTCCTATAAATCTTTCTGTTACACCTGCCTGCCTCCCTTCTGTTTAACTGGAGTTACTTAATAAATCATCGTTCTGCTCGCCATGCCGTCTCCTCGCCTGCCTCTGCGTTTTGGTCCACGAAAACCCTCGAATATGACAATCGTAACCTTTGAATATCTCATACAGTACAAATCAAGACGTGTTTGGAGTCCACTAAAATAAATAAAGATCAGATTGAGAAGCCCTGGTATTTAACAACACATAATCCGGTACATCTCAGTTTAAGTTTAGTAAAGGAAGAAACTGACTACATTGAAACCTAAATTATTACAACAACATAAACAAGACCAACCCAAGACTACATCCGTCCGTCAAGGCTGGCATAGATGACCAGGCAGAAACCGACATTGTCTTAATTATCATAAGTCGAGCATGGTAGCAATTTTAGGAACTACAAAGGATTTTTCACTGAGAAATATTGAATTCATTTAACAAGAAACATGGAGCAGGAAAATTTTGTGCAGAAGGCTGACTCAACAGCTGAGCACATTGACCCAAAATCATTGTGGGCCTTAGTAATTGTTACTGTTGGCTACTTTCATTAATTACACATTTTAACATATTTTTAACCACCAAATAAAATTCAATAATTCACTACAGCGATGCAAAGATTCCGTTTGTTCTCAAGTTTGAGTTTTTTGTTGTTTACTTTAATATATTCAAACTTCCTAAGGCAGCTAGGTTTTCAGAACATTTTTCTGATCACTTATAATAAAATCACTGGGATGATAACATCATCGCCTCAGTCAACCATGGAATCATCCACTCGGGTTCCTCAAGTTGTCAATATGACTGTTGTTCAAACACGCCAGTGAACTCCGATGCCTTACTCTTCTCCCAGCAGTCTTCCACCGGGGGGAACTCTGCACCTACTGCTTGGTGACAGTATTCAGATGCTGTGTGCCATGTTTTGTTTTCAGGTCCCCCTTAAGGTGAGAGATGGCTCCCCGGGCCTTAGATACAGCTCAGAGTCTACTTGTCTGTTCTCTAATTTATCTAAGGGATTTCTTGCCCTGCGTATATTTTGTTCTTTGAGCAGCCAAGCATTAAATTACTTTCCATCGGTAGCAGCTCGTATGCTGGGGGTCACCAGAGCTGTGGCTGGTTTCCAATGAGATGGTTTGGCAGCGAAGCCAACTCTGTAATTAGGGTCACCCAGCTCTGGAGCTGCTGGAGGGGCAAAGGGTCATCATGGCTTCAGAGTGCCTTTGAAAGTCGCCACTTAGCTGGAAGATGGTAGGTCACACTTGCAACACCAGTCTTATATTATAAATTAACAAAGGTGTTGTAAACAAAGTCAGGTGTGTTCTATTGTACACTTTAAACCAGTAGGTGTCTGACCAAGGATTCTGTTACAATGCAGTATTGTGCTGGAGATACCTCCATCTTAATATTTACATGTGCGTCATTTTGACTTGCAAACACTTGTCACCTACTGTAGTACCAGCCCCCCCACCCCCACCCATTAAGGCAAATGGACTGAGATCTGCACTTTGATTTGTCCTCTCCGGAACTTCTCTCCGTTTTGAGTGTAGCTTTTGCTGTTTGCTTTGGAAAATAAATTTTTTTCTCAAGTTGTACATCTCTGACAGGCTGATTTAAATTTATCATTGAAATGTGGCAATATTTTTCTAAATTCATGTTTGCCGTACCAAGCATAATGTTGCCACAACTCTGCTTCTTGGTGGGGATGGTATGTTTCTGGTGAGGAGCAAAACACTCAGTTTTTTTCTCATCAGATGAAAGAACCTTCGTCGTGGAGTCGCCCACTTATCTTTGGGTAAATTTTAAGCAAGAGATCATATGAGCCCTGTGATGGACTGGCGACCTTTTTAGGGTGTACCCTGCCTCTCTCCCAATAACCTTTGGAGATAGGCACATGCCCCCCACGACCCTGCAAAGATAACCAGGTATAGACGATGGATGGATGGATGGATGGATGGATGGATTTAGAACAAAAGGTCAAACTCCTTCCATTTCTTAATGATGGATTTAACTGAACTCCATTAGATGTCCAGTTTTGGCAGCCATCTCCTTCACAGATTTTGCCTGGAGTGTTCCCTTGCAAAAGTACTACAGGGATAAAACATCTAAAGGTGGCAAATACTTTATACAGTGGATGGAAACAGATGCATTATTTAATTTATTTATCTTTTATAATTAAAAATTTGAAAAGCGTCGCCTGAATATTTATTAGACCTCCATGAGTCGGTACTTAATTGAAGTCTTTTTCAGCATCTAAGAGATTTTCTTCCGGGATTGCCATCTGTTTACCTACATCTATCTTCCTGTAAACTTTGTCCAGCTTCCCTTTCCCTGCTGATAAAATCATTTCCAAAGCATAATGTTGCCACCACTATGTTTCACTGTAGAGATGGTATGCTCAGGGTAGCGTGTAGTGTTGGTTTTCTTCCACTCAGAATTTTTCATGAAGGCCATAGTTTGACTTTGGTTTCATCTGACCATAGCACCTTCTTCCACATGTTTACTGAGTCCCCTACATGGATTTTGGAGTATTCTTTCTTGTAGCTACCCTTCCATAAAAAGATTATCTCACATGACCTCTGGATCTTTGCAGCTCCTCCATTGTTACCCTTAACTTCTTGGCCATTTACCCAATTAATGCCAAGTTCTGACATTCTATTACCGTTTTTGGATGATGGATTGTACGATGCTCTGTGAGATAGTCAAAGGTTACAATATTTATTTAAAACTGAATCTTGATTTAACGTCTCCTCATCTGTCTCCCGGATCGATCTGAATGTGTTCCTTGGTTTTCATGATGCTTTTAGTTTAGTAATGTACCCTAAAAAACTCTCAGGACTTTACAGAACAGCTGTATTTATACTTAGAGTGAACTACGCATGGATGGTATATTCTGATTATGTGACTTCTGAAAGCAGTTGAATGCATGGGAATTTATTTAGGGGTAGAAGAGTAAATGGGGCTGAACAGAATAAACATTTCCTTTTCCTTCCATTTCACAGTTATGTACTACTTTGTGTTAGTCTATCACAAAATTACAAGAAATGCATTGCATGACAACCAGTGGTGGATGCTAGTCTTTCAAGGAGGGGAAGCTCAATTTCAAGATCGCTAAATGGCTGAATCACTCATTTCGCTGTCAATCAAAAAGGGATTCAACATCAGACAGATCATCAATTCATCATGCAGAAACTGAGCGTCCGGGCCAGCCGAGGCCAGCCCACTGCCCCATAGACCCCCAGAGACGCTGAACGTCCGATGGGCGGGACAAAGCCCAGCATTTTTGCTTCGCTATTGAACTCACTGTTTAAAGCACTGTGAAGCTGCGGGAATTAGTGAGAGGAATGCCACGTCGTTACCAGTGATAAGAAGCTGATTCTGAACAATAGTTGAGCGCGTTGTAGCACATATCTAGTCAATGACATGTACACACAACAGTATATATTTGATCACTTATTTTTTTGACATTTAGGGGAAGCTGAGCTTCCCTTGCAGTCTTAGAGCAATCGCCACTGATAACAACATAAATTACAAGTTTATGTGCCAAAATTTGAAAAATGCTTTTGCACATCACTGTTTATTATTGCAGAGTTCCATGTAAAACTACCTGCCAGCTTTGTTTTATCTGGACACAGCTGGAAAGGGTAGCCTTTCCTCTTTGAGCTTTCAGTGAAGCCTCCTGACAGCAGATTGTGCCTCACCAAATGTAGCCGGTGGTGTTTTCCTGAGCTTTCTGCACAACATGTGTCCATCTCCAATGTCACCACAGGTGACAGGGAAAAACAAGAGGAAAGCACTCATTTGCTCATTTATAACTCAATGTTTTCCCTCGCACCACTGAAAATAATAAAAAAAATTATATTTTTGAAAGAATTTCCAGCCTTGGGCCTATTACATCTAGTAATTAGAATCGCTACCATGATGATGTTTTTCACCATCCACATAATTATGATTTATGGTTTTATTGTCATTTCTTTCTCATTTAATGCTACATTAAGTTTTAGATTGGCAGCATAAGAGCCTTTTTACTGTAAACCTTCATGTTTCTGGGCTCTATGTTTTTATTAAGCGAAAATAAGTGAGCAGAGCAGGGTGTTTTGCAATTATGCCCACAGTGTCTGTGTGAGGAGATGCCTTTAAAAACACGAGGAGGGACAGATTGTGATTAGACAACATGGAAGTAGAGATGGTAAAATGACATTTGCATTAGTTTTCTATAGCTGATTTCACTCATTGAAATGGAAACAATTGTTTTGATTATACAGATCAGAAGGATCCATTTCAGTTTGAGTATGTGCGATCAGACAATTACATAATAGCCTTGAAAAACATGGCTCTGATATGTGGGATTTCAGTTTCCACAATTTTTTGTGTAAAATAAGACTTGAAATATTCCAGGATGTTTTAAAAAGTGCTGAATTTCATCTAATTTATATTGTCTGCATCAGATACCCGGTTCTGAATTTTGGTGAGCACTTCTGCAAGTTGGAAAGTTCAGAGTAATAATATAATAATTTACAGTCTTAAAAAACTCATGTGGAATTTATGAGGCAGTTCTATTGTATGAAGAAGAGGGAGGTTGAAACGGTTTCTCTTGCTGGATTTTGGGCAATGAACACTTAATATTACAGGGAGTTTGTGTACAGTCCAAAGGTACGGTATGCAGTGTACTTTTCTATGCACAGTACTGGGTGACTGAATTTTAAAGAAGAGTGCAAGTTTCTTTCCTTTTCAATGATAGTGAACAAAAAACAGCATCTAGTATCTGTTTTAAATCTAAAACATGAACCCCAAAATCTAGCATAAAAGGTTCAGTAATCCAGATTTTAATTATAGATAACTTGATCTATTTTCTTTTGACTGAGAATGTTCAAAGACCACAGTGTCTTTGCACCTTAGATATTACCTGTAAGGTTTTGGCTACTCTTCCCTCTTGATCTTTTAACGAAAAATGGCATTACTGCAGATTTGTCATAGATGATGAAGCATAGCAACATAATTTCATGATACTCTAAAGGAGTTCATTGGATCTGAGTAAACTGATGTGACATCTTGGGGATTTATGGTGTTCCCCTTAGCTTTTATGTGACTGGAACAATGTCAGCTGTCAGGGTTATGTTGTAACCTTTGTTCTTGGGTGAGGAAGAAAGCTGTGTTGCATCGCTTGTAGGTGTTACATAAGATTTATAGCAGTATCAAATAAAACTTATTTATTGGACGTGTTCGGGAAAAACAGCCTGCTTTACAAAATATTGCATTCCCCCTTTAAACAAGGCAAGTTGTTCTTAGGCAGAGGTCAAATGTCAAACACACATTTAACTCATCTGAAAAACTACAATACAACAGAAAACCAAACTGATCGCTGATCAACTGTACTTAGCTAAATGATGATCAGGAAGTGTGACCACTTTGTTTTAGCATTTTTCTAGTTTGGAGCATACAGGTGTGTAATAACACAATGCAAATGTGGAAAGACATCCGCCTTTACCCTAGAAGAGCAAAGACTGTTGCCCATAGGTCTGGGAAGGGTCATAAGGCCATACCATCCAAAGCCCAAAGTAACTGCAATAAAACCAGGTTGCATGCCTGACTCAACTAGGGATGCCACTAGTGAACTTGAATAATCTATTGCTAAATTTTTTGACTCATCTAAAAGTAAACTCTAAAGCAGTTTTACTTTTCTTAACAGCCAAATTCAGCATTTTTCACATCTAACAAATTAAAAATGTGATAAAAAAGACCCATTAGAATCCAAAATCTAGGTATGAAATACAAACTCTGGCACGACAAAAATATTTTAATTGAATATTGTATCATTTGTTTTAAACAAAATGTTTTTGTCTGTTTTAAATTGTATTTATTTTGATATTACTGCTATCCACATAATTAACCGTGCTTAAAACAGGCAGAAGTAAGACTCATGCAGTCAGCTGCATAAAGCCTGCATATTAATACAGGCAGATTACAAAATAAAATGTACAAAAGTTTTGTTGGAGCTGCCCTTTTCTAGTAATCCAGTAAATTCTGCAGAGCGTCCAAACAGAGTTTATTGTCACCTAACATAAAATAATCCCAAACTTTAGTGCACTTAACCCTTTAAAAACATTTCCAGTAAAGTTAACTCTATTGTGTGTTTTTTTTTTTTTTGAGACCAAAGCACACGCACAAAGACCCCTGCAGACTGACTTCAGGGGATTCTCCTCACTCACAAAGCAGGTGCAGACAACAACAAACAGCGCAAACATCTTATAGAAAATGTCATGGTGGTGGAGGGTGATGATTTGGGTTGGTTGTGAAGCCACAGGTTCTGGGGAGGTTGTAGCAACTCAGTTGTTGGTGACCTCCTCCACAGTGTGCTAGAGTCAAAGCCAGCTAAAGCTAGCCTATAATTAGGTCATGCAAGATAAATAGATAACGTGATACAGAAAACAGTTATTTGATGTGTTGCTTCTGAAAGTTCTACAAGCTGTTGAATCAAGGGATGGTAAAGACCAGCTCATTCTTACTATGTCCTGTTTTTTTAAACCCTAGAATTAAAGAAGGTTGTAATTTATACTGTATATATCTTAAAAAGTGGTGCTGGATGGTAAACAGATGCTTACATAAACCACCTCACCCCCCACTAGTTGTCTTAAATTAAGCAGCCGTGAGGGAGTAGTTATTTATTTTGCCTTCATATTCACACAGCTACACACCCACACACATATGTCCTTGTAATTCATGGTGACAGTAATGGCTAATTCCCTTGTCTGGGGAGGCTGGAAAACAAAGGAGATTACTTTGCATTATTGACAAGTTTATAAGGTTGACAATGGTGTTGCCTCAAATTCCCCCAACTTGAAAACCCTACGCCTTTCCTAGAAACTATATGGCCCATTTTATGATGAAGCCCTGTATAAAGGAGGTGAATGACTGCCTCCAAATTACCATGTTGCTTGAGTAGGAGCTCCTATAATCTGGTTATTGATGTCCTTTTAAAATGATGTTTGGTCTCACTTGTTCTTTCTTTTAATCTAGGGAACACCTTCTAAATTTCTGTGGGAAAAACAGGCGTTTGTCTTGACAAGGCTTTTTACAAGCTGTCTCAATTTCTCACCTTTGATGTCATAATGTGAACATTTCAGAGCAAAGCAGGGTATTTAGAAGACGTATTAATTCAGGAGCGTGATTGAAACTTGAAATGATTCAGTCCCAGCTGAGCATAAATGTGACAGCCTTCCCGGGATAACTTCATATAATACAGTCCTGGTTAGCAGTTCGCATCCACTCATCATGGGCATGAATGACATATTAATTTGGGGCCTAAAGGATGCATTAGAACAATTCTTTTTGTAGAGTAGTACGATTCTTAAACAACTTCAAAAACACATGTTGAATTTATTGTGGATTTTGTCTAATACACGTAAGGTCTAAATTATACATACAACCTGAAATAGGACAATACACCCATACTAATATTTGGTTCAATGTTCTTTAGCAAGTTGTAGGTAAACTATACACAATTGTTTTTGATGTTACCAAAGTTCTGGTATAATTCGGCCTTGGTGTTTGACTTGTTTCTTATCAGAATGGTTAAATTGTGTGTTTTCCTGGCACAACCTTGTTTTTAAACATACATACATTTTCGTTACATTCTATGCTGTTTCCAGTACCTTAATGTTACCCTCTCTTCCCCATTCCACAAACAATTTTGATGTGTGTTTGAGGCTATTGCCCTGTTGGAGCAACCCATTGTCTCACTGTTGTCCCACTTTTACATATCTGCCTTTAGTTTTGTGCAGGACAACTGATGCCATCAGAAAAAAATAATTGTTTGACACTGTAGCATACACAATTTGATCACCAGTTAAGCCAGGTCAAAAAATACATGACCGGCACATCGCAGCAAAAGTATCATGCACTGATTCTTTCGCACTTGACACAGGGGAATAATGTGTACTCCTCATCCTTGATCCTAATACACATGCAGTATTCAGAATGCAGTACATCAGAGCTGATGAACTTACTTTAAAGACATTAGCTCACTCTGTCTTATTTGACAATATGTTTTTTTTAAGATATTGTTTCGGCACTAGTGGCCTTTTTTTTTCCATTTTTGACAGTATGTAGACAGGAAAGAGGGGTAGAGAGAGGGGGGAGACATTCGGCAAATGTCGCCAGGTCCGGGACTCGAACCTGGGATGGCCGCTTTGAGGACTGTAGCCTCTGTACATGGTCGCGCGCTTAACCCCTACACCATCAGCGCTGCAACCGACAATATGTTTTTTGTCCAAAAGGCATTTGGTGTATACATATGAACAGATGAAAATTTTAGAGTTGAATTTTGAGCACCTCTTTCTTGATCAGCATCTTCCATTTAACGATAAGCTTCAGCCTCAATGGTTCTTGGGTTGTTTCTTAATATTAAAGCCACTTTTCTTTCATCTGAAGGTGACAGTTTGGGTGAAACTTGGGCATAGTTGGTTGATTATCCCAAAAACACAACAAAAAATTTTTTTTAGGGTTCCTTGTATGGCCTACCTAACACCCTGACCTCAGTCCAGTCCAAATTGTATGTACTGGTCCTTCTCAAAATATTAGCAAATTGTGATAAAGTTCATTATTTTCCATAATGTCATGATGAAAATTTAACATTCATATATTTTAGATTCATTGCACACTAACTGAAATATTTCAGGTCTTTTATTGTCTTAATACGGATGATTTTGGCATACAGCTCATGAAAACCCAAAATTCCTATCTCACAAAATTAGCATATCATTAAAAGGGTCTCTAAACGAGCTATGAACCTAATCATCTGAATCAACGAGTTAACTCTAAACACCTGCAAAAGATTCCTGGGGCCTTTAAAACTCCCAGCCTGGTTCATCACTCAAAACCCCAATCATGGGTAAGACTGCCGACCTGACTGCTGTCCAGAAGGCCACTATTGACACCCTCAAGCAAGAGGGTAAGACACAGAAAGAAATTTCTGAACGAATAGGCTGTTCCCAGAGTGCTGTATCAAGGCACCTCAGTGGGAAGTCTGTGGGAAGGAAAAAGTGTGGCAGAAAACGCTGCACAACGAGAAGAGGTGACCGGACCCTGAGGAAGATTGTGGAGAAGGGCCGATTGCAGACCTTGGGGGACCTGCGGAAGCAGTTGACTGAGTGTGGAGTAGAAACATCCAGAGCCACCGTGCACAGGTGTGTGCAGGAAATGGGCTACAGGTGCCGCATTCCCCAGGTCAAGCCACTTTTGAACCAGAAACAGCGGCAGAAGCGCCTGACCTGGGCTACAGAGAAGCAGCACTGGACTGTTGCTCAGAGGTCCTAAGTACTTTTTTCGGATGAAAGCAAATTCTGCATGTCATTCGGAAATCAAGGTGCCAGAGTCTGGAGGAAGACTGGGGAGAAGGAAATGCCAAAATGCCAGAAGTCCAGTGTCAAGTACCCACAGTCAGTGATGGTCCGGCGTGCCGTGTCAGCTGCTGGTGTTGGTCCACTGTGTTTTATCAAGGGCAGGGTCAATGCAGCTAGCTATCAGGGGATTTTGGAGCACTTCATGCTTCCATCTGCTGAAAAGCTTTATGGAGATGAAGATTTCATTTTTCAGCACGACCTGGCACCTGCTCACAGTGCCAAAACCACTGGTAAATGGTTTACTGACCATGGTATCACTGTGCTCAATTGGCCTGCCAACTCTCCTGACCTGAACCCCATAGAGAATCTGTGGGATATGGTGAAGAGAACATTGAGAGACTCAAGACCCAACACTCTGGATGAGCTAAAGGCCGCTATTGAAGCATCCTGGGCCTCCATAAGACCTCAGCAGTGCCACAGGCTGATTGCCTCCATGCCACGCCGCATTGAAGCAGTCATTTCTGCCAAAGGATTCCTGACCAAGTATTGAGTGCATAACTGTACATGATTATTTGAAGGTTGATGTTTTTTGTATTAAAAACCATTTTCTTTTATTGGTTGGATGAAATATGCTAATTTTGTGAGATAGGAATTTTGGGTTTTCATGAGCTGTATGCCAAAATCATCCGTATTAAGACAATAAAAGACCTGAAATATTTCAGTTAGTGTGCAATGAATCTAAAATATATGAATGTTAAATTTTCATCATGACATTATGGAAAATAATGAACTTTATCACAATATGCTAATATTTTGAGAAGGACCTGTATTATACTTAAAAGTGTGGACCATGCAAGGAAACTTCTATTTGTGATAAGAGTCGTCAAACGTCCAACCAGAGTTACGCCAGGACCTTTTTAATAACTACAAGAATGTGGTTACCCCTCAACTTGCTAAAGGACATTTAACCAGGTGCAGGTGGCAGTTTGATTGTCTAAGATGGTATTTTTAAATGAGTGTGAATTAAAGAGGCTACATTAAATAATATTTTTTTCACCCATATCTTGTGTAAAAAACACACAAAGTGAACATATTCAAAACAAAAACAGCTTGTTGTGGGAGAAAACTGCAGGGATGGTTTTCAAAATAGCTATCTGATTAATAGCTGCTTACTTCACAAAGAGTTCTCCACGAGAGCATGTTGATTTATCAAAATATTCTACTTAACTGAGATCTGGAGTTTCGACAAGATGTCAAGTTGGCCGAAGAGCAAGTCATCAGAAGATGTTTCCCACCTGGCAAACAAGAATAGTCCATGTGTGTGCGTGTATGTGGTCGCCTACATACACTAATACCAATATCTGATATCAGTAAAGGTCTGTGTCTCAATCCAATCTTACTTTTGTCTTAAACTTTCACGCAGTGGCTTAGATGGTACACATTGAGCTGCCTCTAACCTGGCTTTTTGTTGAGACGGCTTCCATGACCTTCTTGTCGGGGGTCATGCCATTTCCTCCTTAAGGCTTTGATATACAGTCAATCTCTATGAACCAGGCCCTCTATCTGTTCTGCTGATAAAGAAGACAGTGAGCTTGGTTCACTGTAATATGATTAATTTTTTGTTCTTTAATAAAGCGCCTTACCACAAGCTGCAATTGTTTTAGTGAGGGGCCCTAGTAGGGGCCTCTCAGCAGATGTGCTGGCATACTGCTGCCTGTTGTTCTGCGAGTCTGCATGTTATAGCTCATCAGTGGAAGTGGCAAACCTTTGCCTTTATGGTTGCATTCAGATGTTCCACCCCTTGGTTTGGAGAAAGACAAATAAATCCTAATCACTGTTTGATTCTCAGCTGCTGTACAAGGCCTTTAAAGACCTTCTGAAGAAATGCAGGTTCACTTAAAATGCATGTTTTAAAGACCAAAACGAATATGACATTCAGGCTAAAAAAGAGTGTATGCACATTGAACTACACTGTATCCCTGGGAAGCAGCAGCATTTTAAAGAAGCGGCCATATTATTCCACTGGCGTTGGTCACATTAGGGTTCAGTCCTGCAGACGTGAGATATGTTATTTATCAACTCCAGTTTTAATGAGGAGTCACCCTGGGAAGCAGATGGTACATTAGCTGTAATAAACCAGAGCTGACATCAGTGGTTTTGCAAGGAAATATTGAACTGAACCGCTATGGCCTCTCTATTTCACACCCAGAATGGTTGTGGGGTCAAAAGGAGTTGGATGTCCACGGGGACAGTGTTCGTTTGACTTCATATAAACAGATCTCTTTTATAACTCTGGACAGGTTCTCATTGCCCTGAGTGAACGTCATATATTGATGTGGAGAGAACAGAAGTTACTGTAAGCTCTGACCCCTTTGTTTGCGGAGCCAGCATTAAAGTTGCTGAGCCAGGACTTCATATTCAGCTCAGCTTTATTGTTGCGCTCAGCATGGCAATCCGAGCACAGACAGACACGCTTACGTGGAACTTACTGAGTGTACAATAACAGCCAGCCATCCTTTGAGATTTCGTCTCTGGAAATGGAGAAAGTTACTGTTTGATGCTTAGTAGAAACCAAAAAAAAAATAAAAATCATGCATCCCACTAATCTTTGGCTCAGATGGAAAAACCAGCTGTGTTTTACAAGTCAAGATGGAAAAATGATCACATACAATTCCTTGAAAGTGCATCTGTCAGTAACCATTTATCCCCTGAAGTTGCTTCAGAAGTCTGTAATTTTTGACTGACTGCTTACTTCACAGCTTGAGGTTTGCTGTCGCATGTGATGTGTGAGTGCGTTTCCTGTCCTCTGGTCTGTTTAGGAAAGAGGAGAGAGACCTTGGATGAGAGGCAGCTGTCTGAGTGTGCCTGGGCTCCCATGGTCTCTGGTCAATGTTGATAATTCAGTTGGAGTAAATAGTTTTTTATTAAATCGCTTCTGGACAGTAGATGCTGCTTTCAACCCTGCTGTGCCACAGGGCACCTTGGAGGTAAACACAAGCAGATTTGAGGGAAGTCAGTAGGCAGTAGGTGGGTTAAAAAACATTTATCGTCTTGACTGGAAGATTTTACAGAGCTTGGATGTGTTTGCAGAAATGAGGCATGCATTGTGTTACAGCAGGTTGTTATGCAGTCCAATTTAAGGTGAGCATCAGGGGATCAAAGTGATGCTTATTTTTAGCCAAATACTGTTGTTACAGAGACAGAAAAGGGATCTTTATGGACGTCTCTCTGGAGATGAACCAGAGAGGAGAAAGATGGCTGCAAAACAACAAATCTCTGCAGTGTGCTCATTGAGAAAAATGAATGAAGAAATTGAAAGTGATAGGATTCATTGCGATCTTCAACGCAGTGAGACATTATTGATTTCTAAGGAGACAACGCATTCTTAATGCGAGCAGAGATCCAGGCTTGCTTTGTATTTCACCTTTTGTATTTTCACAATATGTATGCTTTGAAAACCACAAAATTGTTCCATCATTGTTAAAAGTACTTTTTTAATAAGATGCCAGAGAAAAAATGCATAGAGCATAGAGTAGCCTAACACAGCACGGCCCTTCGCTCTCATGTTTCTGTGCCCTTCCGGTCAGCAGACTTAAAGAAGGTAGCTGCATCTTTCCCTTACTTTCAACCCAGAAAAATGTGTCCATCCATTCTCTGAGATCAGGTTGCAGGAATAACAGATCCATGAATGAAACCCAGGCATCCCTCTCCCTGGCACCACTCTCCAGCTCATTTTGGTGGACCCCAAGGCATTCCAAGACCAGGAGAGTTGAATAATACCTACAGTGAGTTCTGGGTTCTCCCTGGGGTCTCCTTCTGGTGGGATGTGCTTGGAAAACCTCCTGAGAGAGGTGATCAGGATCTGATGCCCGAACCACCTCACCTGACTTATTTTCAATGTGGCAAAGCCGCATCCTGGTTAGCATGACCTGATAGCACTTGTGAATGGTTCCAATTCTCTGAATTCCTCTAGTTTAAAGTATTAAATCTTATTTGCATTTAAGTACCACTTAACAGATTTCAGAAGTAAACTCAAGTGTTTTTCCATTTGATATCTAATAGAAATTAAAAATAGGAGAATCAGATTTTGACAGCTAGTTTAATGCCACAGTGTGTTCCCTGTTCTCTCTCTACAGGCACATGCTAAATGTGGCTTGTATGCAGCTGAGGTTGCCATACCCCACCCTGACACTGAGCAATAATGATGCAAATTTATCAGCTAGTCTCATTTTTGGCCTGACACCTTCCAAGGTGAGGTGGGGAACCAAGGATTAAAGATCGTATCAAAGCCAGCGATTGATTACAGCGAGTCAGGAACGATGGAGGAGATATCAGGTGAAGCCAGAGTTTGAAGACATGCAGTGCTGTTCTGTGGCTAAGATATAGTGTTTCGGTATTCAGAGGGAAAATGTCTTCACGTTTGCCAAAACTATGTACTGTCCTGCATAGTTTTGTTTGGGAATTAGTCAAAGTTTGAACTTTAGGGTTACAAAAAAACACAAAATATATAGTGTCTGTCTATTCTAAATCAGTTGATCTCTGTATAAATATATCTGTATAAATCTTAAAAACTTTTAAAGCCCTGACATGTTTGCATTAGATGATTATTTACATAAAAGCTCGTAACTGGCCAACCAGAGTAACTATATCATAGAAAAGTAAGGGGCTGTAAAAATTTATAAAATAGTGGTAACGTCCACTGAAATTTTGTGTTTCAGTTTGATATGTCAGTTTTTTTGTATGAAAGGATAAGCTTTGTTTTGGACTACATAATTTACATGAGATAGTTATTGATAATGGCCTATGATCAATTACAGTCTTCAGGGTAAATAACGTCCTGAATTGTCAAGCAGCAGTGACCTAGGCAGAAATTATGACCATCAACTGTGTCATTGATAGCTGAGATTCACACCAACTGCCTTCTACCTGTGTGGCACCGATACTAACCACTAGACCTGGGTTCAGTAGTTGGCATGCACAAAACTGTTACAGTGGTTGTCAAAAGTGTGCACATGCCTGGTAAAATGCCAGGTTTCTGTGATGTAAAATCTTTAATAAATCAAATGAAAACCTTTGTTCACATATTATGTGACACATATCCCATACAATTCAAATTAAAATCAAAAACATTTTTAGGAAAGAAATCAAAAATAATGAACTGCAATAACCGTGTTGCACCCTCAAACTAATACTTTGTTGAAGCAGATATTTATTAAGTTCAGCCTTCAGTCTTCTTGGGTTCACTTAGTTTTTTTAGTAGGATTCTTTCACTCATTTGCATCGTTTAGCTGAAGCCATCATTTCCAGACAAGCTGCAAAGGATCAGAAGGATCTTACAGTACAAAAGTATCAGTCAGGAGATGGGTTAAAGAAACAGATATTTCTCCAAAGTGACAAGAAGACAAGACTGATACTTCTCATACTCCTGTATTCTTCATATGTCTCAACTAAGAAGACAGAATTCTTTCAAAGGAAACATCCCGACCTGGTTAAATTTCCCCAAACAATCTTGCAGAATGTCTAATGGTCTGATGAAGCCTAATTTGAACTTTGTAGCACCGTAGATACATTTAGCACAAAAAACATCACTTTAAAACAACACAATAGCAGCCTTTAAAGATGGTGGGAACAGCATCATGCACTGTGGTTACTTTGGTCCTGGTGGAACTGAGGTTTTTTATGCAAGTTGATGAAGTTATGAATAGCTTCAAATACCATAGTTTTGAACCAAAACCTTCAGTTATCCCATGAAAAGCTGAAGATGAAGAGGGGTTTTATTTTTTAGATACACTGTGCTTCCAAATGGACAAAAGAATGACCTCATGAGAAGAAAATCTAAGCTTGGTATGGCCTAGCCAAAGTATAGATCCAAGTTCAAAGGAAAATCTGTGGACTCACCTGAAGTGGGCTGTAGGTAAAATAAGTTCTCACAATCGGAGAGATTTGGAGAACCTTTTCTCATAGAGTGAACAAATATTGTCAAGTCGAGATGTGGGGTGCTGATAGACTCCTCCCAACGACGACTAAATGTTGATTAACTAATAGGAATGTGTACACTTCTGTATTTCCACTTTCCAGTTAGCTAAAGTGAACTGAGGGTCTGAAGCAAACCCAAGCTACTTATGGTCGCCACTTCTATGACATTTTTCATCTTAGGACACCAACATGTAATGTGACTATACATATGATTGTAATATAGGTAGAAGTAGCTTCTTATGTCATGCTTAGGAAGGTGAGAAAATCCGTTGCTTCGTTTATATCCAAGAATCGCTTAGCAAAGAAAAGATTAAGTGCACACATTAATCCAGGAGTCAGAGCAATCTTGTAATCCACTCAGTATGCTAATTGCCTGTTCTTTCTCCAGCAAAGGGGTTTACAGGCCATTAAATAGCACTGAGCAGTTGACAAAGGATAGCCAGCATGCTCCCCACCTACTCTCCCCCTCGCTCTGTTTCTTACTTGGACAGGGTGTTGCTCGCCCACACAACAACGATGAACAGACATAAACATATTATTGTTTTATTTAACTTTTAAAATGCTTCCTAATTACATAGTGGGTATTTATGTTGCTGTATTTGGATAGGAAGATGAATAAATGCTATAGATCCAGTAAACTAAGCAATGATAAAAGTGTTAACAATTTTATCCTTTCAACTCCAATAGGATTTGTTTGAAAGGATTATTTATTTATGTAATTTTTCATATCCAACACAGATATAAGATGCCTTGAAATAGTGTTACAGATTTCTATTGTTTTAACTTTATTCAATTCAATTCAATTCAAAAATACTTTATTAATCCCAAAGGGAAATTAAATGTTGTTGTAGCTCATTATGAAGGTTTCCTCAAAGAGCCGTTGTAGATGCTGATAGCTGTGGGCAGGAAGGATCTCCTGTAGCGCTCCGTCTTACAGCACATCTGAAGAAGCCTCTGACTGAAGACACTCTGTTGTTGTAGGACAGTCTCAAGAAGAGGATGTTCAGGGTTCTCCATAATGTTCTTCATTTTATGAAGAATCCTTCTTTCCACAATTATCTCCAGAGGTTCCAGAGGAGTCCCCAGACCAGAGCCAGCCTTTTTTATCAGCCTATTGAGCTTTTGTAAGTCCCTGGCTCTGATGTTGTTTCCCCAGCAGATGATGGCATAAGAGATCACACTCTCCACAACAGACTTAGAGAAGATATGCAGCTTCTTGCTGCAAACACCAAAGGACCTAAGCTTCCTCAAGAAGTACAGTCTGCTCTGTCCCTTCTTGTAGATGGCTTCACAGTTGCATCTCCACTCTACACTTTTGACTCATTCCTGTTTCTCTTAAAATCTACAATCATCTCCTTTGTTTTAGTCACGTTCAAAATGAGATGATTGTTTCCACACCATGCCACAAAGCGGTCCACCACCTTCCTGTACTCAGCTTCTTGTCCATCTCTGATCCACCCCACGACTGCAGAATCATCCGAGTATTTCTGCAGATGACAGGAGTCTGTCTGGTACTGGAAGTCTGAGGTGTACAGAGTAAAGAGGAATGGTGAGAGTACCGTCCCCTGTGGTGCTCCTGTGCTGCTGACTACCTGGTCACAACCCTTCAGTCTCACAAACTGTGGTCTGTTTGTCATGTAGTCTTTGATCCAGGAGATTGTTGAGGCCTCCACCTGAGTCTTCTGGAGTTTCTGACAAAGCAAATCAGGTTGGATTGTATTAAATGCACTGGAGAAATCAAAGAACATGATCCTCACAGTGCTGCTGGCTTTGTCCAGATGACAGTGGGTTTGTTGAAGCAGGTGTATGATGGCATCTTCAACTCCAACTCCACAGCGATAAGCAAACTGAAGGGGGTCCTGATGGTTTACTGTTTGCTTACTCAGGTGGGCCAACAGGAGTCTCTCTAGGACCTTCATGATGTGAGATATCAGGGCAACAGGTCTATAGTCATTGAGGACTGATGGGTGAGTTTTCTTTGGTACCGGAATAAGACAGGAGGTCTTCCACAACACCGGAACCTTCTTCTGGGCCAGGCTAAGGTTGAAGAGGTGCTACAGAATTGCACAGAGCTGCTCTGCACAGGCCTTCAGGACTCTAGGGCTGACATGATCTGGACCTGCAGCCTTATTCCGATTCAGTCTCTCCAGTTACATCTTCACTTGACTTCTTGAGACACACAGGTGGAAGGTGGAGGCAAAGGAAGCATCAGCATCTTCTGATATTGTTGAAGGCAAACATGTAGAAGCAGAAGTGTCTAGGGCTGAGGCGTGAGGTGTTACTGGACAGCTGTGGGTCCTGTGGGTCAAAGGAGGGTGGGATGTCTGTTTGGCTGTGAGCAGGAGAGGAGGATGTGAAGCTTGTTTCTGAACTGAACCTATTGAAGAATGTGTTCAGTTCATTGGCACTGTTCAGACCTTCGTTGGTCTGATCATCCTTCTGCTTGAAGCCTGTGATCTTCTTCATCCTGTCCACACATCTCTGATATTGTTTTGCTGGAGCTTGCTCTCCGGCTTCTTCTTGTACACCTCCTTGCTCTCTCTTATCTTTTCTTTAAGTTGCTTCTGTAAACTCCTCAATAATTCTCTGTCTCCCTCTCTGAAGGCTCTTTTTTTCTTGTTAAGCAGGTCCTTCAGGTCACTGGTGACCTCTGAACAAGGGGCTTATATTTCGAGCAGAGAAAAACAAGATTGTGATCTGATTTGCCTAGAGGAGGTCTTGCTGTAGAGATGTATGAGTCCTTGACATTTGCATAAAACAAATCCAATGTTTTGTTTTCTCTGGTAGAGCAGCTGACAAACTGTTGAAACGTTGGAAGTGTAGCAGAGAGTGAAGCATGGTTAAAATCCCCAGATATTGCCACAAAAGCATTGGGGTTTTGTGTCTGTAGCTTAGCAACAACTGAGCTGATGGCATCACATGCAGTGTCGGCAACAGCGGAAGGTGGAACGTAAACTGTTGCCAAAATAACACTGGTGAACTCTCTGGGTAAATAATATGGACTGCAGAGATGATACTTCACAGTTACATGTCCTGGATTATACCATCTGTTGCTCACAAGTATTGCCAGTCCACCTCCTTTACATTTGCCGCTCCTCTTTAAATCTCTGTCTGCTCGTATGGTTAAAAAGCCCGGCAGAGAGACGCTGGAGTCGGGGATATGATCCTGCAGTCATGTCTCAGTAAAACACATAATACTGCATGCCCGGTACTCTGGCTGGGTCCTTCATAGGGCTTGGAGTTCATCCAACTTGTTTCCCAACGATCTCACATTGCCCATCATAATCGACGGAAGAGATGGTTTGAATTTCCTCCTTCTCTCTCTTCTCTTAGCTCCTGCTCTGCATCCACGGCGTCTCATTTTCAACTCATCAGGGATTTGGGGTTGTAGTTGAAGTATTATTTGAGCTTTTGAGATATTAATCAGCTGCTCCCGGTTGTAAGAAACAACCCCGTTGCCATGGCAATGCTTCATAACAAATGTCCAAAAATACAAAGTATTAAGAAAAATCCTCCAAGCTGCACAGCATCTGACACCGGAATGGACAGTCGTCCAAAAAAAATCAACTGTATCCACCACAAGAGGAATAGTTCCCAAAAAAGAACAAATCAGAACCAAAAGCAACAGAGCTACTCCAACCTGCTGCCACCTTGAGCGGCGCAATTCTAATAAATTCTCACGCATGTATGTTTCAGATCATCATTCAAATTTTATTATAAGAAAAAGATAATAATAAAAATAAAGATAATCTGTTTTTAAAGGGGCAAAAGCTATCCAAACCAACCTGGCACTATGTGAAAAAATATTGCCTCTAAGTTAAACTGTAATCGACCACGTTTTGTTAGTTCAGCCACACCTAGGCCTGATTATTGACCTGTAGATTTAAGAAATCACTTAAATAGAACATGTCTGACAACATGCAGTAGGCAAAGGATCTCCAAAACATAGATGCCTAAATCTAAAGCTTTCAAGAACATTTGGAAACAAAATCATTGACAACAATCAGTCTGGAATGTTTTACATTGTCTTTGGTAAGGCACAGGTAGAGCCATTTTCCACAATTTACTATCCACAGTGAACCTTCCCTGGAGTCACCAACAAATATTACTTCAAAAGCTTGTCAAATACTAATCCAGCAGGTCACAAAAGAGCCCAGAAGAACATCTAAAGTACTGCAGGCCTCGCTTGTGCTACTAAAGGTCAGTGTTCATGATTCAAGTATAAGAAAGAGACTGGGCAAAAATGGCATCCATGGCAACACTTCTGGCCAAAAAGAACACAAAGGCCCATCTCACATTTGCCAAAAAACTCTTGATGATACCTGAGACTTTTGGGAAAGTACTCTGTGGCTTAATTTTTGGAAAGCGTGCATCCTATTGCATTTGATATGAAACTAAAACAGGTATTCAGAAAAATGACATCATACTGATAGTCATACATGGTGGTGGTGGTGTGATGCTGTGGGGCTGCTTTGCTCCATCAGGACCTGGACAGCTTGCTGTAATAGATAGAGCCATGAATTTGGCTGTCTACCAGAAAATACTAAAGGGAATGTCTAGCATGTCAGTTTATGACCTTAAGCCCAAGCACACTTGGGTTATGCATTGAGACAATAATCGAAAAACACAGGGGGGTAATTACTTTTTTACATCAGGCCAGGTCGCTTCAGATGGCTTTTTTTTCCATTCCTCATCTGAAAACTGCATTTTGTGTTTGCTCAGCTTATCTTTGTCTAATATGTTTTTCTTGATATGAAACATTAAGCGTGACAAAGTGTGAAAAAGGGAATAAAAGTGTGACAAAAACAAAAGAACTCAGTAAGAGAGCAAATACTGGCACTGTAAATAATAAAAGAGAGTTGAGTGCTATTGTCTAAATGCAGCCTCACTCATGCGCAACCCTCCTTTCTGCCATTTTGCCCCTACACAGGGGGATCTTGCCAAGGTAAAGTGCAATTCTTAGCGCACTGCTGCCTGTGTAGTCTCCCAAGTGGCCTTCGCATCCTGCACATGATGGATGTTGTTTCAGATTCGGTCTCTCGCTGCACAGATAAAACAGCCTTGTCAAAACACATCCACCACCAGTGTAAGCAGATAAAAGGTAGTTGCAGATGATTAAAAAGATTTGTGCTTTGCGTCATTTATGATGCCAACTGCCAAGGAACGGGGCTATGACGGATGACTCAGACAAGAGAATTCGGCGTGAAGCCTGACTGCAAATGTTCGCTGATAATGACCAGTGTGTTTTTTAGATGCAGCTAATGAGCATGGCCATTAGGCATAAATGACATTTTAAAAACCTGGGGAGCAGGGAATGAAGAAGCACCCTGGATCGACTCCCCGTCGGCAGCAAATATGCCAAAAACATCTGGTGGATGCAACACCCAGTTCACACAGATGACCTCCAACCGGAGTGTTGACGTTTGTCAGTCTTTTCACTGTAGGGGGCCTTAGGAGATAAAGGCTCATTATAGAGAAACTGTCACATCAGTACCAGCTTTGGATCTCAGAGATGTTGATACTTGATATTTCTTTGCATTTGACACATGAATTGATTTAGAAAGACTTTTTCCTGCATCATAGCCTTTTGAAGTGATACTGCAGCAATAACAGTGCTTTCATAACAGCATTTCATAAGTTTGTGGATTAGATTTATTCTTGAATAAGAGGTCTATACTGCATACATTGCAAAGTCCACTAATTATCCAGAGGATTGCAAACTCATACTGTCATGCTGCTAGTTTGCAAGAATAGAGTTAGCCAGTTCCAATTCACATCGACTGATCAATCACCATTTCTAAGTACAGTAGTTTGGATTTTTTGAAATGATAAATCTATTAACTTTATCACACACACTTTGTCACACTTAAATGTTCCAGCTTGATTGGCTTTGAAGGTGACCAGCTGATTGGAAACTCCAAAATATTAGCCTTTTCCTGTCAGTGAATGCCCCATGTTGCCAAGTAGCACTGGAACAACAATCTTTAGTATAGAAGCTATTACTGGGAAAAGATTGAAAGTTACTAGTTTCAGTATCAGTAAATTCTCTAAAGTTATCTGAAAGCAAAGACATGTAAGGAGCTAATAAAGCTATTTAATGTGTTTTCTCCAACAGGGCTGTCCAAGTCCAGTCCTGAAGAACTACTATCCTGCAACTTTTAGATGCATCCCTTCTCCAACACACCTGAATCAAATGATTGGCTCATTACCAGGCCTCTGCAGAGCTGAGGCACTCTGATGAGGGAATTCAGCCATTCAGGTGTGTTTGAGCAGAGATGCATCAAAAAGTTGCAGGATAGTAGTTCTCCAAAACAGACTTAAACACTGTTCTACAACATGTATAGATGCACCTGTGCTATGTTAAGGTTGTGAGAGAGACAGAGACTTTCAGCAGACTATAGGCAGGCTGAAAGTCAGTCATTTTCTACCGATTATTCCATAGTGGGTCGTGGGGAAGCTGGTGCCTATCTCCAGCAGTCTATGGGCAAGAGGCGGGGTACACCCTGGACAGGTTGCCAGTCCATTGCAGGGCAACACACATACAACCATGCACACACTCACTAGAGTGACCAAGCCAGAGTACCCAGTGAAAACCCACACATGCACGGGGAGAACATGCAAACTCCATGCAGAAAGACCCCTGGCCAGGAATCAAACCCAGGACCTTCTTGCTGCAAGGCAACAGTACTACCAACTGCGCCACCGTGCAGCCCTCAGGCTGAAAGTATTACACTAAATTGCTATGTTTGATCCTTTGACCTTTCAACCTTTGTCTGTGATGGAACATGGTACAAATGGAAACCATATAGGCACTTGATGCATTCAGTAGACACATGTTTATTAATGTCTTTTAAGATGCATGAAACTTATTTTACTCAACTATGCTACAACCAAGCAAATTCTGCCATGGAGTCTGCATTACACAGGAATAAAGACAAAGACTTATTTTAGCAATGGTAGCAACATGAATATAAAAAAACAGTTTCTAAAAACTGTTAAAAATCTCAACTCCACATCATGATCCGTCATCATGCAACATCACATATAATTATTGACTGATCATGACAGAAAGGATCGAAAAAATACTTTTGAACTAAATCATTTCATAGTACAGCTTTAAATCAGAATTAGCTAAAATTGCTATGGACAAATACAACGTAAGATCAGACATTGGTCACAAAACTCTGTTACATTCCAATGATGTGCTGTTAAGTTATATTGTATGAACATTCAGTGTAGTACATCTCTTAGCATCTTTACCTTGATATAATAGATTTGTTTTGGTTTGTCGTTTCAGAAGAAACTATCCACACCTATGGTCTGGTAATTAATTTTGTCTCTGTATTCATGCAGTTTGGTAAAGGCATCATTTGAGATATGTGAATTAACGAGAGGCACTATGCACCACATATGAGAATCAACAAAAGAGCATTTCCTTGAACAGCTGGTCTTTTTCCTTTGTCTGCTCCAATGCCTTACTTTTGCAATGCTTTGTTTCTCTGGCTATATAGGTTTAGTATGAAAGTAGGTGTTTCACAAAGCAAGATCACTGTGACAGACCACAAATGCCAATGGTCTTCTGAGTAAAAAAAATCACAGACTTCTACATAATAAAAAAACATCTAATGCAAATGTAGAAAATATGTAATTGGTTGCAATATTCAGTTATTTAATATTAAATTATTGACACTAAAAAAGTCATCTGCTACACGTAAGATGCCGATAGCTCAGAATCGCCCTACAGAACCCAACCTCAAAAAATCTGATTCCACATTTTGATGTGATCTAAATTCAGTGATTTTCCAAAAACAACAGTTTCTAGTCACAGTGAAATGCTTCTGATTCTGCTACAGTTGGAAGTTGAGCTACATCAACATTGGGCTAGTGAAGCAGACACATTCAGTCTATATAAATAAACTGCTGCTACTTTATACCTTAGCTTTTCTCTGCTTTTTATGTTAGTGTATTATTTGTCTGCATAATGCTTGTAATACAAATATTTGTTGGTATTTCAACTGATATTTAAACAGAAAGAAAGAAAGAAAGAAAGAAAGAAAGAAAGAAAGAAAGAAAGAAAGAGAAAAAGAAAGCGAGCGAGCCTCTGAATGCTTCTTTGGACAATACAGCAATCAGCATTTTCTCCTCATACTGAGATGTACCACAAAATCTGCTCAAATTATGGCAATAAAAATGCAGACCACTTCACACATAATTTTATTTTCGATGTGAAAAATTTGAATGCTGCTATGCAAGCATAAGGATTGGTTTAGTCCTCTATGTGAACACGCGGAGGTGTTTGTTTTGCTCACGGAACCCTGATGACCTTCGAGTATTCTCCGTATGAATTTTCTGGTGATACCTCTCTGTTGATCTGAGGGGGGGCTGTGGTAAAAAACAGATGACATGCTAAGGTAAGGCTGTATGTGGGCGGTTCTTTTCCCGGGTTGAGAATTTTCCTGCAAGCGATGGATGAAACAGTGGAAAACAGGCTGCAGTGGATGCTGTGCTTACTAACACAATATTGGCAACTAGCCCTACCCACAAACCACAGGCAAATTAACACAGTCCCATTTTACAACTAAATGCTCTCATTTGACTTAAAAAAATCAAACTTAGTTTTCTAACTTCTTTCCAGAGAATTAAGTTGGAAAATGTGTCTCCAGAGGTTAGGAAATAAACTAGTACTAAAAGTTAGTGACTGAAATTATTCTGTGATTTTTTGGCATCCAGGTATACCATATTTACTAAGGGCCTAACAATTAATCAAGCTCAGAAAGCAACATGATATGGAATATTAGGTTCATGAAAATGAGAAGAGACAAGTTTTTGTTTTTCTCACCAAGGCAGGCACAGAAAATATGCTTGGCTAAGTAAGACCTAAAACCAATCTGGAGCTGTACCACTGATGCCCCCCACTGGTACAAAGTAAAAATATTAGGTAGCATTAGCATCATTGAGAATCTACTGGCTTTAAATGTCAAACTATCTCATGCAGAGACGACAGAGTCACAGGTTCAAAGCTGTCAAAAATAGCAAAGCAGGGCAGAGAAACTGAGGGTTCAGAAACAGAAGGTATAATAAAAAACTGCAAAACATTTTCACATGCAGCAGGCGAGGGCTCAGTACAGTCTGTGTGTGGAATATTAGGAATAAAATCCACAGTTTTAAATAACGCAAAGATTATGACCGTTTGATACAATCACAATAGACTGGTGTTTTTTTGTTTGTTTTTCTGCGGTCATTTGCAGGTTTTCTGTAATTACGCCAGCATTCCTTTAATATTTGACACAAATCTGCAGTCCTAATGTGAAGTGTGAAAAGCTTAAGAAATATGCATACTTCTTTAAGGACATTGTAAAAACCACCTTAAATGAACAGCAAGACATGACACATTGCACCCTGTTCATAATTATTAAACTAAATTTAAGCCAAAATGCTGAAGATGATTGTTATAAACAAAGTCTCTCCAATGGATTCATCTACTTTTAGCACCAGTAAGTTGAAGTCCTCGTCATATGTCTAACCCTAATATTTAATGATAAAATAATAAAATGATAAAATTATCACCCCTTCACTACTTTGCTTTACTGTTTACTACTGCCATTGGTTTTCACCAAACTTAATATTGATGTTCCAAAAACCTCTGCTTTGGTCTTGTCTGACATTGTTCTACATTTCTCATGGGTTGATGCCTAATGAGAACCTTGAATAAAAGCATCAGATTGTAATGGTATTGACACAAAAAACAATAAAAGAACAATAATTTTAAGAATGCAGTAACTATTTCTACAAAACATACATAACACACTTATGCTTGCTGCTTTGATAATGTTATTTATAGCATTTAAGATTGGTAAAATACGTATTGAAAACATGAATGTTTCTCAGTTTAGATATTCTTAATGGGGCCTTTGACATAAAATCCCTCTAGATGTTGATAAAAACCCAAGTAGTCCACACATACAAAAAAATCAAAGCAGATTAGTCCCTAAAAGACGTTATAGGTAACAAAAATGGAATGATTCAGTGATTAAGTATTAAACACACTTACAGAAATATATAAAATTGTGCAAAAGCCTTTCCTAGTAATGATGACTTGAAGAGGTCTCCCGTATGGAGACACTAGTCACATGCGATTCTCAGGTGTTATTCTGACCCATTCTTCCACACAAACTGCCTTTAAAATGTAAAAACTGTGAGGGTCCTTTTTACCCACGCGTGTCTTCCGTTCTTTCCATAGATTTTCAATTTAATACACGTCAGGTGATTGACCGGGCTTTTCTCGCAGTTTTATTTTCTTTCTCTGAAATTAATTGAGTTTCTTTATGGTGAGTTTCTTTTTGTTGGGACTATTGTCTTGCTTGGAAAACCACATTTATTTAATCTTCAGATTCTTATGAAGATTGTATTGATGACTATTGTATTAATTTCTCCATTCATCTTTCCTTTAGTTATATGAAGTCTGCCAGTAACATCAGACAAGCCCATGCCATGAAGTTTTATCTGCAGGCTTTACTTTTGGCATGGTGCCTGTTGAGACTATGCTCTCCAAGTGTTGCACTGGCTCGTCCAAGTATTCTGCAGCAAATTTTAAGCAAGCTTCAGTGTGCTTTTTCACCAGAAGTGGTTTTATGCAGTAAGTGTGCATAGAGGCCATTGTGGTTTACGGCATTACTTATGGACTTTTGAACAACTCGTTTGAGCATTTATTTGAGTCCTCAGTCAGAATTCTTATGAGGAGTGCCTAGCTATGACTCATTTATGGTAAAATTATGTTCTTTCCACTTCCATTTAATGCGTCCAACAGTGCTTACCAGAAGATTCAGAAGCTTAGAAATGCAGCTGGAACAATTTCTATTAGTATGATTTGCAACCTTAAGAATTTGTTTGATGAAAGTCTCTTTGCTTTTACCAATCGTACCACACTGTGAAATCCTTTGATACTAAGAAACCTTTTTATAGACAATTAGTTAAAATAAACCAGCAGATTCTGACTTGAACATTGCTGCAGATATGCTTTCTAAATACTAAAAGATTTCATCGTGTTTCTTGGCTTTCTATGCATTTTGCACTCTTTGTGTGTTCAGCACTCCGTGAATCATTCCAATTTCTTACCCATAACTTAATTTAATTACTAATTTGCTTTGATTTCTTTGTATGTGTATATTACTGGGGTTGTTACTGACATCTAAAGTGATTTTTATATCAACACACCCATTAAAAATATTTAAACTGTGAAAAACATTGACTTGTTCAACACCTATTTTACTAGATAATATTTTTGTTTTGATTTGATTCATGAAGCACAGGCCCTTTTTAAGACAACAAAAGATCTGTAGAGATGATTGAGATGTTTCTCTGCCCAAGATCTTCACTTCTGTTATTTTTCAATGGAGATCCAGCATGTAACATTCATTAAAAACACAGTTCTGGAATACAGACAAACAGAAAGAATGGATAACAACGCGCTCCTTTTAAAGCATCTATAATAAACAGTGGAGAAAAACCAAGGGGTGAGGAGAACCTTGTTAAATGAGGTCATCCCAGCACATCCTTTGATCTCTCCTTTCTTCATCTCAGCAGCGAGTGGCATATGAGAGGATCTATCTTTGTGAACAGTTTTGAGCCCCCAAAATTACAAACAAACGAAAGGCAAGGGATCGATAGTGTGCGTCTCACAGAATGATGAACTGGCACTTCAGAGGGGGGAAAAAAATCAATGACACGTTCCCTCTCCTCTGGTCTCTATCCTTCTCTATGAGCCCTAAGCGCTCTTCACAGTCCTGGTGCAGCAGTGTTTAAGTGTGTGCTCAGAGCTGGGTTTGTTTCTACGCTTTAATGGCCCTTTGTTTCTTCTACCTTTTTAGCTTGGAAGACCCCTGCCACTTTGATGTGTGAATGCACCCACCGATAATGGCTCAGAGGAGACACAGTGGACGTAAGTGTAAGTGCTTCTTGCCTGATTTACAGCTCTGGTGGTCCTCCACCCCTGCTGCCCTTTGGGCCTATTGATCAGACTACATTGTATTATTTAAATCATAACAGTCTGCTTGGATGAATCTGGCAAAACGACAACATATATTTACCCTAAAACATGCCAGGGATAGTTGAAAGAAGATTATTTTAGCTGAATTTTATTTCTTTTTTTTCTGTGAGAGTATTTGAGTTAAATGAAGATTTTCACCATCCTAGAAAAACAGAAGAAAGTTCATTATTTGCCTTAATGTAGAATTAATAAACTTCTCGAAGGGGAAAATTGGATTCCAAGAGCTTTGAGTGAAGCTAAAAATTAACTGTGGCACTTTGGTAATCCTCTAGGATCACATGCACCACAGAGGGAAGTGTTTCTTGGCCAAAGTTGTGCTCTGTTAAAAGAAATACAGAATTGCTTTAATAAATCTGAGAGGCACATAAGCTCTGGGTTGGTAAATTGATTGCTTTTGTTCCACAAGAGGTGAAGTTAGTTTGCTACTAAGTTGTAACTTTGCACATTATATGTTTTGTCTCAGTTGAGAAGGAAAAACATACAAACTCTATGCAGAAAGACTCCCGTTGGAAGTCAAACCAAGGACCTTCTTTCTGCAAGGCAACAGTGGTACCAACTGCGCCACCTGCAGCCCCAACTTTCCCTTAAGAGACATGATGGGTGGTTCTCCTTGACTGCCTGAGTTTTTTGCAACCAAGAACGATTGAGCTCCAGTCACTCCAGCACTTTCTCTGCCATCTCACTGAAAGGATTTTTAACAATAGGAGCGCTGAAAGAAGATTTAAGGAATTTTGAAACCATAACTATTAAAAAGCCTTGATATAATTCAGTACTGGTAACTGGCCTATGTCAAGTGCTCCATCCGGTTTAAAAACAGTGTTGTCTTACATGGATGCTCGGGGGCACTCCCTTAATTTCCACACCATAACTGTCTATGTTTTTAGTGACTGGGGATATGTCCATACTGCTAAATGTATCTTTGTAAGAGGGAAAAGTGTAGCAGCCTAACATGTGTAGAGTGCAGCATTAAGTGCGGCAGGGGCAACTCTCTGTTACTCTATGCTCGATACGATCAGAGAACTCTCTTGTGACTCCAGCACTTCTTCATCTTATTAAAATGTTTTTCACTGTAGAAATAGAATAATGGGAGGTTTTACTAGTTTTTCTGTAACTTATACTAGCATACTAGCATAGATTTCTTTTGTAGAATATTGCCCCATGACAAAAATGCCCTGCCTGTAGCAAACTGCATCACATTTCAGATATGTAAAATGGTATCAGGTTCTGGGTGCATGTAATCTACATTAGTTAGTGTTGTCTATATGAAAGCAGTGTCCATGCTAATCTGTCAACCTGTCCTGGGTGTCACGTGCGTGATGTAGCTGAGCTTTCAGACAGCCTCAGTTGGAGCTGGAAGGCAGGGCTGTCAGCTGTAGAGAACTCTTCCTGTCAGCCCTGCCTCATAAAATTTACTGCGGCAAGATGAAGGCCAAGACAGCTATCCGTGAGGGGTATACGGAAGGAGGAGAAAGAGGGTTATCCATACGGCTATCTATCTGCTGCATCTATCTACAGAATCTATTGGTCTCCGTTTCTTTGTCTTTGTTTGTGTCCAGGGGTGCAGCTTGGATGTTGTGTGTCAGTAGCAAAATATTCATGGTATGTGCAGGGAGTTTGACAAGCTGCTCTGACACCTCCACTCTACTCTTTCCACACTCATTTTCATTTTGTCTCTTGCGTCAGCACTTTACCTCGCAGCTCCTCTGGTCTGCGTTCAGCTATGAATTGTATGCTCAGTACAGTCAGGATAAAAAGAAACTCACAGCACACTGCTTTTACATTACTTACCTGAGAAAATAGGATGTTAAAAATAGAAAGGCTGCATATCTTCGGGAACAATGTCTGAAAAGATTTCATTTGAGCTTTTATCACCAGTCCGTGAAGGCTTTCATGCTAAAATTGGCAATTTATTGTATTCTGTTTAAGATTCACCTCACCTCCTCATAATGAAAACACTTTCAATCTTGGTTTGAAATCTTTGGGAAATTCTGTATTGGGTGCACATCTACCATATAACTGTGTGAAGCATTTCAACCACCAGTTTAGATTGGAATTGGGTATTGTTCTGTACGAACAAACTGGAAGCC
This sequence comes from Girardinichthys multiradiatus, assembly GCF_021462225.1. Taxonomy (NCBI): domain Eukaryota; kingdom Metazoa; phylum Chordata; class Actinopteri; order Cyprinodontiformes; family Goodeidae; genus Girardinichthys; species Girardinichthys multiradiatus. Next base: position 3,296,291 of record NC_061795.1, on the reverse strand, counting down.
CTTTGTCTTTACTTTTAAGCTTTAAATTAGAAACATTTAGCAACCTCTGATCAGTGTCACTTCAGTGACTTGCTGGTGAAATGATGTTAAGCCCAACATTATTCATATCTTTGTCAGATTTAGGCGTCATATAATATTTTATTTTACCAACATGTTTCTTGTGTATGGAAGTGATTAATGTTTTGGAGTGATCCAAACAGAGAATTTGGCTAAAGATTAGGGTGATGGGAAGGAGACCCTCCAGCCTCGAAGACTTGGACTTTGATCAACAAAGATAAATAGTTAAAATGCCATTAGAAACATGCAAAAAGCTGGTCAGCAATAAGAAGGGTTTGATTGCTGCAGTGCTCATAAAGATTTTTCCATTAAGTATCGAGAATTCTGAAAATAATTTTAATGGTGCCATTTTTTATTATTACATCAATAAATGCTGATGTTTTTTTTTTCAAAATTGGTAACCTGTTAAGCCCAAACCCGCGGGTTGAGCAGAGGGATGCCCGTTTTTCGCCGGCTCTAAAAGTCAGTCAAACACCGCCAAGTAAATCAGACATAGTTACATTAGTGGTTCCACTTGAAAAATATTGTTTTATGTCTTACCTTTACACAGGTACCAAAGGTTTGCATGTAGGCCTTATAACTGTGGAGCTATATTTGATTTATTTAAGTTATGTAATTTCAGTCAGTAATTGCTCTAAAACGCCTGAGAGCTTAACTGGTTAAGAAATGCTCATCTCATTTTCTTTCAGAAACCAACTTCTTGTTTAAATAATAACTATTTTAAATCTAAGTCTGCTAAGGGTATGAACATTTTTCAGCCTAACTGTACAGCTGAAAAACACGACACATGTATGTAAGTGCATCAACATACTTTGCTTTAAAAACCCAAACCAGAACGTGAAACTGCATTCTTTATTGAACAGGGAGCCAGTGGAAAAATATCAATTGGGGTGTTACATGAGAGCTTTTGGAGGATGTAGCCAAAAGCTTAGCTGCTGCATTTTGGATAAGCTACAGATGATCAACAGATATTTTACTAAAACAAGTGAAACTAGAATTACAATCCTCTATGCCAGAGGAAATAAAAGTATGAATCACTATCTCTATCTCAGCTCTGTTATGGCACTACCAATATTTCTTTAACCACAAATACAAGAAAGAACAAACTTTTGCCATAACAGTCAAATGATAAAGTCCTGTGAAACATCAGCCCCAAATTTTTATTTGGGGGTGACCAGGCTACCCAGAGCACTAATTAGAACCTCCATGAAAAACAGGTCCAGACAATGGATGGATGGATGCTAACCACAAAGCAGAGCAATTCAGAGCTGTACCAGATATGCCTGTCCCCCTATTCAGTGTCTGGAGTAATACAACATGATCCACAGTGTCAACTGCATGAAATTAAGTGGAATTTCATAACTGCCCCTTTTCCATTGGCTCCTCTTAGCCCGGCTCCACTCCACTTGACCTGCTTTATGAGCGTTTCCATTACTGTTTTTTCCATACTGGTACCTAGTTTTTTGGTCCCTGCTCCTGAGCAGTTACTGGGGCTGAGTATGAACTACATGTGACGTGAACAGACAGCTGTTCACTGATTGGCCTTGGGACCAGGAGAAATGGGAAGATTTTCGATGAGGCAGTGCAGGGAAAAATTAATAAAACTCAAGACCGACTATAATGATATTAAGGACCACAATGGCCGGAGTGGGTCAAACCGAAATACAATTTTACTATTGACAAATCACAAACCATGCCTGAAGGCTGAAAGAAAAGAACAAGGACACTGTGTCCTTACACAGAGGTGTGGCGCTGTATTTAATAACATTCTGATCACACATAAAATCAGCAGTTCAGACACACAAACATTTCCTCAAAAACACACAAAACAATTCCATGAAACAGTGTGTTTTGTTTGAAAATGTATTGATGGCCCTTAAGCAAACCGGTGTCTGCTTTATGACTCAGTTTTGATTGTTTTTAACCTAAAAGTTTTTACAGTCTATTGAAGACGTATGATACAATCTTCCCATGAATATTTTGTTTGGCTCCATTGTTCTACATGTGTAGGCCCAACACCTGCATGGGGCATTTTAACACCAAAAGTTATATTTTCATAGCCCATTTGTAATAAACGGTGTTATGGGAGGTAAACAGTAGTTATTAACTTCTTATCTTTTCAAAGGAGAGAAGCTGCTATCTTGACAGGAGGCTTGTTTAAATCCGTTTCTGAGAGAAAGCATTGATCAGCTCTTTGCTCTGCATATTTCTCAGCATCTTCCCATGCGGTAATGATTAGCCCTGTGGGGAGAGGTAAACAGCAGCATGGAGAAGTTGCAAATCCTTTCTTCTTGTTAAGGTTCCACAACCACCCTCGTTAAGTCATCATCACAGAGCCAAGGCCTTTATTTTCAAACTCTGCAGAAATATCAATATGGATTTAGGAGTCTCCCTGAAGCGAGGTCTTCAGCTAATTAAATCTGTAATCACTTTGTACTGTAAAAACACAATTGGAGGAGGGGGATGAGAGCAGGGCTGTTTAAATGAGAGCCACTGGAACTTTATTTAACAAAGCTAATTGGGTCAGAGCTCCTTATCCTCATAAAGCGCCGAGGTTACTTGGCATCAAGTTGGAAGGCTTACAGCTCTTTGCCCTCAAACAGTCAGACTCCCTGTGAGAGTGTAAACTAGAGTGCAGAGCCGCCAAGCTCAGGAGCAACGTAACTGCTGTCAAGGCCGTAGCAAGAAGATATCTTAATTGTTGTTTCATTGTTTCAAGTCAATTTGTACATTAAGGAATGGGATGGGATTGAGAGGCATTTCGTTCTGAGACTGAATTCCAATAGTGGAAGGTGTCAAACAGACGGACAAATCCATGAATCATCTCTCTGTTTTGTTCCTCATTAGTGGAAAGTGTGAATGTGATTCAGTCACTCGTGCTCCAATGAAGTAATTATCTCTACATAAACTCAATATTTCCCTACTACCACAGTAATATAGACAAATTTAATAAATAGAGTTTGACTCATGTTGTCAAATTTGCACTCAAATAAATAATTTCAATGTGATTTGATTATTACATTTAATTTGCCCATTGTGGCCGGTGGCGATGCTTGCAAAAACTTCTCCCTGGGCTAACAAACCCCCCATCTCCACCAATCCATACACAGACACTCAAACATTAACTCCATCCCCCAAAATGCGAAGTTGTTACTGAAATTATAGCTTTCAATCTTTAAAGGTTTCTTTAAAGGCTGTGCTCAATAAAATAAAACAGAAAACCAAAATAATCTAGAAATATATATTTTTTTATCTGGAAAACATGTAGATTTAGATCTATAAATGCTGAAGATGACCTCCTGAAGTTGAAATGGAGCTTTAGAACAGGGAAAAAAGAGGACTTTTGAAAGTGGTAGTTGTTGACGCTACACGGGCTGGTCTGAGCATTTCAGAAACCGTTGAATTATTGGGATTATCACCAAAACCATCTTGTGGGTTTAGAGAGAATAGTCCGAAAAAGAGAAAATATGTAATGAACACCTGATGTGAGGACAAAAATTTACTTGTTGATGCTAGAGGTCAGAGGAGAATCAGTCAAGTGATTTGTGATAACAGAAAGTCAATAGTAGCTCAAATAATCACTCATTGCAACCAAGATGTGCAGATTACCATCTCTGAATGCACAAATTGTCAAACATTGTGAGAAAATTCCACGGCCATACTAACATACTATTTATAGAGTCCTGCCTCCTCAAACTCCCAGATCTGGTAGAATTTCAAACAGCTCAGCTGATGTATAAAGCTAGAAATAAACAACTACCAGAAAATATTCAAAAGCTGTTCACTGATAGAGTGGGGGGTTATGACTATAGGGAAAATCTCAATTTCAGAACCTTGAGGGTTCGAACCACCATGAAGAGAATGTGCATTTCAGTCAGTGGTGTGAAGGTCTGGAATAAACTTCAAAAAGAGCTGAAGCAATGTCCAAGCATGTTTAAAAAAAGACTAAAACTGATGTTTTTCAACATGTACTGGGATGAGGAGGTGAGGTGAATGGTATCTCATCTGAGCACTGTATGTATGTGTGTGCGTGTCTGTGTTTCTGCTGTGTGTCTGCATGGGGTGCATGGGGAGTGCTGGGCCCTCTTCTTCTCTGCTTCTGGTCCTCTGTGGCTGCAGCCTGATGCTGCAGTTGTTGCAGCCTGGCTTCTCTCGCTGCTCCTCGCTCTGTGCCTCGTGGTGGTGGGGGGCAGGTCGGGGTTCAGGGGACTCTTGTGGACGGCTTGGTAGTTCAGGGGGGTCCCGGGGATCTTGTCCGCCTCTTTGCGCTGTGGGGTTGGGATTGGTGGGGGGAGCTGGTGGTGGAGCTGTGGTGTTGGATTGTGGCTCTGATGATTTGGGGGGAGGGTCTCTAAGTGCCGATATACAAGAATGTGAATGTGGATTTAGGCCTAAGGTGTGGTGTGTTTCTGTGTGTGTAGGTATGCATGTGTGCAGTTACATGTACATATGTGGAGGTACATGTTTGTCTGTATGTGTACATATGTATATGTATGTAGATGTGTGTATGTGTATATATGTGTGTGTGTATGTATGTATATATATATATATATATATATATATATATATAAATAATTGTGTATATATATTTATTTATTAGTTTTTGGTTTGTGAATTCTGGATCAAAAACATAGATGTTAATTAGGAAGGTTACTCAAAGTTAATTTAAGTGCAATTAGAGGGAGAAGGGGTATGAAAAAAGTTTTACTTCTTCATACCCCTTTTCAGACAATTTATATTAATTAATAATCAATGTCAGATCTCAGGTTAAATATACTGTCAAGTTTACTTATTGGAAAATGTTTATTTTACTAGTTTCTATTTATGTTTAAGTTAATTTAATTTATTTGGAACTGGAAATTTAGTTTAATTTAATGTTTACCAAACACTTATTTGTATGGTATTTGGATATTTGTTTGTTTGTTATAAGCATTTCTGAAATTGATTTATTTATTTACTGTTGTTTGTCATTGTCTGAAATAAATAAATAAATAAATAAAAATGGGCTACAACAGCAGGAGATCCCACTTGATGCCACTTGTTTCTTCTAAGAACAGGAAACTGAGGCTGTCATTTTCACAAGCTCATTGTAATTGGACAGTAACAGACTAGAAAAAGGATCTGACATTCTGATGGTAGAGTCAGATAGCTACTTCCAACACAAGAATGCACCATGTCACAAAGCTTAAATCATCACAAACTGGATTCTTGAATAACAAAACATGGTCTTAATCCAACAGGGCACCTTCAGGATGTGGTGTAAGAAATACTGGGATCATGTGGAGTCAACTGTGTAATGCTATCATGTCAGTAAGAACCAAAGTTTCTGAGGAATGTTTCTATCAGCTTGTTTAATCTTTGCCAAGAAGAATTGTGGCAAAGGGGGCGGGGGGGCTCACGTGGTCCTAGCAAGGTGTACCTTAAAATGTGACCACTAAGTGTATATGATGGCTCCAAAAGATTTTATACATTTCTCATTTAAATGTGCTCTGGGAGACACAGTCAAACACCATGTCTGTGCATTGTGACACAACAGTGATAAACCACATCTATCATGATATTTCATCAACAACATATTAGATTTGCTTTTTTTACAACACAACACAATACATAACAAATGGCAGCATTCTGTTGTGTAGAAGACAAAGCACAATGATAAATAAGATAAACATGTGACACTCTCCATTAAGAGTAAATGGTGCCAGAAAAAAACAAACACTTTATTAAAATGCCATAAAAGTGACAGATGAGTGTAAGAGCGGACACCTCGACAGGGTAATTCTCATTATTCACTGCATTCTGCCTCTGAATATTAAGCCAGAGAAGTTGTTCACTGTGAGTCTCAGTAGCAGGGTGTTGACTGTGTGCCTCCTCCATTTCTCCATGTTATTCACATTCTCGTCCATTCCCAGGGCTCTTTGTCTGAAGAGCTGGCACTAAACAGGCGGCCAGGGCCAAGCGCAGTATGGTGAGGTTAGCTCTGCCCTGGACACATCTTCACAGCGACCTGATTTCCTTCTGGTTGCTCCCCTTAATCCCCTGAGTGCATGCTCATTTTCACCTGATACTTGGTTAGAGCCATTTCATGGCGACAAACTACTGTAACAATTCCGATGGGGGAGAAAGATTTCAAAGTTCAGTAATTGCAGAGGCAGTTAGGCGTTCTCGCAGATTCTGTTTCATTGTTAAGTTTGGCAGATAATAGTCTCCATTATTAGAAATGATGCGTGAGGTCTGAGTGATCTGATTGCAACCCCTGTCATGAAACTTCAGTATGACTTTCTGGCTTGTCATATTCAGCTTGCAGTTATCTGAATTAATATTAGTGATTGGTCCCCCAGTCACGTTCAGCCCCATCTTTTCATTCCAGCATCTGGTTTTAATTGGTGCAACGCTGTAAAGCTACAGCTGTTCTGCCTGTTAGGACAATAAATTACTCCAATTAGGAGTTGAACAAAAGAGGCTGTCTGACACTGCAGCCCACTGCCATGCTTTAAAATTGGACCGCAGTGGAATGAGGCTGTACCGTAACACCTGCCCTATAATTTTTCAGATCAAAACACAGTTCAGATTTTGTGGTTATGGAGAGAGATTGCTTTGCATGCCATATGTATCCTCTGTCACTGAAGCTGCTTGCTTATAAATTAAATAGAAAATGTGTCAGCATTTGAAATCAATACAAGGTACATTGTGTGATTAATTGGTGTTTGCATTATGAGTTGTGGATACATCTAGGTTTTCTGGCAGCCGCCTGCCATATCGATGCCACTGGTAATGAAGGCAATAATGAGGGACGGTTCAGGAGGATGTGGAATAGGAGGAACAATAGGAACATCTGTGCCTCTCCATAGTTAGACTGTAATTGAGACCATATTTCATTTTGGACTGTGAAAGCTAGCCCTGTGCTGTACTCGCTGTCTACCTTCCAGAAAGATGAGGCATTTATTTTGCTGGCGTAACGCCTTCAGCAGCTTCGGCGACACAGGTGGTCCACCGCTGGGAGGAATTTGGGGCGGCAGCAACAGTTGCAGTCTTCCCTGCTTCCCCACGTCTCGTCCTGGCCGTGCCATCCCTTTGTTTCAGCACTTGCTGTGAGCACACCATTAAGCCAGGAGAGGTTTGACAAGAAAAAATGAAGTGTGCCATTTCCTGTGGCTTCGAGTGCCTTTCTGAATAATGAGTGCTTTACTTTGTCTCTCTCTCTCGCTTCTTGCCGTAAGATATACTTTTCCCCTTGAAGTTTCAGTTTACTGAGAGAGAGGACGGGTCTCCAGGTTGCCACTTGAGTCTGGAAAACATAAAATCTTAGAAACACTTCCAGCGTTGGATTTCATTTGGGAAATCCTTATTCAGAAGTCGCAGCTCAGGATAGTATAAAGCTGTGCTGTACAGGTCCTTCTCAAAATATTAGCATATTGTGATAAAGTTAATTATTTTCCATAATGTCATGATGAAAATTTAACATTCATATATTTTAGATTCATTGCACACTAACTGAAATATTTCAGGTCTTTTATTGTCTTAATACGGATGATTTTGGCATACAGCTCATGAAAACCCAAAATTCCTATCTCACAAAATTAGCATATCATTAAAAGGGTCTCTAAATGAGCTATGAACCTAATCATCTGAATCAACGAGTTAACTCTAAACACCTGCAAAAGATTCCTGAGGCCTTTAAAACTCCCAGCCTGGTTCATCACTCAAAACCCCAATCATGGGTAAGACTGCCGACCTGACTGCTGTCCAGAAGGCCACTATTGACACCCTCAACCAAGAGGGTAAGACACAGAAAGACATTTCTGAACGAATAGGCTGTTCCCAGAGTGCTGTATCAAGGCACCTCAGTGGGAAGTCTGTGGGAAGGAAAAAGTGTGGCAGAAAACGCTGCACAACGAGAAGAGGTGACCGGACCCTGAGGAAGATTGTGGAGAAGGGCCGATTCCAGACCTTGGGGGACCTGCAGAAGGAGTGGACTGAGTCTGGAGTAGAAACATCCAGAGCCACCGTGCACAGGCGTGTGCAGGAAATGGGCTACAGGTGCCGCATTCCCCAGGTCAAGACACTTTTGAACCAGAAACAGCGGCAGAAGCGCCTGACCTGGGCTACAGAGAAGCAGCACTGGACTGTTGCTCAGTGGTCCAAAGTACTTTTTTCGGATGAAAGCAAATTCTGCATGTCATTCGGAAATCAAGGTGCCAGAGTCTGGAGGAAGACTGGGGAGAAGGAAATGCCAAAATGCCAGAAGTCCAGTGTCAAGTACCCACAGTCAGTGATGTTCTGGGGTGCTGTGTCAGCTGCTGGTTTTGGTCCACTGTGTTTTATCAAGGGCAGGGTCAATGCAGCTAGCTATCAGGAGATTTTGGAGCACTTCATGCTTCCATCTGCTGAAAAGCTTTATGGAGATGAAGATTTCATTTTTCAGCACGACCTGGCACCTGCTCACAGTGCCAAAACCACTGGTAAATGGTTTACTGACCATGGTATCACTGTGCTCAATTGGCCTGCCAACTCTCCTGACCTGAACCCCATAGAGAATCTGTGGGATATTGTGAAGAGAACGTTGAGAGACTCAAGACCCAACACTCTGGATGAGCCGCATTGAAGCAGTCATTTCTGCAAAAGGATTCCCGACCAAGTATTGAGTGCATAACTGTACATGATTATTTGAAGGTTGACGTTTTTTGTATTAAAAACACTTTTCTTTTATTGGTCGGATGAAATATGCTAATTTTGTGAGATAGGAATTTTGGGTTTTCATGAGCTGTATGCCAAAATCATCCGTATTAAGACAATAAAAGCAGCTACCTGAATGGAGAGAAGATATACTTCAACCGAGAACATATAGCTTCTTACATCTCTGTGCTTCCTTTGACTTCACTTTTAAAATTGCCTATTAATAAAGAAAATGTCAGACTTTGAGTCTTATTTATTTGATAAAAACATACTCACGGAATAGTGTTGATGTCAGTGCAACCTGTTTGTGCTTGGATGGAAAAAACAGCTCTGTTTTCTGACTGGCAATCACCGATCAGGGCCCAAGCTGAAAATTGTCCAATTTCTTTGTCCATCTTTAGAAAATGTAAAAATCTGTTTCCTGAGTACTAGGAGCAAAGCAGCATCATGAGATGGAAAATGTTTTTTCAAATATGCTGCAAACCAGCCACATTGTAACAGGTATTTTAGGTTGTTTAGTGGTCTCTTTATTCATTGTGTTTGGGTTGAAGAAGATGCAGGGTAGATATCTGATACTCCCTCACACAGCCCTGTTTTCGCTGAACCCCAAGGAACTGTCTGAGATGACTGACCTCCTTTAGGAGAGTTATGGTCATGACCGGAGGGATCTCCCTGCTTATTATGACAGAAGTGTTATGGTAATGGGATGGAAAGTCTGCACGGCGGTGATAGCACCGTAGGAACGGATAACCTATTACCCACCACTGCATGCTGGTAGTAATGGTAAGACAGAGGGCATCCTATCTGTTATGGTGTTGATGCATTTTGAATGGGCACTACCATCATATATCAGTGGACTATAATGGCAGGAAAGAGCATCCTGGGGGAGGCATGTATGGTCATAATGCTGAGAAAATGGTGAGAATACTGTACTCAGCGTTGCAAAGTCGGTTTATAGTGATAAATTGAGGGTAGTATTGGGGTTTTTCTCTCTCTGCTATAGTAACGGAGGGCCAGCCCGTGTGTTCAAAGAGCGTGAATACCCAGGGAGAGCAAGACAATGAAGAGCGTGTGTATACTTGTGCATACGGCAAATAAGAGCCACTCGGCAGAAGGGGAGCCTTAGTTAGCTGTATGTTTATGGCCCATCATCTCTAGCCAATTACACTGCTCCAGTCTTGGAGCGGAGTGGATCCTCATCAGAGCCGTCAGTGTCTGAGCAAGAAGACAGACAGTGACAGTTAACGTTTCTGGACATCCTTGGCAGAGCGCTCTTCACCTTAGGGGGCTCTGGAGATTCTTGCTAAACAGTAAGGCACCAGGTGACACAATCTGCCGAGCCTACAGCTGCTGTGGGAATTTAAAGCTATTTTATATCTTTGCGTGCACAGTTTGGCGCCCCTGCAGGTGTGAATGAGTGTGGTCTGGGTTCTATGAATTGAAACATTATCTGTGCAAGCTTTTTGCCTCTTTGGTTCCCCACATGCTCTTTGTGTTGTCCCCAGTTTTAACTCTGTAGATCACTCGCAGGTTGATATACTGATTTTTGCATTATAACATATAATGTTTGATCATAGCATCTTTGGGTGTTGTTGTTTGCCAGGTACAGCAGAAGCAGACGTGTTCATGTGTCCCATCCATGCCACCCTACAGACACTCTCCTATAAACACATCTGAACTTCTCAAGGTAATCCCTTCTTCTCTTTATTGTTTGTTTTCTGCATGTGCTTCAAATCAGTTTTCTGCAACTTCAGAGCAGCTGCCTTCGTTTCCCAAAAGAATTGTTCACACGCAGAGGGGAGACTTTAGGAAAGGTAAACATCGTCAAGCTTACGGCTCAGCTGCAATAAAAACTCATTTGCTTTTAGCAGAGAGTTGTTTATGATGCTTTCAACGAATTTGAGGATGATTTGATTCAAAGTGTGAAAGTTTTATACTTCAAGGATTTGAGCTCTTTGGGGCAAGACAATGGTCCATAAACATCAATGATGATTGTGGGATTCTCTTCTGGGCTTCACATTCAGAAAGAGTTGGCTGGACGAAGGGATGCCTCTCCCGGGAGAGAAGATATTGACCACCAGTAGTTGCACGTTAGTGCCGTTTATCACCTTTTTCTTTCCATAGGCACTAAGTGCAACAGCAGCAAAACTGCAGCAGTATTGACATCCATGCCGTCTTTTTGTGCAGGACTACACATCGAGCTTGTCATGTGTACTTTTTTACGGTGGCTGGGGGGTGCAAAACCCTTTTACAAGTACCGAAACAAATTTACATTTCAGAAAACAAATTTACATTTCAGAAAACAATTTTACATTTCAGAAAACAAATTTACATTTCAGAAAACAATTTAACAAGATGCGAAACAAATTTACATTTCGGAAAACAAATTTACATTTCAGAAAACAATTTAACAAGATGCGAAACAAATATACATTTCAGAAAACAAATTTACATTTCAGAAAACACTTTTACATTTCAGAAAACAAATTTACATTTCAGAAAACACTTTTACATTTCAGAAAACAAATTTACATTTCAGAAAACAATTTAACAAGATGCGAAACAAATTTACATTTCAGAAAACAAATTTACATTTCAGAAAACAATTTAACAAGATGCGAAACAAATTTACATTTCAGAAAACAAATTTACATTTCAGAAAACAAATGTACATTTCAGAAAACAAATTTACATTTCAGAAAACACTTTTACATTTCAGAAAACACTTTTACATTTCAGAAAACAAATTTTCATTTAAGAAAACAAATTTTCATTTCAGAAAACAAATTTACATTTCAGAAAACAAATTTACATTTCAGAAAACAATTTAACAAGATGCGAAACAAATTTACATTTCGGAAAACAAATTTACATTTCAGAAAACAAATTTACATTTCAGAAAACAAATTTACATTTCAGAAAACACTTACATTTTAGAAAACAAATTTACATTTTAGAAAACAAATTTACATTTCAGAAAACAAATTTACATTTCAGAAAACACTTTTACATTTCAGAAAACACTTTTACATTTCAGAAAACAAATTTACATTTCAGAAAACACTTTTACATTTCAGAAAACACTTTTACATTTCAGAAAACAAATTTACATTTCAGAAAACAATTTAACAAGATGCGAAACAAATTTACATTTCGGAAAACAAATTTACATTTCAGAAAACAATTTAACAAGATGCGAAACAAATATACATTTCAGAAAACAAATTTACATTTCAGAAAACACTTTTACATTTCAGAAAACAAATTTACATTTCAGAAAACACTTTTACATTTCAGAAAACAAATTTACATTTCAGAAAACAATTTAACAAGATGCGAAACAAATTTACATTTCAGAAAACAAATTTACATTTCAGAAAACAATTTAACAAGATGCGAAACAAATTTACATTTCAGAAAACAAATTTACATTTCAGAAAACAAATGTACATTTCAGAAAACAAATTTACATTTCAGAAAACACTTTTACATTTCAGAAAACACTTTTACATTTCAGAAAACAAATTTACATTTCAGAAAACACTTTTACATTTCAGAAAACAAATTTACATTTCAGAAAACAAATTTACATTTCAGAAAACACTTTAACAAGATGCGAAACAAATTTACTTTTCGGAAAACAAATTTACATTTCAGAAAACATATTTACATTTCAGAAAACAAATTTACATTTCAGAAAACACTTACATTTCAGTAAACAAATTTACATTTCAGAAAACAAATTTACATTTCAGAAAACAAATTTACATTTCAGAAAACACTTACATTTCAGAAAACAAATTTACATTTTAGAAAACAAATTTACATTTCAGAAAACACTTTTACATTTCAGAAAACAAATTTACATTTCAGAAAACAATTTAACAAGATGCGAAACAAATTTACATTTCGGAAAACAAATTTACATTTCAGAAAACAAATTTACATTTCAGAAAACAAATTTACATTTCAGAAAACACTTTTACATTTCAGAAAACACTTTTACATTTCAGAAAACAAATTTACATTTCAGAAAACACTTTTACATTTTAGAAAACAAATTTACATTTCAGAAAACAATTTAACAAGATGCGAAACAAATTTACATTTCGGAAAACAAATTTACATTTCAGAAAACAAATTTACATTTCGGAAAACAAATTTACATTTCAGAAAACAAATTTACATTTCAGAAAACACTTTTACATTTCAGAAAACACTTTTACATTTCAGAAAACAAATTTACATTTCAGAAAACACTTTTACATTTCAGAAAACACTTTTACATTTCAGAAAACAAATTTACATTTCAGAAAACACTTTTACATTTTAGAAAACAAATTTTCATTTAAGAAAATAAATTTTCATTTCAGAAAACAAATTTACATTTCAGAAAACAAATTTACATTTCAAAAAACACTTTTACATTTCAGAAAACAAATTTACATTTCAGAAAACAATTTAACAAGATGCGAAACAAATTTACATTTCGGAAAACAAATTTACATTTCAGAAAACAAATTTACATTTCGGAAAACAAATTTACATTTCAGAAAACAAATTTACATTTCAGAAAACACTTTTACATTTCAGAAAACACTTTTACATTTCAGAAAACAAATTTACATTTCAGAAAACACTTTTACATTTTAGAAAACAAATTTTCATTTAAGAAAACAAATTTTCATTTCAGAAAACAAATTTACATTTCAGAAAACAAATTTACATTTCAGAAAACACTTTTACATTTCAGAAAACAATTTAACAAGATGCGAAACAAATTTACATTTCGGAAAACAAATTTACATTTCAGAAAACAAATTTACATTTCAGAAAACAAATTTACATTTTAGAAAACAAATTTACATTTCAGAAAACACTTTCACATTTCAGAAAACAAATTTTCATTTCAGAAAATCAACCGGAAAGGGAATGTTCCAACGCCGAGGCTGACCCGGAAGTCAGTCTCAGGGGCTGCATCCTTCGAAGGCCGTATTTGTAGACCGATTACGTTACAGCGCGGCGACGAAGGCTGTCCCAATTCATAAATCCTGACTCCCTCAAATGCGGTCGACAAATGTGTCCTTATTTTGCCCGATTTGAAGGATGGGTCGTGAGTATCCTTCGCGGCCCATCATTTCCCATCATTCATTGCGGGTCGAAGTGGATTGGTCAAGCAGGGGAAGCCATGGCGGACCATAGCAACAAAAGCTGTGAGTAAATTGTGGAAAATTACACTTTCGGTGACACAAATTAACTTCTACAATGTTTTTAGTGCGGGAATATAACTATGTAGACGTGAAATATCTGCTTGATTTATCTAGACATCACTTAATTTCAAACGTGCTCCAACATTTTCGGAGTTTTCCCGTTCCCGGCGTAGTAACTGGCCCAGTAGAGATCTGACCGGACTATCGGCACTAAGCTCCCGCTGGCAGTCATCACAGTGAACGTTTAACACAAGTGATTTCTAACAGTTTATGTTATTATTTTAATTGTTACTGAAAATCGATTTAACATTTCAGGTGATATTAAGGTTAACTAGAATAAATGGACAGTTTTATGTAATCCAACTGTATCGCTGGGGAGTGTGATTGAGAATAAATAAGCTTTTCAATATTAATTTTTAATGAAGAAATGTGCTATATGTTTTAAAAGTTTATTTATAATTCAGTTAGCATTATAATTTCTGATTCCAGGTAAACCCGATGAGGAATACACCTCCAAATGTAAGTGAATCTCAGTAAAGAAGTTAAAAGTTTGAAAGAGCTTGTTTTAGACATTTGCATAGAAATATTTTAATATTTTCTTCAAATTAAGACAAATGTGAAATTAAAAAAGGCTTTATTTTTGCTCTGATATTAAGCAAGATGTTTTTTTTTTTGGTATTTTCATATTTTTTTTAGGTACAAAGGAGCAGACGGGCCAGTTTATTAAGCTCAGGGGTGAGAACCACCACCTTTTTACTGGAGCTAAAAACTCAGCCACCGTGGCTTGGAGGTACAATAACAACATTCTTTGCAGTCAGTTTCTGTCCAGTTTCAATAACTCCTATCTTTCTAACTTTCATAAATATCCATCCAGTGATTAACATACTTCTTTCGGTTTAGGACAGTTCTGGAGAAGATGGACCAACAGGGGAAGGTCACCCCCTTTGCAGGACAACACAATGTGGGACAATTTGAAAAAAAAAAAAAAGAATATAAAGTATGTTCAGAAGTTCTCATGTCACACACAAATAAAAAATATTTCTAAAAGTCTTGTTGGTTTCTCTGTTTAGTCAATGTTTTTTTTTTTTTATTCCATCTAACTTTAGGATTGCAAGTATCAAGGGTCAGGAGAGGGAGTCAGTGAAAAGCCCACTGCTGCTACTTGGTCCTGGTTTGTCCTTATGGATGAGGTCAGAGGTCTTCCACAACACCTCCTGTCCTGATTACCTCCATCCCTGAGGACATTCCTGGGCCAAGCTTATTTATTCTCAATCACACTCTCCAGCGATACAGTTGGATTACATAAAATTGTCAATTTATTCTGGTTAACCTTAATATCACCTGAAATGTTAAATCGATTTTCAGTAACAGTTAAAATAATAACATAAACTGTTAGAAATCACTTGTGTTAAACGTTCACTGTGATGACTGCCAGCGGGAGCTTAGTGCCGATAGTCCGGTCAGATTTCTACCGGGCTAGCTCGCCTCACCGCCGGTATGGCTGGCGAGGCGAGCCGGTTACTACGCCGGGAACGGAAAACTCCGAACATGTCGGAGCACGTTTGAAATTAAGCGATGTCTAGATAAATCAAGCAGATATTTCACGTCTACATAGTTATATTCCCGCACTAAAAACATTGTAGAAGTTCATTTGTGTCACAGAAAGTGTAATTTTCCACAATTTACTCACAGCTTTTGTTGCTATGGTCCGCCATGGCTTCCCCTGCTTGACCAATCCGCTTCGACCCGCAATGAATGATGGGAAATGATGGGCCGCGAAGGATACTCACGACCCATCCTTCAAATTGGGCAAAATAAGGACACATTTGTCGACCGCATTTGAGGGAGTCATGATTCATGAATTGGGACAGCCTTCGTCGCCACGCTGTAACGTAATCGGTCTACAAATACGGCCTTCGAAGGATGCAGCCCCTGAGGCTGACTTCCGGGTCAGCCTCGGCGTTGGAACATTCCCTTTCCGGTTGATTTTCTGAAATGTAAATTTGTTTTCTGAAATGTAAATTTGTTTTCTGAAATGTAAATTTGTTTTCTGAAATGTAAATTTGTTTCGGTACTTGTAAAAGTGTTTTGCACCCCCCGGCCACCGTACTTTTTAGTTCCAAACATCCTAATGTAATAACTAAATACACTACCTAAGGAGCCAATGGATTTCTTTTTAAATTGAAACTGCAAAACAACACTTGAACTTGTGTTTAGGAGTTTGCAAATTTTTTTTTTTCTGAATATGTGACTGCATTTCACTATTCTAATCAGCCCGTCTAATTATTAGCGTGCTGAAGAAGTCAGTTCATCACAGCAGAGTGAGAGGGCAGCTCTGAGTTATCTACTGCCATCATATGGCCTTTCTGCTGAAAGCATCAAATTTCAGTGTTTACATATGTGCAAAAGCAATACGCAGAGGCATCTTCACGAATTGCCGATGCTTCAGTTTAGTGTTATGTTGTGATAAACCTAATAATATTGCATTATACTTGTAATGACTGTTTCAAAGAAAGTTTATTTTAGAAACAAACTTTAGTAAAGAAAGATTAAATTAATAATAATTTAGTTGGACTGTAAAGATCCATCCAGTTCTTTAATTTAGCACAAACAGGAAACTACAAAGCAGACAATAATTTTGTTGAACTTAGCAAGTTGTTTAGCCAGTTGTTTTAATATAACATTGTTTAAAAATCGCCTTACAAGTCGTGTGCCACCATTAGCAATTTTATTTTTCTACCAAGAACCAAAATTGCTGCCGCATATAATTCAATTGAGTAATGAAAATGAATGAATAATAGTAAGCAGTTGCTAATAGGTGTTGTAAGCAGCTGAAATTGTGCAGGTCATGGTATTCTAATAGTGCTTAAAAATTCTAATAGTGCTTAAAAATCTTTTCTATTACTCAGTCACTACATTATTTTTTTAGAATATCAAAAATGTTTCCTACACAAGGTTTAATTTTGCAACGAAAGAAAACTGCAATGGTGATGCTAACTTTAGCATAATTAGCAGATAACAATTAGCTATTTGTGTTTTTCTCAATTTGCTTACAAATTGTCATTCACTGTCCCTTTTTTTCTACCATGGATCCAAAACGCAGCCAAACAAAGTTCAGATGATTGATGAAAGAAAACTTCGAACTGATAATAACTTTAGTTCTATTGCAGTTGCTAACAGTTAGCCAGCAGTGGTTGTCACAGAGTGCTTACAAATCACTTTAAATTTCCTGTCTGCATCTGTCTTTCTTTTTTCAACTGCCCACCTAATTAGCTGCCACACCAAGTTCAGCTTAGCAGTGATCGGAAACTGAGGTATATGCCGACTTTAGTTTTAATGCTAATGAAAAGTGAGCCAGCTGTTTTTTTTTACTGTATTTTTGTTACTCTTTCCTTGTTTTGTTTTTTTCCTACTGTTAGCTCAACATGCTAGCACACAAAGTTTAGTTGAAAACTGCAAATTAAATTTGATCATTTTTAGGCGGTTAGTCAGTTGCAGTAATCTCTCAGTGCTTATTTGTATTATTTATGTCTTGTCATTAACCATTTTCTTTTCTACCGAGCACCTAAAATCCTGCCACACAAATGATTTAAAAGTGGTTGAAAGCTCTTGAGTGGTTTTGTAACTGAAGTGTTGTCGGGCTGCCTGACGATCTTTATTAATCGAATCAGTCAACATGCAAGAGGAACTTAGGAGCTACTTTCCCTCTGACTTCAGTTTCAAACATGCATACAACAGTGCGCCATTTCATGCCCAAAGCCTAGAATAGCTTACATATACTTTACTGGATGAATTAATAGGCTGACAGCAACTCTGTAGCAGACTTCACTTTAACAAGAGATGTTGTGGTCTTTTAATACAAAAACATATTAAACTTCTATAATTTCATAATTAAACTCTCAAACATCCTTCCATCCATATATCAATCCATTAACTAGTGCTTATTTTCCATGACCATTGGGCCATTGAGAACCGCCAAGCTACATGGACAGGTCTTCAAACAAACAAACTCCTTAAATCTGCTTGTGGACTGTCCCTTTTTTATGTGTCCATGAGTCTCTTTTTACTGGAGTTGTTGTCCTTTTACTAATCTGCAACATTTTAAGTGCTGCTGTCTAGTGAATGAGGTATTTGACATTCTGAAAGGGCCTGGACTTGAAGCTGCTTAAATCAAGGTGATCCTCCACATTCTCCTCTGTTAAAATGTCATGCCGGTGTGGGTGAACATTAAAGATTCATGCAAACAGCTGTTTCTCCTACAGGAAAGAATTGCCCAGAAAAGTGCAGTGGGTTTAGACTCCAAATGAGGGAAAGCCTTGGAGGACCAGGGTTTCAAAGAATACTGTTCCTTCAAGGGCTGTTGATGTTGTGTTTGCAGGAAGTGACTATATGCTTGCCTGAAACAAATAGTTCTAAAACTGGGTAGGGATGTAAATTACCACCGAAACAAACTGCTACAATCCTACAGTGCCTTGCAAAAGTGCTTATATAATCCTTCATAGGGCTGAGCGATATGGAAACAAATCCTTTTACTTGCTCTCATCTGGGATTGTAAAGTTGTATATTCTGCGTGCTCCAGTGTTTGGCACTGGTTCAAGTGGTGAAACAAAATGTTGGTATTCCCGACTTTGTCGGAACATGTGCTTGACGTAATTTGCAGTACACGCTACTTTGTTTTTTTTTCAACTTTAAATAGCCAAAATACCTCCACACAACAAAACTGCGCGGACCGGACTTGTCAATTACTTCTGTCTGTATATTGAAGGTCTATATCGACGCTTTGTCATATGTCTGTCGAGCAAAAATTATATCAAAATATATTGCTATGGTTTTATCACCCAGCTCTACCCCTTCAACATTTCCACATTTTTCGCTTTATGAGATGAGGATTGTAAATTGGATGGTTTTCAAAAATATTTAAATCAAATAAATATCCTAAAAGTTCTGCCCACCCAGAGTAAATACTTTATTCATGGAGTCGAGGCTGATTCTTCTGAAACCAGAGAATATAACCGCACCAAGACCAGGACCGAGATCGGACCATCTGACACCAAGACCAAGGTCGTATCTTTAAAATTAGACTTTTGGGACACAGTTTTTACAAATTTTCTTAAAGAAAATTCAGTTCCACAATATGCAGAAATTACTGAAAAGCGGTTAATTACTCAACCAAAACAACTTCTTGGCAATAAACTAATGATCATCATAATAAACTAATGTGTAAATTATTAAATGCAGCCACACAACGATGCACAATCTCTAAATTAAATTCACAGTAATTGTATAACAAATAATAAAAAAAACTATAGGAGAGTAATAAAGATTTGTCATATGTCAAACAAAAATACAAATAAAATCCTTGTAAGTTTCCAAATGTTTTTGTTAACTTTTACAAAATAAGGTCTGTCATTTTAAACATTATCACAAAACTTAATAGAACTACTGATTGCTAATAATACTAGTAAGTGGTGTGGCGGCCTGACTTGTGAACAACAGATGGTGTAATTCAGGACATGTAACTGTGAAGTGTCATCTCTGCAGTCCAGATATTGAACTGTTGGCAGTAAGTTTTTGTCCATATTATTTACCCAGAGAGTTCACCAGTGTTATTGATTCCATAATACCGCTACAGTGGTTTTTCTGTAAAGGTAAGATAAATTGGCTTTTTCAGACTTATTGTGATGAAAGTGAGGTTGCTAGGATGACCACTTAAAAGGCAGGAGAGTTCAAGCCAGGTGTACAAGTGATAACTTGTTTAACCCCACCTGTCCAAATTTTCTTTCTACTGTGTAAAAAAAATTGAATTTTACTAGTCGTCACAGTACAAATAAACAGACAAAAAATAGATTTCTGCCAACTGATGTATTTATTTGTGTTCATGTTCATTATAGTGGAGACCAGACCCAAATGAGTATAAAATGTCTTTAAGCTCAAGGTGAAAAAAGACCATGTTTTAATTATGCGGTCATATAACAACTAATCTGTTATGGGCAGCACATTTAGAACTTGATGCACACACTGTCATCCAGCCAGTGTCTGTGTTTTGAGTTTGTGTTTTTGTTTATTTCTCCTGGTCTGGTCCTTAGTCTACCCTTAGTTCAGTGTTTTTGTCTTGTTAATTGATTTCACTCTCTGCCGTCTGACCCACACCAGTTCCTTGTTCCCTATGATTATTCTGTCCTTCTGTTTATTGGTTCCCTCTGCTGTTCTGCCTGTCGGGCAGTGTCTAGAATTCTGTTCTCTGGTTTGGCTAGAGCATGTCATACTCCTGGTTGCCTACCTTGCCGTATGAATAAGAATAATTAAAACTCTACTAACCTTCATTCTGCTGGCTCCTGGAACCTTTTCTGCACTTTGGTCCTACCACAAACCTCACATCATGACACACACACGTATGTTCTAGGCCAGTGGTCCTCAAACCCTGTACTCCAGTCCATATCTGGACCCAGGGTTGTCTAGACTTCAAAGCATTTTCTCATTTACTACGTAGATATAGACATTTTATTCCTGCCACGTCTGACTTTGAACAGATGCAACAGACAGCAATGTGGGTTAGTGAAATTCTGGTTCATACTTCAAGTCAGCTGGTGACGGTAATGCAGCACATCATTGTATGCCAACCGCCAGAAAACGACAAAGAAGAAGAAGCTATGCGAGATCCTTGAACGCGGGTTGCTAATGCCCCTTTTCCACTGGCTCGTTTTAGGCGGTACGCCTCAACTCCACCCGGTCTCACTACTCAGTACAGTTGTGCTTCCACGGACCGACTGACGCCTGGAGCTATGGCGGCTGAAGCTCTGCCTCCAGTCGTCAGTGTAGTGCACTGTGCTGCTATTAATATTACTGTTAATAGCTGTTATGTTACTAGCTTGGGAGCTTATGCTTGCTAAAAGTACAATGACTTGGTGGCTTTGTCAAAGAATTGTAAAGTGGACTATGAAAACCGCACATTTTAAGATGAATGGACAAGTATATGCTTTCCTTTCAACTTCTGTCGGGTGTCAGGCCAGTTTGCTTGATATGTTCTAAATCAGTTGAACTTTTAAAGCGTGGAAATCTAAAGAGGTCTGAAACCAAACATAGGAACTTCAACCAAACCCATCCACCTGGGTCAGACGGTAGGACAAGGAGAATAAATGAACTCGGGGGACAGTATGAGCAAGCTACACAGCAGATAACTCAGTCTCTTACAGCACAACAGCGAGTATACGAGTGTTCACTGTGAGTACAGTAGACTTTAGGAAAACACAAAAAGCCTTTCACTGACTAGGAAATGATCAGTACATGGAAGTTGTGGCAGAAACACTTTAAGATGAAAAAGGACAACAACCCAAGGTAAATTCTAAGCAAATTTCCCCGCTTGCCACAACACAACAAGGAAAGCAGAACTGTTATATCAAGATGTACAGACCCAGCTCAACCCATTCAAAGTGCGTTTAATATTGGTACTTAAATTGAATTTCACTTGTTCACTGTTCAGCAGATGATTTTATGGGCATATGAAAAAAGTTAGTTAAAAAAAACAAAAACTCTAGTGTTAATTAAATGTTAAATAAAAATCAAAGAAAATATTTTTGTCCGTTTATTTAAAACGTCTGGACCCCACAGTGTTTGAATGATGGAGGTAGTGTATATGAAATCATCAAGTTAACATTAGTTAAAATAAAAGTAATTTTTATTTACACTGATTACGCTACATTGTCACATTTGCCCAAAAACTGATGTTAATTAAATTAATGGCTACTTACTTTGCCTTGTGAGCCCGTTGTAATTAGTAAAACTCGACGGCGTCCCACTCACCTCGCAAACTGTTGATCCTGAAGGCAGACAAAATTACATTAAATACACCTTGTGTGATGTTAATTCGTACTCTTCTCTGCATATTCTTCATGTTTGTGAGAAGCAAATTTAATAACTTTGGAATTTGACATTTTTCTGCTGTCAGATTACACGTGGACTCACCAATGCGCTCTTTTAACTTTAAAGACCAAATACCGTAATCCAGTCTGATGCTGTAAACAGTGTGCAAGAACTCAATGGCAGCATGCAGCTGTGCCCTCTAGTGCTTTACACTAGTAAAATTCACCCAATCATACACACATTCACACACCGATACCTACCACTGTTGGTAGGCAACATGAGGTCAATTGCCTTGCCCAGGGGCACATCGAGATGTGGCAGGAGAAAGCTGGAATGGAACCCACAATTTTCGGATGGCAAGACGACCACTCATCCCACTGAACCTGAATTATTTCTTCAAGACAGAAAAGATTTTTCTGCTTTGCAAAACATCTCAAGTGCAGTGAGTGGGTGGAGAGTGTGAACAATCGTAAGTCATGTGAAAGATTTTCAATTTGACTTATGTCTGGACTTTGTGCAGTCCTAACACATATATAGACTTTTTTTTTTTTAAACCATTTCATTGCTGCTCTGGCTGTATGATTGGGGTCATAGTTCTTTTGGAAGATGAATCTCCACCCCACCTTACGTCCTGTATTTAGCTCATCCATCCAGCTCATCTATCTTCCCATCAACTGACCAGCTTCCCTGTGCCTGCTAAAGAAGCACCAGAGCACCCTCTCCCACATGTTTCCTGTGTCCCCCACAAAGCACAAAGGGACGTCTAATGACTTTCTTTCAAGAATGGCTTTTTTTAGCTGCTCTTCTGTAAAGGCCACATTTGTAGAGTGTAAACTAATAATTGTCCTGTTGACAAATTCTCCCAACAGATTTGAGGATCATTGTAGATCCTCCAGAGTTACCATGGGCCTCTTGGCTGCTTCTGATTAATCTTGTTGCTTGGCTTGTACTTGTACAGGGGACAACCATCTTGTTACAATCTGAGGAAATGTTCAAGGGGTGTGAATACTTTTGGAATACACCATTTTTTTATAATCAAACAAATGAGGTCGATGAAAGACCTGTTTAATAACATTGTATTTCATACAATTCTGATACAAGACCAGAGTGAACCATGTTAGCAGAGAAAAGAGTAGATATAGAGTAGATATAGGTCAAACTAGTCATTTCCATACACCACTTTGCTTGACATTTGGCCGCCTGTTGAGTTGTGAAGTGGGGTCCTTGTACAGGGCTTGAGAAAAAAAGCGTGCATGCATTTCCGCTGACATTTTTTAGGCTGTTCTGCCACAGATGCTGTGATAATGTATGATATTTGCAGACGGCCACACAGCCACTAAATGCAGAGGCTGAGATGTGAGCACTCGGCATTAGGAACACGTTGTATTTGCAGCGAACGTGTTGCTACCGTCATTCAACCCCAACCCCCACCACCCTCCTGATCCCCTTGTGCGCCCTGACTCGCATGTTTGCACTCACATTTGTTCTTTCTCATTTGCACCGTCGCTCCCATGTATCCTGATGCACTCGTTCCTCCTTTGCCCAGGTGTTGAGGGAGACTGAGGCAAAATAAAGCTCCGTCATACCTACCTTATTGCAGCACTGAGATGTAAACACAACACCAATGTGCATCTGTGAGCACTTCTCTCCTTAAGGCAAAAAAATATATGAAAGGACCTATGAGAGTGTGACATAATAATATTCTTTGCTCCTCTGAGATAGGCCATGGCCTTCTGATAGGGGCATCACAGTGACGATTTGAATGGTAATGTGACAGGTTGATTGGTAATTTACAGCCAGCACAAAGACAGAGTGTATCAGGTCTGTAGTAACAAACAGAAGCAATATGGTTTTGACCTGCCAACCTTCTCATGCTAACCAAGCCAAATAATAGCTATTCCTGCTACATAGTGCAGTGAAAAGCAGGTGATGCCTCTCAGAAATAACAGCTGGCCATATTTTGCTTCTGATGGTGAAGCTCCATCACTGCCTGTCCCTCGCTAGTCATCAGCAGCTGTTTGTGCAATCTTTTTCAGTTGGATAAACACTAAGAATGTAAACTTTAAAGATAACTGTAAATGTTTATTATTACCCAGTGTTAGTAACACAATTAAAACAGTTTTAGAGTAATATACACATTTAATAAAAATAAATCACAGCATTAAAAGCACATCAAGTAATTTAAGCCAGTGCACTCCTACTAGGCAATACAGACAACCATTTTTCCCTCACTTTCTGACATTAAATCAGACTAAACCTTTCTGTTTTAGGTCATTAAAGATTGCTAAATGTATTTCTGTGTGCTAAATGTGTGTACCCCACAGTAGGGGGAATATCCCTGACAGTCCATCACAGGGTAACATAGAGATACACAGGAAAACATGCCACACATACACACCTAAGGGCAATGTAGAGACAAATTAAACCTCATTTGCATGTTTTAGTAGATGCCATGCAGGAGGTACTGGCTAAAAACAGGGTGACATGATCCAAATGAGGCTAATTGCCAAAAGAACAAAACGTGACTGGAGCAAAACAGAAATTCAAGGATACAAACTAATCAGGAAAACATAACGTACAGAACATGAACTAGAACACAAGAAACTAAAGCACAGCCAGGAAAACAATTAACATAAACAAGATCCAAAACATAAACTGAAAACGAGAATAACTAGATCCTCAACAAAAAACCCAAACACCCTCAAATCATGACAGAAAGAAAAAAAGCATAAACAAAAAATCCGACCAACATACTGTGACATAGACCTTTACCATACTGCCAAATCCAAAGCAAATAACATGATCTATGATTTGTAGAACAATTAATTCATAAGATGTGACTGGGTCAATCTTTTGTGCTGAAATGTCTAGAAGAATATCAAATCTGGTAAAAAAAAAAAAAAAAGATGAAATTTCAGTTTGGAAAAGTATGAAGTGTGAAATGGAAAAGTTAAGGAACTCCTAACTGATAGCCTGGTAACCTGTCCAGGGTGTACCCCGCCTCATGCAAATTGAATGCTGGAGACAGCTACAACACCTTCAACACCAAATCTTTAATCAAATATGAACTTGTATAAATATTTTTTTTTATTTGCACATCAGGATCTTTAGTCTACATCTGCACTATATTCTTCTGACGTCTGGAAACCAGTCAGCACCGATATTGGTCTGTCTGGTGTAAGACAACACTTAAGAGACGTGACTTCACTAGAAGATTTGCGTATCAGCAGGGAAACCTTGCCCCGTATTGGGGAAGCGAATGTAGAAAAGACTATGAGCCTAATGTAGATCTGTCATCAGCTGGCTGTAGATCAAAAGAGCAGCACTGGCAGGCGGAGCAGAGAATACACCGGAGCCTCCGCTCTGTGCCAGGCTCCAACTTCTCTGAGGTAGACAACAACAGAGGGACCTGGCTCCAGGCAAGGAGTGTGTATCTGCTATTTGTGTGTGTCTTTGTGGGTGTGCATCTGTGTGTTTGTGTTTCCATGGGGTTGGAGAGGTGTGGGCACATTCACAATGTCTCAAGTCAAAGATCTGGCACTGGGAAAATGTCACCAGAATCTGAGAAACATGAAAAAAAGAGAAAGAAACCAGAAGAGAAAGAGGAAAGTGTGAAGAACAAACGCTTGAGCTCTGGGAGGTGTGGGATTTCGAGTTTACGGAAAGCAGAGCCATTCTCTCAGAGTGGATGATCGGGAGGAATAAAAACGATGACACAAAGACACGGGCTTTTTTTATTGAACACATCTGCAGTATCAGTGCTCAGCTGCTGAGTAAATTCAAGGACATTTTTAAATTGCATCTTTCTGAGGTTACTGTTTTCTGTTTCCTGCCTTGCAACAAGCTTAATATCTTAATGTTTGTGTGCTCTTGTGCAAACTAAAAATAAGGCTTTCTTTAAAAATAAAAAATCCCTCTTAAAAGCTCAAATATTTGACACTTCAAAACTATCACAGGCTCAAAACATAATACCATTTCAATGTACAGTGTTGTGAACAACTATTTTCCCCCATACACGGATTTCCTCTGTTTTTGCTTTTTGTGGTAATTCTTAGATGTTTCAGATCATCAAAGATTTTTAATATTGAACAAATATAACCTGAGTAAATACAAAATGCAGTTTCCAATTGATGATTTCATTTATTATAAGGGGAAAAAAGCTATTCATACCAACATTATGTGGGTTGAGACATCAGAAAATAAAGAAGATTTTGGAACATTTCTGACACGTTGTGTATGCATGTACAACTCCAATTACAATGACGTTGAGATGTTGTGTAAATTGTAAATAAAAACAGAATACAATGATTTGCAAATAAACCTTTAAGCGATTAAATACTGTTCAGTGTTCAAACTGATTAACTTGATTGTTTTTTTGTTGTTTTCTTTTTACAAATATTGATTCATTTTGAATTTGATGCTTGCAAAACATTCCAAAAAAGTTTGGACTGCGGCAAATCATTGTATTTTGTTTATTTTTGGTCTTTGTTTTTGCATGGATTTTAAGTGGATTGGTATTTTAGGTTTTGCTCAGTGCATTAATAAGCTGCTAAAATACCAAGCCAGTTTACAGCTAAACACACAGTGCACTGTGATGGCAAAAATATGAGGAAAAAAAAAGAAGGAAATTACAAGGACAACGAAGCCATGAAAATGTCCTCTGACAATTGTGCAATTCATTCTCTATTCATTCTGTTGTGCATTTATCCCTGTAGCCTGTAGGGTTTGTAAAGAGGGGGGGGGGGGGGGGGGGGTGCTCATGTCACACCCTGACCTTCCTAATATGAGTGTGATATGTTAGTTCAGAGATACTGTACAGCTGAAAACACGAAAAGAAGATGGATAACATAACTCCATTTTTTCAGTATTTACTTTGTGGTTATCAGTGTGTGTGTGTGTATGTGTGCCCAAGACTGTGTGTGTTCTCGGGTTTAGTCGAACTCAATGTCAAACCTATTTCTAAATCACTGATTCAGCTGGTTGTGGAGATACAGTGTAGTGGTGCCAGCGGTAACCTTTAGAGATTACGGTGACATTAAAAGCTGCGTATGACGAGTGGGGAGACTTCAACCTCTCGGCAACTCATCTGATGCAAATGTCCTCTCTCACCTCTATCAGCAAAAGTAATTATGACAAAGCGCTGTGACATCTCGGGCTGCGTTAGAGAGGAGAAGAGCACCAAGTAGAGGTTCTAGAAATACACTGATCTCTCTGAGTAAGGAGACAATTATCTGTTCATGCTGAAGAGGCGGTGTTGAGGGAGGAGCCCTCGACCCCGCAACCCCTCCGCTTTTCAAATTCAAGTATATTCATTGTGGGAGCCTAGAGGGATTGCAACAAGACAATCATACTCCGGTTAACACACTCTGGGTCTGGATTTTGTAATGCATATTTTCAGTCAATGCACAAACATGCAGCTGGCGTGCACATTATTAGTGTCACTGCTGCAGTATTGGATTGGAAGTCATTTACGTTACCCAGAGGAAAGATGCATGTATAAAGACTCATCTGCAATCTACATAAAGCCATCATTAAATAATTGTAGAAATGTATAATTTATATTGTAGTGCATTAATTTCTTCTGTGTTTTTACCTGGGTTAAAACAGATGTCCACAAGGCATTTTCTTTACGTCAAAGTCCAGTCTCAAATCTCCAATGATTTTTACAAGTGCATCCCATCTACTCTGCCTAAAACACTGCAATCCTCTAGGCTATGAATTTAATGCCATATATAACAGAAACCATATGCCTAATTTCATAAATCAGCCTATTTTTCCTGATCATCTTCAGCATGGAGAAAACTGTAATGAACTGCTGCAAATTACCCTATTATAAACATAAGTACAAATCTATATATTGAAAGAAACATAGATGCTATAGGTTAACATCTGCTAATGTTACATTGCTGTATTAATTTACCAGGAAGTGCTTTTATTATAGAAAAACATAAGTGCCTATGTCATACCGTAACTAACACCAGTTAATCCTCATGTTTAAATAATCCACTCATTCACCATATAGCAGACTGCTTACAATGATGGGGAAAACCTAATTCCATTTATTGAGGGAAACAAAGCTACCCAAACCAACTCAGTTCAATGTGAAAATGTAAATGTCAAGATTAAATAGATTTAATCAATAACTGTGGTTAATTACATTATCTTGGTGAGCTAAATTCAATTCCACTAGCTAGATCCAGCCCTGATTACTGTTTGACTTGTAAACTCCGGAAATCACTTAATTAGAACCTGTCAACATTAGGCTAAACATGTCAAAGGGCAACATATAATGTCCCAAGCTAAAATAGTTCATGAACAGATGAGAAACAAAGTTGCTGACATCTATCAGCTTGAAAGGAAAGTAATTTTTCATGCTTTGGTACTCAGTCAAAACACATTGAGAGCCATTATTCACAGATTGAGAAAAACTTGAAACAGTGGCAAACCTTCTCAGCAGTGGCCAACTTATCAAAGTTACTTCCAGAGTACTTTTAACAACCTTACAGAAGGTCACAAAATAACCCAAAACAACATCTAAAGCACTGCAGGCCTCAATTTAGTTTAGTTAAGGTTAGTTTTCACAATTCAACAAAAACAGAGAGACTGGCATCCATTGGAAAATGTTCAAGACCTAAAAGAACACAAATGGCTTTCTCAAATTTGCCGAAAAACGAAAACAAAATATTTTTGAATGATTCTTAAGACTTTTGGGAAAACATTCTGTTTACTGATGAGACAAAAAGATGAACATTTTGGAGCTTGGAGCATTTCATAAAAAGATCATTCCAACAGTCCCCTATGGTGGATTCCAGTGCAATGGTCAGGGTCCGCTTTGCTGCCTCAGGACCTCAGTGACTTGTAATAATCAATGGAGCAATACTTTCTGTGACAGTTTGGTCAGGAGAGTTGATTTCCAGACTGCAGGTCCAGGTCACGTTTTGACTTGTAGAGCCAAGTCTGAAGTATTTATTTTTGTGGCTTAAGCATCGCCTGAATCTGAGACTTGAGTCTGAGACTTGAGTCACAATCTCTGGATCAAAACACATTCCTTCAGGTCTATTGAACACATGGCCAGAGGGGTACATACCTAATAATACTCTAAATCACTCATCCTCTTTGTCAGCACCTTTGTAAAGCGGAACTAAACCCCATGTAAAAGAATACCTCTGGCCCCAGGTAAAGTTTGAAAAATGCCATTAAAGTGGGTAGCGCCAAGTGTTAGGACTAGCAGAGGGGGTTTAAGCAAGGGTGTGGTCAGGAGGTGGAGGGAAAGTGGCAGTTAGCTTAATTTGGTACATTGAAACATGAAGGATTTTTCACCCCTCCCTCATCATCGGAGGTTAAGAAAGGCTTGATGGAGCTTAGCAGGCATGACCATTATCTGTTAGAGCCGCTGGCTCGCTATGCAGGCGTGTCTGAGTGAGATGGTTTTATACCTGAACGCGGGGTCTGTGACATAAGCATGTCCCAAGCTGTACCATTTTAACCAATAGGATCAACTGCAGTAGCCACCTGTCAACCCAAAGAGGCCAGCACTAAAATGGTTCTAGGTCAAATATTGCACAATTAAAGAAGTGTGCATGAAATTAAAAAGAAAATAGTTCAGTAACATGAAGATAGCACACTGAAGGCCCAGTTTATACTGCTAAACTATTATAACATATTGATTATTATGTTAAAAATTTTATGTGTAACATTCATCTATGGTTGTTCTGATTTTGATAGATGCACTTAAGCAAAACTATAGACAAAACAGCCACTATATTTAGAACAATTTTTTGAAGCACTTATTGCTAAGAACAGTATCCTCTATACTTGTGTTTTATAATAGTTAATAAGTTGGGGTTTTGAAACTGATATCCTAATGAAAATGCTGGGTGGCATACCTGATCGTGTCTATTGTCACCAAAAACATTTACAAAATGCTGAATTTGTCAAAAAAAAAAAAGTGCCAGCCTTCTTAAAACTACTGGGTCGGTGTGCAACATCAGTTTCAGGAAGGACTGTTATGGGTTACTCAGTGCTGCAGCTGTAGAAACTGTGTCCTCAGGTATTTTCTCTGGCATCCTAACCACTTCAAATTGTGAGAATATACAATGAAAAAATGGTTGTGTGTTTCTTGAAATTGCCACTTTTGGTATATCTTGGTACACCTTGATAGCTTTAATTACCTAAACCATTACTACCCCTTTCCTTTTCTTGTTTTATTTGACTTAGTTTGGTTACTTAAGGTGCCATGAGCTGTTTGTTAGTGTTGTGATTATGACTTTGAATATATTATTTAATATTAATACTTTAATATTTTATTAAATAATATTTCGGTCTGTTAAAGGTTGTCCTGTGAATACTAGCCCAATAAGGCTGTGGCATTAGGACAAAATTGAAAGGGATGAGCCAAGCTCTGACATTATTGAACAGCAAAACTCTGCACACACACCGAATGACTTCACACAATTTCTTAAAATACAAGAATTTATTAACAAAAATATGCCAACTCAAAGTCAAACATATTTCAATCAACAAAATCTTTACCATGCTAAAACAATCCAACTAAACTACCAAGCAAAATTAAAGAATAATGAAGACCAATGGGCTATGTACAATATAAACAAGTTGATCAAAGATGGTTCAAAACCATGACTGAAAGAGTGATGCAACATTACCATGCAGTATTTCTGTTTGAGAACCAAGTATTATCTTGAAGAATCTGGAATTGAAGTTAAATTAGTCCTGGAACTAACTTAGGCAATAACTGGTATACCTTTAAACAACCATTCACAATGCAAGCATTATTTTAATAAAATAATATTTTAAAGAATGATTTGCTGAATAAAACCAACCTTCTGGATGACCAATTCTCAACAGTGTTTAATTAGCTGCCTTTATTTATTAAAATAATATTTAGAGAAATATTATTAAGGAAATAGTAAAATAATATTTAAGGAAATATTATTTTGAATAAGAACCAAATCTTTATGGATAATTGGGGCTTAAATGTGTTTACTTAGTTATCAAGTTTAGAAAAATAATATTTAGGGAAATATTATTTCCTAGATTGGAAACTAACAACCTTTCTGGGTAAATGATCTTCAGCTGACTCGTAAAGTGGACGAGCACGTGTTCTTAGCCGTTAGCGATTAGAGCTAACAAAAGAAACTTGTAGCTTATCATCAGAATGAAACATACCTTTAAAATACCACTAATAAAAGGGTTGAAATGCGTAAGCGTGGACGGTGCGTCATGGTCGACCTTCTATTTAAAATCACCCTTTAAATAAAGTTTGTCTTAACTTTGAAAAAACACAAACACAGAACACAAACTGAGCACATAGTGCTACGTTTTCAACACAAACAAAACCAAATGTCATAAAACGAAAAATGTTTAGATTATTTCATTCTGAACTACCTCTCTCTGCCCAAAACACAACCTCTTACGTGAACCGTGCTGAGGAAAAGTTGTCCAAGGCGACAAAGTTGAGGAAAGCATCCACAGTGAACAAAGGGTGAACTTGCAGCTAACCTCCATAGCTGCGGAGAGTGGCGGCTCACTCTGTCGCCTGGCCAAACTGCAGGTTACTGCTGTAGCCACGGTAATGCGGTCCCGTTGTCCTTCCTTCAGACCGGGAAAAACTGCTTCACTTGGCGTTGTAGAGACAAGGTCTCTGCTGGGAACTCTCTGGAACACGGTTTGCTTCTCAGAGAGAAAAGTCAAGCAACCTTGTACCTTAATTATCCCCGTTCATGAATGAATACCGGATACACAAACAGCAATTCATTCCTACTTAACTTACTGCATATGATCGCATGATTGTATGACACTCTTGGATCCAGTTTGAAGAGTTATGTCTGTTTGCCAGCAAAGAGACATTAGCGTGCTGTGTCTCTCCTTCCAGTTCCTCTGGGGACATGCGTGGAAGAGGTCTGTCTGTTGCAAAAGCAGGGTTTTTATTTGGACAGTGACATCGCGGGAAGTCCGCTGTTTCTGGCAGTGCTGGAAGTAGGTTAATGCGATTTATTTTGAAAGTTCCAGAAAAGTTCTTACTGGCCTTTCCTGTCGTAACCCATGGCTGGGGTCCCAACATTAGGTCAATAAATATATTGCGTTAGCTTTAGACAAATCTTCTTGTTTGGCTTAAAATATTTTCCTCTGTGTTGTTACAGTAAGGTGTATCCAAAAGGTCCTGACAAAATGGTGGCATTGTACTTCTTTCCCATGTGAGCTGGATGTGGCTCACCAGGGATAGAGGCCTCCTTCCTCTTTCACAAAATAGACCCACCATGTGGATGCAAAGACAAATACTAGTTCATACACGAACTGGTAAGTGTTGTGTCATTGAATATACATCTTTATTTCCTTGGCAGTTTTTTACATAAATACATTCATATATAATACCTGTGATTTTTTTTTTACTGTGGAACTTTGGGAACAGCTACCTTTTTCATGCTAAAAGCAAGCTCTTTTTGGCCATTTTTCCTTCTTAAAATGTTTTGTTCTTGTTTTTGTCGTATTGTAGTACCTTGCAGAGGGTCTCTTGTGTCTCACAGCTGAACTTGCTGTTCAGAGTCAATGGACTGCAATGGCCCAGAGCAGTTCACGCTAACCTTTAACCTCCCCCGACTGTCATGTCTGCCTTTGTTGAACAACTGGCATAGGCTTTTAGCCCCTGAACTGTCCTCTGCTCCTGTTGTAAGAGCCCATGCACCTCATAATGATTCCAGTCACATTATTCACCACATTTAAGAAAACAGGTCAGGGCAACTTTTTAAGTTTGGTTCTTCTTCATTAACTTTTATTTTATGCATGCCCATTCATGTAAATTTGACTCAAAGCAGTATTTTCCAGTTTCATAGAGCTATACTTTTTTGTCTTGAACTAGTTCTGTTAAACATGTACATTCAAACTTGGGTTTTAGCTGCACAGAGACAGATAGCATACAAAAGAAGAGGCTGTGTTTTGTTTATTCTTGCTTTAAATATAAAGAGACTGCATTGTGGTGTAGTTGGTAGCACTGTTACCATGGAGCAAGAAGGTCCAGGGTTCGGATCCATCCCTTGGGTGTTTCTGCATGGAGATTGCATGCGTTCCCTATGTATGAATGGGTTCCAGGTTCTCTCATATTTCATAAAAGTTTTTAAAGCTTATTTCCATTCAGTACCAAGGTTGGAGTAGGAGTCAGAAGTATATCTACAGAAGAAAGGATTCAACACAAAGGAGCAGATGTCAGGACAATGTTCCTTTAACACAGAAAGGAACACATTCTGTCCATTTTCTACATTAAAAAGAATGTATTTTAACCATATGAATAAAAAGGCAGCAGCCCTTTTACTCATACTGATATATGAATATGTGACAGCATTGGCAATAAGATCAGTAGTTATGTAGATAATGGAGGGATTTCTTCATGATAGAACCCAACTGAAAGGCCCCACAGATGTGTTGTCCAATAATCTGCCATTTTTACGTTTTTTTTTATTAAAAACCCAATTTGGGTTTAGTAAAACATGTGAAAATGTTGCTTGAGATGTTGCTTGCAGCTGAATATTGCTTCAGCTGTAATGTGTACCATATTTTAAACAGCTTTGGGCATTGATTGTGCTAATTTGCAATGCTGATGTACAAATGATGTGTAAAGCTAAAATATGTAAGAACCCTTAGGTAGAGAATCAATCTGAGGTATATGAACACATGTCTCTTTCTTTGCAAAACGTTATACAGGGCCTTGCAAAAGTATTCACCCCCCTGGGCAGTTTTCATGTTTTGCTGCCTCATAACCTGGAATTAAAATGGATTGTTTCACTTACTGAACATGCCTACAACTTTGAACATGTTTATTTTTTATTTTGGGCAGGAAACAACAAAAAGGACAAAATAACAGAAAATGTATGCTTTCAACCCCCCTAGAGTCAGGACATTTTCTCAGTTTTGCCTTGAGGAATGGAAACCAATCCCACTGGCAAGACGTTTCATACTCAGAGACGTATCCAGAGCGACTTGCAGCTGTAATTGATGTAAAAGGTGGGTCTGCATATTGCTGATTTTAGGTGGGATGAACAGGTATGCATGCTGAAGTTTTCTGCTATTTTGTCCTATTTGTTGTTTGCTTTACCATAAAAATAAAATAATGCATTTCAAAGCTGTAGGCCTGTTCTATAAATGAAACGATGCAAATTGTCAAACAATCCATTTTAACCCCAGGTTGTGAGGCAATGAAACATAAAAAATGCCAAAGGGGTGAATACATTTGCAAGGCATTGTAATTAGTTAAAGGGGTCATATAATGTATTACATGGTTTTGGCCTCCTCACCAAACAATTTCACAAATAAAAAGCAGATTTTCAAACTCACGCTTTCAGTTCAGCACAAAGGAAAAACTTGTGGTATTCTTGTTGATTGTGTTTTGTAGGGAGAATGGGGTTGATCTTCCTGTCAGTGTAATTAGTTATTGCACAGAGTCAGGAAAAGCATTACATTCATTATGTGAAAATATGGCCACCATGAAGGAGCCTCTTGAATCATAATGAAGAAGCCCCCTTGATCACCAATTAAGCCTCTCATACTGCCTAATTATATGCATTTCAATGACTAGTTTTGCAATAGAAATGCATCCATTTTCAGTTTTAAGAAGCTTTCCTGCTTACAATTGGAGGAGTAATTAGGAAAATTAGGACTTATGATGTTCCACATATAATACGCTGCAGAGCAATGCTAAGAAGAGAGAGAAGGTGTAATAAATTTTAAAGCTTTGTCCTTTTCTGTTCTCTCCACTGCTTTTTATTTTTCAGAATTAACAACTTTTCCTTGTCCACATTTCATCACTGCAATTGGGGCAACCAAATCAGCGTGAGCTGAACAACTAGAATTTTTTTTTTTTACTTTCTGCTTCTGGAAACGATTTAAGGAATACTCATCCACATCTCTTAGCTCTTGGTCCCTTTGATGTGTGGAAATATCCTAAAATATGTACTACTTAGCTCTGTCTGACCTAGCTGACAGCAGAAAAGGCCCAGCTGTGCCGAAGATACGGTACAAACCACAGGTTTCACAGGCATGCTTTTAAATCTCAATTTTTTACGCTGACAAGACCTTATTCTTTATCAACAAAAGAGCCTAAATCCTGACAGCTATTTTGGAGCAAGAAGTAATATCTTCTTGGGAACAAAGGAAGGCATGTCCCTACATTATGTATGATGCATGTGTAAGAAAAGAAAAGAGAGGAAAAAGCTGAAAGAGCAGTGAGAACTCCCTGGTTAGGCTTTTATCATCCTTAAATGTACCAAAATGAGTCTTGGCAAAAAAAAGAAGTTGTGTGGCTTTTGAAGAATTACTCAACCCGTCTCATTTGAATGTATATCGCGTCCCGAGCAGCCAATGAGCAGCCCAGTCCAACACTATTCTGACTGAGGCTTTGATGATCAATGATAACATACAGCTACTCCCCAGGAGTGAGGCATCCGACAACAGGTTAGAGTCAGTAGAGGGTGGCTTCCCTGATCCGGGCTGAGCTGTATCACCTCTCCAGCAGAGCAGATCATTAGGTATTTCAGATGCAAAGCTTTCAGGAGAGAGTGAGTG
Organism: Girardinichthys multiradiatus; assembly: GCF_021462225.1. Taxonomy (NCBI): domain Eukaryota; kingdom Metazoa; phylum Chordata; class Actinopteri; order Cyprinodontiformes; family Goodeidae; genus Girardinichthys; species Girardinichthys multiradiatus. The sequence goes on along the minus strand of NC_061795.1, from coordinate 3,260,916 downwards.
TCCTGTGTCCTGGGCTTCAAATAAGAGGAAATTTCCTAGCTTGATTTAACACTAGAATCACCAAGATGTCAGTGTGACTCCCAGAGCATCTTCAGCTCTATCTAACCTTCTTCAAGTGAACACTGTTGCTCGTACTTCACTACTTCTCCTAAAATGGCTCTCTTTAGCATTTTGGAAATTATAGGACATTTATCATAGTTAGGGCTATGTTTACGTAGCACGGCCGAGGAGAGTCCTTTTGACTCCATAGATATAGTATATAATGCTGCACACACAGCTGTCCTGTTATACCATTTGAAAGTTGCTTTGGCAACTGAGTTATGTGCACTGTCTGTTTGTATGTCCAACATTGTATTGGACAGGAAAGATGTGCTGCTGAATCTTTTGTGGAGTATGTATAAAAATGTTTTGTCAGAGAATCTATAACTGTCGACACAGGTCGCAGCTCTTCAGTTGTATCTGTTTGACTTAGTGTTTTCAGTCTCAGCTAAATAAATGATGAAACACAGAGGCTTCAAGCATGACATTATTGCCTATTTAACATTGGCAAAAAAAGGTAATAAAATTTGTGTTTGGTCATTTATTTCTTCATGGTAAATATGCCACTTGGCAAAACAATCCTATATGATTGGAAAAGCAGTAATTTTTCTCTAAATGGTGTAAGGAAAATGCATTTGTTGATTGAGCAGCAGAGTTGAGTATGTGGGTGGTGCCATTGAAAAACTTGTCAAATACTCTGCTAATATCAAACAATTTGCTATTGACTCTAGTTTGGTGTCTTTTATTGGATGGGATGATTTTTGAGGAAAGCAGATAAACTAGAAATGTAACAATTTATCCATTTAACAAACAGGGGCCAATGTAGTACATGGGAGGCCCGTACACAATCACAGCAGCCCGGTATATTGTCATGCTGGTCACCAGTTTGATCGCACACTGCTGTGGGATGGCCTCTGTTCTTCAAGCACCATTTGTAGCGAGTCAGCCTGTGTGGTTGTGTAGGTCACGCTGGCACAAACAACACTTGCTGATCCCACAAGTGTTCAGTAGGGACGAGGTTAGGACTGCAGGCTTGCCAGTCTAGCCTCTCCAGTCCCAAATTATGGAGGTAGTCACTCATAAATCCCACTCTGTGGGGGTAAGTGTTGACCACTTGGTGGGTAGTGTTCTGTCCCTTAAAATGAAGATATGGGATTGTCACTGGTTACAGAATCTCATCTTGATATTTCCCTGCGTTGAGATTGCCATCGAGCTTTGCTTTTCCAGTGAGGAAGGTGCTGCCCCACACCACCAAAGCTTCACCCAAAGCTGTCTGGGATTGGCAGAGAGGATTTTACAAATATTCATGAACGGGACCGACTCACTCAACTCTGTTGCTTATCCCACCAGTTCATTTTACTCATGAATATGGCACCGTTTAAGGCAAAATAAACCAGATTTTGAACTTAGATTTCTTACCAAGAATCACTGTTACAACAAAGAAAGTCTCGACCAAAGACACATTTTCTGTTTTTTGTACCAAGTATACTTTAAAGTAGAACAATATGTTTTCACCTTATGTGGAGTATTGAAGTTTTTGTGTAAATTGTTGTAATAATAATTCTAAGAGACCACTAAGAGATGCCAGACATTGATTGACTATTTAATTAAACTCTGGTTGAACAAACAGCCAAACTCCAACAAGTTGTTCTTGTTCCAGCAGCCTTACACACAAGGAAGAAACTGATTCTATACCTTTGTATGTTAACTAATAACATACAGGTTTTTTTTATAAAACTGTTTTAATTGTGCTTATCATCAATATAAGATGCTAACAATGGTTTAAAAGGGGAACTATGTAATCATTTTTTCTTTGTTTTAAGTAAGTTAAACATTTTAGCAACGCAGGCTCACTTTCACCCATGGAGGGATGTCGCCTCTGCTCCTTATAAAAAAAGATAAAAGACTATTTTCATCAGAAAGGCTAAAAAGAAATAATTCCAATTTAAAAAATGTAGTTCTTAAAGAGAAATAAATCAGCTGAAATTGGGTTTAGAAGACAGATTTAAAAAAAAGAAAAAGAAAGGATGGTGTACCCCTACCTTGCTGTGAATTTTTGCCACCTTTTGCAACATTGAGTTTTTCATTTTGTAGGTAGTTGAGTTTACTCTGTTGTCAAAAAAAATTTGGATGCAGTTTCAAATTATACTGCTCTCCTAAAGCACTTATTTAATCAATGAAATACACATTTTAATGCGTTTTCTTTATTCCTGATAGCACTCCTGTCTGATTCAAAAACATAGTGTCATGCGATATGAGTTTTCCCATTCGTTCTGTCATGTGTCATTGGTGTTATATGACTGTAGCCTTGGGGAAGTAGAAGTGATTAGTGCTATTGTGATGAAAGCCTCCATCCAGAAAATTTGATGAAAGTCGGTGAGTCAGAGGATGAGAAATGGGCTTCAACAAACAAAATAATCTAGCAGAGGTGCTACAGTAGCAGGTATGTATCTATGAGCCTGTGCCCTGCAATTTTCTACTCAGCTCGACTCAGAACTTACAGGAAATAAAAAAAAAAAACCTTGGCTGTCTTTGCGGAGGCCAATTTTGTTATTATGGGGTTGGTAGCCACATTCTGCTGTTTGATTGCAGCCACATCTGTCCTTTTTAGGTCTAATCTGTCCAGCCTTTTTGCACCAAATTCTTTCGTTCTACTCTCTGTTTATCGTAATTACTGACGTTTGTGTTCTGGGGGCAGTATGTTGTAGCCAGAGGACAAGATCTGGCATTAGGAGTTGTTGAAAGTCACAATTACTATGATATGACTTAGGCTTTCTGTGGAGCTTTGGAACACATCACAATGTGTTTGTGTCTAGTCCATGTAAAGGGATATCTCTTCTTCATTTTGTTGAATGATTTTATGAATCATGTGCTTTCTGTGCATTTACATTTACTACAAACTGAAATGAATTACCAGCACTAATTTGATGTTGATAGGATACAAACATAGCTTCATGATTCGAGCTAAATATGGAAATAAAAAAAATGCTTCAGGCCTTTTTTTGGGGGGGAGAGGGGGGGGGGGGGGGGCAGTTAATGTATCTGAAATTAATTTATTAATGCAGTCAGATTCATCAAATGTTTCTTCGCATATATTTTACCCTCAAGTGATATATGCATGTTAGATCAAAACCTAATTTTGACAAGAAGCCCCAGGGAAAGCTAGCCTATGACCCTGTTTTCATATGTTGCCTCAGGCAATTTCTTCTTTGCAACAACATACCATACAGTAACCTGACAAACTCATATCAAGACAAAGAAAAAAAATGTACAACAACAAAATGCAGTGAAGCAACTACAGAAGGAGAGAATGTACACACCCATCTGTCAATTGTTTCATACCAGTTAAATCCTGTTCACCGTCATGGAGGGCTGATGCCTATATCCAGAGGTCACTGGATGAGATGCAGTTTCCTCCCTGAGCTGCAGCACTGGGAATCTTGCTGATCTTAAAATATGATTTGATTCATTTACAGAGGTCCCTTAGTTGCTATCCATGTGTTTTATTCTCCAGTTACTACTATGAGTCTATAAGGTAACTTTTTCCACCACTCCATGAGAAAAAATAGATTACTTTATTTTAAAGTGCTTTTGTAAAAAAAAAATGAGGTAGAGGTAGAGCAGTTCCTGACCTTGGGGCATTTTCTGCATGTCTTTCCCGCTTCTCTTTCCATCCATTTCCTGTCTGAATACTGCAAAAATTTAAAATAAGAAGGTAGCTATTTTATGTAAGAAGCTACTTACAGTTAAACTAGAAATTGTTTATACATCAGGTAGATTCAAGTAATCTTTTAATGTTATCAACATGTTTTCCTGACTGAAGGTAATAATAAGGTTTTGGAGTGGCCCGACCAGAATCCTGACTTGAATCTGATGGAGAATCTGTGAACGGAGCAATCGGAACACTCCCTTCTAAAGGGAAAAAAAAAACTTGCTGAGTGTGGTAACAGAGAGGCAGTGGACCAGGGATATTTGCTATGTTGGTTAGCATGTTGGAAACTCTACAGAAAAAAGTGAAAGCCAATTTTTAAGACCAATTAGACCTATAGCCACCAGTGATGCTGACGTTGGTTGCAGTGCTGAACTCAAGGGTTATTTCGTTATTTTTAATGAGCATTTTTTCACCCTTTGTTCAAAATCTAAATTACTTTAACTGGTGAAACACAGCAAGATATTTTGGTCAGATTTTATCAATGAAATCTGCACCAGTCTTTACTGGGGGACTCTCATCATATTTACTTGTGAGGGATAAAGATATGAATCTAAAACAGTGTGAGAGAAACAAACCAAACCTGACTTCGGTCACAGTCAATCAAACAGGTGTGAAAGTTTTTGGCCAAATTTGCATGTCGGGTAGTGTAAACTGATTACTGACCGAACTGTAAACACGTTGCCAAAAGCCGATGGACAAGAGAGGGTGGGACACACATAGCTTTGCAGGCAACAGCAACAACAAACAAACTGTCTTTCATGTTGTTTTTTTACTTTCTCTTTTTCCTAAACTCCTATTTACAACTGGAAAAATTTGGTGCATTACGGAGCATATAAAAAATAGGTTGATGCATTCAGCTGGTTTGAACCATCCATCCATATTCTATATCCCCTTTTTTTGTACAGGGTCGCAGGGGAGTTGGTCTCTATCTCCAGAAGTCTACGGGCAAGAGGTGGGGTACACCCTGGATAGGTTTGCCAGTCCATCACAGGGCAACACACTGGACAAACAACCATGCACACACCCATTCACACCTAAGGGCAGTTTAGAAAGACCAATTAACCTAACACCCATGGTTTTGGACCGTGGAAGGAAGAAGTACCAGAAGGGAACCCACGCATGCACGGGGAGAATGTGGAAACTGCATCCATTGCCTTCCACTTATCCGAGATTTGGTTGTGATAGTAACATGTCCAGGAGCGAACCACAGACATCCCTCCCCCCCACAACATCCTCCAGCTCATTCTGAGGGCTCCCACGGCGTTCCGAGGCAAGATGGTATATATAGTTCCTCCAGCGAGTTCTGGGTCTTGCCTGGGGTCTCCTCCCTGAGGGACATGCCCAGACAACTCCCAAAGGGTGGTTCCCAGGAGGCATCCGGATCAGAAGACCAAACCACCTCAACTGATTCCTTTGCATGTGGAGAAGCAGCAGTTCTACTTCGACCTTCCCCCGGATGAGGGAACTCCTCACCCTCACCTTATCTCTGAAACTGAGTCCAACCACCCTACAGAGGAAGTTCATAGAAATTCAGTATTATCATTTTCATATTTACATCAGTGCAAATTATTTTGTTTCCAAAGAATAGCAACACAGGTACATCAAATGTATTTTTTTAAACAACTTTATGGCGTCAAGTACTGTTTGTAGAACATACCCAGTGGGTGACTTATGTGGTCCCCAGGCTGCCTGGGGTCTGGGTGTTGGCTTCCTATGCCATAGAGTATAAATCCTACCTCACCTCTTTAAAGCCCACCTCAAACAGTGGTGTGTTCCTGGTGAGCTTCTCCTCTGCAGCCAGTGGTTTGTGGAGGCCCTAATTTTAAACAGATGATTACTGCCTGATTGTGAACAGCACAATAATGTGACAGTAAACAGATACTGCTGGTACATATTTGAGCTGAATAAAGATGAATGGGCTCTCTCAGATGTCACTCGTAATAACAAAACTAGTTTAACATGTGCAGGACAGACAGCTTGAGGAGAAAAGAGAAAAAAAGAAAGGACAGCGATGAAAAATGCTGGTACTGTTCAGAGCATTGCTACACCTGCTTTACTCACAGAATCCTTATCAGGGGCTATGGTTTTATTTCAGTCGTAGTTGTATATTAATATGTATTATGTTAAAAGTTGAGCTCACATTGTTTCTTAAAGTTTCAGACATTAGATCATGATGAAGCCAATTAAAATAGATGCTAATATTAATGCTATTTAATATATGTGAGGCACAGTGTACAAAATAAAAAAAGATTTTAGGCTTGTGTTTTCCAGTTTGTGTATAAAATCTAAAGTGTGTTAAAACAAACATATTTGGTTTCAAAACAAAGCATATTCATATTTGCATTACAATCACTAACTTCAGTGTATTCTGTTGAGGTTGTACAGGTCCTTCTCAAAATATTAGCATATTGTGATAAAGTTAATTATTTTCCATAATGTCATGATGAAAATTTAACATTCATATATTTTAGATTCATTGCACACTAACTGAAATATTTCAGGTCTTTTATTGTCTTAATACGGATGATTTTGGCATACAGCTCATGAAAACCCAAAATTCCTATCTCACAAAATTAGCATATCATTAAAAGGGTCTCTAAACGAGCTATGAACCTAATCATCTGAATCAACAAGTTAACTCTAAACACCTGCAAAAGATTCCTGAGGCCTTTAAAACTCCCAGCCTGGTTCACCACTCAAAACCCCAATCATGGGTAAGACTGCCGACCTGACTGCTGTCCAGAAGGCCACTATTGACACCCTCAAGCAAGAGGGTAAGACACAGAAAGAAATTTCTGAACGAATAGGCTGTTCCCAGAGTGCTGTATCAAGGCACCTCAGTGGGAAGTCTGTGGGAAGGAAAAAGTGTGGCAGAAAACGCTGCACAACGAGAAGAGGTGACCGGACCCTGAGGAAGATTGTGGAGAAGGGCCGATTCCAGACCTTGGGGGACCTGTGGAAGCAGTGGACTGAGTCTGGAGTAGAAACATCCAGAGTCACCGTGCACAGGCGTGTGCAGGAAATGGGCTACAGGTGCCACATTCCCCAGGTCCAGCCACTTTTGAACCAGAAACAGCGGCAGAAGCGCCTGACCTGGGCTACAGAGAAGCAGCACTGGACTGTTGCTCAGTGGTCCAAAGTACTTTTTTCGGATGAAAGCAAATTCTGCATGTCATTCGAAAATCAAGGTGCCAGAGTCTGGAGGAAGACTGGGGAGAAGGAAATGCCAAAATGCCAGAAGTCCAGTGTCAAGTACCCACAGTCAGTGATGTTCTGGGGTGCCGTGTCAGCTGCTGGTGTTGGTCCACTGTGTTTTATCAAGGGCAGGGTCAATGCAGCTAGCTATCAGGAGATTTTGGAGCACTTCATGCTTCCATCTGCTGAAAAGCTTTATGGAGATGAAGATTTCATTTTTCAGCACGACCTGGCACCTGCTCACAGTGCCAAAACCACTGGTAAATGGTTTACTGACCATGGTATCACTGTGCTCAATTGGCCTGCCAACTCTCCTGACCTGAACCCCATAGAGAATCTGTGGGATATTGTGAAGAGAACGTTGAGAGACTCAAGACCCAACACTCTGGATGAGCTAAAGGCCGCTATCGAAGCATCCTGGGCCTCCATAAGACCTCAGCAGTGCCACAGGCTGATTGCCTCCATGTCACGCCGCATTGAAGCAGTCATTTCTGCAAAAGGATTCCCGACCAAGTATTGAGTGTATAACTGTACATGATTATTTGAAGGTTGACGTTTTTTGTATTAAAAACTCTTTTCTTTTATTGGTCGGATGAAATATGCTAATTTTGTGAGATAGGAATTTTGGGTTTTCATGAGTTGTATGCCAAAATCATCCGTATTAAGACAATAAAAGACCTGAAATAGTTCAGTTAGTGTGCAATGAATCTAAAATATATGAATGTTAAATTTTCATCATGACATTATGGAAAATAATGAACTTTATCACAAGATGCTAATTTTTTGAGAAGGACCTGTATGTGATAGATCAACAGAAAATTATACTTGATTGTGAAGTTGAAGGAAAATGATACATGGTTATTAAACCATCGATCACTGCAATTACAGGCAGCAAGTCTTTTGTGGAATGCCTCCATAAGCTGTACACATTTAGAGGATAAAGTCTTGCCACATATTCTTTTGGTTTTAGGTCTGGACTTTGACTGGACTATTCTCATAAACTAACAAGCTTAGATCGAAACTATTGCATTGTACCTCTGGCTGTATGTTCAGGGTTGTTGTCTAGCTTGAAGGTGAGCCTCTGCCCTACTCATGTATTTTGAAGGCACAGATGGGTGTTCTTCGAGCTTTACTCTGTACTTTTACTACTGTATTTTCAGCCTTCTATCTTCCAATCAACTCTGACCAGATTCCCTTTCTCTGCTGAAAATAAGCATCCCCACAGCATGATGCTGCCATCAACGCCTTACACCAAGGAAATGGTTTGTGAGGTTTATGTGCACTGTTAGTTGTCCACCACAAATAGTGTTTTGCATGTAGACCAAAAATTTGAATAATTTGTCGAATGTTACCAGAGCATCTTCCTTCACATGCTCGCTGTGTCCCCTTCATGACTTTTGGCAAAGTGCAATTGGAACTCCTTATGTCTGTCTTTTAATAATGGCTTTCTTCCTGCCACTCTTCCATTGAGGCCAGATTCATGGAGGGCACGACTAAACCGTGTCCTGTTGAGAGATTCTCCCACCTGAGCCATGAATCTCTGCAGCTTCTCCAGGGTTACCAGGCTTATTGGTTGCTTTAGTGTAGGTGGCTGCCAATGTCTTGGCATGTTTGCCACACTCTTTCCATTTTTGACAATGGTATAAACAGTGCTCTGTGAGGTGTTCAAAGCTTGGGATGTTGATTTACACTCTAGCACTGCTTTACACTTGACCAGAATATAAACCCAGACCTGCCTGGGATTGTTATTGGTCACCATGATGTTGTTTGTTCTGCAGTGTTCTCTAATTAGCTTCGGAGAGCTTCAGAAAAGAGCTTGCACTGGATCTTTTCGGGGTATCGGACTAAAGGGGCTGTGGGCAAACGTATGCCACGCTTTTCAGATTATTATATTGACAAAATATTCTTTCTTTATTTTCCTTCTAATTTACAATTACTACTTTGTGTTGGTCTGACCAATTGAATGACATTGAGAAAATGGGAGGTTGTCTCATGAATTTAGTCTTTTTACTGCTTAATAATCTGGAAGTTGTTGTCGGGTTTACCAAAGTAACAATGGCAAGAAACTCAATGATGGGAAACGGCAAGTCAGGCTAAACAAAAGCAAGCTGTGAGCAGGATATCGATGCAGAAAGCAAAATTAGAATTGATTTGCAGAGAAAAACAGAGTTGCTGTCTTGCACAATCAGTGAGTCCTGTGAATTCCTAATCCTGCAGTCTTTGAGGAAACCTCTGTGGGAGAACGGCTCTCTCATTCCTCTCTTAGACAGGGCCTCAATCTGCAGCAGATTGGGAGCTAGACATGCTACAGGCTTTATTAAGATTTAACCTTTCTGTGATGTTGGCAGACCTCCGGCCTGACAGGATTCTCGTAAACATGCAGCTCAGCAGAGACACATTAAATACTTTAAAAAATCAAGGCTATCCAATCAACATGACTGGAAAATTGGTTAATGTGACTGATTGGGGATGGATATTTGCTACAACCGTCTATGTTTTCTGACTTATTAAATCTCCCTGGGCAAGTTTTAAAAGTCTCAGGTGGGAAAACATTTCTTGCTTGTCTTGATGATGTGCTGAGTCACGGCCCTAGCTCTTCAGCACAGAGTAGTTTTTTGTAAAATCCCCTGTCCCCTACAGTGTTAATTGGACAGGAGGTTCACAACGGCATACAGAACTCCCACCGCAGGAGCCTTAGTGCGAGGCTTCAGGGATGCAGTTAAATCTAAACTGACGTGACACAAACTGCCTGGGCCAGGAATCGGGGGAAAATTAGGTTTTCCTGGGAAAAGAGTTGGACCTTTTGAATAAGCAGATTGACAGGTCGAGCAGTCGCGGGAGATGGAAAGCACTTGTTGCCTCTCGGACGCAAGGAGGGGTCAGGCGCCACGGTTGGCAGCCTCACCGAAGTGGCAGCAGCTTTTCTGTGTGACATTCTTGTCAAACGTTTGGCAGCAATATCTCCCACAACAACCACAGCGGGAAGTTGACGGTTAATCTAATTTCCCCGGCCTCAATCATACGGGTGGCCTCGGGGGGTTGTTTTTGCCTCCATAACATGTTGGAGGCTTTGTAGACAGTAGCCCTGGCTTTATCCAGCTCTTGTTGTGGGTTTCTTTGAAAAGAAAACCTTTGCAGTGATACAAAGAAGCATACAACGAAATGAAAAATATAATCACCTGTTATCACTCTTGTATGTCAGACTGTGTTGATATAACAGAGGAAATTGCTTTTTATCATGAACCACCACAAGCTATATAGAAGAGAACAAAGAAAAATGGTGACAGGTATCACTTAGAACAGAAAAGAAACACCAGTCCTTGTGACAGCCTGCAGTCAGAGGATGTATCAACTGAGCTTCCCTCCATTGTAGAAGATATGACTGTTTAAACTGAAAATACTTACTATGCTAATGAATATGTGAACACCTCATTAACACTTTCTTTTATTTGTCCATCTCTGGAAAAGAAAGTGATTTTATTGCAGCTTAATGCCAAAAAATAGCATTACAGAACGCAATAACCAAAAGGTTTTAACAAAAATGTGTATTCTATATGAGGACAAAGTGAAGATGCCCCAATCCCTCATAGCTAATGTAACCACCTTTGGCTAAAACTATTTCAATTCAAAACTTCTTGTCACCATCTAGTAGTCTCTCACATTGGCCATTGAAGTTTGCCACACTTAGTTTCAGCTGTGAGGTGTTTTTTAAGGTTTTTTGCATGTACTAGTCACCCCCACAGCATACCAGTCAGAAGCAAACTAAACAAAGTGTTTAAACAAGGCAAACCTCCTCCACAATGCTGAATAACGGTATTACTGATGTGTCATTTTAGCCATGTTCAGTGGCAATTTATTCTCTACAGTAAATTACATTTTTATTCCATTTTTAAGAAAATTTTAACTTTCATTTTCTTCAGTTTTTGGTATTTATTTATGTTACTTATTTTTTTAGTATTGTTAAATATGTTTCCATGTAACCATATGTGGGTATTGGTATTACACATCCATATGTCCAAATATGTTAGAAAAACACACGGGGGGTTTCAGGGCATCCTATTTTTTTCTGAACTGTATATCTCTGCTGGTCTTGGAACAGTTTTGGATCCTCCAGAATGACTTTGTGAGTGAGATGCTGTGGTTCTAGCTGGGTGAACGGAAGCATTTCTGAATTACTTTCCGTGTAGAAGGGTATGATTAGCTAACGCCTTTCATCAAGATGCAAATATTTTAGAGCTTTTCTTCAGAACAAAGGCAGCCACAGAACTCTCACAATGTTTGTCTTTGAGATTAACTTGTGATTTAACCCCTGTTCAGTGATGTAACCTGCTTTGATTTGCCGGAGCATGCGGCGAAAATGCACTGACTCACTTGTCACTCATTTGTCATAATTGGGTCACATCTGCCCTCAGAGGCAGGGCAGAGGAAGCACATAAACAAAGTAATTATGTTTTAGTTGACTTGATATCGTGCAGTTCCAGCAGACCTGCCAGGGGATGTTTGATAAACAGGCCCGAGATGTCAGCTCCGGCTTCATTTGATTCAGCTCTGTCTCAGCCACTTGGAAATGAACTGATAGCGGGAATGGATGCTATCCTAATAATTTATTAAAGCCTCCATTATGTTGCGTTCTCGACAGCATGTACCTTAAAATGGTTCCCTCGCCACCTCCCTAACAGTCCGAAGTATATTTTTCATGTTTGCAAAAGCACCTACTTATATCTTTTCTGCTTCTCTATCTTTTGTTGCTCTCTGACTGATGTTATACAACTAATCTAATTAAAAAAACAATACTTGAGGCAACTTTCAGACTGAATTATTCACCCACTGATGCATCCATGAAGGACAGTAAAACAGGAATGTTTATTTTTCATGAAACATACAGGTTGATCAATTATTTCCATTTGCTGCATTGAAAATCTCTCTCTTAGATTCGTATTAAATTGCTTCCAGTCAAGAGAAATAATTCCCATTTACTTTGCAACTAACAGTATTGAGGGATGTAAGAATTAATATGCGTAAACCATGTGCTCGTGAAATCCCAGGTTGGTGTTTTAATGCTTCCATTATCTGCTGAGGGAGAGACGGCTCCCATGTGCAGCTGATCTTGCTGACTCGTGTATATCTTCCAGTGCTAATACGGAATGAAAAGCTGCAGGGGCAGAAAACAAATCATCAAAAGTGCTTAATTAGTAAATGAAAGATTCAAGAGGCTTTGCTACAGACACTGGAGGTAGTTTTTAAATAACTACCACTGATACATAGCTTCTGATATCGGAATAAGCCCTTTGCAACAGTTAGCGACTTTAGTAGTCATCTGGGACCTAACAGTTTTTCCATTCACTCCAAGTCAAATGAGCTATTACAAAAGAATGGGCTACAACTGAGGCTTTTAAGTGCACAATTAAATTCCAATGGTCTAGTGTCTATTGAGCAATTAACCTTTAGTAAACCAATTATTATTGAGTAGGTGACGACAAAAGTTAAGTCCTTGAGGAGCCATGTCCTGTTTTAATAGATGGTCTTATGCCATGTAAAAGATGGAAATGTGGAGCCATTTTAGTGCTCTATTAGCTTTGCTGTGCTGAAATAGCGCCAGCTTACTTCAACCTCAGTATTGATTAACTGGCACTGGACTGCCTCTCTGGCTGGCAGGATGAGAAGCAGACAACGAATGGATGAAAATGGATTCAGTGGAGTGCGGAAAAGTCGTGGCATTCAATCCGCTGAGAGCAGGAGTAAAGAACAGGATCCAAGCCAAGTTCATCAGATGGTCTGCAAAGAGCCCTCAGCTAGGCCTCACCTCTCGCCAGCTGTTCGACTGGCCGCCGAGTTGTATCCTGTTGCAGGCTGGTTTCCAAGGCAACTCACTGTGCCACCCAAATCAAACCTCCTCCTTTCTGTATAGCCTTACTTAAAATGCTTCTGGAAGCTTGACAGCTTTACTGTCTGTTCCTGCAGCATTAAGTAAATATAATGTGTTAGCTGCCATTCCTGCCCACTCAGTCATTCAAATGGCATCGCAAACTACTTTGTTGATTGGTCAATCAAGTGTCATTTGTCATTTCAGCTGTGACTCCTACAATCTGGACAATTCCCAGCCCTTTATACCCCTCGTGGACACCGAGCAACTCAGCCATAAATTTAGCACTGGCTATGCCATTACCTTTAGCTTGATGGCCCTCAAGCAACTGCAGTGCAATAATAGAGAATAGATTCCATCCCGTATGGAGCTGAGGCTTTCTCCTGTGCTTTATTTCCTGCTTCTGGCCTCCAAGATGAAGGAGAAAATAATACAGTCACTGAAGTGTTATACCTACCCTAATTAAAGGTTTTAAACTGATGCTGGTATTACCTCAGAGGCCCCATGAGCATACCTGTGTATCAACTGCAGTGTCACAGATAAAGATCAAGAATGTGGGCACCTTTCCCTTACAATAAACCTGAAGCAGAACCCAACAAAGCTTGGGACTGATGGGTCGTATAACTTTAGTGTCTGATGTGATACAGTGATTCCCTTGTGAAATGAAAAAACAACAACATATCATTCAAAAATATGTACTGTAGGCAATGGCCAGTATAAGAGTAAAATCCTGAGTAAAAAAATCTTGAGTAAAATTTCCATGCATTTACAGTATCACGGTATTTACACAAAAATATGGAAATCTATAAAAATTGAACATGATTTAACTGCCTTTATTTAAAACAGAAACACATCAACTATTCCAACTGTTGCCAAAATAATATATAGCCTATTGAGCCAGTTCATCCATAAAAAGTTTAAAAATCCATATAATTTAGGTCATGACATCGGAAAACAAATTACATATATAAGCAGCATGGTGGGAGAGAGCAGCGTAAAGCAGCAGCTACTCTGTGCTTCTTTGCTCCATCTCCCATTCAATAAAAAAAATCTGGCTGCCAGAAATCCCTCAGTGTCAACTGAGTTTTAGGGGTTGGAGCTTGAGCCTTCAGGTAATTATCCTTACATAGCAAGTGAAGCCAAAGGCGACAGAGTCATGTTTCAAGTGAGGGTAGACTCATGGGCCTAAATGACTAAAAAAGACCTCACAAAGCTGAACTGTTTCTCTTCTACCCACTTGCATGTGATAAAATCCCGTGGTTTTTTCTCTGTGATATATCCAAACTTTCCCTCTAAAAAACACAGCGTAACTCTTTCTTTAACCCTCAAAGAGGGCGCCATAAATGACTTCAACATGGTTTTACATTCTCCATGTAAAAAGCAGCAGTGTTAAGTTCAGAGTTCTCAACAATGGGAGCTCCACCCATGAACACGTTCATTGTATCCCATTCAACAATGGCTGTATTTACAGTTATGATAATTGCCTGGTTAATTAGTCAGGTTATCTGCTCTGGTAGCCAGCCTGCAGTCGACTGCTTAACAGACATGATGTACTTACATAGCTTACTGTAGCTTTAAAACAACTTAATAAGAGTAATGGGTGCCGCTCCATTTGTTCCCCCACCATGACAGTCTGTCTTTCACAACCAAAAATATTTCCATTCAGGCAAAATTTTATTTTCTGTAAGGAGAAGTAAAAATGTAGCAGCTGTATTTCAACCAGCTGACCATTAGAGCACAGCAGCAGGTGGCGAAGGGGGAGCACTGCTTTACTCCCTTTGAAAGCTCTGGTCACTCCTGTACTAAAGCTGTTACACCTAGAACATGTAATCCATGACGTCGACTGTAATAATACATTGACGTCAACATTTTTAGTTGACTAGACATTTTGATAAAATTATCTTTCTGTTTAAAGGCAGTAAGCATGGATTGGTATGAGATTCACACAGGAGCTACGATTATTACATTTCTCCAGCTACAATAATATATTGGTTTTTATGAATATAATAATTTTGTCTATGGTTTATTATTTAATTTTATTTTGATACACAGGCACAAATACAGTACGAGAGAACATTTGGCTATTTATAGTCATTGTTTAAAATCGTGGTCAGCAACTTCATGTACTCATGACATGATGTGATGTACAAAGGAGGTTTTTTTTTTTTTTTTACATATAAAGATATTTAGAAAATTAGGGATTAATTTCTACTTAAATCACATGTAGTAAGCTAACAGATGGTCAAAGTGATGGAAGCCCAAAGCAAAATATGGAATATATACCCACTGAATTTAGTAGGTTATTAAGTCAGCATGCTTATTATAAGCATGTTAGAATATCACCACTTTCTATGATTTTGCTTTCACAGAGGAAGGGGCTAGATTTAAAAGTAGGAGAAAAGAGTGCTGAGTAGGAAGTACAAAGGGCCTAAATGTTTTAATGAGGGCATCAGCTATAGACAAAAGATCACTGTTCACCATCACATGGTACCCACCGATACAGATTAAAAGGTTTGTAAGGAAAGTAGTTTAAAGTTTTTATAACATCAAAACACACATCTTAATTCTGTCGCTTTTTAAATGCACCTTTTCACTCCCAAATTGTCAACATTCTTTCTGCCCAGGTAAAAAAAAAAAAAAAAGTAAGGCTTTTATGTGTTTTCCTCTACTAAAGGCGAAGACCCAAATGCAAATAAACCAACCTTTAATGGACAAACAGAACAGCAAAAGGCAAGACAAGAGCACACGGAGTAGCTGCAGCCGAGCGAGGGAGAGAGGGAGAAATCGCTTTTTAAGTGCTGCCTGATATAAGAAAGTGGAGCGCTATAGTGTCAAAAAGGGCTTGTCCAAACTAAGATGTTTTAGAATTGATTGGTAACCTTTAGTTTATATTTTCTTAATTATTAGTTGTTTGTCAATTTATTTTTGTAATATGTGAACACAGACTTTTAGGCTGAGGGTTGTTTGTCTGCTCAGTTTGGATATGTGAAAGCTCCTCACAAAAAATAAAGGAGTAAATAAGAGGGAAAGTGAATGAGGCAAGAACTACATGAACTGAGAATGATGAGGAGGGAGAGAGAATCACCTGGTTAAATGGGTAATTCCTCTGTTGTATGAGCCTGTAGTTCCAAGTAAAAATTGTTGGGATTTTTTGGCTAAATATAGCAATTTCTGCCTTTCATCAGCTCAGGAAACTGGTAAAATAATTAAAGAAACTTTAATATTTATAAGATTATATTAAGTTTACACTAGTTCCTCATCTTAAAATAGGGTAAAGGGTATCTGAAACAATCTCATTTTATTTGTTAAATTTTAACTTCAGTATTATATGTTTTAATGTTTTTGCAAAGGATTGTGATTATATTACATCTGTTTTAGAATAGTGAAAGAATGATCATAGAGGTAAGAGGAAAATAGACTGATAGAATAGTAAAGCTAAGAGCTTGACTGAAAATGGAGAAGAAAGAAGACAGACATCACTACTTCTATTACTTTATTTGTTTTATTATTTTTAGGAAATCCTGACAACAGTGTAGATAGACACTGTTCTGCTATTACACTTGATTTTGATTGTTTAATTATCAATTCATATTTTAAAATAAATAAAACTGTAACTATACCAATGTTTTCATTACATCTTGATAATATTTAATCCTTTTAATCTCTAAACTGGAAATGTCCCCAGATTTGATTTCAGAAATCTGGTCTGAGACCAACTGTACTTTCAACAAAGCATTACCCTTAAAACAATAACACACGGCACACCTTTACTTTCCACTCTGGTTTCCACAGCATGACTTTTTAAATGACTTGTTGTCTTGTAAACAAGAGAAAAGTGAATGAGAGGTAGTGCAATTAAAAAGGTAAGATAGGGGCAGTCACTCTGGAAATTTATCTGGTATTTTATTACAGAAACTTTAAACTATAGTAGTGGAATGACGGAATATTTAAATGCTTTAAAACCATAGTTTTTTCATACCATAGTATATCCTGAGACCGGTTTGAGCACATGTCTACTCTGCAGTGGCCTTTGGGCCTGATCTACCAAGATTCCAAATAAGGAGTGCTACATTGCTTGTGCAAACAACAAAAGTTGCATGTGTTATTGGTTTGCAAAAGTGGTACAGAGGAACCATTTAAATGAGGATTTTGTGTGTACATTCAGGTACGTGCACAGATAGACCACTAGTGGTGCTCAAGCACCTGCCTTTTTGCCCTGGATGAGAAAAGTGGCCTTTTTGCCTGAGCTAATTTTTTTTTTTTTTTTGTTTATAAATATTTAAAAATAGAAATCGCCTTCCCTGCTATCAATTTCCTCCACAAGTGTTTTGACAGCTGTCAGGCATTTATTTGAATACACCAGCCCACGGCGCACACAAGCCCCCACCTTGCCCCTTTCCTCCTCCTACTCCACCTTGCCATCAAGCAGTGTGGATCACATGGCCAAACGGCTTCCACACGGCTGCACCACACTTCTCCTCTGACCCGCATGAGACAGACATGCAGACAGGTCAGTGTTTCTGGAATCCTAGAAGGGACTTTTTTTCTTCAATGTCCCTTTACAGGCTTCATAATGTTTTGTGTTCCATGGTGGCTGTGAATGTTCAGTTTTGTTTGTTTCAAAACATGTCACAATATTTAAGTTCAGTTGTGGTGTTCTTTGTTTTTGTTTGACTGTAGTAAGAGTTTAACTAAAAGTGATTCCTCAAATGGCCCGTGTCTGCAGTCCCGCTGCATTAATCAGTCCCACGCAGACGTCTTTTTTTCCCCCACATTAATGGCATTAATATGTTGTGGAACATGCCCCAAATGTTCTGGGCTATATGGAAGTGCTTCTCCAGTGATGTGACAAAGTGATGGGACGCTAGAATTATCCAAATGCAAGAACGTGCAGTGTTGAAATGAGTTTTCCATAGGAGATATGGCATGGCTTCTATTTGATGTTATTGAAAACGAAAAGGAATTAATAGTAAGCAAGAAAGAGAGAGAGGTGGGGCAAAATGGAAAAAGGGAGAGGAGAAAATAATGGAGGAGAGATAGAAGGATGAAGTGAATACAAGATAACACCTTAGAAGAGTGCTTCTACACCTGCAGAAACATCTATAATAACAGCTTTTTTACCAAAACGTACACGGTACTGATCAATGCAAAATATATTTACTGGTAACTGTGGCTAAATATAGAACATCTGTGTCTCTGTTAACACCTGAATCTCAACACTTGTGGGTCTGAGTGTGAGCACGCTTGTGTATACGAGGTTTCTCCATAGAAATATGCAAGAGCAAGTGTGATGAACCAAAGACCTTCCCCCCTGGACACATGACAGACACGGAGATCCGAGCCACAGATATCCAAAGGCCTCCCAGAGCACGAGAACCCCTAGAGAACCACTGGCAGGACTACCACAACCCCCTCAGAGAAGAGCAGAGGAGAGCCCCAGGGGAACCACCCAGCAGCCACAGTGCAGAAGCCCCAGGTCACTGCAGACCCTGATCCCCTCCTTGGACCACAGCCCCCATTGACCCCCATCCCCATCTGGAGAGGGGGCCATGTACAAACGAGGGGTCTACCTGGTTCAAACAAGCCCACCAACCAGAGCTGAAACAGTCCCAACCTCCCAATGAATTCCAGTCTTAACACCCCTTAGTCCAAGTATGTTGACATGTGCACAGAAGGTTTTCTCTCTCCATGGTCTGTCATTGTACCTATGCCTCCTTCTCGCCACAATGACTTCAGACGTGTTCGTAATGCTGTGCCAGTTTGCACCTGCCTTTCAGATGTTCTAAAAATTGACGCAAAATCACAATTAATGTTTGATAAATCACATTGGGCATGCTAAATGATGACATTGGCATCTCATCCCAAATTTCTGCACATTGTGATAATGAGCATATATTCTGTATATTCATGAAGACAAACACGCTAAATGATCTTTGTTGCACCCAGTTAGCACATGTTTTTATACACGCAAACTTTTAGTAAATCAGGCCGTTTGTCTTTTCTGTGCATGGGTACACACTATATAAGTAATTTGGTTTGCCTTTAGCAAAGCGTCTTCACTGTCAAATGAGTTGGATTAGAAAATTCTCGAGGCTTTCAAGAGCTGAAATGGTTTAAAGAAGGGAATACTTCAAGCTAGATGATGATGGATGGGGTTCAGACGGTCTGAGACGTTTCATTGAGAAACAAAGCAACAGGGGCATCATTCATGATCAGCGTCTGATGAGACAACACAGGTATTAATGATGGGCTGACAAAAAAGTTGTCTGCCCGCTATGTCTTCCTTTGAATAAATGTTAGAAGTACCGTTTGGTTGAATAACTCTGCCTGCATGTGTTAATGTGAAGAGCTGACCATTTCTGATTTACTTCTCTCCTTTTTAATCACATTTAATTGTGTAGATAACTGGTAATATCAATGTGACTCCAGATAAACTCATATATAATACACATAGTTAATAAATACATGCAGTTTTTAAGCTACATTAAAATTTTACTGCATCTAAAAATTGCATTTTGAGTAAAGGGTGTATAAATACATATTTATTATTCCGAGATTATGTTTTGTAAACAAATTTTTAAAATTCATTAGTCAAAGAACAGATCTTTGTTAGATTTTATTTTGTGGTATGTGGTATATCTGAAACTTCATTGTTACACTAAATTCCTTTCTTTTTTAGGAAAAAAAATGAATTGATTTGAAAAGTTAGTCAACTGATTAATTAAAAAAAACAGCCCTATTTACTCAAGACTGTCTGAATGTTTTATTTGTTTAAAAACTGGGATTTTTCAAAAGCTAAGCATACCTTGGTACCGGGAGCTTACAACAAGCAAAAATGATTTTTAAATGGAGGAACCCAAGCAGATGCTTACTTTGAGCCTGTGTTTTGGCTTGTTAATCAATAATTATAATACACGTTTATCAATGGCTCACCCCTGGGCATCATGTCCCGGGTGGGTTTGTGCTTGGAATGCATTGTGTTTGAGATATCATTTGGAATATAATTTCCTGTGTGCCATTGACGCTCTGCTGATGAAATGAGCTGTTAATGAAAAAAAATCAGTGGAGCTTGTCAACTGTGATCCAAATAATGTCCAAATAAATGTCCAAATAAGGCGGAAAGAAGGATAGAATGAGAAATACCAACTAAAACACACTTATTCTTCAATATTTCTTAAAACAATGATGATTTTTTTATTTTCTTTTTCCATGGGCTTTTAATATTACAAATGCTGTCAGAGGTGGTTCAGATATGATTACATGATAGTGCTACTAAAAACACACTCATTGTCCTACACATGCTACATTTCAGCTACATTTTATTCCAAATGATCAGATGTTGCATGTGAGAAGAAGTTGTCCAATTCACATAATTTGTTTTATATTAATTATGTATTAATGCTAATGAACTATTCATAACAGGAAAAATCAGCAAATATATTAATGGAGAAATAAAGAATATTCCTAACATCTGGAGACTAGTAGGAGCCCTTGGAGTGTAGATATCACGTGAGGAAGTATTGATTAAAGGTTCCACTGAGCTACGGGGCTCACTTTCTTTCCCTCCCTCCATCTGTTTTTCCTGAATCAAGTGCAGAGCCGAATCAAGTGCAGAGCCTCTGCTGCTGAGCTGTAGCCTGAGAACAGCACGACACCTGTCCTCCCCATACCTTTACACCCTCATTATCGGCCACCATCTGCCCGACCTTAGCCTCACATCACTCCTTTCCACCCAGCAAGTCCGTCAGCACTCCCTTCTCACTCTCCAGCAGCACCTTGGCTCATGAAGCAGGCCAAGCTGCCATCTTTGTCTGAATTCCACATTTGTCCTCTTTTGCCATGTTTGTGCTCTGTAATCCATCTGTCTTGAGTCTCCTTACAAGAACAAGTGTGTGTAAGCCATTTCACCAGAAAAACTTAATACTCAAGTAGTCTGGAAAACCTCTTAATATTGCTGCTAAAATGTTATTGTTTTTAGCACCAATAATAGTATGTCTTCCATGACAAAGACTCAGGAAGGCAATTTAATATAAACTGCCAATGGCAGAAAAAAAGCCTGTTTGGTTAAAAGACAGTCAAAGAAATGTAAGTCTCCAAATTTAAGATCAGTTATGTTTAGTTAATCTCATTTGAAAAAATTAAAATACTTCTTCACATATGCAGTTCTTTTAAAAGAAATGTTGAAGTGTTGATATCTAATCTAATAGTTTTATCTCTACAATGCGGCTGAAACAATCGTGATTGATCGAATATTAATATAATTGTCAACTAATTTAGTAATCAAAAATGTTAACTGAAGTATACAGACTCAGTGGTCACCAACCCATCGATCCCAATCGACAGGTCATTCTCTATGCATTTCCCAGTAGATCTCTTGAGTGTCGAGAAACTTTGTAAAATATAGAGCTATGAATACAGTTTTCATTCATTTGATGGCAGCGCGGTCAAGCTGTAGTTCCATGATTAACCACTGTATGGGTCGCAATGACCAAGCGGTGCTGTCTGTATTTGTCAAATCCAAAGCAGGATGAAGAAGCATCAGTCAAACCCCACTTAAAACCCCTGAATTCAGCAGGCGTTTTGGTGCTTAATGGAAGATATTACGGCATTTGCGTCAAACCTTTTTGTAACCATTGATATAGAACAGATAGATACCAAAGCATGTCAGCATGTTTTCTCTTTGGGTTGATATGGAAATAATTGACTTGAAAAATGACACTGAGCTTAAAGGCAGGTCAAAAGACAGTTGCTTTTGGGGACTTGTGAGAAGAGAGGTTTTACTCCGTACACGGTGTGCTCTAAAAATAAATACAAATTTTTGGTCCACCTATATGTGTGAGGTGGTATTTTCACAAATGAAACTAATAAAATCAAAGTAAAGGAACTGCCCGACTGATAAACACCTTACAGACTGTCTCAGACCAAACTACAAAGCACTGTCAGAGGAGGTCCAGTCTCCACATCACACTGACTTGATACAGTGTCTGACAATTGTCTTGTTGATCCGCTTTAAAAAGATCTTCATCCATGGAACCCTCTGTTCTGCAGCTGAACCTTGATCCTCCTCCATCCCATCTCCACCATTTGGCTTCCAAACTCCTTCCAAATCTCCTCAGGCCTCCATTCCACCACCAGGATCAGATCCCAGGGGGGAAGACATCTCTAAATCTAACCCTAACATGTTCATTCAAGCGCATGTCATTCTCAGCATTCACGTCTTCCACTGGGGTCAGAGCACCAAAGAAATAAACATTCACTAATAAACATTTCTAACTGCATCCCTGTCTTCTCTTTGTGAGTCTTTCCAGGTTGAAATGTTGTTGTGTATTTTTGTTTACAGTACAGTCGATAGATATTGTTTTCTTCTCAGACAGAGCTAGGGGATCTTTGGCTTAAAAAGGTTGGTGACCACTGCTCTGAAACATGCCATTTGCAACAACCCACTCAGAGCAGTATTTAGGCCAAAATTCTACAAAACAAATATACATTTTGTATTTAAGATGAAAAACCTTCTTTGTCTGTAAAAATAAACTCTAACCAGAACTCCTCAAGTGACAGTTTTAGCTTCAAATGGTTCAAATACTGGAAAAAAAATCTCCTATTACTCCTTTTTTGTTATTTTTATGTTTCGATGAATCGATTATTAATCTCTACTTGAACAAAAAATAAATAAAAAATAGAACATAATCTGTCCATAGTCACTTGCCTGCTGCTGTTTTTTTTAAATCTGGTCGATACACTTATATATCCTTCAGCAAGAAATTTGTATTTTGGCCCACCCTGCCATATAGGCTGCCCCGGATGTTCCAAAATTAGCAGAGATCAGAATGAAGTCACATGGAAGCCATGTTTGGGAATGTAAATACACATTTATGTGGCCGGCGCCCCATTTTATGAAAACATATGAATTTAGCCCAAAAATATAACCCCAAATAAATAAAATGAAATGCTAATTAGTCTCTCTAAATTGCCCTTAGGTGTGAATGGCTGTGTGGATGGTGTTGTTTGTCCTGTGTGTCTCTGTGTTGCCCTGCAATGGACTGGCGACCTGTGCAGGATGTAGCCCGCCTCTCACCCGTAGACCACTGGAGACCCTGTATTAAAGTTGGTATAGAAAATGGATGGATGGACGGACGGACGGATGGAATGAAAGTCAGACACACTTAATAAGTGAACTGTTATGATAATTACTTTTTATTTCATAATTTCTGTTTATTGCTTACTTTTTTCCTGCAATTTTGATGGAGCTGGCACAATAGTGTGCCCTAATTACAAACTCATTAGACAAAGGACATCAATAAAAATGTGTTTTCTAGCTGAGAAAAAAGGTAAAAACAACCTACTCCTTAAAAGCTAGTTTTACCCACTTTAAATAAAGTGTAGCCATCTTCCAGTTTTCCCCTACTTCTCACTTATATGTCAGCAGCAGAGGCAACGTCGCATCTTGGCGGTGACACCCACCTCGGTGTCAGCGCCAACTGTTAACACTTTGGTATGGTTCGTCCACTGACCGATAATAGATTGGATTTTTTAGTGCCTGTCCAGTCAGGGCCATTCTGGTCAACTGGATGATTTCCCTTATCTAGAGCACATCTAAGTCCCCCCCACCCAGTTTGTTTTTCTTTCTTTTTTGGTGTTATGCAACAAAACAGCTCGAGCTTTCAAGATTTTGTGTGTATGACTGTTGCTTATATAAACAGAGAAAATAGGACATCGCCCCCATTGCAATTAGGAGATGAAGAACTCTTGACTTTTCTATTTCTCTGTTCTTGTGGCAAAAGCATTAAAAAAGGTAGAAGGAATGAGGACGTCTCATAACTCTCTATGAACATCTACAGTGACACAAAAGGTTGTCCAGAAGTGTTTTAAGGGTGGGAGATATTTTTGCTTGGAAAGAAGTCGCTCAGATATGTAATCATACCATTTAGAGTTTTAGATTTAATTTTATTTACAATTAATAATTATGTTTCTTTCTGATCTGCAATTATACAGACATTTCACAGACGTTTGTAGGACAATATGAACTAAAAAGCATTTTTCTATTTCTATCAACATTTTAACAAATAATGGTTTGTTTCAAATTAGGAATGCCCTTCCTAATTATTTGTGGAAAAGCCTTTATTGGTTGGAATGAATACTTTCCAGGTTTCCTTTTTGGCTCTTCTGCTAATTTTGACATTTCATCTTTTGCTAGGAGCTCCGAATCTTTGAGGTCGGAAGGCTTCCTTGCCATCACCCTAATTTTAAGCTCATTTCATAGATTCTTTATCAGATTGAATATGACTAGGCCACTCCATTAATATTAATTCCAATCATAAGAACATTTTGGTCAAATGAAAAGATTACTTAAAATCTAAATAAGACTGAGGTGAGAATATTTTTGAGTCTAACTATATGTTTGCAATGTAATAAACAATTTTCTAGGTAATTGATGAGTCATGTTTTATATTGTGTTTCCTGTCCTATTTATTCTGCTCAGTATTTTATAATCCCATGTATACTGGACCTCTTTCCGATGCTTGATTTCCTGAGATTTATTTTTCAACACATTGAATTCAGTAATAATTGTGAGAGCAGGTAGTTATTTATGAGACAATAAATCTGCTTTAAATGCAGCAACAGTAGGTAACATAATAATTAGACTATGCCCTATTCATCATTCACTATGACCTTAAAGTTGGAATATTTGCCTCCTCTTGTCACTTGAATGTACCAGGTGCAGGAGTGGACTAAACCATTTCCCACTTTTTAAAAGGGGTTTTATGGGCCTTGGGATGAACACCAGTTATTATTAGTAATGAAAAATTCATTTTTTTAACCACTTTATTGAACCAGGATGAATTTCATTATGAAATTAGATAATTAAAATAAAAAAACGGCAACAGAAATAAATACTTTTCATTCCTGCCATTTTGAGGGCCCCTCCCTGTAGTTGGCCCTTGAAAAACACTAGCCTTTACTCCCCCAGTTCAACACGTCTAGTTAATTTAATTTAGATTAAAGTTTGACTGACAACCTCAATAGCTTTTGCTACATGTTTGAAAACCAGCCATTCATCTCCAGCCCTTTCACCAAAACCCTTCTGCTACACAAAATGACTACATGCAACCTTCACCAACGCTACCAGCAGAAGCTATATGAAGAAGCCACAGCAGAGACTCTATTTCCTGAGGATTCTCAGAAAAAACAACCTCAGAACTGAGCTCTTCATAACCTTCTACCGCTGCTTGGTGGAGTCGGTGTTGAGCCACGGCATTTCGCTGTGGTTCCCCAGCTGCAGTATGGCAGAGGGGAAGCAGCTCCAGAGGGTCATAAACACTGCCCAGAGAGTGATTGGCGACCCTCTTCCATCTCTGGAGGGGATCTACAATACCCGCTGCCTGGATGCTGTGGAAAGCCCACAGAATCACGAGGGACCCCTCACAACCTGGTCACCACCTCTTTGAACTCTTACCTTCAGGGAGGGGCTCCAGGGCAGTGTTGTGAATATAGATATAAATATATTATTTAACATTTCATATGAATAATATTTTATTAAATGATAATTCAGTCTGTTAAGGGTTGTCCTGTGAATACCAGCCCAGTAAGGCTGTGGCATTAAGACAAAACTAAAAGGGATGATCCAAGTTCTGGCATTATTGAACAGCAAGACTCTGTACACACACAGAATGAATTCAAACAATTTCTTAAAATACAAGAATTTATTAACAAAAATAAGTCAACTCAAAGTCAAACATATTTCAATCAACAAACTTTTTACTATGCTAAAATAACCCAATGACCAAGCAGAATGAAAGAATAAGGAAGACTAATGGGCTATGTACAATATAAACAAGTTGGTCCAAGATAGTTGAAAACCATGACGGAAAGAGTGATGCAATATTACCATGCAATGTTATTTATGTTTGAGAATGAAGTTTAGTTAGTCCTGGAACTAACTTAGACAATAATTGGTATACCTTCAAACAACCATTCCGAATGCAAGATCAGATAAAACATTATTTTAATAATCTAACATGTTAAAGAATGATTTGCTGAATAAAACCAACCTTCTGGATGACCAATCCTCAATGGTGTTTAATTAGCTGCCTTTATTTATTAAAATAATATTTAAGGAAATGTTATTTTGAATAAGAACCAAACCTTTTGGATAAATGGGTCTTAATGTTGTTTACTTAATTACGTTTAGTAAAGTAATATTTAGGGAAATATTATTTCCCAGATTGGAAACTAACAACCTTTCTGGGTAAACGATCTTCAGCTGACTCATAAAGTGGACGAGCACGTGTTCTTAGCCGTTAGCGATTAGAGGTACAAAAGAAACTTATAGCTGGTTACCAGAATCAAACACATACCACTATTAAAAGTGTTGAAATGCATAAGTGTATCCTTTGCTGAGAGTTAGTCTGCTAGCACTTACTGTAGCTGAGTTTCTCAACACAAACAAAAACAAATGTCATGCAATGAACATTATTTAGCTTAAACTAATCTTCTCTAGCCAACACTACCTCTTACATGAACTGTGTTGAGCAGACGTTGTCCTGGGCAATGAGGAAAGCATCCACATGTGGGTAAACAAAGGGTTAACTTGCAGCTAACCTCCGTAGTTGTGGGAAAGGACTTTTAGCTGGCCCTGCACGTGGAGCTGTGTTGTGGTACTTTTGTCCTTTTGTCAGACCCGGAAAACCGCTCTACTCAGAGTTGTACAGACAGGGTCTCTGCTGGGAACTCTCTGGAACACAGTTTGGCTCTGTAGACCTCAGAGAGAAAAGTCAAGGCACGCTTGTATCTTAATTACTCCCTTGTGTGAATGAATACTTGATACACAAATAGCAATTCAATCCTACTTAACTTTGTGCATATGACCGCGTGATCTTATGACACTCTTGGATCCAGTTTTAAGAGTTATGTCTGCCTGCCAGCAAGGAGAAATGCACGCATGTGCCTCTCCTGTCTGGTTCCGGTGGGGATCCGCATGGAAAGATATCTGTTTGTTGGAGTGCGGGGTTTTTATTCAGGGACGTCTGTTCCTGGCTGTGCTGGAAGTAGGTTACTGTGATTTATGTTGAAAAGTTCAGAAAAGATCAAACTGGCCTATAAATGTTGTAATCCATGGCTGGATCCAACAGCAACAAAGTCAAGTACAAACAGACTAAGAAACAGCTCCTACCCAAAAGCTGTTGTTGCCCTGAATGCCGCAAATTCATCCTATACATATCTCTATCTTTATATAATACGTGTTTGAACTGCACCCTTTTTTTTCTTCTTGCACTGTCTTTTAGAGCTGCTATTTTTTAAATTTTGTTGTCCTTTTTTTGTACAAGGACAACAAAAGGATTCTGTTCTGATTTGCACTCTCCACCAACACTACAACCCCCTCCTCTCTCCCCTCTGACCCCCTGCCTACATTAGAGGTCACTGAAGAAGATGTAAATATGCTCTTTTAGCATCAGAAGACAAGGAAAGCTCCAGTACCTGATTTTATTTTCTCCTTCTGCATGGAGCCCCTGCGACCAACTGGCACCCATCTCCACTCACGTCTTCGACAAGTCACTGGAGTTGCGTGGGGTTCCCTACTGCTTTAAGCGTTCCGCCATCATCCTGGTCAACAAGAAATGCACAATAAGAGGATTAAATGACTACAGACCTGTCACCCCAACGTCTGTAGTCATGAAGTCCTTTGAGCGATTGTTGTTGAAGCATCTGAAGAACATCACAGGTCCCCTACTGGACACCCCCACAGTTTGCTTACTGGGCAAACAGGTCGGCATATGATGCAGTGAACTTGGGACCACAGTTCATCCTGAACCAACTTGACCATACAAGGACATATGCCAGGATCCTGGGGAGCACTTGAAAACAAAGTCAAATTGGAATTTGACATATGGAATTATGTAGCAAACAGAAAATTGTAAAAGAACTTTAAATATGTTTTATATTTTAGATTCCTTAAAGTAGCTGCCCTTTGCTGTAATGACGGAAATATTATGCTTTGGCCATCTTTCAATGAACCTCTGGGAAGTTATTTTAAGACTATATGGAAAACTATTTCAGGTTATCACCTAATGAAGCTCACAGAGATAATGCCAAGGGAGCAAAGCAGTAATAAAGCCGAGGATGGCTATTTTGAATAATAAAAAACATAACAATGTTTAGTTATTTCACACTTTTTGTTTACTGCATAATTCTATGTGTGTTCATTCACAGTTTTGTTGCCTTTGGTGAGAATCTACAATGTGAATAGTCCTAAAAATAAAGAAACCCATTAAGTGAGAAAGTGTATGCTGGAACTATGTCCTGATAATAGCATTTCTTAATCTCAAGCTACACTACACAGAAACACTGTCTGCACTGATGCACAATAAAAATCATGTAAAACATGTTTTAAGAAATACAAACGAATGTGGGAGGCTGCACGGTGGCGCAGTTGGTGGCACTGTTGCCTTGCAGCAAGAAGGTCCTGGGTTCAATTCCCAACCTGGGGTCTTTCTGCATGGAGTTTGCATGTTCTCCCCGTGCATGCGTGGGTTCTCACCGGGTACTCCGGCTTCCTCCCACAGTCCAAAGACATGCCTGTTAGGTTAATTGGTAACTCTAAATTGCCCTTAGGTGTATGAATGAGTGTGTGTATGGTTGTATGTGTGTTGCCCTGCGACAGACTGGCAACCTGTCCAGGGTGTACCCCGCCTCTTGCCCATAGACTGCTGGAGATAGGCACCAGCTCCCCCGCAACCCACTATGGAATAAGCAGTAGAAAATGACTGACTGGCAAACAAATTTGGCAAAATAGGAAACAGAGTGACAGCAGCTAAAGTACAAAAGTAGAGTTTGAAACTGTAGTATTGTTTCATCACTACCATGCAGTCCAGTGTGAACTATGACCATCTAAGCCATCTGGTGTTCATAGAGTGAATGATGCATCTAGTTCTACTATCAGGTCAGACTTTCCATCTTCATGCTGTCTTAAGACTTTGTCTGGAGAGAAAGCTTACAGGCAGAGCTGGGAAAGATAGAGTGTTGGGCTATAGCAGCTCGCCTTGACAGATAAACAGGATTTTGTGGCTGGCACACCAAAGATTGTCAGCTCCAATCTCTTAAGAGAATTACAACCGCCAGTCAATGCTGGGACATTGGCTCAACAGACAGCACATCAGACCTTGTGTACCGATGAGCGGGAGATGCTGACTCCCTTGCTGCGATAGTGCCGCATGGTTTATTCATGGAGGATTGAGCCAAGGGCACAGTTCAAGGTACCAACCACTCTTTTTTTAGAGCTGAAATGAAAGCACTATATTTAGAATTAAGCGAAGTGGTAGGTATAGATTCTTTTGTCTGTTGCTCTTTATCTCTGATTGTCGCAGAGCCAGTATGGGAGATAAAAAGGAGGAAACCCCTGCCTGAATAACTATTACTGATATATAACAATTAGCCTTCATTGTTTTATTCTCTTCTAACTTGTAAAAACCCAAACCCGTGTTTGACCTTTCTGTTTTGAATGGAGCCCCATAGGTCACTCTGCAGTCTTTGTTAAATGTCAGCGGTTAGTGTGTCAAAGCAATGCTGACAGTTTAAACTATGTGGGCTTGTTAAAAGCCACCTCTCTCTCATCGTGCACTTCTTCTGGGTTAGTGTTTCCCCTCATAAAGGTGGTTTGTTTTTGATGCTCTTAAAATCAATTGGAACCAGTTGGCTGCCAGGCCTCTTTGGTGTTGAGTGGCATTATTGAGAGATAAGGGAGCTGAGACGTGACGGGCCTTATTAACCAGCCAGCTGTCCTCCTGATTGGATCATTGCTGTGATTCTCACTTCCAGTAGGAAGCCCGGCATCTAATTATACTGTCTGACTTTGATTTGACAAGACTAATATTTACTTATTACCCAGAAGATGATGCAGTCTTATTTTTTTGCCTCTGAGATTCTTTAAAATATGGATTTGCCTCTGCTTGTGAAGACACTGAGGTTTATTGTCATTTATTGGAAGGGCAGGTTAGAGGGGAAAATGACTGTGGACAGGGTCAATGGATCAATGTCCATTCCTTGGTAAAACCACAGATCTTAATCTAATTTAATGTAAGACAACTTGAATAAATAATTCACTTACCAAAGTGTGGAGTGACTCTTACATCCTATACATATTTCTATCTCTAAAGCAGAATAGAATAGAATAGAATAGAATAAGAGCCAACATAAAAATACTGTATCGTTATCAAAAATAGTATACTCAGTTTAAATGAAATTTGCATTTGAGCAGGGAGATTTTGCACACAATGCTGTTAGTTTAGTACATGGGCTGAATTCAAACTAGAGGTAAAATGTTTAGATGTGAGTATGAATGTTGTAATTTGAGATTTTTAAATATGCATTTGAAGTGTTCTTTTTTTCATGGTACCATGATGATACAACATGGTCCACACTCTACATATAGACTGAAATACATACAAAGAATCAAGAAGGAGAACTACCTCAAAATCTTTAAACTTCAAGCACATTAAAGCTTACAAACAAGCATGGAATTGCTTTTGAAATGAATAACACAGGCTACCATTAAACTTCTGCAATGACCCCGGCTTCAATACTAATGAAAATGTATTTTTGCCTAAAAGCAAGGTACATGCCAGATTGCCAACTTGTTTAAATAAACTCTACCTATCCTGATTAAAAGAATAATCAGATATGCAGCCCAAATTCAGCCTGAAGCTTGTTGATTGCCACAAAACATGTCTGTTTCTTTGCAACTACCTGACAGACATTTAACCAAATATGTATCGAGAACAGGGAAGGTCTTTCTTGAGCTTCTCTTAATAATGACCACAATAATGCCTAAAGATGCATAACACTAAAACTGGTATAAGATTTGGCTAAAATATCGCAGTTTTACATGATTATTGTGTATAATTTGTTTTTGGCATAAATAGATATTATGATCCGATTTTTACTGCTGCTAAAATATCAAATATTGATATTGCATTTATGTAATTGGCTATGGTAACATTATGTAGGATTTGTATTAGTATTTAAAAAAAAAATGTTATGTTGATAGGAACAGTATGATGGTCTTATAACCGTAACTTTTTAAAATCTTAGTCTAGTGATTCTGGAAAGTGGCCTATGCCTACTTTGATATGCCAAATGCAACATTAACATTCAGGTGTGTTTCGACTTTTGGGCCTTGAACAATTTTCCTGGATTTTTTTATTTGCCCTTGCAGTTTTCTCTGAGATTTTCCACTGTGGGCTCCAAAACAGGGGCGTTAATTTGATGTGCTAACTCCTCCCACTGCAGCCGTGTCAGCCAAGAGATCACTTTGCGGCTGAGAACTGGAGAGAGGAACTCCTATCATGGTATTAAAAGCTATTATTTTCAGCAATACCACTATAACCAATGACTATTACAGCGCCTACACTTTATAACTTAAATAAAGTCACTACAAAGTCCACAAAAAGATGTAACTGTAATAAACTTTAAAGGGATTTCACCCACCCTGACTTCTGAGGAGAAGACAATTCTCTAGTCGAGAATTAAACCTGGTGCACTAGCCTTAAACCTGTGATAATTTCACAGTGCTTACATTATGAAACTGTACTAAAGGCAGAGGAAGTTTGGTAATTTGTTTTTACCCTGGTAAATGTAGTGGAAACAAAGAGGGACAAAGATGGCTCTAGAAAACAACCGTGATTCCCGGTAAATGTTCCTGCAGGGAAAACAGACCTTTAGACAAATTTCCTTCAGGCTTCATCTGACATGCTTGTGAAAAGACAGGCATTTTTTTGCAAAACTGGCATTTAAGTGACTGACACTGGACAGTATTTAAGCTTTCATTGACTTACGTCAAGTCAGCACCTTAATTCATGACACACATATAGTGGTTGAGTGAAATATATTAGGAGTGAATGAAAGAAAATAAACAACTCACTTTTCCACAGGTTTAAATTTATGTAACATTCAGCACTTTAAGCCTGAGGGTTGAATTGCACTACTGATGCAATTAAAAAAAAAATGTTTTGGGATTGTAGCTTCTGCTTTTGAAACAACACAGCACAACTCAAAGTATAAATGCACTCAGATGCATCAGGTTTTTGAGCTTTTATTTCAAACTGTTCTCAAAATACCAACTGGTTGAAGCTGCTAATCATTTTATGTGTACTGTAGAATAGGAATGTTTGGCTAGGCCAGTTATTTTGCCATTCAACCATGCAGTTTTTTAGAACAGCTGAATAAATGCAGGAATGGAAATCAAAGTATTCTTCCAACAGACATTGTGGCTGCTATAGCAGCCCCTTAAATCTTTGACAAGCAGCTATTTGTTTTGACCATACCTTTGTTTAATATTTTCCTAGGAAAAACAAAACAAAAAGCAATAAAATTTAATTTGTTCCTTGAAAACAGTACATCCATTCTTAGTTTTGTAAAAGGAAATCTTTAACAAACACTTAAAGGAGACATGGTTGTTATATTTTTCTTGTAATAACAGCAATATAATTACTGCTGGTTTTATTGAATTTAACATAATCGATATATAAACACAGTATAATATTACAGTCATTAAAAAAACACAAACAAATATTGAACTTTTATCAGTCATCTACAACGTGTGCTGCATTTTTTCCTTTATATACACTGCCTGGCCAAAA
The DNA here is from genome assembly GCF_021462225.1 of Girardinichthys multiradiatus. Lineage (NCBI taxonomy): Eukaryota > Metazoa > Chordata > Actinopteri > Cyprinodontiformes > Goodeidae > Girardinichthys > Girardinichthys multiradiatus. Next base: position 3,228,476 of record NC_061795.1, on the reverse strand, counting down.
AAAAAGTCACCACTTGGATTTAACTAAGCAAATAGGTACGAGCCTCCCATTGGATAATTACTGTATGGGCGATTATGTTTCAGCTGGAAACAAGTTATTTAACCCCAACTGGTGCAATGAGTTGCTTCTCATTTCTTAAACAGCCATGTTGAAAGACACATCCAGTGGTCGAGGAAAAGATCTCAGTCTGTTTCAGAAGGGTCAAATCATTGGCATGCATCAAGCAGAGAAAACATTTAAGGAGATTGCAGAAACTACCAAAATTGGGTTAAGAACTGTCCAACGCATTAAAAACTGGAGAGAAAGTGGGGACCCACCATCTTCGAGGAAGAACTGTGGCTGGAAAAATATCCTGAATGATCGTGATCGGCGATCACTTAAACGTTTGGTGAAATCAAATCGAAGAAAAACAACAGTAGAACTCCAGGTTACGTTTAATAGTGAAAGTAAGAGCTTTTCCACACACACAATGAGAAGAGAACTCAAAGGATTTGGACTGAACAGCTGTATAGCCTTAAGAAAACCACTAATCAGTGAGGCCAACCTGAAAAAAGGCTTCAATTTGCTAGTGAGCATAACGATTGGACTTTGGAGCAATGTAAGAAGGTCATATGGCCTGATAAGTCCAGATTTACCCAGTTCCAGAGTGATGGGCGCATCAGGGTAAGAAGAGAGGCAGGTGAAGTGATGCACCCATCATGCATAGTGCCTACTGTACAAGTCTGTGGGGGCAGTGCTATGATCTGGGGTTGCTGCAGGTGGTCAGGTCTGGGTTCAGCAACAGTTTGTGTTCAAAGGATGAGGTCAGCTGACTACCTGAATATACTAAATGACCAGGTTATTCCATCAATGGTTTATTTCTTCCTTGATGGCACGGGTATATTCCAAGATGATAATGCCAGGATTCATCGGGCTCGAATTGTGAAAGAGTGGTTCAGGGAGCATGAGACATCATTCTCACACATGGATTGGCCACCACAGAGTCCAGACCTTAACCCCATTGACAATCTTTGGGATGTGCTGGACAAAGCTTTGCGCAGTGGTCAGACTCTACCATGATCAATGCAAAATCTTGGCAAAAATTTATGCAACACTGGATGGAAATAAATCTTGTGACATTGCAGAAGCTTATCGAAACAATGAGAACACAGCGAACGCGTGCCGTAATCAAAGCTAAAGGCGGTCCAAAAAAGTATTAGATTGTGTGACCTCTTTTTATGGTGGCGACTTTCTTTTTGGCCAGGCAGTGCATCTCCATCTATCTGTTTCTCTCTATCTCTTTGTCTCTATCTGTTTTACACTACTAGTCAAAGGTTTGGACACATTCTCTTTGAATTGCTGAAGAATGTGAAGATTTTGACTGGTATTGTGTGTGTATATACATATATATATATTCTCAAGAATCCCTCATGAGGACAAAAATATCGAGGCACGTGACGTCGCCCGGTACGGCGGAGCCGGGGTCCCACCCTGGCCTGGGGTCGGGACTCGCCGTAGAGCGCCTGGTGGCCGGGTTGCTCCTCGTGGGACCCGGCCGGGCCAAGCCCGAACGAGAGACGCGAGGCCATCCCCCAGTGGGCCCACCACCTGCAGGGGGAATCGTGAGGGACCGGTGCAAAGAGGATTGGGTGGCGGACGAAGGTGGAGACCTCAGCAGCCCGATCCCCGGATGCTTAGGCTGGCTCTAGGGACGTGGAATGTCACCTCGCTGGGGGGAAGGAGCCTGACCTTGTGCGGGAGGTTGAGAGATATCGACTAGAAATAGTCGGGCTCGCCTCCACGCACAACGTGGGCTCTGGAACCCATCTCCTTGAGAGGGGTTGGACTCTCTTCTACTCTGAAGTGGCCCACAGGGAGAGGCGGTGGGCTGGTGTGGGTTTGCTTGTTGCCCCCCAGCTCAGCCGTCTCGTGTTGGGGTTTACCCAGTGGATGAGAGGGTCGTATCCCTGCGCCTTTGGGTTGGGGATAGGTCTCTGATTGTTGTCTCGGCCTATGGGCCAAGCGGTAGTGCGGAGTACCCGGACTTCTTGGTGTCCCTGTCGGGGACTCCATTATTCTGCTGGGGGACTTCAACGCCCACGTGGGAAATGACAGTGACACCTGGAGAGGCGTGATTGGGAGGAATGGCCTCCCCGTTCTGAATCCGAGCGGCGTTTTGTTATTGGACTTCTATGATAGTCACGGATTGTCCATAATGGACACCATGTTCAAACATAATGGTGTCCATCAGTGCACTTGGCACCAGGACACCCTAGGCAGGAGGTCGATGATCAACTTTGTTGTCGTATCATCAGACCTTCGGCCGCATGTTATGGACACTCGGGTGAAGAGAGGGTCTGAGTTGTCCACTGATCACCACCTGGTGGTGAGTTGGATTCGCTGGAGGAGGAGAAAGCCGGACAGACTTGGCAGGCCCAAGCGCATAGTGAGGGTCTGATGGGAATGCCTGGCAGAGCCCTCGGCCAGGGATGTATTCAACTCCCACCTCTGGGAGAGCTTTGACCAGATCTCGGGGGTGTTAGAGACATAGAGTCCGAGTGGACCATGTTTTCCGTATTTATTGTCGATGCTGCTGCCCGTAGCTGTGGCCGTAAGGTCTGCAGTGCCTGTCGCGGCGGCAATCCCAGAACCCGGTGGTGGACACCGGCAGTAAGGGATGCTGTCAAGCTGAAGAAGGAGTCCTATCGGCTGTGGATGGCTTTTGGGACTCCTGAGGCGGCTGACGGGTACCGTGAGGCCAAGCGTGCTGCGGCCCGCGCTGTGGCAGAGGCAAAAACTCGGGCCTGGGAGGAGTTCGGTGAGGTCATGGAGAAGGACTACCGGTTGGCCTCGAAGCGATTCTGGCAAACCGTCCGGCGCCTCAGGAGGGGGAAGCAGTGCTTCGCCAAAACTGTTTATAGTGGGGGTGGGAGGCTGCTGACCTCGACTGAGGACATTATCGGGTGGTGGAAGGAGTACTTCGAGGACCTCCTCAATCCTGCCATCACGCATTCTGTGGTGGAAACAGAGGCTGGGGACTCAGGGTTGGACTCTTTCATCACCCAGGCTGAAGTCACCGAGGTGGTTAAAAAGCTCCGTGGTGGCAGGGCTCCGGGGGAGGATGAGATCTACCCTGAGTACCTCAAATCTCTGGATGTTGTTGGGCTGTCATGGTTGACACGCCTCTTCAACATTGCGTGGCGGTCGGGGACAGTGCCTCTGGACTGGCAGACTGGGGTGGTGGTCCCCCTTCATAAGAAGCCCGGGTGTGTTCCAACTACAGGGGGATCACACTCCTCAGCCTCCCTGGTATGGCCTACGCCAGGGTATTGGAGATGAGAGTCCGGCCGATAGTCGAACCTCGGCTTCAGGAGGAGCAGTGTGGTTTTCGTCCCGGCCATGGAACACTGGACCAGCTCTATACCCTCTGCAGGGTGCTCGATGGTTCATGGGAGTTTGCCCAACCGGTTCACGTGTGTTTTGTGGACCTGGAGAAGGCATTCAACTGTGTCCCTCGTGATGCCCTGTGGGGGTTGCTCCAGGAGTATGGAATTGGGGGCCCTTTATTAGGGGCCATCCGGTCCCTGTACAAGCGGAGCAGGAGTTTGGTCCGCATTGCCAGCTCTAAGTCGGACCTGTTCCCGGTACATGTTGGACTCCAGCAGGGCTGCCCTTTGTCACCGGTCCTGTTCATAACTTTTATGGACAGGATTTCTAGATGCAGCCAAGGGCCGAGTTTGAAGCGGCTGGGATGAAGATCAGCTCCTCCAAGTCCGAGGCCATGGTACTCGACCGGAAAAGGGTGGCTTGTCCTCTTCAGGTTGGAGGGGAGTTCCTGCCTCAAGTGGAGGAGTTTAAGTATCTCGGGGTCTTGTTCACGAGTGGGGGAAAAATGGAGCGAGAGATCGATAGACGGATCGGTGCGGCTGCCGCAGTAATGGGGGCACTGTGCCGGTCCGTTGTGGTGAAGAGAGAGCTGAGCCGAAAAGCAAAGCTCTCAATATACCGGTCGGTCTACGTTCCTACCCTCACCTATGGCCATGAACTTTGGGTCATGACCGAAAGAACGAGATCCCGGATACAAGCGGCTGAAATGAGCTTCCTCCGTAGGGTGACACTCCTTTAGAGAGAGGGTGAGGAGCTCGGAGCTCGGCCATCCGGGAGGGGATCGGAGTAGAGCCGCTGCTCTTCCACATCGAGAGGAGGCAGTTGAGGTGGCTCGGGCATCTATACCGGATGCCTCCTGGGCGCCTTCCTCGGGAGGTGTTTCAGGCACGTCCCACCGGGAGGAGGCCCAGGGGACGGCCCTGGACACGCTGGAGGGACTATGTCTCTTGGCTGGCCTGGGAATGACTTGGGCTCCCCCCGGAGGAGCTGGAGGAGGTGTCTGGGGAGAGGGACGTCTGGGCGTCTCTGCTGAGTCTGCTGCCCCCGCGACCCGGTCCCGGATAAGCGGAAGATGACGAGTACGAGTACGAGTATATATATATATAATTTTTTGTTTTGTTTTGTTTTGTTTTCTTGCTGCTTGTAAGGGGTAAGGCCTTAAACACTTGGTTTCATAGAGTAGGAGCCCCATACCCAGAAGTATGGCAGTGTCCCCTCCTTATAGTTCTGGATTATTTACAAGCGATGTAAGAGAGCAGACCATTTGTTGTGCCCCAAATATTTTTTTTAAATGCTGCCAAGATTTAATGACATTTGTAATCATGACGTTTTTCCTGGCCATAACTGGCAATTCTTGTCTACTTTTGTCCAGAACATTTATTGGGGAACATAACACTGTCTCTGTCTCATACCATGGTGGCTTTGTCTGTCACACAGAAATAATGTTAGCTTGCATTGACATTACATAATGTGCTACACTGGGTAGGTCCCATCCCCACTGCTGTTTAGAGAGTTGTAGGATATCTAATTTAATTTAAATGTCCTCAAGATGGTTTATTTTTAGAATTAAGAAAAGCATAGACATAGGATACGTTATTTTATGGAGTATTGTCATGTTGATTAAGTTAATCCTGCCCAGCAAAGACATAGGAAGCTTCATCCAACTAGCTGTTTTCTCCTTTACATCTTTAATTAATGGATTAACATTTTCCTCATAAAGTTGGCTGATCCTAGGCATAACCTTAACACCCAAAAATGTGAGTCCCTCAGGGGCCCATCTGAATGGTTTCACAAAGTCAGGCTCCCGTTTTTTTATGATGGCCAAGGGAATAATTTCGGACTTAGAAAAGTTATCCTTACACGTGCGAATTCATTAACACAATTAATGTTGATTTTGTGGGGTCAGTAACAGTTAGAAGAATGGCATCTGCTTACAGCAGAATTTTATGTTGTATGGATCCTATCATTGTTCCTTTAATGCTTGTTGTTTGTTGCACAGCAATTGCTAAAAGCTCTATAGCTAAAGAAAACAACAAGGGCGATAGTGGGCTCCCCTGAGCTGTGCCCCTATTTAACTCAAATGGGTCAGAGACAAAACCATTGGTCACAACATGAGCCATAGGCATTTTATGCAGCAGCTGTACCCAGCCAATAAAATCAGATTGAAGGCCAAATCTTCTTAATATTTCTAACATATACTGCCGTTCAATGCGATCAAATGCTTTTTCTGCATCCATCGATACAATGGCTCGTGGAATTTGATGAAAATTTAGATAATGCATTATATTACATAAATGTCTAGTGTTATTGGAAGAAAAGTGACCTTTTATAAAACCAGTTTGATCAGCATTGATGGTGTCAGTCACTACGCGCTCTAATCAGTTGGCCATGATATTGGAGCGCATTTTCATATTAACTGCAAGCAAGCTGATTGGTCGATATGAGGAGCATTGTTTAAGATCCTTGTCCTTTTTAGGAATAACGACTATATGCATAATATACATGGACTTGGAGACCTCCCCTTCTTCAAAAGATTTATTGAAAACACGAAGTATAGAAAATAATTTTAATATAATTAATATCTTAATTGTTGGTGGTGGGAGGTTGTTTCATTGTACCTGACTGGGGGACATATTTATGTCTGTTCATAGATTTAATGGATATCCCTTAAATAAAAAATTTTTTTTCCTACCATTCAAACTTGAGCTGTCTGAAAGCTGTAGGGTGATATTAGGAAATACCAATGCCACTGAAAGCATTTTCGTTTTGTGGGTTTGGATGAGGAATGTTGGCTCTCAGCAGCATCAGATAAGTATGTCTAACTCAGTGTTTCAATATTGTGCCGGCTGTTTCTCCCATATGGTGTCGTACAATTCCTCTAAGAAGACCCCTCCATGCATATTATTGCCTTCTATTCTGAGAGACTTCCTGCTACGGAGTGTGTAGAGAGAAATGTGGGGATTTCACCAAACGTCTGTGCCCAACAGGGCCAGTCTCCCGGTAGCTGTGACTGATAAAGCGCATCCTCTCCACAACAGGAAAGATAGAGAGAAAAACTTGTTCGCTGCTCCCTCACCACTCTCATCCCACAACTTCTTGTCTTGTCCCCAAGGCACAAACGTCCAACTTCCAAATGCCAACTCAGTCAGGAGTTATTGCTGCTATTTCCCCTGTGAGAAATGTCAGATGGATGGTGATTTTCTGCTGTATGATTTCACGGGATTGGTGACCATACGCTGTCAGGAAGATACAATGTCCTAGTTTGATAAGTGGGGCATAATAATGAAGAGGCCCTTTTTTACTTGCAAAAACTAAGGTAAAGGCTAATTTAAGCTAAAACCAATGTGCTAGAACTACCTAGATTAATATTTAGACTACTGTTACTATTAATATTATCAGACATTTTCCTCATTCCTGATACTTTGTGAAAATGTTTTTTCAATTACTCTTGCAAAATTGTTTAATAAAAGTCAACTGAAGGATACAGCAGGAGCCTCTCCTATGTTTTGCACCTATCATAGACAGGCCTGGACTGTCACTATGAAACTGTAGATACTTTTAAAAATTCTCATCCAGTAATGACGGCTTTAACAGGACACGGCTCAGCTCCCAATGTCACTCTTTCTGAACAGAGCGCAATAATTTTGCACACATACATGATCTGAACTGAGAATAAAACAAGGTGAGAAATGTGCATCATGGCACAACTCCAGGGGGAGTACTTTTAGCATCACTGCACCTGGTAAAAATACACACTTGGACTGATCATAACCACAGAATGACCATATGCATCGTTTCATGCAAAGATATTAATGCCTCTTGACTTTGACTTTGACCATCTTCCCTGTCCCTGCTGAAGAAAAGTATTTTCACAAACATGATGCTGGCATCACTGTGTTTCACTGAGGAGTCTCTATGTTTAGAGTAGGGTTGTCAAAATAATCCTTATTTCGATATAATCGATACTAAGCAAATTAATCATTAAAATATACCGATTTGCTTTAAAAACAATATAAACAGATCCATTTACATTTGCCCAAATTGTGGCACGTCTTTCGGCAGCAGCGATGAAATAACAGACACCCAGCATCTCCCGTCCCTGCAGCAGCTCACCTGACCAAAACAATGAGCTGCTGCTGTTAAACTTGGGTGACATGTCGAGTACATCCAGAAAAAAACACATACGACCCTTTTTAGCCAACAAGGCAAACACAAAAGCATTGTTCGAAGGAGCATTTCCGTTGAGGCAGACAGAAAGAAAAAAAAAGCTAAATGCTTAACAATGCCACATGCTAGCTGCAATAACGCTACAACACTAATGTTTGAGAGCAACTTAAAAGGTCAGTAAAGCACTTGTATCTGCTACAGTGAAGTAGTAAACCACCTGGGCGATATAAGCTTATGCTATCTGTTTAAATAACTGGACAGGCCAATGACAAATTAACGCAAGAAAATGTAAATGAGCTGATGGCGCAGTCAGCTACTAAATAGTGAAGCAACGAAAACAAACCAGTCCACCCCTTTGCTATGGTGGACCCAGACTGAAGCTGACAATTAGAGTAGAAAGAAATAGCTAACCGTAGCAACCTACCCTGTTGCTGTAGTTGACCACTAAAGAAAATATTGTGCAAAATTACCAGAAAGACAGACATTCTGCAGGTCTGCTGCTGAATACATTTGCATGGACCAGATCCTTGTTTACACTGTAAAAAACTAGGTTTTGTATGCGCCAGATCCTTATTTGTTTTGAATTTATTTTAGTAAAGATTGATCCTTTATTTGTCCACTTGAGACCATATTTTATAACCTTTCCTCTGCATTACACATTTCTCCAACTTTATCCCCAACCATTCAGATGTGTTACTTGGTCTTCAGTGGGCTGTTTGTTCCCAGTGAATTTCATTTTGGTGTGTCAGTGTAAAGAAGGGTGAGTACAATTAAATGCACATTGCATTTATGTGCATTTTCCAGATTCCTGCTTGTAAATCTTTTTCCTTCTACTTCATAATTGTGCACTACTTTATTTTGGTCTATCACATGAAATCTCAATAAAATACATTAAAGTGTGTGTTTGTAATGTTGGTTGTACACACAGTACTTTTATGTCAAGGTCCGCAACATCCAGGCATTGATGACATTAGAGCTGAGGGATTCTACTGGGGGTTGAAGCACAATGACAAAGTAGAAGCTGCTTAAAGCTGTTACAGTGAATTTTGACTGTCATTCTTCATATTTATGTTAATACAAGAATAGAGCAGAAATAAAGAGGCTTATAGGATATTTATAGACTTCCTTTGATGGCTTATTAGCTGGACTGCAAAGCTTTGACTTGCTTAAAATTAAATCGAAAAACATGATGGTGATGGCAGAAGACCAGAGCCAAATTACCAGTTTGGTAGGTATTTGTGACAGAATGAAAAATTACACAATAAATGCTTTTAATATTAAAGTTGAAGCTCATCTCCTTAGAAAATTGATAAAATATGTATTAAAGGCACATTCCAAAAATATATCTATAAAGATATTTATTCTTGGTTATATATAGATATATTGGTTCCAGTATTTCATATGTATTGTCATAATGGTAAAATCACTTGTTGTCTGCATGGATGTCATTTATTTGTGGATTTTAATGTTTAATAGTTCTTGCTTGTCCCTTAGCGGGTTGGACCTCAACCAATAAATCTTTGTGGCTAACAACAAGCCTATAACATATTAATGAGAGGATATTTGAGCAGTGAACTTTGTAGAATAGATTTAACAATTGGTTTCCTGCCATTTATTTCTCAAAAGACCCAATATTTCTAATAATGTTGAGGTCGGAGCTTTGTGAAAGCTATTCCAGTAGTTTGATGTTACTTTGTCCATTGAAACCATTTTTATGTCTGTTTGGGGTCAATGTTCTGTTGCAACACTCAACTGTGTCCAAATTGCAATCATCTAGTTGTTGATTTTAGGTAACATTGAAGAATACGGAGGTTTTCTTCCTTCTTTACTGTTTTATCTACTTTTTGCAATGCACCACTACCACTGGTAGTAAAATCCCATGACATGATGCTGCCAGGTGTGTACAATGCTTTCATGATTAAGAAGCCTAACCTTGACTCCCTCAAACACACATCTTGTCACTGTGGCCACAAAGGTAAATATTTGCGATTTGACTAATAAGCTTTTCTCCAGAAAACACCTGACTTGTCCATGTGGGCATCCATAAGTTCCAGCTTAGCTTGTAGGTGTTAATTTTGAAACAGGGGTGGTTTTCATGGCCGCCACTACTTCAGCCCATGGAAACCTAAAACTGTCTTTACTGGGGACAAACAGACAGTGGTTCTCCAGCAGTTTCCAGTCCCAGCGCTGCTTGGCTCTTGGTGGTTTCTGTTTTCATTTCATCTGAAGCGACAGTCAACCGATTCACAAGTTTTAACCTGTTCTTTGTTCTGTCTGGATCCCTTTAAACAGTTCTCTCACACCTATTGAAGTCCGTTCCTGGAGGTTCTGATTTATCAGAACAATCTAGATGAGAAGTACAAGAGTGCCGAGGGCTGTTGTCTGGACCAAGTCTGGACCAAGTCCAACTTTATTAGTTTGGGTTAAAACATTCCCCAGATTGTTCTCCCTTTTAAAGAAAAAAACCCAGGAGGGTACGGAGGGATCCTAATGAAACCAGTGAAAGCAAAAGCAGGTCTCTGTAGCAGTTGAGGAGAGGATACCACACTCATTAAATTGTTCTATTGCAGACTCCCTTGAACCTTGGAGGATTGCTTTAAAACTAAAACTGCAAAGGCCTAGACAACAGGATGCTATTCTCTTCGTTGCATACCATGTTCAGTTGTTTATTGCAGCAGTATGAAGCACACTTTGAAACAATGCTAACTAGAAAAACAACATGGGCCTGGGTCTGAACCTTTCTGGCAACTTTTGGCATCACCACTCTGAGATGACTCTGCTTCATTTAAAAAGCCTACTTATTTGTCCAAGAGGAGTATTTTTTTAACCAGAAAACATTACAGATATCATAGTAAGAGAACTTTCTTGTAACTATCACTTTAATGATGATTCTTTGATGGTGATGAAGATTGTGTATTAAGGATTTAGTGGTCAGGTTCGGCATGGAGAACAGAAGCTACTGGAAGCTGTGGATGTCCGTTTTTCACTGTTCAGTGGCAATTAAGAACAAAATACAGAGACAGTAATTAGATCTTACAAGCTTTGTAAAGCTGTAACTCGAAAAGAAATGTGCGTTGGATCCTTCTGTAGGCAGAGCTTCCAAATTTATCATTCATCAATCTTGTTTAGAGTCCTTTCTTGTCTAAAAAATAATCAAGATTTTGAGAAAATAATGGTAGATCACACATTAAAGATATTTTGCAGGTTACAGAGCAAACTGCAGAATCCAACGAGCAATGCAACAAAGTGTGAGTTTATTTTGAAATCTCTTTTAGTTTCTTATCTTACAATGTGCAGCCATGAGAAAGTAACTGCTGGTTTACAGGTCTCTGATGTTTTTGCTGTTTGGTCACACTTTTTCAGATCATCCAGCTAATTTTAATAACAATAACAGCAAATGGAAAAAGCAGTTGTCAAATTAAGATTTTATTTATTAAGGGCAACAAAGCAATCCAAAGCAACCTGGCCCTGGGGGAAAAATTATTTGCCCCATAAACCTGATTACTAGTTGTTCCACCCTTGGCGACAACAGCTGCCTTCAAGTATTTGCAATAATTGGCAATGAGTCTTTTTCCAATTTTGGCGTTCTCTTCTTTGCAGATGTTTTTTTTATTTAGTCACATTAGACAGTTTTTTAGTATGAACCAGGTGCACTTGACCTTCAAGTCATAAACTGATCTATTATGGTAGGCCGTACAGGTCAGCAAAAGCAATCCAAGGCCATAACATGGCCACCACTATATTCGACTGTAAATATGATGATCAAATTATTTACACTAAATCAGATGGATGGGCGAGTGATGCTGAGAAATGATTTACTTAAAGCCACATGTTTTCATATGCCATGTAAAAGAGATATGCAGAGTAACGGGGCTGTTAGTGTTCCAGTTCACTGAGAAAAAAGAAAGCAGCTATGTTTATTAGCTGGTTATGCGGACAGCAGTTGTCTGTTCCTTAACAGCAGCTAGATTTGGGGGAAAAAAAGAACAGAGCTTAAAGCAAAAACTATGTTAAGATAAAGCTGCATAGCAACAACTACTTTCAGCTATACCTTTAGTCTAGATTAAAAAAACTGCACAACTTGATGCTCAATAACTTAAGTTGCCTTTTTTCCATTATTAAGTTTTCATTGTAGTCAGATCCAGTGATGTTTATCTGTGGTGTGACTCTCACTCCCGAGTGATGTGAAGAAAGTACAACTCAGATAAAACTGTTCTAAATAACCCAAAGAGACCCCTCAGTGTTTCTTATTCCTGCCACACACACGTCCTCCCTTTTCTTTCTGGGTGCTGGGTCAGGATGCAGCACCTTCACACAGGTGCACATGCAGGCCACACAGACAAAGCAGAGCTTGTGAATATTTAACAAGCAAAGCACAAAGCTTGGAGAACTTTAATCTCAACTTGATGGTCAACATGCATATTTAATTGGGTCGGCCCCTCTTGTCGGACAGCAGGGAAAGGATAACTGCTGGGACAGAGAGTTTGAGGAAGTAGCCGGGCCTCTCCACCTTGATGAATAAGTAAACACACCCAGGCAGGCAGGAATACAGTCAGCAGGCTTTCAGTCGATAACAAGCAGATCTGTTTTCTTCTGAAAAGCTCTGTGTTCTTTTACAAGGCAGTCATTAACGCTCAAATTTGATCCATCTTTCAACGGCTTTCATTCACTTTTGACTCAGGTTGACTCTTTGGAGCTCAGCTACATTCTGCTTGTCCAGGCAGCAGCCTCCGAAAGTTGGGTTTCATAGTGCAATAAAAAAGAAATTAACTTGTGTTTATGAGACTCCTGTAATCAACAACAAGTGGGACACAATCGTGAAGTGGAATTAAGTTTATTGGATGTGTCAAACTTTTTTAACAAGTAAAAAACTGAAAAGTGGGGCGTGCAATATTATTCGGCCCCTTTACTTTCAGTGCAGCAAACTCACTCCAGAAGTTCAGTGAGGATTTCTGAATGATCCAATGTTGTCCCAAATGACTGATGATGATAAATAGAATCCACCTGTGTGTAATCAAGTCTCCGTATAAATGCACCTGCTCTGTGATAGTTTCAGGGTTCTGTTCAAAGCGCAGAGAGCATCATGAAGACCAAGGAACACACCAGGCAGGTCCGAGATACTGTTGTGGAGAAGTTTAAAGCCGGATTTGGATACAAAAAGATTTCCCAAGCTTTAAACATCCCAAGGAGAACTGTGCAAGCAATCATATTGAAATGGAAGGAGTATCAGACCACTGCAAATCTACCAAGACCCGGCCGTCCCTCTAAACTTTCATCTAGAACAAGGAGAAGACTGATCAGAGATGCAGCCAAGAGGCCCATGATCACTCTGGATGAACTGCAGAGATCTACAGCTGAGGTGGGAGAGTCTGTCCATAGGACAACAATCAGTCGTGCACTACACAAATCTGGCCTTTATGGAAGAGTGGCAAGAAGAAAGCCATTTCTCAAAGATATCCATAAAAAGTCTCGTTTAAAGTTTGCCACAAGCCACCTGGGAGAAACACACCAAACATGTGGAAGAAGGTGCTCTGGTCAGATGAAACCAAAATCAAACTGTTTGGCCACAATGCAAAACGATATGTTTGGCGTAAAAACAACACAGCTCATCACCCTGAACACAGCATCCCCACTGTCAAACATGGTGGTGGCAGCATCATGGTTTGGGCCTGCTTTTCATCAGCAGGGACAGGGAAGATGGTCAAAATTGATGGGAAGATGGATGGGGCCAAATACAGGACCATTCTGGAAGAAAACCTGTTGGAGTCTGCAAGAGACCTGAGACTGGGACGGAGATTTATCTTCCAACAAGACAATGATCCAAAACATAAAGCCATATCTACAATGGAATGGTTCACAAATAAACATATCCAGGTGTTGGAATGGCCAAGTCAAAGCCCAGACCTGATTCCAATCGAGAATCTGTGGAAAGAGCTGAAGACTGCTGTTCACGAACGCTCTCCATCCAACCTCACTGAGCTCCAGCTGTTTTGCAAGGAAGAATGGGCAAGAATTTCAGTCTCTCGATGTGAAAAACTGATAGAGACATACCCCAAGTGGCCGAATAATATTGCACGCCCCACCTTTCAGTTTTTTATTTGTTAAAAAAGTTTGACACATCCAATAAATTTCATTCCACTTCACGATTGTGTCTCACTTGTTGTTGATTCTTAGAATTTTATATCTTTATGTTTGAAGCCTGAAATGTGGCAAGAGGTTGACCAGTTCAAAGGGGCCGAGTATATATATATATATATATATATATATATATATATATATATATATATATATATATATATATATATATATATATATATATATATATATATATATTGTGTTTTTGGGATTTAGTATATATTGCATACGCTTCAGTTTGATAATCAAAGTTAACTTAAGAAAGTTGTTTCATATTCAGATTATTTAATCTCAGCTTCTGCAAAACAAAATGCTGGTGAACATTGAATAACTGTGTGAAAATGTAACAGTGTACTGGAAAAATTAAGTAGCAGAATTCAACTAATGAAACTGGTGTAATAATTTCCATACATTTTGCCTTAACAAAATTATTTGAACTGTAACTAGTCATTAGGAACATTTTGCATATTTGGTTTGTCCTTCCATGTTGAAAAGAAACCAAAAAAAGGAACTTGTTTGTGAACCCCCGCTCTGTCCATCTTAGTTGTTGTGTCCTTGGGCAAGACACTTCACCCGTCTTGCCTGTTGATGGTGGTCTGAGGGCCTGGTGGTGCCGATTGTATGGCAGACTCACTTCTGTCACTCTGCCCCAGGGCTGCTGTGGCTACAATGTAGCTTACCACTGTCAGTGTGTGAATGGGTGGATGACTGCTTGTAGTATAAAGTGCCTTGGAGACTTGGACTTCATAAAGCACTATACAAGTGCATTTACCATATTTTACATTTAAGGGCTAACATATCTAAGAAAAGGCGTTTTAAAAGTTTGTTAAGAAAATATCCAGAAATACTTTTAAAAATCAATAAATATCAGGAAGATCAATTTTAACAAGGTGGCACTTAACCCTTATCAGTGACAACCACAGTTAAGAAGTGCCACACAGCCTCACAGTTAATGGTATAGTTCAGAGTTTTGAAGTGAGGCTCTGTGAAGTTATTCTCAGTAATAGTTTCTTTCCTGTAGTTGACAGATGTCATACTGCAGTGAATCTGTAGAAAAGGAAGGAACTCTGCAGAGTGTTGGAAGTCGAGATGCTAATCAACTCGAACTGAAAACGTTACACTGGTTTAGGCTGTGGCTGTATCAGTCCACCTGTTCAGAAGCGAGTTGTCAGTTCATTCTAACCCTGGCAAGAGTGGAAGAAGCTTTTTTATTTTTATCCCAATAAAAATACAGCAACCAGCTCAACTGAAGCATAGTAATACGCATGTTGTTTGGCTGAGAAAACAGTAACAAAGTTAACATCTGTCTATTCTGATGGTGTAGACCAGGGGTCAGGAACGTATGGCTCGCGAGCCAGGTGTGGCCCTTCTGAGAATTTCATCTGGCTCGCAGAAAAAACATAATATATTCAAATTTTTCATCCATCCATCGATTTTCCACTGCTCATGTCCTGTTCAGGGCTGCAGTTGGCTGCAGGAGCAATTGTCCATTATAATTGGATGATAATAGCCTACGTTGGCCATTGCTGGGTAAACAGGTAAACACCCCCTTTTGAATCAGTCTGCTCAGTCATTAGCTCAAAGCTAACCCTTCGGCGAAGAAGATGGCAAAAAGAAAAAAAGATGAGGAGTATCGTACATTTCAGGACGAATGGACCGAACAATTCGCCTTTGTGGAGAGATCAGGTTCTGCGGTGTGTCTAATTTGCAATGACAAAATTGCATCGATGAAATGGTCGAATGTAAAGCGGCACTTCGACACACGCCATGCTACCTTTGCATCAAAATACCCTGCGGGAGACAGCAGAAAGAAAGCGTGCCAAGAGTTACTGAGTAGGGTGCAAGCTAGCCAGCAGCAACTCTGCCTGTGGACCCGGCAAGGTGACTATAATTCCGCTAGCTTTGCTGGATCTTTAGCAATAGTGAGGAATGGAAAACCATTCACAGATGGCAAGTATGCTAAAACGTTCATGCTGGATGTAGCCAATGAACTTTTTGATGATCTTCCGAACAAAGACAAGATAATCAAACGGATACAAGACATGCCTCTTTCGGCAAGAACTGTGCATGATCGTACCATCATGATGGCAAACCAAGTGGAGGAAATGCAAGTGAAGGACATATATGCAGCGCCGTTCTTTTCTCTGGCTTTGGATGAGTCAACAGACGTAAGCCATTTGTCGCAGTTCAGTGTGATTGCAAGATATGCTTCTGGTGACAAACGGTGTGAAGAAAGTCTTGCTGTTCTCCCAATAAAAGGGTCCACAAGAGGTGAGGATTTATTCAAGTCTTTCATGGAGTTTGCTCAAGACAAAAATCTACCTATGGATAAACTTTTCTCAGTGTGTACTGATGGTGCTCCGTGTATGGTGGGGAAAAACAAAGGATTTGTGGCACTTCTCCGTGAACATTAAAATAGACCCATCCTAAGTTTCCACTGCATTCTACACCAGGAGGCACTTTGTGCTCAGATGTGTGACGGGCAGCTTGGTGAAGTGATGTCGCTGGTCATTCGTGTGATCAACTTAATTGTTGCCCGAGCCTTAAATGATCGCCAGTTTAAAACACTGCTGGATGAAGTTGGAAGTAACTATCACGGTCTACTTTTGCACAGCAATGTGCGTTGGTTATCAAGAGGGAAGGTGCTTAGCCGTTTTGCGGCTTGCCTGAACGAAATCCGGACTTTCCTTGAGATGAAAGACATCGAGCATCCTGAGCTAGCCGAAACTGAGTGGCTCCTCAAGTTTTACTATCTCATGGATATGACTGAACATCTGAATCACTTCAACGTTAAAATGCAAGGTATTGGAAATACAGTGTTATCCCTTCAACAAGCCGTGTTTGCTTTTGAAAACAAGCTGGAGCTCTTTATCATGGATCTTGAAACAGGTCGTTTACTACATTTTGAAAAACTGAGACAATTTAAAGATGCATGCACAGCAAGTGAGCCCACTCAAAACTTTGATCTCCAAAAAATGCCAGATCAAAATGCCAGATCAAAATTTAAATGTAATATTTTTACTTCCATCCTATGTCCATGGTGGTGGAGATAACGAAGCAACTAAATATGCTGGCACATGTAATTGAAGAGGCATTTCCTCAGTCCCAGTTCTGAAAGATCATGGTGTAGCGATGATAATATTATTTGACATAAGATATAAAGGTGATATGTTTTTTCTGTGTTTGCTTTGTTAGAGGCCATTTACAAGTAAGAATGGTGGGCTTGACTTTGTAAAGCAAAATTCTCACAAAGCATCTTGGGTAATCAAAATAAGTTGGATAGTGTACAAAATGTCAATATGTCAGGACTTGAATTGCACACTTTCTTTACATCAAGTACTGATAAGTGTTTTGCTTTTCAGGGAATCCAATTCGTTCCAATGCCTGCATGTCATCAAACAAATCAACAATAATGTTTACCAAATGGCTTTGTTGTACTACACACCGGCTTATTAAAATGGCATCTCATTAGAGGCATTGAGCTGCCGTCTTACATGAGATTAATTGTTTTTTTTTTTTTTTTCAAAGCACTTTCTCCTCATTATCATTCTGTCTTGCAAATGGATTCACTGTGAAGCCAATACATATTCATTTTAGAGGAAGCTTGGAAATTGTTCGGAAATGAGCCAAAGGTGGAGCCGGTACTGATAATAAACCACAAAAGCTTCTACTGTGGAGGTGAGAACGGCTGTGCACATCCAGGCTGGAAACACCACTCTCACCTGTAGGAAAGATAGAGCAGTTAACGTGATTGATTTGCTAAAATCAACTATTATGAGCTGTAACATGTTGTGAAATCATACTAACACAGCATACACATATTAAACATTCAAAGGTTTAAGGATGCAAAATCAGTCCACAGGATTTTTGTTTCCTATGTTGTCGGGTAAACATTTGAATTCAAGGCATACTCTTGGCTACTTCTTTCACTCCAAACGCATTAATAATGCAGGTGAACAAGCTCTTAGTGGATTCTGATTTGCCTTCTCAAAAGGTAGAAAATGTGCAACATACTCTCGTGATAGAGTGGAGAAGTTGCACTTTGATGAAATGAGTAGGGATGTTTCTGCCTCCTTTTTACTTCGATGTAGTATTTTGAATGTGTAATGTGTATATTTCAACATCAGAGACACTCGCTTGGTTTGAAAGCCTGCTTGAGGCGGAGAACTAAACAAAAAGTTTTCCTTTTTGCCAAGTTATGGAGTCTTTTACCTGAGGCAAGATGAAGCACTTCAAAGGCAAAGGGCATCCTTTGTCAGCATCTGAAACTGACAGCAGCTGAGCCACCTCTAGAGTAATTGCAAAGAACTTTTGTTTCTAAGACAGAGGAATCTCTTTGGCTCAACATTCAGAAAGGACACAGTAGACATGGACATATGTATATATATATATATGGCAGATGCTGGTCTTTCAAGGAGGGGAAGCTCAATTTCAAGGTTCCTGATTTGCTCATTTCGCTGTCAATCAAAAAGGGTTTCAGCCTCAGACAGTCACCCAATCATAATGCAGAAACTGAGCGTCCAGGCCAGCCGAGGCCAGCCCACTGCCCCATAGACCCCCAGAGACGCTGAGCGTCCGATGGGCGGGACAAAGCCCAGCATTTATCCAATGCTTCGTCTCGTTTCGCTGCAGCCGAGGCTGCCCCATAGACCCCCAGAGATGCTCAGCGTCTCTGGGGGTCTCTGGGCAGGACAAAGCACTCTTTGCTTCGCTATTCAACTCACTGTGTAAAGCACTGAACCTACGGGAATGAGTGAGTGGAAAGGTGCGTCGTTACCAGTGATAAGAAGCTGATTCTGAACAAAAGTTGAGCGCGTTGTAGCGCATATTTAGTCAGTGACATGTACACACAACAGCATATTTTTGATCACTTATTTTTTGACATTGTAGGGGAAGCTGAGCTTCCCTTGCAGTCTTAGAGCCACTGATTATATATATATATATATATATATATATATATATATATATATATATATATATATATATATATATATATATATATATATATATATATATATATATATATATATATATATATATATATATATATATATATATATATATATATATATATATATATATATATATATATATATATATGTGTGTGTGTATTCCGAATGGGAAGGATGGTTTACGCTGATCCTCAATCCAAACTATTCGTCTATGTAAGCACTTGTTCCAGTCGTGTCATTCTCATCAGGGAAACTGACCTGACTGCGCATGTGTGGCCTATGTCAATGTGACTGGCAGTAGCGTTAAACACAGAGGCAGCACAAAAGTTGGAAGGATGTTAATATCCTCCTGCTCTTTCATCCTGTCACAGAAACAGCAACAATGACATAATATGTGTTGCTTATCCTGTAGCATAATTATGGATAGCAATAATGCCTCAGCGGGTCTCAGAACTCGGCACGGGTCCATTCTGGGTGCACACAACACTCAGAACCAACAGACTTCCGCGTCTTGTGTTTGTACTTCTATTTTGAATGAAGCCTGGTGCATGTAAACACACATGATCAAATTATTTAATTTTGCACCTAAAAAATTGTGTATTGTGTCTGAAAATATTTGATCTGATTAAGGAATTTTGTGCATGTAAACATGGCTTACTGTGTCACTGTCTATGAATTGTATCAGCCCTGAGTGTTTTTCTACGTTTATTACTTGGAGCTTCTTCATGTCTCAGATAGAATGTCTAAGGGGATAGATAGAAAACACAACTCAAAGAGGACTGAACAAGCATGGCTTGGAAGGGTTAAACATGGCAACTAAGCCTATAAAGCTTTATCTTAACCAGAAGACCTCTGGAGCAATTTCCTTTAGAATGACAAGTTCGTAGTGGAGACACATATCGACACATCTGCACAGTAGTGCTTAAAGCAACCAAACATGCGTATTTATTGGTACCATAATTCAAGCATGATTGTAATTCCAACAGCCTAGCACAGTGGTTTAAGGTTTATAATTGAGGCTAGCTCAGCTACCACAGGTCCTAGACACCTGTGCACATTAAGAAGGTTACTGTATATTAAAATATTTTAGATGAGAATCAAATGCTTAACAGCTGTAGCTTTGCACTAAGACAGTCATCCCAAGCTCACTGATTCTACATCAAAAGGCGTAACAACAAAAATGTTGTGATAGAGTTTTATTGCAAAAACCTGCTCAAAATTTCTCCAAAATTATGTGAGTGACATCATTTTTGACACTGATCTGACCCACTTACAGAAAGAACACAAGCAGAGATAATCTCACGGTGAAAAGAAGTTTATTATTTCCTAAATCCTACAAGGAAGTGACAGGAGTCTGGTCTCTCCAACTGTGCAGGGAAAAGAGCAGGTAAGAAACAAAGACGGCAATATATCTATCTATCTTTATATATATATATATAGAGAGATAAATCAAAATAAAGATAAATGCTCTTACTAGAGAGAGAACGGAATTCGCCAGGGGAGACGGAGTTAAGAAACTAACGTAGAATTCACAGCACTCGTACTCTCCGTGGGAAGTGAGCGGAGGGTGAAGCTGGAGTTACGTTGGAGGGTGAACAGGTCTGCAGGAGGAGTACCCTTGTCGTAGTGTAGCATAGGTCCAGTAGAAGATGAAGAATGGCCGGTCCTGGAGTGTATGCAGAATCCAGACAGGTAATCCAAAAGGGTCCAAGCGCTAGAGGAACGATGATAGGATCGTCGCACACACAGGTTACAGTTTCCTAACGCGAAAACAGAACTGATCAAAACCAGAAAGCTGGCTTGAACTGGTTACCACATAGGCTCAACACTCAGGCGACGAGTAGCAGGCAGCCACGGCGTAAGTAGCGTACACACCAATCAGAAGATGGAAAACACCTGTCCACGTTCCTCCTGTAGCTTCGACATCCTCTGCTGGACGAATAAGGTTAGTAGAAAGCAAAAAACAGACAGGCTCCCAGATCCTGACAGTGAGAGATTAACAGGATCATACAGGAGACAATTATCTCAAGTTATTGCTTGTAAAATTTATTTTACAACCTATTTTGCAAAGAGGTATAATTAGTTATTTTCTCTCCCTCTTTCCCTCTAACTTTAGACTTACTTTTGTTAAATGGGTCCAGCATATGTTATGTCATTCATCTAATGTAGTATTTTCTCAAGCGTTATATAAATAAACTTACCTTATCTTCTAAGTAAACATCAGTAAAAGTATCTTCTTGCCAAAGTACCAAATGAGCAATTTATCTGCAAGGAAATAAACAGATTAACCAAGGTTATAAAACAATGGGCTGATGATGGAAAACTCAAGGTCTCTGTTGTGGCCGCAGGAGTTTGCTGAACACCCTGCAATGTTGCCCCCGCACAAACATGTTTGTTATGGTTGAGTAACTACAGACATAAGTCCCAGAATAACTAATTAATATCCGCAATGTGCTGCTAGAGACTCATAAGAGGTCAGACACAGTCCACACAGGCAGGATAGACATGCCAACAATATGCTGCAGCTTTTCATTTTGTCTTATTTAGCCAAAACTTCAAATAACGATCATAAAAAAGCAATGTGTCTCATATCTGAATCTCAAGCATGCTGTCATGTAATATACCTATAAACAGGTATATCACTGTGATATCAATGATTCGCTCTAAAAGGCCTTTTCATTTATGAAAGGTTTGTTTTTGATTACCAAAGGAGAAGCTCAGCATGGCTTGCCAAGTCAGGGGATATTGGAGATAAATGTCTTTTAGTGATTGGCCTTCCCACACATCCTTCATCAAATATTCATGACAGAGACAAGAGAAAATTCAGGGGATGCAGAAGTAAAGGATATGTTCCAATCGGTGTAGCACAGGGATAGGTAGTCAATGGATCAGTGGATAGCCGCTTCCAGGAGAAGTCTGTTATTCAAGACTGGTGAGGCAGAAAACATGGGCTGCACTATTGAGGTATTGTGCTGTTCATCTCAATCTTTGCTAGATTCTTGTTTTTTTTTTAATTTTCTTTTTGCTTGTGGGAGAAGAGTCTCTGATCTACAGGACTGTGAAGGTTACTTTTGAAGTATAAATCCTTTACAGATTACAGATGTCTAGATTTAAATGCTGAACATTTCTACAGTCTATGTTTCTGTTGCTTTGAGTCCACAATCCGTGGATGCTACAATTGATTGACTGCAACAGCAATGCCAGCAATATTCCCAATTTACAGCCTCTAAAAAATAATCAATATTATTTTAAAATGTTGAAGGTTATTATACTTGCTCTCGAGCTGGAGTTTATGCTGTAACTGTTTCCAAATTATTTATATGCTTATTAAAATTGCACAAGTTCCCATTCAGTTGGAAGTAATGTCTCAGATCTGCCCAGAGAGTTTCAGAGTTTCCTTCTTTCAAGTTCTTTGCTTCCTCTTGTCCTCCGAGTTGACAGTGTCCAAACCAGCGCATTAGCACCCTTCTAAGGGTTTAAGGTGATAAATGTATCTTTGATTGGAAGGTGGTATTTCAGCTAAGTAAAACAATTCTCTGAAAATGGCTATGTGCTTACACGCTATTTCCAAGAGGCTTGCATACTGGGACATGGAGAGATATGTCAAAAATATTGCTAGGTATGAAATAATACATTCAGTTTACAGAGCAATTTGTGACAAACAAAGAATTTCTAACTTTTCTGTAGTCACAAATGACGATTTCAGAAATTAAAAACTGGGTTTTAAAGGATCTTGTCATTTTTTTCGAAATAGATCTGACCCACATACAGAAGAACACTCCGGAGAGAAGGAATAAATAAGATAATGTTTTTATTGTGTCTGAAACAATAAGGAAACAAGAATGAACGAATCAGCAACTGTACGGGAAGAGGGGAAGAGATGTGGTGAGAACAAGGAACTAAATGACACTGAGCTAAAGGCGAAGAATTCTTATAATCAAGAGAACAGCCTACTAGAAAGGTGTGGTCAGATCGCCAGGGGTTGAGGAATTCGGGATCCAGGTTGTGTACGAGCTTGGAGCAAACAGGAATGAGTCCGGTGTGCAGATGTTTACGTTGAAGGGTGGACAGGGTATGCTTACGGCTTGATCCAGGAGATGAAAGTAGCAGGAAACTCCCAGCTTGACGCGTATCCAAAGGAAGACAGGAGATGGGAAACGAAGTCCTCAAAACGTAGGTACTCTTGATTATCCAGAAAACTTCCAGACATGTAGTCAGTGCTTAGCAAAGTAAATCCAAAGTTCAGAGTTTCAATCACTGAGGGTAAAACACTCTGGCGTCGAACTGCTGGCAGCCTCATGCTTAAGTACTCCTCAAAGTATTCAGTGGAATAAGTTGCACCTGTCACCCAGCACACCTGAGAACTCCAGCACCGTCTGAAAACACTGAGCACATAAAGCAAGCACAAAAACACAACCCAGATCTGGAATTGCTGCAGAATGTGGTCAGGTTTGAATTCTCAAATGTTTTTAAGCACAACTCTATCTAAAATGGCACAGTAATACGGTTCCAAACCGAATAAATGTTTTATAGATCAAAAATGGTCAGTTCAAGTTTGGAAAGAGGAAGCTGCATTTGAACCCTCTACCTTTGGACTGCAAGATCTCTACAGTTCCCACTAATCCACAGTCACCCACACATGTAAATGATGCTGTCATTTCTTGACGTTTTACAGACGTATGAGAGCTATTACATTCTAGACCTGACTGTGTCAGTTCACATTCAGCTTTGTCTGCCCACTCTCTGCTTGACCAAATTCCTCATTTCCTAAGAGTACTTGAATGTATGCAATGTCATACTGGTTGAAACTGGGTCATCTTATTGTATGCGCAGTTCTTATTTAAACTTGAGCCTTTTGAAAAACCTGCCAGTTCACCATTCTCTTCTTTCTTAAATATGGAGGGAAAAGATAGTGCATTTTCATGTTATCTACCACTGGCCCTTGCCCCTTCAGCCATTTTCTCATTTCACAGATTTGACCAAGAGGTGACCTTGGCTTTTTAAGTGGTTTCAAGGCAGAGCCAAGTCTCCTCAGCCCTTTCCCTGGCTTCCAAATGGAGACAGAACGAGAGGGAGAGGGAATTTCTTTCCGGCCAATTCTTCAATGGCCATTTTTCTCTTGTGTCGTCCATTTTCTCCCTTGCCTACAGCCACTGTTCAGGTTCTTTATTTATAGAGTAGCAAGATGATGACAGAATGTTGTCTGCCAAATCACGTGGATCTGGGTTTCTAAGGTAGAAAATGGCTTCAGGGGAGCAGCATAACAGCATATGTTTACGACACATGACAGTGGACAGTAAGGAGTCTGGGTACAGAAAGACACACTGATCATTAACCTGCTGTAATATAACAAAGTACTAATTGAATATATTTTCTCTAGAGAGTAGTTCACAATATTCAAATACTAATCATCTTGTGTCTGAGATGTGAGTATAATATTTTTTATCACCACCCAACAACACACTAGGGATGGGTATGAAACAGAGACCATATGGGTGTGTGCACATTCCAAGTGTGTTTAAAATTGGAAATATGCAGGCATTATCACAGCCCTTCATCAGTTTTCCTCCCAAGTGCACTGTTGGCAGCACACTAATCTGGGTCAAAGCGCTAACTGCTCGGAAGGGCCTGGGAGAGGCCGATTCAGATCATGTCTAACATCTCCTCGTCCTCATTATAAACATCACAGCTGGAAAAGCTTTACCTTTGACATTAAACGTCAACATCCAGGAAGCTTTTTTAAAAATAGAGCCATAGTAAACACTACAGCAATAACTTTTTTCACTTTAAGACTT
The DNA here is from genome assembly GCF_021462225.1 of Girardinichthys multiradiatus. NCBI lineage: Eukaryota > Metazoa > Chordata > Actinopteri > Cyprinodontiformes > Goodeidae > Girardinichthys > Girardinichthys multiradiatus. The sequence goes on along the minus strand of NC_061795.1, from coordinate 3,204,061 downwards.
AATCCTGTCCTAGACTCACATGGATGAGAGATACACTTTTTTAAGTTGTTTGATATGAATATACTGCATCCTGCTAACTTTAGTTGCTCTATCAGAAAATAAAGCAAATTTCATAAAACAGCTTGATCATAAGCTGCAAAGATAATCCCCTCTCTATATTGTCACTGCTGGTAATGTTCCACATGTGAGCTTTCAACAGTTCGGCATTGCAGAACCAAAGGAGCCATGGTTGATGTAGACTGTTATGCATGAAAGGAGGTTGGGGCATTTTTTAAGCATCACTGAAAGTGATGGATCTACCATGGCTGAAAACCAGTAATCCATTCCTCCTCAATGCGCCACATCACAACCCGTCCAGTGTGTGCTGATGGCAAGAAATTTTGTGTGGTCCCAGTGTGTTTTGCCGCTAAAACTGCTGCCCAATTGATCATACAAATGGGTTGTCATTGTTACATCACACCTTTGAGTTCAGAAGCAAACTCTTACATCAGTTAGCCATTTTGGGCCTGTAACCACCTTGCTTGGCTTTAGGTGTTTATTGAAAGAGACTTTAATGGACTGTCTTGATTCCTTAAATCTGTAAGATTTATGATGCCACATGTTCTCTAGCCAAACAGGTCTTGCACGGCCAAGATGTATCATATCTGTGCAGTGTATGGGAATGCATTTCAGCAGCTTGTATGAATAGTTCTCATGCAGTTGAATTAAAAGGGCTTTGTGGATGTCTCTAACATGTCTTGGAACCAGAAAAGTGGTTTGTTCCTCTCAATGTTCAAGCTTAAAATAGCTAAGGGCTCAGGGACTGTCTTGAATTCACAAAGAGAAGGGTATTTTACAGTGGAGTATCTAAGACCTTTCGGGTTTGTCTAGTTCTTTATTGGAGAACATCTGAAAGTGCCATTGTCACAGCCTGAATTTCTCATGAGAAGAAACAATGACAGCTGTTTGCATCAGTGTGAAATGAAAAGGGGCACAGTTGTGTACAGCTGTGTTATTAAAATGTTAGTGTCTCGATCCCTCATCTCCAACCAAATAGGCAGAAGTCAGACCTTGGAAAAATATGGCTGATCGGATCTTTACATTGACTTCACCGTTGTACCACTTTAGAGAGGGGGCCAGATCTGTCTGTTCTTGTTGTTAATTGTTGGCCTTGAAATTTGAATGAAGTCATACTTCCTTAATATATTATGAGAATCCATTCCAGCAGCATGCACCACCTTTGTCAGTGACAATGAACTAAAAAGGCTTTGTTGATATATCCAACATGATCTGGAACTAGAACAAGCCATTGTTCCGCTTACTGTTCAAGCTTAAATTAGGTAAGTGCTATTTGGTATTGGAGTGTCAAGGACCTTTCTGTTTTTAAGCTTCAAAGCTCACAACATCTGAAAGTGTCACTGCCACATCCCTTTTCCCCAGTGAGAGCTCCAGAGAAAATAGCAATGGCAATTGTTTGTGAAGATGTGAGAGGAGAAGAAAAAAACATTGATGCAGTTTTCCTATCAGTGTTAGGTTCTTGATTCTTCCTCTTTTTAGCCCAAAAGGAGGAAATCAGATGGCATTAAAATATGGTAGATCTGAGAAACCCCTTTATACCCATTTTTCATTTGACCTGCACAATTAGAGCATGTCAGAGGGAGTGCTACATTTGTTTGTACTGGCTGGTTATGAGCTTGCATAAAGTCATACCTGCTCAATACATTATCAGAATGTATTCCAGCAGCATGCACCACCTGTGCCAGTGCCACTGAACTAAAAGCCTTTGTGGATGTCTCCAACACATCCTGGAACTAGAACAAGGCATTGTTCCTCTCACTGTTTGAGCTTAAAAAAAGCAAGGACACAGGGACTGTCTGAAATTCACAAAGAGAAGGTTGTTTGGCACTGGGGTGTCAAGGACCTTACAGGTTTTTTTAAGCTCTGTGGTTTGTCTGGTTCCTTTGGGGAGATCATCTGAAAATGCCATTGTCGCAGCCCACGTTTCCCATGAGGGCCGCAGAGATAGTAGCAATGGCAGTTGGTTGTGGCAGTGTGAAAAGAAAAGGGGCACAATTGGACAGTATGTCTGCAGGGAGCACATAACACAGGAGCACATAACACACACACACTCACACGTCCTCTACCTCCATGTACCTTTTCCTCCCATTAGAGTGTGTGAGCTCAAGCTGTTGACAGCGATGACAGGCCCAGTGCAGGGAGACAATGGAGGGGAGGGCTTTGCTGCTGCTGTTGTGGTGGGGCGGTACATCTGTTTGGATACTCACCGCAGCCGTCTGGCCTCGGGAGATTGATGCAGATGGGATCGGTAATACACGGCACATCTGGGACACCTTAATGATCTGAAAACTACTTGGCAGCTCACATAAAAGAAAGTTTGTACTGTTCACTCATGCAATAAGGACTCCTTTTGGATGATTACCGTTATGGAGATGACAGGTCATCCACTTCAAAGATGATTCGCTGTTGTGACATGCAGCATTTATAGAAGTTACACGGATCTTGCACCAACAGCTTCCAGGCTTGTATTTTACTTTGATAAGGCCTGAACTGTCAATTCCTAATTGTACATATCTATGTACAATTACACCAGGATCACTTCTGCTTGTTGGAATGGCCGTGAATGGTTGCCAGTGGTCGGCTGTTCTTTGTAGATGACAGAGTTTTTTGTCAGGCATTGGTAAATAGTTTGACCAATTGCAATTAATAACAAAACAGCTGTTCCATAATAAAGGATTCATTATTCCGCCCCACTCCTCATTTTGTTATCAACAAAAGCCTGCATAGCACTTAGCTTTTTATCAAGAAAGAAAATCCATTGAATGTGGCTGAAGGCCTGACACAAAGCAACTGCTGAATCCCTCAAATCTGCAGGCTTAATTGATTATTTGTGCAGAGCTGTATATCTGCAAGGTGCAGGGTAGCCAGGGGAAATAATGTAAAACTGATAACGAGATTAAATGTGGGTGAATTGCTTTTTACACTCCATTTTATTCATCTTTTTAATTTACTGTTGTTTTCAATGAGTTTGCCATTTAGATTTTCCAATTGAAGGCACGCAACTGCCCATACCAAAAATGTGTCTGGGTATGGAAGCTAAAAAGATTTCATTCAAGTTGGTAAGAAAATAATTTTTTTTAGGCTGGTTATTATGATTTCTGAATAAGCTGATGCTGGACAGTTTTAAAAACTGCGGTTAAAACATTTTTTCCAAAATTTGGGTGGGGATGCTGTAAAACAGGGGTCAGGAACCTTTTTGACTCAGAGAGCCATGAAAGCAAAATATTTGGAAATTTATTTCAGTGAGAGCCATATAATATATTTTAACACTGAATTCAACTAAATGTGAGTATAATAACGCTCTGAATTTATTCTTTTAAATCAGGGAAAGGGAACCTTTTTGACTCAGAGAGTTATTTAAAATTTAAATAATGTTGTTATAATACCATTAATGCGACTTCTGGTGCTGCATGGATTTGCTGATGGCTTTGTAGTCTGGTTGGTACTTTGAGGTTGAGCTTCATGCAAGCGTTGAGGCTTTCATCTGTTAAACGTGATCGTAGGTTGGACTTGATGTTTTTAAGATGTGAGAATGACTGTTCACATGCATATGTAGATCCAAACATGGTCAACACAGCAATACTCACACGCTGCAGTGTGTGGTATGTGACAGGAAGCGTGTTCCAAGTTTTGATAATCAGCTGGTCTTTTTTCATTTCTGTCCACATGTGCTTGCTCGCTAACTCCGCTTTCTGTCGTGCGATTCTTTCCAAATCTTCATTCACTGACTTGAACTTATTCACCCACATGTCTGAGGCCTTCAGGTCAGCCACTTCTGCTTCAAAATCTCTGACGGAGACACCAGAGCCAGAGAAAAGAACGGCGCTGCATATATGTCCTTCACTTGCATTTCCTCCACTTGGTTTGCCATCATGATGGTACGATCATGCACAGTTCTTGCCAAAAGAGGCATGTCTTGTATCCGTTTGATTATCTTGTCTTTGAATGAAATCTGTGAATGGTTTTCCATTCCTCACTATTGCTAAAGATCCAGCAAAGCTAGCGGAATTATAGTCATCTTGCCGGGTCCACAGGCGGAGTTACTTGCACCCTACTCAGTAGCTCTTGGCACGCTTTCTTTCTGCTGTCTCCCGCAGGGTATTTTGATGCAAAGGTAGCATGGCGTGTGTCGAAGTGCCGCTTTACATTCGACCGTTTCATCGATGCAATTTTGTCATTGCAAATTAGACACACCGCAGAACCTGCTCTCTCCACAAAGGCGAATTGTTCGGTCCATTCGTCCTGAAATGTACGATACTCCTCATCTTTTTTTCTTTTCGCCATCTTCTGCGCCGAAGGGTTAGCTTTGAGCTAATGACTGAGCAGACTGATTCAAAAGGGGGTGTTTACCTGTTTACCCAGCAATGGCCAACGTAGGCTATTATCATCCAATTATAATGGACAATTGCTCCTGCAGCCAACTGCAGCCCTGAACAGGACATGAGCAGTGGAAAATCGATGGATGGATTAAAAAATGAGAATATATTATGTTTTTTCTGCGAGCCAGATGAAATTCTCAAAAGAGCCACACCTGGCTCGCGAGCCATACGTTCCCGATCCCTGCTGTAAAAGGATCTTTGTCTTTTGGGTTTATCTCTTTAAAGGATTTTGCAAGGCTATATGTAAAACACCAGATGTATTTGCGGCATGTCAGACTTCTCTGCTCAGTCATCCCTTTCTCTGTTTATCATCACTTTTTGGTTTACTTTCATACCTCTCACAAAAAAGAAAAAATGTTTTATTGTTGCTGTGCAGGACTGTTGACGCTCTGCAGCTATTCAGCCATTATATATAAAGAGGGAAGCAGGTCTTGTGTTTTGTTTTGTATTGTGTGTCTCACATTGAAAGTTCTGTGTTAGGTAACACACCAGGCGAAACCACATAATTACCTTCCCTGCATAGGGGAGGACCTTATATCCCATTTGAAGTCTGCCTCCATCAGATTTCAGCATTAGGGAAGGAGGATGTTACACAGCAGATTCCTGGACCAGTCATTTAATATTCACAGCCAGGACAGCTTGGACAACAGTATTTGTTTGTGGAAATTAGAGAACCAAGGGAGATGAGAAAGAAGCATTCAGCTTGAGCTTCATATGAAATTACAGTTTCAGTGGGAAATGTTTAAAAGGGCATGATAAAATAGATTAAAGCAATTAAAATAGAGAGTCCCGCATCACCACCTCCACGCCACTGGCAAGCCCACCACTTAATTCCACACACCTCCATCAAGTAGTACCGTGAGCAAGCCTTCTCAATACGTTCGGTCGCAATGAGTTCTGCTCCAACGAGAAGCCTTCAAAATTTGGCCGATGTCTGACCTTCCATGATGGAAGCTGTGGTCACTTCCTCTTTGGTGGCCATGGATTACTGAATACTTCCTGTAGTGTTTTGAAATTTTTATTTGAAATTATCATGGGAAAATACAAGGATTGAAACTTCTACAGACTGTCATTGAGATTCAACACAGAAACCAGTGACTCTATTATCAGTGGGCGTGGCTGAAATGATGTCATCAGTTGACCACACCATTCATTTGACCAGTCGTTCACAATGCAGCACCAAGAATTTGGTGCAGATCCAATGATGCATCAGGGAGGTATAGCCGTTTTGACTGAACTGCACTCCCGTTCTAGGGGGTGCAGTTGAGTCACATTCCAGTGTAATCATATTAGGTTGTTTGGCAGTTGGCATTCATATCCATTTAGCAGCTCGGATCATGCATGTGCGATTTAGAGCCAACTGAATGTGAATTGTGAGATCCCAAAATTTGCCACTCTGCGACACCCACACGATCCAGCCAGCAGTCACTGCTCAGAGTTGAAATCATCATGACCTTATCCTGTGTCATCAGACAGGGCATGAAGCTTGTATAAGTGAGAGTTTAAAAGGCAGATATAATAGTGAAACATATGACTTCCTGCTCTAAGTGGGCACGGCTAAAGTGATGTCATCAATTGACCACACCAATGTGTTGAACAACCATCCACAATAAACCACACAAAAATTTGTGCGGATCCGACAATGCATCAGGGAGATATAACTATTTTAAATATTCTAGGGGATGCAGTTGAGTCAAATTCCAATATAATCTTGTTAAGATGTACAGGGGTTGGCCAATGAAACTGAAACACCTGGTTTTAGACCACAATAATTTATTAGTATGGTGTAGGGCCTCCTTTTGCGGCCAATACAGCGTCAGTTTGTCTTGGGAATGACATATACAAGTCCTGCACAGTGGTCAGAGGGATTTTAAGCCATTATTCTTGCAGGATAGTGGCCAGGTCACTACGTGATACTGGTGGAGGAAAACGTTTCCTGACTCGCTCCTTCAAAACACCCCAAAGTGGCTCAATAATATTTAGATCTGGTGACTGTTCAGGCCATGGGAGATGTTCAACATCACTTTCATGTTCATCAAACCAATCTTTCACCAGTCTTGCTGTGTGTATTGGTGCATTGTCATCCTGATACACGGCACCGCCTTCAGGATACAATGTTTGAACCATTGGATGCACATGGTCCTCAAGAATGGTTCGGTAGTCCTTGGCAGTGACACGCCCATCTAGCACAAGTATTGGGCCAAGGGAATGCCATGATATGGCATCCCAAACCATCACTGATCCAACCCCATGCTTCACTCTGGGCATACAACAGTCTGGGTGGTACGCTTCTTTGGGGCTTCTCCACACTGTAACTCTCCCGGATGTGGGGAAAACAGTAAAGGTGGACTCATCAGAGAACAATACATGTTTCACATTGTCCACAGCCCAAGATTTGTGCTCCTTGCACCATTGAAACCGACGTTTGGCATTGGCATGAGTGACCAAAGGTTTGGCTATAGCAGCCCGGCTGTGTACATTGACCCTGTGGAGCTCCCGACAGACAGTTCTGGTGGAAACAGGAGAGCTGAGGTGCACATTTATTTCTGTCATGATTTGAACAGCTCTGGTTTCATGTTTTTTTTATACAATCTGGGTTAGCACCCGAACATCCCTTTCAGACAGCTTCCTCTTGTGTCCACAGTTAATCCTGTTGGATGTGGTTCGTCCTTCTTGGTGGTATGCTGACATTACCCTGGATACTATGGCTGGTCTATACTGGTGCAATGTGCAATCAATGAAGACTGGCTACCAGGCTGGTCCAATTTAGCCATGAAACCTCCCACACTAAAATGACAGGTGTTTCAGTTTAATTGTCCAACCCCTGTAGGTTGTATGTTGACAGAGATCATTCATATAGAGTTTGAAGCAAATCGGACTATGCATGTGTGGTTTAGAGCTGTCCATATGTGAATGTCGAGATTATGGAAATTTGCCACGCTTCTACGCCCACGCGGTCCAGCCAACAGTCACTGTTCAGAGTAGGAATCAACATGACCTCGTTCTGTCATCAGACAGTGCTTGAACCTTGTTTGAGTAAGAGTTTAAGAGGACATGTGACTTCCTGTTCTAATTGGGCGGGGCCGTGATGTCAGCAAATTCACCTATGAATGTGTTGAGTGGCAGTCTGTGACGAGACAGAAAATTTGGTGCAGTTTTGATCTTGTTTTTTGGAGTTATTACAGTTTTTTTGTGACAAGTCAGATGTTGAGTCCTGGCCACACCCAAATTCTTTGCCGCAGTACAATCCTAATCCTATTGAGCTGTTTGTAGGTTTTGCTCCATATCCAGTTTAAAGCAAATCGGATCATGCATGTGTGTTGTACAGCCAACCATATGCAAACGGCCAGATATTGAACTTCACCACGCTGTCATGCCCACAAGCTTTGATGCAGCAAAAAGCTTGTTGTGGCATTTTATCCCCAATCCCTTGAGACTAAACTCAAGTCATTTTGAAGTCTGTAAGTAAAAAGCTGTAGGGAGAATTTGTAAAGATACGTTGTGTGTGAACAAAAGACAATGGCGGCTTTGATCCAAAATGGCCAACTTCCTGTGGGGTTCGGACCATGATTCCAAGAAACGTTTTTGTAGCTCCTGAGAAGTTACTTATGTGTACCAAATTTCATTACCCTCAGTAAAAGAATGTCTTGGGGCTGTTTTTTAAAATTTTTCTAGGAGGTACTGTGGAAGAATTAGGCCACGCCCACCAAATATTTTAGTGGATATCTTTCGGCCCCGGACTAAGATCGATCATATTGAATTTGGTGCAGATCAGATGATATATGTGGAAGTCAGAGCCAAACATATGGCCACGGCCTGATGTCTCACGCCACGGCCACATTCTCAAGGAAAAAACTCTCAGCGTTTGAAACGAAGTGAGACCAACTCAATATCTGTCATCTGACAAAGTTTAACGTTGATTAGGTCAAGAGCGTCAGAGAGGGACTTTTTCAAGAAAAAAAATCCCTTCTTGTTCTCAGAGGGCGGGGCTTTGATGATGTCAGCATATGACCACATAGGGTCATTGGGCACCCACAGGGAATCAATCATATCAGATTTAGAGAAATTCAGCCTTTTTATGTGAAATTTGGAGCTGTTAAAATTTTTTGGCGAGTAGGCAAAGTTTGAGGCCTGGCCCCGCGCCTCAAGATGCTCAAAAACTCAAGGTTTTGATAACTTTTTATCCCCCCTGTATGTGCATATTGACCAAATATGAAGCCGATAGCTCAAAATCCCTAGGAGGAGTTTGTTAAAGGTCAACGAGTTAGCCTATCTCAGTTGAGAGGGGAACTGATGATTCTGTGAGTTTTTTAAATGTTTAGGTCTCCGAAAACCAAATTCATTTCGGTGGAGAAAAATAATAAACATTTTCATTACAATAGGCATTTGCAACACTTTCGCTGCTCAGGCCTAATAAGTTGCAGTCAAAAGTAGTATAACGTGATTTCATGCCAGTCTGATTCAGAACGCAAAATTAAAACGCCACTATTTTTCAAAGTGAAACCTTGCTCACAAATATTGCTGTGATTAGGTAATTTGACTAAGCTTCCCATCCTGTATCTATATTTGAGACTGTTTGAGGTGTATAAGGAAGTATTTCCTTAGTTGTGTTTGGTGGTGGCCAAAAAAGCTTCACTGAAAAAGTGTTGAAGAGTTTGTGTTTTAAATCTTTTGTTACAGCATTTTGGGTAGTTGATAGAAAAATGTGACAGAGGAGATATAAATGGTTTGTAAGCACTGTGAAATTGTAGGAACTGGCCATCTGTTAGCCGTATCTGCATCAGGAAATACAATCAGTGCTTAAATAAGGGGCTGTTTCACAGTTTGCCCAGCATTTGATCACCTCCAATTTAAACTTAAAAAATCAGCGTTTGCATACAGTTTGGTTACAGTGTTAAAAATTGTCCCTTTGATTGCTTCCAGATTTGAACGCTGACTGTTCAGTGTAATAAAGTTTGTGCAGCTAATTATTCCACTGCAACAAAGCAACATAAATTCATCTCCCTTCTCAGGCTAGTCTCCACATTATTTCTCTTGTTTATCATTCTAAGTCCCTCGGGTCCTTGTGTGTCTGCACAGCAACATAATTCTCAGCCTGCTTTGATGTCCGGGACTGATGAGGGAAAGATTTTCAGCTTGGGGCCATTTCCAAACCCCACAGCACAATCCAAGCAGGTGATATTTTCTTTGGAGGATTTCTGGACACTTTGTTTTTTTTACTTTTTTTATCTTGTCTCACCTTGAAGCAACTTATCACAAAGAACTCTAGCATTGTGTGACATTACAACCTGAAAGCTAACACAAACAGCAAGAGTATATTGATTTTATGAATTACAAGGTTTTGAAAATATTAAAAAAATTGAAAGTGTAATTGCAACAACAAAGATTCAAATTGAATAAAAGTCCTTCTGGTTGATATAGTACCCATACCTCTTGAACTTTTCCCTATTTTGTTTGATAACTAGGATCAGTCAGAATGTATGTCATTGATTTGAGTTCTGTATGATTCGATGGAACTGACTTTGTTTTTTGTTTGCTCCTTTTCTTTTATAAAGTGCCTTAAGAGGAAATTTTTTGTGAATTGGCACTATATACACTGAATTAAATTAATGTATTTTATTGTTTTTTTTTTTTTTGATAGACCAACACAGTAGCACATATTTGAAAAATGCAATGGAAAGATTACATAGGTAAAGTTTTTTTTTTTTTTACAAGTAACATTTTACAAAGTGTGGCATCTACTATTGTTCATCCACCATAAGTCCTTATTTTGTTAAAGCACCTTTCACTGGAAGTCTTCTGGAGTATGTCTCCACCAGGTTTGTACATCTACAGACTTTCTTTTTTTGCATCAAAGCTCAAGTTTAGTCAGATTGGATGAATAGCATCTTTCAACAAGTCACAAGTCTTGTTGTTTATTTTCAATTGGGTTTAGACTGGACTCTGATTGGGTCATGCTAACACATGACTGCACTTTGATCTGAACTATTCAGAATCACAATCAGCTCTATTGCCAGGTTTGTACAGACAAATCAGGAATTTGACTCCGGTAAACTTTGCTCTCAATAATAAAGTATATCTTTTTAAATGTACATTCAGGGGTTGAACAATGAAACTGAAACACCTGTCATTTTAGTGTGGGAGGTTTCATGGCTAAATTGGACCAGCCTGGTAGCCAGTGTTCATTGATTGCACATTGCACCAGTAAGAGCAGAGTGTGAAGGTTCAATTAGCAGGATAAGAGCACAGTTTTGCTCAAAATATTAAAATGCACACAACATTATGGGTGACATACCAGAGTTCAAAAGAGGACAAATTGTTGGTGCACGTCTTGCTGGCGCATCTGTGACCAAGACAGCAAGTCTTTGTGACGTATCAAGAGCCACGGTATCCAGGGTAATGTCAGCATACCACCAAGAAGGATGAACCACATCCAACAGGATTAACTGTGGACGCAAGAGAAAGCTGTCTGAAAGGGATGTTCGGGTGCTAACCCAGATTGTATAAAAAAAAACATAAAACCACGGCTGCCCAAATCACAGCAGAAATAAATGTGCACCTCAACTCTCCTGTTTCCACCAGAACTGTCCGTCGGGAGCTCCACAGGGTCAATATACACGGCCGGGTTGCTATAGCCAAACCTTTGGTCACTCATGCCAATGCCAAACGTCGGTTTCAATGGTGCAAGGAACACAAATCTTGGGCTGTGGACTATGTGAAACATGTATTGTTCTCTGATGAGTCCACCTTTACTGTTTTCCCCACATCTGGGAGAGTTACGTGTGGAGAAGCCCCAAAGAAGCGTACCACCCAGACTGTTGCATGCCCAGAGTGAAGCATGGGGGTGGATCAGTGATGGTTTGGGGTGCCATATCATGGCATTCCCTTGGCCCTTCTCTTCGCGGCTTTGATCTCCTTGGTCAGTTTGTTCTTGGCCTGCTTATACAGGGCCTGGTCCCCACTACTGTGTGCCTCTTCCTTGTCCTTGTATCTCCAATGTATCTCTAACTGTATGTTTATGTGAACCTTCGCCTCAGTTTCAAGTGTTTTCCAGCCTCAAACAGGTTTTCTTCCAGTATTGACCTTTACTTGGCTACATCTATCTTCCTGTCTACTTTGTTCCTGCTGAAGAAAAGCATCCCCACAGCATGATAGTTCCACCGCAATCATTTACTGTACGTAGATGGAACATCTGATGGCAGTGTGCAATGTTAGCATTCCACAACACATAATCGATTTGTTTGTTTATCACACGTAAACATTTTGGTCTTATCTGGCCGCAACACCTCCTTTCTTCTTGCAACTAATATCTGTTGGATGGATGGATGGATGGATGGATGGATGGATGGATGGTCTGCTGTGTTCCTTGGTCATTTTCTCTTATTCTTCAGCTGTTCACTAATTCTAACAAACCTTGACAGAACAGCTTCATTTATCCTGAGATTTCATTACAGACAAGTAGACATGTAGGGGGGCTCTGAATACAATAGGATGCACTGGATTTTATTTAGGGGTATCATAGTAAAGAGGGCTGAATTAAAATTCATGTCACAGTTTTCAGCTTGGAAAAAAGAAATTGAAAACCATGCATCACTTTCTATTTACTACTTTGTAGTGTTAAGTAATATAGAATCCAATGAAATGACAGTGAAATTTGTGGTCTGAAAAAGCGTCAGAGTGGTGGTGTGGATAATTAGGGAAGGCACTGTAACCCGTTACAGCCAGAAATGTTTTTAAAATGGGTTGAGAACTGACAGTTGAAATGAGATATTTGCTCACTGTTTTGTAGGGAAGAAGAAATAAAGATGCATTGTTTTAGTGTATTTGGTCTACTTCTTTCACACACATCCACAGTCACACACACCCACACACTAGCAGATTGCATAGTGGATACGTATATAAGAGGTCCAGCCTGCTGGAAGACTGCTCTGAAAGGGTGCCAGTGATATGTGAGAGACTGCACAACAGCCACAATGACACACCTATTATAACACAAAGTCCATTTTAGCGATGCACCACGGCTCTGGATTCAGGCCACAAGAGTAAACACAACACACCCAAGACTCTTTAACAGTACCGACAGTAAACTCATACCATCATCCATAGAACTTTAATCAGCATGATTTCCCCTTATTCCAGTGTATTCTAAGAATGTAAGGTGGGATGTTCAACCCCACATCTCATTCCCCATTAAATCATAAGTAGTTGAAACAAGCATCTCTCCCGAGCTTTGCCTCTGGCTCTATAATCGTCTCATGCTCTTCCTGCTTGAAGCCCATGCTGAATTATTAAATGAGGAGGCACATATCTTTGTCTTGTTTCATTAAGACATCCAGGACACCAATCTATGAGATTGGCTCTTGTCTCAACATGAAGCGCAGATGATTTTAGTTCAATTGTGTGCTGATCATTTGAAAGCAGGCAGGGTGTCTCCTAAGAGAGAAAGCTGCTGCCGAGTACTCACTAAACAAGATGAGACAGGCATTGAGAAGCAGGGTGCGCTACCTGAGAGCTTGTGTCAAGAGGACTCTGCTGGCATCAGCTCAGATTCCTCCAGAATGCTCCTAATGGTTTTTTTCATCTGCAGAGCGCTGCGGTTTATAGGAGGCATACAGTGGAGACATACAACATACAATTGTAAAAAAGGACACGCTTTATTAATTTCAGGAGTTTTACAAAAGAAGATAATATAAAAAATTCTAGTTCTTACCAGGTTGTAAAATAATTTAAATTTAACACCAATCGTATAAAAACACAGCAGATTCCACAGTGGTGTTAATCATTAAACAGAAACAGACAAAATGGCAAAACTGTGCTTAAACAACTAAGTAAACCCCATGATTCAGTAGTTTGTAGAGCCAAATTTAGAGGCCATAATTTGAACAAGTTCTTGTGCTTCTGCACATCTTTCTTAAGGTACCATTAAAGCATTCTGATAAGTTTGAGGCCTGGGCTTTGACTATACCATTACAACACCTTGAAACATTTCCTTATTTCATTCAGATGCAGATTTGATGCATTTTCTGAAATAATTGTCTTGATCCATGAACCAATATCAAGCTTCAGCTATTGGACAGATGGTTTCACTGAAATTGGGAATTTGCCGGGACATCCACTGCTGGGAAGATTAACACAGCTGTCTCAGATGTTTTCTAATTCAGAATAATCTTTCTCTCTGTAGAATGATGAACCTCAACCTCGAACTGCCTTTCTAACCCTTTTCAGAATGACTTGCTACAACAATTGCTTCGCTAAGGTCAATGCTGATGCCTTTCCATCTTGACATTGTGATGTGTGTTACCCACAAACTGCGTAAATGAGTTTTCTTTATCTCTCCAGCACCGATGATGACATAAAAAAGAGCATTAGACCAAATATAATGCATATTTTTGTTTGTTTTATCACATAGCAGATAGCATTTAATACCATGTTTCCCTAAATAGACCACCCCCATTAATCCACATCAGGTTTCTACCTACACAGAGCAGTTTGCTGAGGATGGATATGTTAAATTCAGTTTTTAAGCGTGCATAAAGAGGTATTGACAAGCCAAATCCCCAGTGAAGCTCAGTCTTGGTGCGACTGATCGATGTGAGTGTGGCCATCGAACTAAGCTTAGAGGTAGTTTGTATTCTATTAGGCATCTCAGAGGCCTAGCAGCAGTGGAACAGAAGCACATTCTGGTGCTTAATTGTTGGGAAACAAAGGGCAAACCGTGTTGTTTAGTTTTGATTCACATCTGTAGCTATTTAAGCAGTAAGTCACACCTGCTTAGGGAACTTTGCCAAACAGTTGAACTCTGGAAACACTGGAATGTGTTTCTTTGCTGTATTAGATGTGTTTCTTGAATGATAGTTTAAATTAAATGATCATCATAATTATGATTGGCTCAATGGGAGTACACGTTGTCTGGATGGTAGTGGGTTCGATTCCAGCTTTCTGCTGTCACCTGTCAAAATACTGTATCTGTGGACATGACTCTACACCCCGGGTTGACAACCGATCCTGGGTATCAGTGTATGAGCAATATAAGTGCGGACAGTTAGATAAGACCTGTAGTTTGAAAAGTGCTTTATGTGGTCAGTATGACTAAAAAAAGGTCTCTTAGAGTTATTATGTTGTTGCATGTGTGTGTGTGTGGGATGGCGAATAATGTCACTATAGTTTAATCTGACGGGCCTTTAAAGAAAATCTTTCAGAGGCATGAATGAAACGTCTTTGTTAACTTTGACATAAATGATTGGTAATCTTAGGAATGTAATAAGCCACACCTAAAAAAGAAGCAGTTCTTGCGCTGCCTTGAGTTATGTTTGCAGAATCCTCCAATAAAGACGGCTCACCTTTTTTATCTGTTTCCTTCCATGCAACTTTACTCCTGTTATTGGATACGGACCTGTTAGTATGAGAAGGCCTTTCCTTAAAGGTTTTTTATTTTACCTTTTTTAATGTATTTCTTTTTTTTATAAATGCACTATAGGCATTCATTAGATTATGAGTTGGTTGTGACAATCCTAAAAGGCTCTGACATGAAGCCTTACTTTCTTCCTCCTTTTACTGGATTTTTGTAGTTTGTTGGTTTTGTGTCAAATCTAACTCAAGATATTAGTTCATTGGTTATTAACTGGGCTGCACGGTGGCGCAGTTGGTAGCACTGTTGCATTGCAGCAAGAAGGTCCTGGGTTCGATAACCAGCCAGGGGTCTTTCTGCATGGAGTTTGCATGTTCTCCCCGTGCATGTGTGGGTTCTCATCAGGTACTCTGGCTTCCTCCCACAGTCCAAAGACATGCCTGTTAGGTTAATTGGTCTCTCTAAATTGCCCTTAGGTGTATGAATGAGTGTGTGTGCATGGTTGTTTGTGTGTTACCCTGCGATGGACTGGCAACCTGTCCAGGGTGTGCCCCACCTCTCGCCCATAGACTGCTGGAGATAGGCACCAGCTCCCCTGTGACCCACTATGGAATAAGCTGTAGAAACTGACTGAGTAGTTATTAACTTAAATTTAGTTTTTGAACACACAAACATAATTTTTTGTACTTAGGTAGGTCTTATGTAGATCTCAAGATTACATTTTAATCTTGAGAGTCTTAAAAGAGGTATCAAAAATTCTAATCATGCAATCCTGCAAAAGCCCAGTATATATCTACAATCTGATTGATTTATTGATTGAAATAAATGTCAACAATTGTATTTAAATTAGATTTATAGCAAAACATTTGTATTTTTTACTATATTCCCCACATTTATTTTGTGGTTTGTCTTTTATCTCTAATCAAAATTTAAATAGACCAGAAAAGTCAGGGTGCTGCACTGGGTATGAGTTAAAGAAATTCTTCGTACCTCTATACTTCTGTGCTACTTTTATGGAAACATCAATATCCTTCATCTCCTGAAATGCCTTTAGGTTCTTTCCAATGTGTTGTTCTAAACAGTTTGGTCCATTTTTTTCCAGGCTCATCCTTCCTTTATCACACATTGTTATAGGTTTGCTATAATGTTTTATTTCTTATAAATAGTTATGCTGTATGCCCCTTTATTTAATCCCATAACATTCTCTAATGCTGGATATAAATATATCCTTGAATATTGTGCTCCAGATTTTCCTCCAGAAGAAGCCTAATGTGTTTTTCTCCTACATGTCTCCTGCAGATACCAGCAATAGTGTGAGAATGAGGCTGGTGTGGAAATCCCTGGACAAGATGAGGTGTCTGAGAAAACGTTCTACAATCCCCTTCCTCGGCTTCCTCATTACCTTCCTCCTTTTCTTGAACCTCTACATTGAGGATGGCTATGTGCTGGTTAGTAAAAAGAGTTGAGGTTCATTTCATTCTTTTTTTAGAACAAACTTTCTTTAGAGCAAGATTTGTATGTGCCCTCTGTGTTGATGCCTGAACAGATAAATTTAACCATATATGTTTCTGACTCCAAATGTCTTTTATTTTAGTTCCCATGTTTTCCATTTCTCAAGGGGTTGTGTTAAAATGTTCATGATGTGGACCCAAGTGGAATTACTCCAGATGACTTATCTTTTATTTATGATATCATAAAAATTTGGTGATCACATATTGTGTGTTTGTTATTTTAATTATTAAGAGGCAGTTTGCATTTTGGGCTCACTGCTTTTTCATGTCAGTTTGCTGAGTTCTGGAAACTACCAATGAAGGCTTCAGGATTTTTCTCTTGTCCTCAAAACACTTTGGGGTTAGCTCAGCTGTATCCAAACACACATTTTCTTTGGATTAGAAGAAAAAGAAATATGGCCTTTTTTTTATTATTATTCAAGGCCATAATAGAAGCTTTCATTTGACTGTTTCTTTTTGGTGTGCCTCCTTTTCTTCTTCTTTTGTAATGTGCTTTTCATGTTTCAGGAAGGAGATAAAAGGCAGCTCAGGGAAGCTTCAGTCCATCCTCCAAGCTCGGAACGATATGCTCACACCTTCAGAGACCTCAGTAACTTCTCTGGAACCATTAATGTCACATACCGCTATCTCGCTGGGACGCCTCTGAACCGCAAGAGTAAGTTTTATGGTTTCCCGCTAACAGGAGCTTCACATTGAACGGTCTCATATTTGTGCTCATGATCTGAGAAGTTAAAACTAAATCACTCGAATTTAAAGAACAAAGAAATAAATGATTCAAAGAGATTATTTGTCTCTGTATTAAACTCAGTGAAGAGCTGAGCAAATCATGCTCTACTTACAACTATTACTACTTGAATTTCTTATGATAGAAAATCTTTACATACAGTCATGGTAAGATCAAAGCTCAAGTTTGTCACTTTCATAGGATTTAGGAAGGGAAGTAGCTGCTGACATCATAAATATATATGAGCCGCTCTATAGAAGCAGGGATTTTGACTGTTTTCTGTTCCAGAGCATACAGACGTGTGTGTTAACGCAATGCCAATGTTTAAAGACATCTGCACTGACCTTAGAGAGGCATGTGTTGCTGCCCATCCATCTTGGGAGGGGTGTAAAGCCATTTCCAAACAACCTGAAGTCTATCGTTTATCAGTAAGGCCAATTATTAACAAGCGGAAAACATTTAGGGCAGTTGCCAATTTACCCATTACATTTCTCCCCAAAGTCAAACGCTGCAGTTTGCAGACACCACAGGCCTCAGTGAGGCTCTCAGATGTTAAAATTGACAGAACAATAAGAAAAAGACTTAAAAAGCATTGCTTGTTTGGAAGGATTGTCATAAGAAAGTTTCTTACCTCTAATCAGAATATGGCATAATGACTTAGCTTTGCATCTTAATGAACCATGAGACTTCTGTAACGTTTTCTTTTAGGCAGTCAGGACCAAAGTAGAGATGGTTAGCCATAATGCACAGTATCCTGTTTGACAAAAACTAAACAAAGCTTGTTTGAACAAACACCTCTTACCAACTCTCTGGTGGTGGAGGGATGAAGATTTAAGCAGTGTGCAGTCACTGACCTGACAATGACCTACTCTGTATACTAAAGTATGTAAAAGTCAGATCAGGTCTGTGGTGGGGGCTTAAGAGATCTGGTCAGGAGCAAATACCCACTAATGTTAATGGTACGTAAATAGCCTGCACTTCTATAGCTTTTTATGAGGTCAGTGGAGCCCAAATGCTTTACACTACAATCAGCCATCCACCCATTCACACACTGACAGTGGCAGACTACACTGTGGCCACAGCTGCCCTGGGGCACACTGACAGTAGTGGGGCTGCCACACAATCGGCGCCACCGAGGCCTCTGACCACCATCAGCAGGCAAGGCGGGTGAACGACTGAGAGATACGGAGCGGGGGTTGGAACCGGCAACCCACCATTTACAGGACGAACCCCTGAACTGAGAAAATATTCTAAAGAAGTATCTGTAAAAACTCTTTAACAACCATATGAGAGATATCAGTTCTTCTATATCAGGTCTCATCATCCAGTTAAAGACGTGTTTAATAGATACCCCGGTTCTGACTAACAGCATTGCTTTACCTTTACTTCATTAATTAAAATACATTTTTATAATTTGTTCACAGAGTTTCTGACTATTGGATTGTCATCAGTAAAAAGGAAAAGAGGAAACTACCTTCTAGAGACGATCAAATCCATCTTTGACCAGTCCAGCTATGAGGAGCTGAAAGAGATTGTGGTTGTGGTTCATCTGGCAGACTTTGACCTGGTCTGGTGTGAGAACGTGGTACAGGAAATCACCAGGAAGTTTGCTCACCACCTTATAGCTGGGCGCCTCCTGGTCATCCAGGCCCCAGAAATGTTCTACCCCTCTCTGGATGGCTTAAAGAGGAACTACAATGACCCAGAAGACAGAGTCCGTTTCCGCTCCAAGCAGAACGTGGACTACGCTTTCCTCCTAAATTTCTGCACAAACCTGTCGCACTTCTACATGATGTTGGAGGACGATGTGCGATGCTCCAGGAACTTTCTGGCAGCGCTGAAGAAGGTGATCACCTCAAGGGAAGGTTCCTACTGGGTGATGATGGAGTTCTCAAAGCTGGGTTACATCGGTAAGCTCTACCACTCCAGAGACTTGCCCCGCCTGGCTCATTTCCTCCTCATGTTCTACCAGGAAATGCCTTGTGACTGGCTCCTCATCCACTTCAGAGGTTTGCTGGCTCAAAAGGACGTGATCCGCTTCAAACCCTCGCTCTTCCAGCACATGGGCTACTACTCGTCCTACAAAGGGGTGGAGAACAAACTGAAGGATGATGACTTCGAGGAGGACTCTATAGACATTCCAGACAACCCCCCTGCCAGCATTTACACAAACATCAACGTATTTGAGAACTATGACGCCACCAAAGCTTACAGTACAGTGGATGAATACTTTTGGGGGAAGCCTCCCTCTACTGGAGATTTCTTTGTCATAGTCTTTAACAAATCAACCAAAATAAGCAAAATTAAGATTGCTACTGGGTCTGATGACCGACAGAATGACTTTCTTCACCATGGAGCTCTGGAAGTAGGAGAGAAAATGTTTGGGACTAAAAAAGGAAAACAGTGCTCCTCTTATATCACATTAGGGGAGTTTAAAAATGGGAACATCGAGGTTCAAGATGTGGACCACAAGATTTATTTTGACATTGAGTGTGTTCGCATTGTGGTGACAGCCAGCCAAAAAGAATGGCTTATTATCAGAAGCATCAGTTTATGGACTACACAACCCTCCAGCCAATGAGAACTATACGCAACCCCTCTTAGTATCCCAAACAGGCAGTTTTTATTGTTATTATTATTATTATTGATGTGTTTTCTAGGTTTAATTTATCCATTTTGTATGTATTAATTGATTTATTTTGCCAAATCAGTCTATGTTTTTATACTTAAAAGTTGTAACCTTAGTGGACCATCTTCATAGTCAGACTTTTGAACTGACCTCAGTGTATTGAATAATCATAGCTTATTCCACATATTGTAGTATTTGTATAAAAACTCTTCTTTACCAAAACCTGATAACATTAAATAAACTTAGCGTACAAGTGAGGAATTTTGGGTTCAGGCGAGTATTTTCTTTGTTGTAGCAATGCTTCTCGATAGTAACTTGTATACCAAGTCTGGTTATTTCTTCTTAAATGGTGCCACAATTGGAAACTGCATTGGTTGGTTGAGATGCAGAGGTTTAGTATGTGGATTGCGCCCAGAAAAAAGGTCGGAGCTACGAGTGTGTTAGGTTCAAACCCCAACACTCATTACAACATCTGCACAAAGAAAGACACAGAGAAGTTAGTTTGTTTTAACTTGCAAGGAGAGTGTCCCGGAGACTGTCTCAGTTACAATCCTCCGAACACACTCTGAAGACAGTCTCCGCTCTTCATGCTTTTATTAGAAAAGGAACGCCCTAGTTACATGAGATTTCAACTGTTGAGGGAGTTTATCTTTATGTGAAAACAGACTGTTCTCACATCCTGTGCTCATGTTGCAACATCATATTCCTCTATGCATATAAGGAGATAACAACCATTCTCAATCAGTAATATAAACAGCACATCTAGATAGTAAATGAGTAATGTAGAATGAAAACTGAATAATAAATGTACATTTATCTAACATTTCCCTCCTGTTTATTCAGTTTAGCATTATATCAATTTTAAACATCATTCAGTGACTACTTCTTTTCAGATTTTCAGTCATGAAATCATTGCAATGCTAAAAAGTTACACTCAGAGGACCTCCCTAATAACCATCAGGGTCTGGATACAAGTCTGGAAAATGCAGAGACGTCTCTTCGTTGCTTGTCTCATCGGGGTCTTCATCTGAGTCCTCGTCTGGTCTTATAAGGGCATACATCTCTGAGAGCTCTGTTTTAATTGGTTGTATAGCAGAGGTGATTATTCGAGAACACAAGGCTCTTATACAAGGAATACAACAACATCCACATAAGGTGAGAATAGCTGCAAACACAGCAATAGACATTAATATAGAAAACACTAGTTGTTTATATTTTCCAAACATTTCCCCAAAACCATCCCACATTGAGGTGTCAACTCCAGAATGGTCTTTCATTTTGTCGTTGAGTGATCTAAGGCCTTCCAACGCTTTAGTCAGGCTTCCATCAGCTGCGGTGTTATTTGGTATAAAAGTGCAACACTGACCACCAAATATGGAACAAACACCTCCTTTCTCAGCTAAGAGCATGTCAACGGCAATTCTATTTTGGAAAGCCATAAGTGAGGTAGCTGACAGTTGTTCATGAATAGCGGAGAAACCTTCTTCAGTTTTGTTTCCTAATCTCTGCACATTATAATGGATGTAGTTGATTCTGTCTACATTTTTATTGATTGTACACCACCAACATATGGTGGATTCAAAGCCTGCTGCCACTTGATCTGCTAATTTATATTCATCAGGGACCCCTCTTGGTAAATACAGTTCTTTTGTTCTACTGCTATCCCCATCTGTAGTATTACAGGGGTTTTTTAATATTTCATGTTGGATTTTGGATCGATTAGGATTATAGTACCCTGTTCTTCTTTTTTGCATTTTGTGATTTCTTTCCCATATTAACAGGGCACTTACAACTATGATTGAGATGATGCTCCCTATTATCAATATCTTTTTGTGTGTAGGGGTGAACATCTTTCTGTAGATTGGAGCCCTTCCTAAAAACCTGTAGCAGAGCTGTGGACAATCTTCACCGGTTTGAGACAACTGCAAACTATAATTGCAGCCCCCTTTGTAGCCGGACTACCTCTGAAGGTCAGATGAAGAGCTACAATGCTACAACAGATACCACAATGCTATTACTACAACACAAACAATGATAGTTAGGGTAAACACTGCTATTGAGAAATTTATTTTAGTTATGTTCTATTATTCTTTTACAATGTGTTAGATGGATCCATGAGTTCCTTTCTGCAATCTTAATCGCAGTTCCAGTAGTCAACAACACCTGATAGGGCCCTTCCCACTTAGGTGAATGCCAATGCTTCTTCTTTATGCTTTTTATCAGGACCCAGTCACCTGGTTCAACTAACGGTATTCCCTGCGTAGACACAGAAGTTTCATCATCATTAGTTTTCTCATTGTTTTGCTGTCTTTGTTGTAACATCTTTCTCATATAATCTGCCAGTGTGCTTTCATCATCTGTTTCCCACATATTTTTAAAATATGGCAGTCTGTAAGGTCTCCCAAACAAAATTTCATATGGTGTTAATCCATCTGAGCTAGTTATGTTGATATAGAGTTTTACTAAATCCGTGCATTTAGTCCATGGTCTTCCAGTTTCTTCCATGCATTTTCTTAACCTGTTCTTTATAGTCCCATTCATTCTTTCTACTAGCCCAGCGCTTTGTGGATGATAAGCACAGTGGTGTTTTAGGTCTATGTGGAAGGCTTGTCCTATTTTGTTAATGATTTGATTAACAAAGTGTGTACCGTTGTCACTATAGATTTTCTTTGGAATACCATACCTTGGTATTATGTCTTTGCATAAGGCTTTTGCCACTGTTAATGCATCTGGTGTTTTTGTTGGAAATAGTTCTATCCATTTTGAGAATGAATCTATTATTACTAAACAATACTTTTTCCCTTCGCTGTTGTTTAGTTCTATGAAATCCATGTGGATATGTTGAAAAGGGTATTTGGCCTTGGGAAATTGTCCCCTTTTTGGCCTTAAGTTCCCTTGGGCATTGTGTTTTGCACATACTAAGCAGCTTCTACAAAAATTTTTTGAATAGGAGTTGAATCCATAGGTTGTGTATACTTGGTTTACCAATCCTGTCATCCCTCCTGTTGAGACATGTGACTTACCATGACTCAATATTGCTGCCCATTTGTATAGGTTTTTTGGTAGGATTGGTTTATTTTCTGGTCAGGTGAAAATACCATCTTTTAATTGTGCCCCTTTTCTTTGCCATTGTTGTTGTTCCTGCTTTGGTGATTGTTGTTGCATGTCTTTTAATGTTTCATTTTGTAAATCAGCTCCTGTCATCATTAGAACTTGTATTTGTTTCTGTGCTGCTTCCTTTGCTATCTTGTCTGCAAAGGCGTTGCCTTTTGAAACTGGGTCAGTTCCTGTTGTGTGTGCCGCACATTTGCATATTGCTAGTTCTTTTGGTAATTGCACAGCTTGTAGCAGTTCTGTCAGTAATGCTGCATGTGTGACTGGTTTTCCGGTTGATGTTATCATACCTCGGTTTTTCCAGTGTTGTGCAAATGTGTGGGTTGTTGCATAAGCATACTGGCTGTCTGTGTAGATGGTTGCTACTTTATCTTTCATTAATTTGCATGCTTCAGTTAAAGCCACTAACTCTGCAGCTTGTGCAGAGTAGTGTTGAGGCAGCGCTTCTGCTTTCAACACCCTATCATGAGTGACCACAGCATATCCTGTTTTTGTCTTCCCTTTTTCATCTTTTTTAGAGGAACCATCTACAAATAATGTTTCACCTTTCTGTAGAGGAGTATCTTTTAAATCTGCTCTGCTTTTTGCTGTTTCTTCAGCTAATGTTTCACAGTCATGAGTTTCACCATCTTCTTCTGTTGGTATCAGTGTTGCTGGATTCAGCATTGTGCAACGTTCTATTTTTAGATGTGGTTGTGACAGTAAGATAGACATGCATGACAGATGTCTTGCTGGTGACAGGAAACTCATTTTTGTTTGCAAGAGTAGAGCTGATACTGCATGGGGAACTTTTAATGTCAGTGGGTGGAAAAGTACTATGTCTGCACTTGATGTCACAGCTAGAGATGCTGCGATAACTGCTCTCACGCAGTGGGGTAGAGCACAAGCAACAGCATCCATTTTAGTGGAAAAATAGGCCACAGGCCTATATTTGTTTCCATGTAGTTGTGTCAAAACTGATGTCATAAAATGTCCTTTGCAATCCACCATTTGCACAAATTCTTTCTGGTAATCAGGTAGTGCCAATGCACAGCTGCTTACCATGGCCTGTTTCAAGCTGCAAAGTGCATTTTCTGCTTCAAGATCCCACTCCAGGGCATCAGACATTTTAAGTTCCTTCTGATACATAGGTTTTTGCAGTGGTGCTGTTATTTCTGCATAATTGGGCACCCAACTTCTGCAATAGTTTGCCAGACCCAGAAAAGACATCATTTGCTTTTTTGTTATTGGTTTTGGTGCTTGTAATATTGTTGTTTTTCTCTCTTCCATTATTGTTCTTCCTCCTGAACTTAATTGATGACCCAAATACTTTACTGTTTCTTTGCAAAATTGCAACTTGCTTTTGCTTATTTTATGGCCTTCTTCTGCTAGATGTGTTAGGAGAGCTAAAGTGTCCTGTTTACATGCTTCTTCTGTTTCTGATGCCACCAGTATGTCATCTACATATGTTAATAGTTGACTATTTTGTGGAGGCTCGAAGGTGGACAGACTGGAGGTCAAAACTTGAGAGTAGATTGTTGGACTCTCACAATATCCCTGAGGTAACCTTGTGTAGGTGTACCTTTTTCCTTTAAATGTGAAAGCAAACCAGTACTGACTGTCTTTATGCAGTGGCACAGAGAAAAATGCATTGCTTATGTCCACTACAGTGAAAAACTTAGCTTTTGGGTTCAGAGAATTCAACAGTGTGTGTGGATCTGCTACACACGGCGATCTTTGAATGACTGCGTTATTAACTGCTTGTAAATCCTGAACCATCCTCCACCCTACAGATGGAGGTGCCTTTTTTACAGGGAATATAGGAGTGTTACAGGGTGACAATGCCTTTTTTGTCATCAGGGTTGATTGACTGTACCAGGTGTTTACACCTGTTGCAACTCAATCTCTTGCTCTTTCACCACTGTTTACTAATTGGCCCACGTTTTTCCACTCTTCAGTTGTCTCTTTACACAGTGAGATATGAGGTTCTGAGTATTGTCTAAACAACCTTTTGACTGTATCTGGCAGTATTACTGCAGCTGCGGCATTTGCCGTCACGTCTGAGTACACATATGACACTGTTATTTTTACTGGAGTGATTTTGTCAAATTCGCTTTTGTATTTGGTGTCTGATTTGTTTGTGTACCACATTGTAACATGTAGGTCATCAGGTGACATTACATCCTGAGGGTTTTGTATGGAATTTTTTCCTTCATCTACGAGAAATGACCCCGTGGAAGTTGGTGCTTTATTTGGGATGTCCAATGAATAGTAATAGTTTGGGCTTCCCACTCCCTGCATTACATATACATTTTCAGGCCTTTCCCTAGCTATTTTTAATCCATCAGGAGTTGGCAATATGATTAGTTGTAAGGCGACCATTGCATCTCTACCTAATAGATTTACTGGACATTCTGGCAATATCAGTACCGAAAGTTGGCATGTTTTTCCTTCCGGGTCTCTGAGCCATATGGGTTCAGTCTCAGTAACCCTTTTTGTCACTCCTTGGGCTGCTCTGACCACAGCATAATTTCCACTAGGCTTTGCATGTGGTAGTGGCTCTCTGAGGGTGGTTCTACATGCTCCAGAATCACAAAGGAACGTGATAGGTGTGCCTTGTACTATCAATGTTATTTTTGGTCAAATGTTTTCTACATAGAACAGTTCTTCCAGATTTAATATGTTTTCTCCCTCCTCAGTCAAAAGTACCCTTTCTGTCATTTCACCAAGGGGTTGTCTGCTCAGTTTCCCTTGCGGCTCTGGTGCTAGTCACGCACTATAGTTTTGTTGGGCAGAGCTACTTTGGCAGTCTCTAGCCATATGTCCCTCTTTTCCACAGGACCAGCATGCTCTTGGATTTTGTGCTCCAAAATGTCCTCTGCCTCTACCTCTTCCTCGACCTCTACCACGCCCCCTGCCTCGTGTTTGTTGATAATAAACTGCATTATCAAAACAGGCTGTCTCTTCCTCGTGGTAGAACACTGTGTCTTTTTGTTTGGTCTTTTTACTTTTTATAACTTTTTCTGCATGCAGGGCATGGTTGATGTAATCCCGTAATAAGCCTCCACTCATTCCTATGTAATGGCGGTTTACCCAGCCATGTATTTCAGGTGACGAACCTGAATGGAGTGCATTTTTTAACTGTTGTTGGAAGGCACTATTTTACACCATACCGTTGTCTGTACATAACCTTCTCTTTTCATTTGTTTTTCATTTTGTTTACATTTGTTAGCTATTTTACCTTGTAAGTCTTTTAAGGCAGCCGTGGATAACTTTCCATTAAAGTTATAATGTTTTACCCAGTAACATAATGGTTCCACAGCTGTTGGTTCTTCCTTTTCTACTACTTTCCAATCTTTGCATGATAAATTATCAAGTAACTTTTGTTTTTCTTTACTTTGTCCCTTACCCATTTTTAGGCGACTTTTAGTTCCAGTATGGTTTTAACACCTGGTGTGTTCTAAATACTGGAAATACTTTTTAAACAAGATGGTGATCAACTAACCTGTTGCGGTAAAATTCACTTCAACCTGTTAAGGTGGAATTTTCTTGCCTACATGCATCCGCAACGGCTCACCATTTGTTCCTTGTTTAATTTATATGAAAAACAGTCACCTAGTGGTGGCTATTTTTCCACTCTCACACTCACTCGCTCCTTTTATTAGTTTCTTAACAGAGGACTCCGCCGTCCTTAACGTAGAATTTAATTAGTCTATTTCAACTAAGGGAGTCTACCCTCCTGCGGAATTTAACTGTATTCTTCTTAGTTTCCTAACAGAGGACTCCGCCGTCCTTAACGTAGAATTTAATTAGTCTATTTCAACTAAGGGAGTCTACCCTCCTGCGGAATTTAACTGTATTCTTCTCTTGTACCTGATAGTGTCTAGAATTGTCAGGGTTTTACTATTTTATTCTTTTGTCATTCATCCCTCTTTTAATCATAAGATTTACTCACACTTCTCTGCGTCTTTGGAGTTCCGTCAACCCTTGGATTCCAGCTTGTCAGGGAGAACCAGTCCCGGAAAAGGTCTTTTTACCGTGGCCACGGAGTTTTACCTGGATCTCTCTCACCCGCTGGGATCGTCAGGTATCTTGGAATCCGGCTCTCGAAGGACCATTTAAATGTTAGGTTCAAACCCCAACACTCATTACAACATCTGCACAAAGAAAGACACAGAGAAGTTAGTTTGTTTTAACTTGCAAGGAGAGTGTCCCGGAGACTGTCTCAGTTACAATCCTCCGAACACACTCTGAAGACAGTCTCCGCTCTTCATGCTTTTATTAGAAAAGGAACGCCCTAGTTACATGAGATTTCAACTGTTGAGGGAGTTTATCTTTATGTGAAAACAGACTGTTCTCACATCCTGTGCTCATGTTGCAACATCATATTCCTCTATGCATATAAGGAGATAACAACCATTCTCAATCAGTAATATAAACAGCACATCTAGATAGTAAATGAGTAATGTAGAATGAAAACTGAATAATAAATGTACATTTATCTAACAGAGTGCTAGACAGCTTTTGATGGAGTCAATGTGATGGTGTGGGGCAGCATCTCCTTCACAGAAAATACAAGGTTTGCCTTCAATGGGGGCAAAGCAATGTCAAAATAATATTCTGTGACCAATGATAATCTCATACAGTAGCTCAACAGTAGCTCACAGAGCGGAGCTGACCGTAACCCAATCAACACTTATAGGATCAGCTTGGTCGTGCTCTTTGTGCCAGAGTGACCAACACAAGTACCTTGGCTGACTTACGACAAATGCTGGTTTAAGAATGGGATGAGATGAATGCTGTATTGGTCTGATTTCACTATTTTTAATCAAAGCGAATGGATCAATTCCAAATTACCAGTGTATTTTGCTTCTTCACACTTATATCATCCATTTCAATAAATGAAACCAAACAAAAGTCAATAGAGAATAAGTTGTTTGGTATTGGCAGAGATGATTAGTAAAGTTTTTCTTGGATGCTCTACTCTGTTGTTAAACCCGCAAATGCATTGTCCTTAAAAATGTGGCACCATTTAAAGCGGAATAAACAGACTTTTTAACAGTATACAATTTATTACCAAGAATCATTGTTACAACAAAGAAATTAACAGCCAAAAACAAACTTCCTTACCTTTTATGTTTATTTTCTAATACTCTTGCTGTAATTATAACCCACAACAAGCAACTGTCCAACAAAAAATAAAAACTAGAAACAACCAGAGTAGAATGGGGCAAGTTGAGCAAAAGGAACAACTACCTTTTGTCATAGGCAGAGGCGACTGTGGCTCAGTAGGAAGAGTAGTTGTCTTGCAATCAGAAGGTTGTGGGTTCAATTCTAGCTTCCTCCTGCCATATGTCGATGTGCCCCTGGGCAAGGCACTTAACCTCAAGTTGCCTACCGATCTGCGTATCGGTGTATGAATGTGTGAGCGTTAGTGAGTACAATTGGGTGAATGTGGCTCTAGTGTAAAAGCGCTTTGAGCGGTCTGTATGACTGGAAAAGCACTATATAAATTCAGTCCATTTACCATTCATAGTAAGTGAATGCATAATGTTTACCAGTTTTATCCACAAGTTCGGCCAAAACAGTTTGGGGCAGTTATATTTGGTTTCATGGAACTTTCTTCAGGTAGGGTCACATTTTTGAGAAAGTAAAATAAATGTGATAATCTGAATGAATCGACTAGATAACCTTCAGATGGAACTTTCTTTTTTTTTGCTTTGTGGCTAAGGAACAATATACAGACTGAATAAAAATGTAGGAGAAGGAGATATGAAGAGGTTGGTTAAAAAAAACTACAAGAACAGGGTATTTAAAACCTCTGAGTGAAGTTCCAGTCACTGGCACTGGTGTTGCAATACGCCTCAGACACCTTAGATCTGGAAATGGCATCATATCTGCCTTTATCCTTGTATACTTGCAAGTCAAAAAACTAGAAGATTTGCTATTTTGGTCAATGACCAACACTAACACTAGAAATACAATCTGATGACAATTTGTCAAGTGTGCAACTGATTTGAAATATGTTAATCGGACAAGAGCTAGCAAAGCCCAGTCTGCAGAAGAAAGGAAATAATTTGTTGAAAGAAATAGGCAGTTAGATTTTTCCCTTTCTCCAAATTTTTAAAGGTCAAATGTAAAATGACAAGACGTCTTTTTATCGCCGCATTTCTTTTTACTCCTTATGTTTTTCTACTCATTAAATATAACATTAATCAATTGTGTATAAATTTGATCAATCAAATATCTTTTTTGTGCAAACAAACATCCTAATAATTTATTTTGATAAAATCCACTGGAGTTATATTGCCCAACCTTATAGTTATTGTAAAGAAAATTTTTATATTTGTCTAGGAATCTGATGGGTCCTCAGAAAGGTGCATGTAGTGAGTTACAAACAAAAAATATTTTATATTAGGCGCCTTAATTTTTATGTGTTTGCATTGTTAATTTGTTGAATACTTTAAGATTTAACTCAGTTTAAAACAATTGGGAGGATATTTTTTTACCAATGTATTAAGAAATACTGTCTAAATAAAAGAATTACATTCATTGACAGAAAAGTTTTGCAGAAAGTAACCATCCAGAGGGAATGGTGTAAATTGGATGCAATTTAGACTACACGCAGACCTGTGATGTAAATTCAGACCACAATTACACAACTCTTGATATTTTTTAAATGGATATTTTGTCCTCTGTTAAAAAAAAAAAAAAAATGCATCAACATAAGCGATCAAAACAAAATGCTGAATTACCAATGCTGCACCAACAGGTGGCAATAATGCGTGTTATGGATATGCTTGAGCCTGTCTTATTTTATAATGCAGTTTGCAGCATGGGGGGCACACGTTTTACAATATGGTGAAGAATGATGGTATTAGTGTTAAAGCCCACTGGGCCTCTGGGACATCTGTACACCCAACAAGTTGATTAAGCGCACAATACAACCACCCAACCTATTGCACGTCCACAATGCAATCACTATGAGGTCTGTGCAGTCCTTGTAATGCTGTCCAATGTGTCTGTGAGGCTCCCTTTGGTCCTGGTGACCTTCACTTACTTTTTTAACTAATTGACAAATGCTATTTTAATCCGACACACAGTAACACATTGCCCGATCTACCACCATGCATATCTTTTGTTGACTGTTGTAGAAGTGCCCCTTTCTTGCAAAACATGGCAGTGCCATACCCATTATTGGTCTGCATGTCATGTCAAAATCTATGTCCAACACCCAGAGTAAGAGGCCAATCCAAGCTAAGCAGCCACATAGGGTTAGGGTTAAGATTGGGTAATTTTAACACTTGCTTAGTGCTTCTTTTGTCTATGATGTATGCTTAAATTCAGTTTTATTACATTGAAGTTATAAAGTATGGCTGGGTTGTTTCCCTCTGAAAAGTATTTGTTGTTTGTAATATTCATTGTATCAGACCAAACGTCTTCTGCTTTATCACCTTCTTGGTTGTGTTTGCGACTGAGTGGGCTTGTTTACTCCAGTTCTAGGTTCTGCCAGGCCTGCTGACAGCAAAACAGTGTTTGTTTTCAGCCGTCTTCTTTAAGAGCTGAGATTAGACTGCACAGTGAGGAATGGGCCAGGTCTGCTCTTCAGTTTTCTTTTTCTTCTTTACCACAGTTTTTCCTCCTTGTAAATTGGTCTGTTTGCCTCACTTTCCACACTAGCAAAACAAAATCTTCCCTGGAGCTATAGGATCTCAATTGGTTCTCCACTGATGTTGTCCTCTCACAGCTTTCACTGTTGCAGCTGTTCAATGGTTACCCGTCTGTGATCTTTATTCTCAGCTCACACAACCTGCGGCTGCTTTTAAGGAAACTTGCTTAGCTGTTCCTGTGAAGAAGAAGCTCTTTACAAACCTGGGTGTACAGTGTGCTGGAACACACCAAACCTATGCTATGCCTAAACTAGCATGTGCAGGAAATAAGTATTTATACCCCTTGACCTTCTTCACATTTTCTCATGTTACAACCACAAACTTCAGTGTAGTTTTTTGGAATTTTGACATAGAGGTCGTGTTCTAAATCTGGATGGTAATATCGTGCAGCTGGCCAGAATTCGGCAGGCAATTACTGTGGCAGTGGTGACTAACACAAAGTTGACGTAGCATGATTTCCAAAAATGTTGAACAAATAAAAATCTGAAAATTGTGGTGTGCCTTTCTATTCACCCTCTTTACTTTAATGTCCCTAAATAAAATCCAGCAAAAGGCACCTATTTAGTAAATAAAGTCCACCTCTCTATAATTGCAACTGTTTGGCGAAGGCCTCAAAGGCTGGTAAGAGGACCTTGCTGAACAAATAGCATCATGAAGGCCAAGAAATGCACCAGTTTGGTCAGGGATGCAGTTTGAAACATAGTTTGAGTAAAAAAACCAAGATCCAAAACTTCGAACATCTCACTGAGCACTGTTCAATCCATCCTCCGAAAACAAAGAGTGTGGCGCTGCTGCAGACTCTACCAAGACATGCCCCCCCCCACCCCCTTACACTGGCAGGGCAAGGAGAGTATTCATCGGGATAAAAAGTCAAGAGACCCATTGTAACTCTGGAAGAACCGTAGAGTCCCACAGCTCAGGTGAGAGTCTGTTGACAGGACAAGTCTGGACAAGTCTAGCTAATATGGAGGAGTAGCAGAAAGAAAAGCATTTTTAAAAGAAAACCTTAAAACGGTTCCACATGCAGTTTTTGACAGGCTGTGAAGGTAACAGATGTATAGCCTACATCACACTCCAAACCCATCTTCCGCACGGTGAAACATGGCAGTGAGAGCATCATGATGAATGGAAGCTTTCCTTTAGCAGTGACAGGGAAAATAGCCTGAAGGCACGTTTCAAAAATGTTTATATCCACCTAGTCCATTTCTTGTATAAGTTTTGACTCTCTGATCCAAAACCATTTTGTTTATGTAGATTATGTCCTCTCATGATGAGCAGGTCCTACTACTGTAGGACTGTGTAGGGATACAGATCTCTAGCCACCATTATAGCAGAGTCCCGAATTTGATTAAAAATAGTGAAATCAGGCCAATACAGAATTAATCTCAGATGGTTTCATAGCAGTTATGGAAAAAAGCAAACTTTGTAAATGTTTCAAAAGAATACATTTTTAATGAACAGTGTTGATCCTGGCTACTGTGTGTTTTTAGGAAAGAAAGGAAAACAGTTCCTGTTTTGAAAATAAAAGCTGTGATTTTCACCAGTAACCATAACTGAAGATTCTGCCACAGCAACTACACTTTATAACCTGTGGGGAGTAACTCCAGACCCTAAATGTGACGATGAACTTAAAATAATTTTTTCTGACACAGACTTTGGTGTTTCCTTACCTGTGGAGCAGAGCACTGGCATGCAACTGCTGCTGCAGCGTCTCTGCTTTTTGTAACATAAAAACATAAACACGGAACATAAACTAAATAAATAAATACAATATTCCAACTTTGCTGTTTTAAATCTCAAAAAAATTGGTTTGATGAGGTGTTTATCCCTCAGCCTCCAGCTCAGGTCCATGTTTGATTTAACCAATTTAAATTTATATTTTTATAAAGGTTAGCTACATTTATCAATGAATTTGATTGATAATGGTCTAAACCCCAGATATTCAACATAAGTAGCTGGATTTTAAGAAGAAATAGCGATTATTCAAATTCAAAAATACTTTATTAATCCCAAAAGGAAATTAAATTGTGATGGAAATTATGATGTATCATTTAAAGTTAACTGAAAATAAGAGCAGGACAGTGGGTTTATCTGGGAGGCATCTGAAACATAACATAAATATTTAGGTTTTAGCACCCTACCATAACAATACTTGCTTCAGGATTCATCCTGAAACTAAAAATGAGGACAGTTTTCTCCGTTAAATTTCTACCTGCTTTTTCTTATTTGGATCCAATTCCTAAAGGTGGAAATGCATGGAGGAGAAAAACTCCAGAAAACTGCCATCGATCCAGCGGTGGAAACATCTGGAGTTGACGGAAATATGGATGGATCTAAATACAGAATAAACACAGAATAAAACTTGTTGGAGGCTAGAAAGTACTTTAGAGTGTGGCGGAGATTCGTCTTTCAGCATAAACACACTGACAAAGCTACTATGGAATGGTTCAGATTATCACACATTCTTGTGTTAGAATGGTCCAGACACAGGCCAGACCTAAATCCAACTGAGAGTCTATGGTAAGACTTTAAAATATATTTTTACAGACAATCTTCATCCAATCAGATGGAGCTTGACATAAATGGAAGAGAAAAATGGACAGAAATGTCAGTCTCTAGATGTGCAAAGACTTTTTTCATTTTACAAAATGCGGTTTTACCAAGGGTGCTGAATATATATGTATATCCTTTTTGAAATTTCTATAGCAAGAAATTTTAAAACCATAATTTTCCTTCAGCTTCACAGTTATGTGCTACTTTGTGTTCACAATAAAATACATTCAAGTTAGATTCTGTAACATGATGAAAAAAATCTTTAAGGCTGGTAAATACATTTAAACAGCACTGCAACTCATCACGGCCTAATTTCCGGACAGCGCCTCCATAGTAACCGGAACATTTTCCCTGTTTGTAAAGCTATAGCTCATTCTTAGGGAATGTTTAATGATGGATTAGCTTCTACACTGAAATTACTTGATGCAATAAAGCGGCAAATGTTTTACATGACACCGGGATTCTTCTGGAGCACGCACTGTAAACAATTCAACTCTAAACAAGTTGTGACCGTATTGCAGGTCTTGTTCCACTGCTGCAATGGCCACCTGTTCCATGTTTTCTCTCAAGATGTCACTCTGGGATTTCCGATTGAGACCTTTTGCAAATTGACTTGAACCACTGCCTCAAAATCCTTACTCCCCCCCAATACCCCCCACCCTCCACCCCCACCCCCTCACTGCAGGCCAGTTACCGTAGTTGTCGTGTACGTGGAAATAAAAAGCATTCATGCGCCTTATGTCCAAGCACAACATCTCTGTTGCAAAGCGGATATTTCAGAAAGAAAAACTGCCATCTTGAGTTAGGATGCCAACGAAAAGTAGCTGCATGCTGCAGAATTATACACAGATTTACATCTTGGGGATAATGATAGCTGCATAAATTCCTCAAGTGCATGTCAGCGAACTGCTGTGTACAGCACTCTCTGCTACTGGCAGCATCTTTGGAAAGCTCCGTCTGTACAGAGCCTCCTGTGTGCACGAATCAGCTGTACATTTTAAAATTGTTCATGATTTTTAGGAATTAAACTGCATCAACAGACCTCTGCGAGAGGAGGGCAGGACCTTTAAATATATATCCCAGCTGGTTGAGATCTCCCTGTGAAGGACCAGCCCTAAAAGCTGATTGATGTGATGAGTGGTGTCTGGTTCTGAGTTATATGATATGTTATCTGTCTTCCAGTGGAGCATGTTCAAAGTGCATGAGCTAAAAGCATTTTAGTGGATAAAATAGCTCCCTTTCATATGTTATACTTTATAATTTAGCATCCAGCTTCTGCTTTTGGGTTTGTACAGGGCCGTCAGATGTTTACATCCCCTCATCATTGGCATCATTGTCTAAGAGAAATTGGGACAATGCATTTGAACCATTATCTTTTCATTCTGCAATAATGATGCAAACTATAACTTGTGAATTTTAAGCACAAGAAATGGGTCCATAAACTTGAATTTGATGTGGATTTCCTCAAATCTACTAAGCTTGAAACCTAAACACACAGTCTCAGATATACAAATAAAGTTACACTGCTTCGATTACTGGCGTGGATTAATCTTTTTCACCACAGGTCATAAATCATATATCAAGGAGGTGGAAAATTTGGGGAAGGCCATTCCAGAAGATTAATGTTTGCCTCCTTTATCCGTTTCAAAACCAGTTTTAATTTTTGTTTGAAATAATGAAATGGACACCATTGAAACCAGTGTTACTGCTTACAGCGAAGTGAGTTCATCAGAGCTAGATGGTAAAAACTTGGACATAATTGGATTTTCCAACAGGACAATAATTCCAATGACACATTAAAAATGATTTTAAAATAAATCAGGCTAATATGAAGCTTTTGGAATGGCTCTGACATCAGTCCTGGTTGGTCAAATATCCAACCAGTCATGCCGTAAGCTTGTTGATGTCTGCAGAAAGCGTGTTGACTCAAGGGAGATTTAACCAAATATCAGTGGGGTTGTATTTATATATTTGAGCTTGTCTGCATAATTTTCAATTCATGTTGATGACAGAAAATCTAGAATAAATTTAGATGTTTGCACTCTTTTATTAATTTAAGCTGTTTGTTGTCATCATAATTTTCCACTTACAGCTAATGAAAGCACATTTAATATTAGAATATTATATCAGACCAATAAAACAGAGAAATGTGAATACAGAAATGTGAGCTCAATGAAGAAGTATGTTTAATACCTGCTTAAAGGTTGTTATTTTCAGAAGGTACTTTTAATCTGACAAACAAGCCTCATCAGAACGCATATTTTAATTTATTAAATATGTATGAGTGTATGTGAACTTCTGACCAGTGATGTGTTTAGAGGCCTACAGATTCCACTTCTTACAGCAGGTACCCATACCACGTTTTGTCAAATGAGGCAAGTGTTGAGAAGTTGTTCCTGTGTCTATTTTGCTTTCCTTTTGTTCTCTGACTGGTATTGTATTGTAAGATGGCATATAGTTTTTTACACCTATAATTTCAAAATGTTGTATTGTGAGTAATGTATTTCAAATGAAATTAGATTAAAATGAAGGAACACTGACTGATTTGGCTTTGTTCGAGTGAGCTCAAGGGAGCACAACATATTGAATTTGTGTCAAGTCTTGAATGTTGGTTTGAATGCCTGGCAGAGAGCAGAAACACTGTTTACATGACCTTAAATCAGAAATGTTGTCCTCCTGTCTTTGCCTGGAAATGTTTTACCTCACTGTTAAATGTGTTGATAACAGTAGCTATGATCTACATTTTCATAATAAAAAAGGAGAATAATGGCTATTAAAGTTTTTTTTTTTTACTCACAACCTACATAACTCACATCCTGCTGTAGCTAAAAGCAAAAATCATACATTATTTATGTCAATATTCATATGCCTTCTGCTTTTTCTTACTGCATACTTAATCAAGGTGTGAGGATAATGCTTGAGGGATACTGTATTGCTTTAAGCCTCATGCTCTGTGTATTTGCCAAAGGTGGGGTCATATTTTCTCTTGAGGTGCCCTGTCAGACAACAACAGCAGTGTTATTGGTAAGGCTGTTTATCTGCTACAGGTGTTTAGACTTTGAAAAAGCACATAAAGTTTGATGCGGTGAGTAGGTGTTTAACTTGTGTAAATAGCATTCAGTATATCAGTGCTCACACTTCAGCATAATGTCCAACACATTTAAAGCTTTTATTTCCTATATATCCAAAACATTTTGTGATAGGGGTATCTCTATAAGAAACACTTGTGTTTATATGTACTAACATGTTATTTTACATTTTCAAACTTCAATGTAATTTTTTGGGAACAGAAAATAGTGCATAATTTTATATCCATCTGTCCATCTATTGTCTATATCCACTTACGCTTGCAGGGTCGCGTGGGCGCTGGTGCCTACCTCCAGCAGTCAATGAGCAAGAGGCCCATTGGCTGCATTAACCACACTTAAGAAACAGTTATAATTTTTGGACTGTGGGATGAAGCCAGAGTACCTGGAAACACATGCATTGGGGGGGAAACATGCAAACGTTATGTAGAAATACCTCAGGCTGGGATTCTAACTCAGAACCTCCTTTCTGCAAGGCAACAATGCACTGCCATGCATCCCATAAATTAAAACAGAAGGAAAATTATGCGATTTTCAAACTGTGTTACAAGCAAAATCTGAACAGTGTGGCATGCATTTTACTTCACCCCTCCATGTCAATAACAACCCCCTTTTATATACAGATGTAGTTACAGTTGCAAGCATTGAGAGGTATGTTCCTACCACATCTGGACACTGAATGTATTTGCCCAGGTCAGCTCAAGCTCTTGCTGACTGGATGGAGAGCATCTGTAAACAACAATCTCCAAGTAGTCCCACAGATTCCCAATTTCATTAGGGTCTTGACTTTGAATGGGCAATTTTAACACATGAATATGCTTGATCTAAATCATTCTACTGTGGCGCTGGCTGGGTATTCAAGGTTGTTGTCCTACTGGAAGGTGAACATTGTACATTAGGTCTTTAGTAGCCTCCAACAGGTTTTCTGTCAGGATTGTCCTGATCAACTCTGATCAACTCTGATTAGCTTCAGCGTCCCTGCAGAAGAAAAACCATCCCGCAGTATTATGCTGCCACCATTATGTTTCACAGTGGGGATGTCAAGGGCAACATGCAGTATTAGTTTCCCATCACGCATAGCATTTCTGGTCTTTCCTTACCAAAGCACCTTCCATTGGATGTTTGCAGTCCGATACATAATTTGTGCCAAACTGTAAATAGGACTTCTTATGCATTTCTTTCAACCACAGCTTCATTCTTGTCAGTCTTCCATGAAGGCCTCCATAAAAAATAAACATTTTGTAAAAAGATTCTCCCACCTGAGCTGTGGATCTCTGCACCACCTCCAGAGTTACCATGCGCCTCTTGGCTGCCTCTCTGATTAATGCTCTCATTGCTCCTCCTGTCAGTTCAGGTAGATGCCCATATCTTGGTAGGTTTGCTGTTGTGCCATAGTCTTTCCATTTTTGCATTAGGGTGTGTTACTTGGTTTTTATAATACTGTTTGTTAACTAATGTTCTCTACTAAACATGGCCTTCATAGAACAGCTGGATGTATATTGAAATTAAATTCCACACCACTGGACTACTAATTACTGGCGTTTTGAGGGCAGCTGTTTGCTTTAAATGTTATTTAGGGGTATCAACGTAAAGGAGGCTGAGTATTAATGCATACCACAATTTTAAAAAGGTTATTCCACACCTAAATGTTGATGTTTGTGGCTGAAACGTCACCAAAATGTTCAAGGTACCGTAGGTCTGTCCAAGGAGAAACAATCAGTGCTGCTTCTACTTTTTCCTCACAGCAAGAAGGTTCTTGGTTCAGACCTCATCTAGGCCCTGTCTGTGTGGAGTTTCCATGCTCTCCTATGTGTAGGATTTCTCCAAGTACTTTTGTTGTTTTTCCAAAAACATGCATGTCAGTTTCATTGGTGTTTCTAAATTGCCCCTAGGTCTGTGTGTGTGTGTGTGGATGCCTGTG
Source organism: Girardinichthys multiradiatus (assembly GCF_021462225.1). Classification (NCBI taxonomy): domain Eukaryota; kingdom Metazoa; phylum Chordata; class Actinopteri; order Cyprinodontiformes; family Goodeidae; genus Girardinichthys; species Girardinichthys multiradiatus. The sequence continues at coordinate 3,166,090 of NC_061795.1, read as the reverse complement.
TTTCTGTCTTGGCCTTTTTATGACCTGTCTAGGGTGAATCTCGCCTCTTGCCAGTGGACAGCTGAGATAGCCACCATTCTGAGCAGGGTTTAACTGGTAAGGACAGACTAGAGAGGGATGATTCTTAGAATATATAAAGTCTAACTTTACCTTTACTCATTATAGTAAAAAACATTCAAAAACTAGAAATAAATAATTTTATATATTCTTTCATCTGTGCTTGGGATTTAAGCTTGCTTTAAATACCTGGAAAACTCATTTTAAAAATGACTGAAAAATCCAAACACTGTTTGCAAAATTATTGCTCAAAAAGGGGCCTCAGATTATCAGACTGTCTCAATAAACAATATTATGAAACACGTTTACAAGTTTTTACAATATAAGCAGAAATCAAGAAAGGTTTGTTGAGGTGAAATAATGCTATCACTGATATTCTTGTGGCCTCAACCTCTCCCAGTCCGGATGTCATGAGAAAGAACAGATGAAGAGCAGGAAATTAAGATTAACGCAAGTTTAATTTAGAAGAACATAACTCCAATGATTTCTAATGCAAAAGGAATATACTAAATAACACGAAGAAAGAAAATTACATAAAGAAAAGAAAATTTACATAAGAGAGAGATTGCAGATTTTCAGCAAAGCATGGCTGTCTTTACCCAGATGTCTCTGTCATTACAAGTTTCAGGTACATCTTTATACAGTTGACTTCAAAGCTTACTGACTGTTCCTTCCCTTTTTCCGTCAGGTGTTGTAAATCAGCCAAGCTTCCTTGTGGCATCTATACCACGGCCAAAAGTTGACATTTATTTGACTTTATTGTCCCTACAGCCAGCTTTTACGCCTTGCAGCTGCCGAGACCCTTCTAACCTCTGTTTCACCCTGACCCCTGCTGTGATCTGTACTCTCTCCCCAAGGCTCACTCATGTTACATCTCAGTTTAATGTTCTCACATGCAAACTAAACTAATAGCATGAAATTACATGATTTTAATTCTCAACAGGTTATATTTGGAATATTGTATGAAAACACTGTTAGGTGTGGTATCATAACTCCATAATTCCAATAGTTTTGTGTATTGTTTTAGATTCAGAGTTGTATTTTATCATTTTCTGTGCTGGTGTAGCTAAGCAGAGTTTAGTAACAACTAACTGTAGGGTTTATTAACACCAGCCGCAACTTCTCTTAAAGAAAACATACAGCAACTGAATTATGCTATTTTGTTCCAAATATTTAACTGGATCAAAAAAAAACTTACAAAGACAACCAAGGACTCATTATCACTCTGCATAATTATATGTATTTCAGCAGCGTTTCAAAACTGAGAAAACTCACTTTAATTTTGCAAAACATTCAGATTTAAGGTTCCGTAAAATCCAGATCGATTAAGATAACTGACATTTTTCACAGAAGACATTTTTACTTTTCACAGCATGAAATTCAAAAATGGCTAAGTTCCTTTCAGTCCACCAGAAAACCTTGATAATAAAGCAGCAGGACATTCTCCTAAGTAGAACTTAGACGTCAATAAAACTGCTATGTATTTCCTGCCAATACATATCTAACTGTGTGCTGTGGAAAGGCTGTGATATTTAGGGAGATCCTGATAAGCAGAATTTAAAAAAGAACTGGCTATGTAAGAGATGTAGAGTTTAACTATTTAACACAAAAAACACTGGAACCCAGCACAAATGAGGAAAAGCATAATCTTGGATTATTTAGCCTTTTTTAAAAGCCTATACATACTCCATAGAAATAAAGAAATTTGTTCTGTATCCCAGGGATACAAGGACAATTCAGTTCTTGCAGTCATTAAGTCTCTCCAGCCACAACATCATTTGGGCACCATTTTTTTCTTCTGTGGTGTCCGACTTTTGTTCAAACAGAAGTTAGGACAGGTTTGCTTTACCTCCGTCAGTGCATCATCTTGGGATTTATTGACTTTATGAAGTCTAACAACCAGCAGGGTTAGCTAAATGTTAAGCTCAATCGCAAGACTAACTACAATTTGCAAAAAAAAAAAAAAAAAAACTACGTATTTCTCTGCATTTTGTACATTCAAACACTGTAGCAATATTTCCATGCACACCACTTTGTATTACTCAATAAATGTGCTGCAAACTGTCAGAAGTGCAAAAGATCACCACTTTCATCTTTTTCAGCCAACCCATAAGGACGCAGTATTCGGGCACAAATAAGGTGTGATCTTTCTTAAATACATTTTTGGCAAGTGTACACTTATGTCCTTTCATAAGTTGCAAATATGTTATTCCAAAAACCCACCATTTTTTAGATTTTTGCAAATTGTCTGCAAACATTTTTCTCCCCCATCTTTGCTAGTAAAGGATGTTATTGATGACATACCAGCCCTTCTAATCCTTATACAAAGAGTAATATTTCAACAATTGATGTCATGATTCAGAATATTAACCCACTGTCATGGAAAAAGACAAGAATAGCATGGAAGAAAGATCGAAATGAAATGTTTTCAAGGCAGATTTGGCAGCGCTGCTTAGAAAGTATTCTTGCTTCATCTATCTGCATTAGACAGTGTCTAATACAATTCAATGTCCTACATCACCTGCATTACTCCAAATGAAGTCTAGCACCTTCTCCTCATGTTGGCAACTTTGGCATCTTTCCTCCAGAGGTCAGTCTGGCTAAAGCAATAACGTTTGCCTCATTAATGGTTTGTAGACTCATTCTTCTCAAGTGGGAATCTAACAAACCCCCTGCTTTTGGTAGTTGGATCAAAAAGCTGCAGTCTTGCTAAAAACTAAGATACAGTAGAAATGAATGTCATGAAAAATCTACAGAGACCTAGTTGTCATTCAGTGAGTATGAAAAAACATAGAAATTTCATAAAATTATACAGGCTTCTTATGTGTAACCTTGCTTAACTTAGCGGTTCCTACACACATCCGTGCAATATGGAGTTATCTTCCCTCCACCCACCCCTATTTTTATTTTCTCTTTTCTTCTTCCTCTTTCTTTCTCAGTTCATACAAACGAAGGCAGTTCTGAAAGTGGAAAGCAGATGTTTGACAAGATCCAAAGTTCTACTTCTATGTTGAAACATTTATTTTACAAGTCGTATCAGCATTCCAGATGTCTCCTTAAGTTGTCAGTCAACTGTGTTTTCTTTTGTTGTTGTTTCTGAGAATAGTTCGAGAAATTTTTTTTGCATTCTTTTTGTTGTATTTTATATTGAAAAATAATATAAATAAACTGCACGGTGGTGCAGTTGGTAGCACTGTTGCCTTGCAGCAAGAAGGTCCTGGGTTCAATTCCCAGCCTGGGGTCTTTCTGCAAGGAGTTTGCATGTTCTCCCTGTGCATGTGTGGGTTCTCACCGGGTACTCCGGCTTCCTCCCACAGTCCAAAGACATGCTTGTTAGGTTAATTGGTCACTCTAAATTGCCCTTATGTGTATGAATGAATGTGTGTGGTGGTGTATGAATGAATGTGTGTGGTTGTTTGTCTGTTGCCCTGTGATGGACTGGTGACCTGTCCAGGGTGTACCCTGCCTCTCGCCCATAGACTGCTGGAGATAGGCACCTGCTCCCCCGCGACCCACTATTGAATAAGCAGTAGAAAATGACTGACTGACATGACTGACTGACTGAATATAAAGTTTAAAAAGTAAAAAATGTCATGTCATGTTGATTTGTGGTGTAAGGCAAATGCACCTTTCAAGTCATTCAGCCATGACCTACACCTTCTGTTGTAAAAAAGGGTTTTAATGATATGTAAAAAGACTAAAATAAATAAACCGTTTTTTTACATTAGCTTAATCACACTGAAAATAGTTTTAACTATCCCCTCCTTGAACTGCGCCCTTAACATGGTGGAGGGGTTTGAGTGCTCGAATGATCTCAGAGGCTATGTTGTCTGGCGCTTAAATGCCCCTGGTAGGGTCTCCCATGGCAAACAGGCTCTGGGTGACGGCTCAGACAAAGAGCGGTTCAAGACACCTTCATGAAGACCACACAATCAAAACACGTGATGTCACCCGGTACAGCAGACCCGGGGTCCCACCCTGGAGCCAGGCCTGGGGTCGGGACTCATCGGAGAGTGCCTGGTGGTCTGGTTGCTCCTCACGGGTCCCGGCCGTGCTAAGCCCGAACTAGAGACGCGAGGCCATCTTCCAGTGGGCCCACCACCTGCAGGGGAACAATGAGGGAACGGTGCAAAGAATATCGGGCAACGGACGAAGGTGGAGGCCTCGGCGGGCCGATCTCTATGGACCTAGTCTAGCATCTGCTCAGTCCTGCCGTCACGCATATCCTGGTGGAAGCAGAGGCTGGGGACCTGGGGTTTGACTCTTTCATCGCCCAGGCTGAAGTCACCGAGGTGGTTAAAAAGCTCCACGGTGCCAAGGCTTTGGGGGTTGGATAAGATCCACCCTGAGTACCTCAAGTCTCTGGATGCTGAGGGGCTGTCCTGGTTGACATGCCTCTTCAACATTGCGTGGCAGTCGGGGACAGTGCCTCTGGACTGGCAGACCGGGATGGTGGTCTCCTTCATAAGAAGGGTGACTGGAGGGTGTGTTCCAACTACAGGGGGATCACACTCCTCAGCCTCCCTGGTAAGGCCTATGCCAAGGTATTTGAGAGGAGAGTCTGGCCGATAGTCGAACCCAGGCTTCAGGAGAAGCAGTGTGATTTTCGTCTCCGGTCCTGTTCATAACTTTTATGGACAGGATTTTTTGTCGCAGCCAAGGACCAGAGGGGTCTGGTTTAGGGACCAGTGGATTTCGTCTCTTCTTTTTACAGATGACGTGGTCCTGCTGGCCCCCCAAGGCCAAGACCTACAGCATATACTGGGGCTGTTCGCAGTGTGAACTGGCTGGGATGAAGATCAGCTCCTCCAAGTCCGAAGGCCTGGTTCTCAACCGGAAAACGATGGCTTGTCCTCTTCAGGTTGGAGGGGAGTTCCTGCCTCAAGTGGAGGAGTTTATGTATCTCGGGGTCTTGTTCACGAGTGGGGGAAGAATGGAGCGGGAGATCGAGAGACGGATCGGTCCGGCTGCTGCAGTAATGGGGACGCTGTGCCGGTCAGTTGTGGTGAAGAGAGAGCTGAGCCGAAAAGCGAAGCTCTCGATTTACTGGTCGGTCAATGTTCCTACCCTCACCTATGGCCATGAACTTTGGATCATGACCGAAAGAACGAGATCCCGGATACAAGCGGCTGAATTGAGCTTCCTCCGTACGGTGGCCGGGCACTCCCTTAGAAATAGGGTGAGGAGCTCGGCCATCCGGGAGGGGCTCAGAGCAGAGCCGCTACTCCTCCACATTGAGAGGAGCCGGTTGAGGTGGCTCAGGCATCTATACCGGATTCCTATTCCTCGGGAGGTGTTCCAGGCACGTCCCACCAGTAGGAGGCCCAGGGGACGACCCAGGACACGCTGGGGGGACTATGTCTTTCGGCTGGTCTGGGAATGCCTTGGGCTCCCCCCGGAGGAGCTGGAGGAGGTGTCTGGGGAGAGGGACGTCTGGGCGTCTCTGCTGAGTCTGCTGCCCCCACGACCCGGTCTCGGATAAAGCGGAAGACGACGAGCATGAGTTTTATAAAACAATTGAAATAGTTACAAAACTACATTACATTTTAAATAGAGTGACTTCTAACTGTAGCCAGTGACATTTTTAAAGCAACATACCCAACTTTGTTGGGCGATGTTTTTAACAAAAGGTTATGTTGTTATTGTGAATCTGCAAAAATACTCCTGAAACAACTGTTTCAATTATTTGAGTTTGAGTTGAGTGACAGAGAAAGAACCTACTGTCTCTACACAGAAACAAATTTAACCCTGATGGGATGTTCTGTTTCCTTTGTTTCCTTTTTGTGCTTATATACTGAACAAAAATGTCTCGTTGGATTATCGTGTCTCATATTTTAGTTCCAACACTTTTCTTCCACCATTATCATTTTTGTTGAGATGATAAAAACATACAGAGGGATATGTAGCTGCACTGATATTAGCTGAAAATGAAAAAAAGAAATACAAGGGTTGGACAATGAAACTGAAAGACCTGTCATTTTAGTGTGGGAGGTTTCATGGCTAAATTGGACCAGCCTGGTAGCCAGTCTTCATTGATTGCGCATTGCACCAGTAAGAGCAGAGTGTGAAGGTTCAATTAGCAGGGTAAGAGCACAGTTTTGCTCAAAATATTGAAATGCACACAACATTATGGGTGACATACCAGAGTTCAAAAGAGGACAAATTGTTGGTGCACGTCTTGCTGGCACATCTGTGACCAAGACAGCAAGTCTTTGTGATGTATCAAGAGCCACGGTATCCAGGGTAATGTCAGCATACCACCAAGAAGGACGAACCACATCCAACAGGATTAACTGTGGACGCAAGAGGAAGCTGTCTGAAAGGGATGTTTGGGTGCTAACCCGGATTGTATCCAAAAAACATAAAACCACGGCTGCCCAAATCACGGCAGAATTAAATGTGCACCTCAACTCTCCTGTTTCCACCAGAACTGTCCGTCAGGAGCTCCACAGGGTCAATATACACGGCCGGGCTGCTATAGCCAAACCTTTGGTTACTTGTGCCAATGCCAAACGTTGGTTTCAATGGTGCAAGGAGCACAAATCTTGGGCTGTGGACAATGTGAAACATGTATTGATCTCTGATGAGTCCACCTTTACTGTTTTCCCCACATCCGAGAGAGTTACGGTGTGGAGAAGCCCCAAAGAAGCGTACCACCCAGACTGTTGCATGCCCAGAGTGAAGCATGGGGGTGGATCAGTGATGGTTTGGGCTACCATATCATGGCATTCCCTTGGCCCAATACTTGTGCTAGATGGGCGCGTCACTGCCAAGGACTACCGAACCATTCTTGAGGACCATGTGCATCCAATGGTTCAAACATTGTATCCTGAAGGCGATGCCGTGTATCAGGATGACAATGCACCAATACACACAGCAAGACTGGTGAAAGATTGGTTTGATGAACATGAAAGTGAAGTTGAACATCTCCCATGGCCTGCACAGTCACCAGATCTAAATATTATTGAGCCACTTTGGGGTGTTTTGGAGGAGCGAGTCAGGAAACGTTTTCCTCCACCAGTATCACGTAGTGACCTGGCCACTATCCTGCAAGAAGAATGGCTTAAAATCCCTCTGACCACTGTGCAGGACTTTTATATGTCATTCCCAAGACGAATTGATGCTGTATTGGCCGCAAAAGGAGGCCCTACACCATACTAATAAATTATTGTGGTCTAAAACCAGGTGTTTCAGTTTCATTGTCCAACCCCTGTAATTACATTTGTATTTTCAGTGTTTATTACCTTCACTAAGGAGTTTATGTTTTTGTCACTGTCTGTCCGGTTGTAAAATATCTCAAAAAGTTATGAACAGATTAGGATACAATTTTCAGACAAGGTGCATATTAAAATAAGGAACAGATTATTCGTTTTTTGTGGTGATGCGGACCATCTGGATCCAGGAACTATTCGAAAGATTTTTCATCATTGCCAGATCATGGTGCAACAACTTGGACTTTCCAAACCTGTATGGCCATAAAGGGGCCAGAAGTCCTCCAGGGTATAGGTCATCAGTAGAGAAAAAAGCTGACATCCTTCAATGACCCTATTGCCTTGGCAGCGGTCAGCACTCTATGAGTGCTTTTCTAGTATGTATTTATAATGATAAACTTCACGTATGTTAGATGTTGGTAATTTGGTCTGACATTTCTACACTAACTATTTGTTATTATTGATATTGTATTGAACTGTATAAATTGTTTGATGTCATGTAGGTTGAGGCATTTATTGAACTCTGAGCTTTCTGACTCTCCCTGATGTTTCTTATCATCCTTTTGTACATTTTAGTGTTCCAACTAAACTAAACATAATTAAAGCTGACATGTTGGGAAACATTACTCTCTACAAAGGAGCATCATTAATGTATGTCTGAGACACAGGTGGACTGCTGAGTCTGAACTTGGCAGTGAACTGCATAGATAACAATGTTTTGCCTGTGTTTGCCTCTTTCATTCTTGGACAGAGCGAATTTTTCTCAGAAGGGTTGTAAAGTTTCTAGTGCACCAGGATGTTGAACGTCTACAAGGTTTTTCAAGACACTTGAGCCTTTCTTAGGTTGAGGGAAGAAGGTGTGTGTTTGGGTGTTAGTGGGTGATGCCCATGGTGCCATTTATGTGAGATAGTTGTAGTAAAATAAGAAGTAAATTTTCAGAGGTCCCAGTTTTACAGGAAGGTGTAACTCTATTAAATCATAAGTAAAACTACATTTCCTCAACTGCCTCACCTTCTTTTGTCCAAGTTGTCCAGTGGTTCTGTTCCCAAATTGTTCAGACAGCTGCAGCAATGTGGAGATGTGAGGGAGTTTTCATAGCGCTGACAGTCATTTATTTATTTTAAGATTTGTTCTGCAGCACTAGTGGCCTTTGTCATTATTCTTGAAAGTTGGCAGATGGGAAATGGGGTGAAGAGAGGGGGAAGACATGCAGCACAGGTTGCCGTGGCCAGGACTCAATCCACGGGATGGCCATGTCGAGGGCCGGAGTCTCTCTATACATGTGCCGCTTGCTCTACCGCTACACCAGCGCCACGACTGTACACAGTCCTTTATAGGTTTCTCTGGGATTGTTGACATTTATGAAAATTTTTGAGCTTGGGACAAGCCTTTCTTTTCAGAATAAGGGAATTGGAATATCAAATAGTCCAATTTAGTTTCTATTTTCTCTTTGGTCATTGAGTAAGGCTCAAATTGGACTTTAAACTACAGGGTTTGGACAATGAAAGTGAAACACCTGGTTTTAGACCACAATAATTTATTAGTATGGTGTAGGGCCTCCTTTTGCAGCCAATACAGCGTCAATTCGTTTTGGGAATGACATATACAAGTCCTGCACAGTGGTCAGAGGGATTTTAAGCCATTCTTCTTGCAGGATAGTGGCCAGGTCACTACGTGATACTGGTGGAGGAAAACGTTTCCTGACTCGCTCCTCCAAAACACCCCAAAGTGGCTCAATAATATTTAGATCTGGTGACTGTGCAGGCCATGGGAGATGTTCAACTTCACTTTCATGTTCATCAAACCAATCTTTCACCAGTCTTGCTGTGTGTATTGGCGCATTGTCATCCTGATACACGGCACCGCCTTCAGGATACAATGTTTGAACCATTAGATGCACATGGTCCTCAAGAATGGTTCGGTAGTCCTTGGCAGTGATGCACCCATCTAGCACAAGTATTGGGCCAAGTATGGCAGCCCAAATCATCACTGATCCACCCCCATGCTTCACTCTGGGCATGCAACAGTCTGGGTGGTATGCTTCTTTGGGGCTTCTCCACACCATAACTCTCCCGGATGTGGGGAAAACAGTAAAGGTGGACTCATCAGAGATCAATACATGTTTCACATTGTCCACAGCCCAAGATTTGCGCTCCTTGCACCATTGAAACCGACGTTTGGCATTGGCATGAGTGACCAAAGGTTTGGCTATAGCAGCCCGGTCGTGTATATTGACCCTGTGGAGCTCACGATGGACAGTTCTGGTGGAAACAGGAGATTTGAGGTGCACATTTAATTCTGCCGTGATTTGGGCAGCCGTGGTTTTATGCTTTTTTGGATACAATCTGGGTTAGCACCCGAACATCCCTTTTAGACAGCTTCCTCTTGTGTCCACAGTTAATCCTGTTGGATGTGGTTCGTCCTTCTTGGTGGTATGCTGACATTACCCTGGATACCGTGGCTCTTGATACATCACAAAGACTTTCTGTCTTGGTCACAGATGCGCCAGCAAGACGTGCACCAACAATTTGTCCTCTTTTGAACTCTGGTATGTCACCCATAATGTTGTGTGCATTTCAATATTTTGAGCAAAACTGTGCTCTTACCCTGCTAATTGAACCTTCACACTCTGCTCTTACTGGTGCAATGTGCAATCGATGAAGACTGGCTACCAGGCTGGTCCAATTTAGCCATGAAACCTCCCACACTAAAATGACAGGTGTTTCAGTTCATTGTCCAACCCCTGTATATATGTGGCCAGATACATATAATGTGTCTTGCAGTTTTTTTTTTTATCATGTTAGCGTAATATAATTTTGACATAAAAATTTTTATAATATAAAACAAAAAAACACGTACTTCCTTAAAGTGTTGAATAGCAATTTAATACTTTTCACTCAAGTGTGATGACAGCTTAGCAACCCTATATCTGATTAAAAATTGGCCACAGCTTTTGCAGGTTCCAGACCAACAAGATAAATCTTCCAGGATATTTCAGTTTATTTATACAGTAAATGTTTGAGTTTGTCAAGTAAAGTACAGTTTTTCGGAACATTTGTTTTCTCAACTGTATATAATAAAATAATAATTATTATTATAAACAATGATTATATACAGGGGTTGGACAATGAAACTGAAACACCTGGTTGTAGACCACAATAATTTATTAGTATGGTGTACGGCCTCCTTTTGCGGCCAATACAGTGTCAATTCGTCTTGGGAATGACATATACAAGTCCTGCACAGTGGTCAGAGGGATTTTAAGCCATTCTTCTTGCAGGATAGTGGCCAGGTTACTACGTGATACTGGTGGAAGAAAACGTTTCCTGACTCGCTCCTCCAAAACACCCCAAAGTGGCTCAATAATATGTAGATCTGGTGACTGTGCAGGCCATGGGAGATGTTCAACTTCACTTTCATGTTCATCAAACCAATCTTTCACCAGTCGTGCTGTGTATATTGGTGCATTGTCATCCTGATACACGGCGCCGCCTTCAGGATACAATGTTTGAACCATTGGACGCACATGGTCCTCAAGAATGGTTCGGTAGTCCTTGGCAGTGACGCGCCCATCTAGCACAAGTATTGGGCCAAGGGAATGCCATGATATGGCAGCCCAAACCATCAGTGATCCACCCCCATGCTTCACTCTGGGCATGCAACAGTCTGGGTGGTATGCTTCTTTGGGGCTTCTCCACACCATAACTCTCCCGGATGTGGGGAAAACAGTAAAGGTGGACTCATCAGAGAACAATACATGTTTCACATTGTCCACAGCCCAAGATTTGCGCTCCTTGCACCATTGAAACCGACGTTTGGCATTGGCATGAGTGACCAAAGGTTTGGCTATAGCAGCCCGGCCGTGTATATTGACCCTGTGGAGCTCCCGACGGACAGTTCTGGTGGAAACAGGAGTTGAGGTGCACATTTAATTCTGCCGTGATTTGGGCAGCCGTGGTTTTATGTTTTTTGGATACAATCCGGGTTAGCACCCGAACATCCTTTTCAGACAGCTTCCTCTTGCGTCCACAGTTAATCCTATTGGATGTGGTTCGTCCTTCTTGGTGGTATGCTGACATTACCCTGGATACCGTGGCTCTTGATACATCACAAAGACTTGCTGTCTTGGTCACAGATGCGCCAGCAAGACGTGCACCAACAATTTGTCCTCTTTTGAACTCTGGTATGTCACCCATAATGTTGTGTGCATTTCAATATTTTGAGCAAAACTGTGCTCTTACCCTGATAATTGAACCTTCACACTCTGCTCTTACTGGTGCAATGTGCAATCAATGAAGACTGGCTACTAGGCTGGTCCAATTTAGCCATGAAACCTCCCACACTAAAATGACAGGTGTTTCAGTTTCATTGTCCAACCCCTGTATATTAGTGTTATTATTAAACATTCATATTTGCTTTATTATTTTATTTAACTATCTTTCTTCCGTTGGAAAGAATTGAATGAAAGGATGAATTAATGTCCCCGGTGCATTTTTGTGTATGGAAAGAGAGGCTACAATAAAAATATTAATAATAATATAATAATAATTCTGAGCTTTACTCGCTTTTTTAATCATATTGATATGTTTCTAAACACAACTGCATGTTACATGTGAAACCCCGGTGCTGTGAATGGCACAGCATCATTTCCAATACAAGCTCAAACCAAATAACCTCTGGTAATTTACCACACTAGGCATTAATTGAGGTCAGCCTAAAATAAAAAGAAACACATTTTACTTGAAAACACAAGTTGAAAAGAGAAACAATATGAATTGGTTTCATGCTTAATTATACCTACTTTTGATAATGGAGAGCCTTTACACTGAGCCACTTCTGAGCCCTTGACAGTTTCGTTCCAGTCTTCCCTGCCTCTTTCCATCTTCTCTCCTTCAAAGTCATCCAGAACCAAACTGGAAAGTGGGCTACATAAAAACTGCTCCTGCAAACCATAATGAATGCACACTACAGAGTCAGGTAACAAATAAAAAAAGAAAAGAAAAACAACATGCCTTTTAAGTGAAACTGCCCATGTACAGCATGAAGATATTGGCTAATCAATAATTGTGGATGCCACAGTGCTAGCAGCACATCTGTGCTCCAGAGGGAAACACCCCTGATATTTTGCTGAAATGTGGAGTTTCTCATTTGCCTTTTGATCCAACCTGCTCTCTTGTCTCTTTCAGTTCCTTTCTGTGGAGGGATTTTAATTCTTCCACATTTACTCTCCGCCTTCTGAGAAGCTGCAGCAAATCAAAGGAACGATAAGCGTAGCCTGTTTGAGTTCTTCCAAAGAAGTGGGACCTCATTTCTTGTGGTGCAGACACAGCACGCCGTCAGTGCACCATCAGAGTCTATCAATAGCATTTGATTGGGTCTATTATGTGCTGTGTCGTTCATGGAGCTCATAGAACCCAGTCCTACACGATCAAGATGTACAGGCTGAGGTGGACCAAACGGTGGCATTTTAAAGGGGTTAAAAACAAGTTCTAAAATACAAGGAATTAAAAGTACTGAAGGTGAAAAAAAAAAGAACAGCAGGTAAAATGAGGCAGGTGCACTAGATGAATGACTCATAATAACCAGGCCAGCAACCTGTGATTGTGTCTACCGGTGATGGAGCGGCCCCTCAGTGTTTGGCGGCTCTAGGCTTGATGAAAAGACAGTCACAATGGGTGCCGAGATGCCTGAGCCAGCCAGAGCCACTGGGTATTGAACCGCCCTCTGATGAGAAATGAAAGGGATGTATTCTTAACTGCCAACACTGCGATGAAAATGGGTGAGGATGAAAGCGCATCAGCCGTTCAATCATCATTTTGGCCAGATGGGATAAAAGTTGTTGTGTACAGCTACATTTTCCAAGGTGCAGATTGTCATACATGGTAGAAAACAGCAGTTCTCAAAAGTCTGTACCGCCACGTTAAAATGTCGGTTTTATCTGTATTATTTATTATTTAAATCATCTAAATTCGATAGATTATTTGAGAACTTATTCCACAAATAATGTGATATTTATTCTGAAATTCAAGTGAATACAAAACACAATTATTAGAGTAAAAAAAGCATACAAAATAAAGAGTCAACCTGGTGGAGGCAACCCCTTAGGATTCAATTTCCACCTTGCTGCTGTCAGTTATAGGAAATCTGATAACCCATACATAAGCTGTCCTTGGATGATTTTCTTCATATTTACTCGTTTGCAAATTGCCTGTACTTGTATAGTGCTTTATCTAGTCCAAGGACCCTAAAAGGCTTTACACTAGAATCAGCCATCTACCCAGTCATTCACACATTTACAAACTGACAGTGGTAAGCTACATTGTAGCCACAGCTGTCCTGGGCCAGACTGACAGCAGCGAAGCTGCCATACCATCGGCGCCACCGTGCCCTCTGACCACCATCAGCAGGCAAAGAGGGTTAAGTGTCTTGCCCAAGACACAACAACTGAGAAGGACGGAGCTAGAGTTCAAATCTGCAACCCACCAGTTACAGGATGGCGAGTTTGGATGTGGAGTCCATCCTGTAACCTATAACTCTGGGCGGACTTTGGCTATAAATGTACTGTCCAAAATTGTGAATTCCCTGCTCAATAATCACTGGAAACCTTTTTATTTACTATGACAGTAACCAAACACTTGCTGTTCTCTGTCTACTTTCACCATTCATCTTTTGCGATGGGCTCCAAGGGTTTGAGCTTAGAAGACCTCTTTTCCACACCTTTATATTTATCAGATAAATACTTAATGAAGTTTAGACGAATATTCAGAATGAAAGACTCGCCTTCACTGCCTCCACCTCCCAATGACTCTTCTGTGCGTCTCCCGGCCTTCCAGTCAGCATCCTGTCCGCCTGATTCTCCATCTAATCACCTTCGACATCTTGCTTTTAAAGGACCTTCAGCCATGTTCATCTTCGCTTGTCAGCTGAGCTCATTTACGACTCCAACGCCCCCTCGCACTGTTTGTAACAGACTCATAATCCTTCCTTCCCTACCGCTCGTAGGAGCATTTGCTTCGCCTTTATGGCTCATTTCTTCCTTGTCTCAGCTCTGGGCAAGTGGAAAGCGCATCAAGAACTCCTACACTTCTCCTGCTAAGCGTCGTCGAGGTAGCTCTGCCTCCTCACCGGCTCTCACCGCTGCGTCACCCGACCTGGTTTCTCCAGCAGTTTCTCCTTTCATCTTCATCCCACAAACCAACCATCATACATCTTCCGTGCTTCATTCATCTCGTTCATGGATTCTCTCCAGCGCTCCACGTCATCCCTTACTCGCCTGCGCTGTGAGTTTGCCACCATCTCTGCTATGCCAGCACTACATCTTTCCTGCTCCATCGTCGCTGCCTGCTCCTCGGCTCCTCCCACCGGCGTTCGCCCTTGATAGCGCCCGGCCTAGCTCATCTCTTGATGAGATGTATCACTCCACTCGCTCTTCTCTATTTTTATTTTTTTTTATTCATTTGCTCTTCAAGCGTGTGGTGTTACCACCCCTCTTTTCATTCAGGTTGATCATTTACTCTCATGTATTCTACCATCTCGTTCAGGCTCAACTCTAAATCCTGCGGAGGCAGCTCTTTAATCTGGTTTCTCTCATTTTGCCATCTCCCAAGGCTGTCTAATGTATCTCTTCCTCTACTGCACCCTGCTGCCGGTCAGACATCTCGGAACTCCTCTGGTTCTTGGTCCCCAGAAGTGATCACACTCTCTAACACTGACTCTTAAAGGAACGACTCTCAATCAGCTTCTAACTTTCAGCTCTTTCATTCTAAATTAAGCAGAGGAATGATTAAAGAGATCAGCGCTGAGGCTCCTGTCATGGATCATTGCTGTGTGTGAAAGGTTGACAAAGAGCCCAGAAAGAAGGTCACATGTAGTTTCATATCCGGCACTCCAAAGCAATAGATGTGCACTCCCCTAGTGTTTATCAGTAGATTACGTGTCACCATTGCGGTGTCTGTCTGATAGGTTGCGTAGTAGCTGGTGTCCATTCTTAATGTACATGTGGTGTGGCATTCTAATCAAACAGTTATCGGCTACTCCACTTTAAAAAACCCAGTGCCCAGCCATGGGTCATTCATGTCAAACCTTGGGCATTTATCCCCGTATGCGTGTCGATGAGTATTCTTATCTTTATGGTATGAATGGCAAAAAAAAAAAAATCAGTTATGCATAATATTAATAAAGGTTATCCCTAACATTTCTTAGCATCCACTATTGGCGCTCACGGCCACCTCTAAGCATTTCAGAGTCGCCAGCTGCTTAGTTTCACCCAAGAATAAAATAAATTTAATACCTATCCATCCCTCATCGTCATCCTACATTTCTAACATGGCTGCTCGTTTTTCATCAGTATCTCAAGTCCTTCTCAGCCTTAGCTGCATCCACCCTCACTCAATCAAGAGCCTGCTTAGACTGATGTGTTCTTTCCACTGACAATTTATCATCATGCAAGCCACCTTCTGATTCCTGCGGCTTAGTTGGCCATCAGAGCACTCTTTGTTCTTCTCTTCCTTTTTTCCAGAACTTCTGCTCGGTCACAAACTGCCGGGCTTTCTGTTCCAGTCTCCTTTCGAACTGGAACGGTATCTCCTTCTCTTCCAGTGTCGTCGTTCGCTCAGCTGACTCGTTTTAAGTTTTACTGTCCGTAGCGTCCCGGTTTTAAAGATGGTCTCTTAGCGGATGGTTCACAATCCTTTGTTTGAAGAGCCTTGCATGTGATCACAAGATCTAAAAAATATGCAGAATGAAAATACCTTTAATAACTCAATCAACATGCTGCTTTTAACCTCCTTGCCTCATTACTTTACCATAAAAGACTTAGTTATCTTAAATTATTACAACCCTTTCGTCCTTGACAGTCTTTCCATTTAGTGCTTTTACCCCGTTTCGCCATATTTATTAAACATCTCACCTCCCTCCTATATTTCCCAGTACCATGAAATGAAATAAAAAACATAATATTTCAACTGTCTGTGACTTTTCATAGTTTATATTGAAACTAGTAAACCTTCGTATTGCGATTAGGTGTGCATAACGCACAAAAGAATATTGGCACCCTCTACTGAAAACAAAAATAATAAAAAATAAATAAATAAATAAATGAATAAATAAATTCAACCTTGTTCCCTTATCAACCAGGCGCTAAGAAACTATTCCCTGTTTCATATTCATCAGATCTATCTTTTCGCGTGATAATTGTGGAGCACACTTTCTCTCACACTGGGTTGGCACTGCTCCGTTCAGTGGTTTACAGCACCTCCCCAGACTATGCGTTTCAACATAAATACTAATTGTGCTACTGCTGCCTCTGGATAACAAATTTTTATGAAACAATTTATGAACAGTCAATATTAGTAAGGTCATTTACACGGACGTAGCTCAATCCGTGGAATTTTGGGGGTTTTCTCGGGGCAATCCGTTACTGATGTAAAGCCTCCTTCCTTTCCCAATTTGAATCCCCAGCTTTCCATGAGATCATCTCAACTCTATAGCTTGCTGCATCTGGGGCATTTCTGGAAGAAGCGCATCGCCGCTTTATCTGATTATGCAGCAGTGCTCGATCCCGTTAGGCAAAGCCACTCGTCCTCTAAGGCATTATGCCTTACCTCCGGTGCATCTTGGCAAGTCCTGCTCATCGTGTTTTAGGTTATTCTATTTAGTTCCTAGGTCTTCTGCCGTCTCTGCCCATCACTCTACTCCAATTACTCCTCTTAAAGTCCTATGGTTTGATTGAATCCATCTCTTTATCCTTGTTAATATCAACCCGAATTCTATTATTTATCAGGTTTAGCCGTTTCTACTTTCAAACCTTTTCCTTCGTATGCCCCCATTTCTCATGCCAGAAGGAGCCCCATGTCCATATCCTCGTTCCTGAAATATTTTAGGCAGGTCCTAGTTCAATGCATCATGCCCCCAGCCAGTTTTCAGGCCATTTCTTCAGAATAGGAACAGCCACTACTACAGCGACCCAAGGTTTCTCCTCAGCCGCTCTCCGGTCGTTGGTCTTTTTCATCCTTCTCCTTCTATGTTTGCCCAGATTTCCATTCTGTTCTATCTGCTCAATGTTTTCTCAATTCTCAGGTAACAGCTCCCTTCAATTCCTGGTGGTGACTGGCCTTTCTCCATCATTGGCTTTGTTCAATCGTCATGTTTCCATTTTGCAGGACTCTTCCTTCAGCACCTGTCAGTTGTGACTAATTTTCTCCATCACTCTAGCTCACATATGTTCTTCAAAAAGTACTTTTCTATTTGTTTCGTCTTTCTTTAATTGGAGGCCGATTATTCCTTGTCTTCTTAAGCTTCATTTAGATTAGGTTTATTCTCCGTCCTGCTTTCTGCCTTCACGTTTTATTTTCCAAACCCATTTAATAGATCTTTATTATAGCTTTATTTCATATCTTCATCTGCATTTCTTTCATGGCATTTTCAGCATGCCATAGTTTTCGAAATTTCTTCATCTTATTTTTCATTTATACTCCTTCTTCCCTTTAATTACCATGTCATTTCCTGCATTTATTCCTTAATTGCCCAATCTATCTATTCTTATGCTCAGCTGATCTGTTCATAGCTTTATTCCATATCTTTATATGTATATCCTCTGTGGAATATACACTTTATCATGCATTGCCATCATGGCATTTCTATCATCTTGCACTGCTCTCTAATCATATAATCATCATGCATTGCCCTCACGGCATATCTATCACCTTGCATTGCCCTCACGGCATATCTATCACCTTGCATTGCCCTCACGGCATATCTATCACCTTGCATTGCCATCACAGCAGATCTATTATCTGCTTTGCTTCCCTATTATTTTCCATGCTTTATAGGCTATTTACAAATTTATTTTCTCTGCTTTAATCCTACCCGCGGCTTTCCCTTCTCTCTTGCTTTCTTATTTCATTCTACTTCCTGATAGATGCCCCTCTAGTACTCAATTAGGCCTCGTCTCGGCCTTGGCCTTTATTTTGGGGGGAAGACATCTCTAAATCTAAACCTTACCAAATGATCATCTTAGCTCATGTCATTCTCAGCATTCATGTCTTCCTCCCAGGTCTGAGCGCCAAAGAAATAACCATGTAATCTCACATCATTAAAACCTTTCTAATTGCCATCCCTTTCTTTGTGAGTCTTTTCAGACTGAATTGCAAGTTAACCATTTATTTAGAACTTTTGTTTTGGGTCATTGTGCCAGAATTATCCAATGTAACCCTACTCCAAGTTTCTCTGCAGGCTGCCTGAGAATTCTGCTGTGGTCTTCTATTTTTATAATGCCATTTACTTTTTTTAAGTTGCGTATCCTTCTGAATGAAAAACACCTCCAAAGTATTATGTTCCCACTATCATACTTGGCTGTGAGAATGGTGTTCTTGGGTTTGAATTCTTGTTCTTTATTACACCAAGCAATTCAATCTTTGTTTAATCTGACTGCTAAAAAGAAGATCAGTCTTCAGTCTACTCAATCTCCAGATGAGATCTTGAAAAAGGCCAAGCAGGCTTTGATTACCTTACCTGGAGAAGAGGCTTCCTTCTTAGTCTACATCCATGCAATCGAGCAGTGTGCAGTGTCTGTTGGAAGGTTAATTTTGAGATGTTGCTTATGGCCCACATTCTTCTGGCTGTGTCAAGATTTGGGGGTGTTTGGGTCTTTGTTTGGGTTCTAATTATTCTTACTTCCAGTTTACGTTTTGGATCTTGTTTCTGTTTATTATTTTCCTGGCTATGCTTTAGTTTCTTGTGTTCTAGTTCACGTTCTGTACGTTATGTTTTCCCGATTAGTTTGTAACCTTGAATTTCTGTTTTGCTCCAGCCACGTTGTGTTCTCTCCAGTCTGTTTGCAATTAGCTTCATTTGGTCCACCTGTACCATGTTAATCAGTTTTGTTTTTCACCTGTGCCATGCTCCATTTATACACCTTCATTCTGTTCTTTCCTTGCGGAAACATTTCGGATCAGTTCCCTCTGTCACCTGCTCACGTTTGCCTGCCTCCACCTGAGAGTGAGTTTTTGTTCCGATCAAAATAAAACCTTTTACTCACAATTAAGGTGTCTAGCCGGCAGCATTCTGGGGTCTGGACTTTTTACTTTCTACCAGGTCAGCTGATAATTTCCACAATTTGGACCATTGGGTAGATTTTGAGCAATACTTCCTACTCTGATCAATCGAACCTAAAGCCGTTTAGATATGGAATAGTTTCCAGTGGCAGTTTTTGCCTGAATAGGGCACTCCTCCTTCTGCTGCCCCTTCACCAAATGAGTTTCTGGGGCGGGACAAAATGCATTGCAGTACAGTAAAAAACACTTTACCCAACCTATCTGTCCTCAGAAGCAAGCAGGGGTCACCTTCTCAACATATGGGCATGCCAACTCCCCAGTGTACATGGGAGAGGGAGAAAATATTTTGGCTTGATGAAACCAGACTTAAACATTTGGACGTCCAAAATGTATGTTTGGAACAAAGCAACACCTCACTTTACTGAAAGAACACTATATCCACAGTGAAACATGGTGTTGGCACCATGTATTGTTATTTCAATTCAATTCAGTTCTATTTATATAGTGCCAATTCACAACACATATCATCTCAAGGCACTTTACAAAGTCAATTCAATTGAATCGTACAGATTTTAAGTCAGGGACATACATTCCAATTAATCCTAACTATTACTTATACTAATACTTTAGTTTATTATTCAAATTGGTGAAGAATGTTTCTGACCAAGGAAACCCAGCAGATTGCATCACGTCAATGACTTGCAGCATTCACTCCACCTGGATGAGCATGTAGAGACAGTGGAAAGTCACTTGTATTGACTTTTCAGCAGTCCCTCATACTGAGCATGCATGTAGCGACAGTGGAGAGGAAAAACTCCCTTGTAACAGGAAGAAACCTCCAGTAGAACCAGGCTCAGTGTGAGCGGCCATCAGCCATGACTGACTGGGGGTTTGAGAGAACAGAGCAGAGACACAAAAAGAACACAGAAGCACTGATCCAGGAGTACTTTCTATAGGAAAGAAAAGTGAAACATTAATGGTTATAGCTCCTTTAGTGGCATAATCTAAGAGAGAAAGACAACTAAGCAGATGAACTCTGAGCCAGTTTTCAAGTCAAGAGGATGAAAGAGAGCACATACAGTTAGTCACAGTAGAAGCTCAGCCAGTAGCTATATCTAGGAGAAACAGCGTTAAACACTGAAAGACAGGGCCAAATGGATCATTTGTATAAGGAGAGCATTAAGTTGTTGGCAGCAGCTCAACCAATGTCCCCCTCCAGGAAGGTGCCACAGCTAAACACAGAGCCAGGTCAAATGTAGCTTCTAGGAAGAGAAAAAAACAGCGAGACAACATAGAGTTAAAAGCTGAAACAACAATAAATGATGCAAAATTGGAAAGTAGTATGAGAAGGTAGCAGAGAGTGAAAGTTGTCATTATATAGAATTAATAGTTCCAAATACCAATAATATTTACTCTACAACCTTCAGGTGTCTGCTAAGAAGCTGAAAAAGTCCAAGCAGGTGTTAAAATCACAAAAGAATTACTTCATGTTTGGAAAATGGAGTTTAAACAAAAATTCAGAATGAAAGACTCACCCTCGCCATCTCCACCGTCCAATGACTTCCCTGTGCGTCTCCCGGCCTTCCCATCAGCATCCTGTCCACCTGATTCATCATCCAATCACCTTCCGACGCCTGGTTTTTAAAGGACCTTTGGCTGTGTTCATCCTCGCTTGTCAGCTGAGCTCATTCCTCCTCCACCCCACGTCCACCATCTTCCTTCACATCTACTCCTGTCTTCCTCGCTCCCTTGCCGCCAATCCACCACCAGTGTCGGATCGGGGGGAAGACATCTCTAAATCTACGCCTTACAAATGTTCATCCTAGCTCATATCATTCACAGCATTCATGTCTTCCTCCCAGGTCCAAGTGCCATAGATATAATTATGTAATTTCACATCAATCAAACTTTTCTTATTGCCAACCCTCTCTTTGTGAGTCTTTTCAGTTTGAAATTAAAGTTCAGAATGATCTAGCCAGAGCCAGGGCCCACTAAAGAGGGCTGTAAACAAGAGATGTCCTCACAATCTGATAGTTTTAACTTTAGCAAGATAGTTTTTGCAAATATTGTTTAAAGATGTGGGATGCTGACAGTCTTCCTCCAAAGAAGACTAAATCTTAAATTTGACTCAAAAGCTGCTTCATCAAAGTATTAGTTTGAGCATGGACATACTGCTGAAAACAGATTTGTTTACATTTCATTTGAAATAAACAGGATAAAGTTACACTGAAGGTGGAAAACGTTTTGGAATGATTTATCAGGGTTTCATATTTTACATTTATAAAAAAAATAAACTAGCATTTTAATAGGGGTGTGTAGTTGCTGCAGCAGTGAAGCGCAACCACTGACTGCAGTGTGATGCAGACAACTTCAGAGATTCCTTTTATTTTCTTGCAGTGTTGAACACTATGTGTCTCTTTACCATATCCCTGTGGCATTTCCAGGATCTTCCTAAGGAAGCAGGATAAAGGAATGGAGCTACAAGAAGAGTTGAAGCTGTCTTTAGTCTCCTGTAGTGAATAGCCCCTACAGCGAATGAGTTTAATAGCTCCCAATTGTTTTGCTTCACAAAGGTATGACCCCTTCATTTCCTCCCGAGTCTTTTCCACCACCGTCCCGTCTGTGTCTCACTGCTGCCAGCAGGCAAAATTCGCCACTGGGAGAAGCGCTCCTACTTTTGCTCCATCTTTTCTTCCTCAATCCCCTAAAAGCCCTCACTTTCATATTTGTAATGCTTTTATCCAACTGGGAGCAGTGGAAGAAGTAATCAAAATAATTACCTAAGTCTCATTTCGTTTAACCGGAGACTTGTCTGTTTTCATGTGAGTCTTCAACCAGACAGAAGCAGGTTGCGTCTCGGGGACATTTTGTGGAACATCACACAGGCAGCAGCTGTCAAAACACGGGTGAAGCTGGAAAGCGCAGCGTTTGCCAGCAGGTTTATCACTTGGATTCTTAGATGAAAAATATGCAGCCACTTACCGAAACAAAAGCTTAAGAGACAAGGAATTATTTATTTTAATGTAGCATGGAGTTATTTTCACACATCAGGAGCTTTTACAGCAACATATACTCTGCCAACATTTTCTCTGGGTCGGGTTTGATATTGAGCTTCTTTAGCATATTATAACCACAAACGTCAATATATTGTAATGGTGTTTTATGCAGTAAACCAATAATCACATACTTGTAAAGTGGTAAGAAAATGAGTGGTTTTCAGGTTTTTGCAAATATAAATCTAAAAAGTTTGGCATGCATTTCTATTCAGCCCTCCAGAGCCAAGCTACAGTTCCCTGAGTCATTGAGATATGTCTCTGGCATCCTTGCACATCTACAGACTGACACTTTTGCCCATTTTATGTTGCAAATAATCTCAACCTCTGTCAAACTGGATGGACAGTGTCTGTGAAGAGCAGTTTGCATGTCTTACGTCAGATTCTGAATTTGATTTAGGTCTAGACTTTGATTGGGCCACTCTACAATTAAAATATGGCTTGCTTTAACTTTCATTTTAAATAAAGTTTATTTATATTGCACCACCTCAC
Organism: Girardinichthys multiradiatus; assembly: GCF_021462225.1. Taxonomy (NCBI): domain Eukaryota; kingdom Metazoa; phylum Chordata; class Actinopteri; order Cyprinodontiformes; family Goodeidae; genus Girardinichthys; species Girardinichthys multiradiatus. The sequence goes on along the minus strand of NC_061795.1, from coordinate 3,143,223 downwards.
AACAAATCTTATCTGAAGGCAGTATATAAGAAAACTAATTTATTTTTTTTCCATTTATACTGAAATGTACAATACATAAGCTACATATAAGTACAAAACAATCTTACGGACTTTGTAGATTGATGACACATTGTCTGATTAGATTTTAAACGTAATACAAGTCAGTCTAATTTCAATTTTAGTGCCAATTAGTCAAATGTATTCTACATGTAAGCCCAGAATTATTCAGAACCCTGCAGATTTAAATGTAAAATTGGTTTAATTCAATTGAAAAGTTAATTTGTGACAAGAAATGTGACATGGTTATCTCACAAGATTTTAAAACAATGTAAAAGCAATATGTATTTAGATAAATCTGAGTTTTTACAGTTTCTTAAAAAAATGGCATGTCGAAAATGATGTAAATCCTCCATGATCAGTAGAAAAATCTTTATTGGCATTAGAGTATTCAAAAAAATTTTTATGATTGATGATCATCTTTTTGCATGTTTCCAATGGTAGTGTAAATTCTTTGAGGTTAGTAGGCCCTCTGTGTCATCACTCTAACCTTTAGTTCCCTCCAAAGAATCTCTATCACATCCAAGTTGGGACTCTGAGCCACACCAAAGCATTTATGTTACATCCAGTCAGATGAAAGATTTTGGTAAAATTAATAGATTACTTTAAACCTAAATATGCGAAGGGTGTGAATATTTCTGGGATTAGTTCCATTCTGTAGGTCAAAAAGTCAAAATATGCTCACATCTGACCAGAGCATCTTCTTCCACGTTTCCTGGATCTCTTAGACGGCTGAGGGGGGAAAGGAAAAGCAGGAAATCTTATGGTTTTCTTTTACTACTTCTTGCCACCTTTCCATAAAGACCAAATGTGTGGAGTGCACAACTAACAGTTCTGCCAACAGATTCTGTCACCTAAACGGTGGATCTGTGCAGCTCCTCCAGAGTTACCACAGGTCTTCTGGCTGCTTCTCCGAGCTTTCTTTAAAGGCCTGTCAATTTATGTGTTTGCATTTGTGTCATACCTTTTTCCAGATTTGGGTGGTAGACTGAACAGAGATATATATTTAAATCTTAGGATATTCTGTGTTTCTTGGTCTTTGTGATGCTGTTTGTTCACCAATGTTCCTTTCAGCTGCATTTAAACTGTGATTAAATTAAACAAATGTGTACTGTGTTTACTAAAAAGACTTCTGAAAGTAACTGGCTTATCTGCACAATATTTAGGATAGCCAAAATAAAGGAGTCTGAATACAAATGGTTGTTGGACTTTTCAGGTTTTCATTTGCAAAAAAATCTAAATATATATACGTTCTATTTTCTTCACAGTTTTGCTCTATTTTTTGTTTGTGTATTCCATAAAATCCCCCAGAAATTGGAGAAATAATGTGCATAGATGGAAGGAGTATGAATATGTTGCAAGTCACTGCAGCTGTCCATCCTTTTTGGATTTCTTTTGAAAAATCTGTTTTCAGTTATTGTTTACCTCACCTGTGTTGTGTTTATTTCCCGTTTACTCTTTGTTCAGCTCTTTATTTGTGTAATCAGACTCTTGGCATAATAATAGGGCTTTGACAAAATGAGCTCAACAGAAGATAGCCCGGCCCGCTCCAGTGCTAACCATGGATATCTGTCCCCCGCAGTGACTCTCACAGTGTCAGGCACATTGTCCAAAATTGTAAAAGCTTTAATTAAAGATTAATGTCAGTGTTTCTCACACACGGCACTTAGATAACTCATCTCCCAGAACGCCTTTCTGATAAAACCACCAAGGCTGGATTCCAGATTTTTTCTGTTTTCAGTACAAAAGCACTCAGCTCTGCGACCAAGATGACATGTTCAGCTTGTGGGATGAGGCTCAGTCATAATCACGTTTAAGAAAAGTGACACAATCAGGCATTGGAAGGCCCTTTGCAACAACTCCCCGTCCCACCGCCCCTAACAACAATTACTGATGCTTGTTCTGCTTTCCGCAGCCTGTGTGCTGTGTCGGGGCATGCCACACAGTGCAGCGATCAGCCTGTGTAAATGAGCCTTGTATTAGAAGCCTCCCAAAGCCAAAGAGACAGAGATGAGTGGCATGTATTTACAGGCACAGTCATTCAGTTCTGCGAACAGATGCATGCGCCTGCAAACACATGTTTTAGCAATTTCCACTAGATATAGATGAGTTCTGTCCGTCCAGCGTCAATGGACTGCCACAGCACTGTTGCGGTGTTTAAAAAGAGATCCTTCCTCCATCATCTCAGTTCAATTCAATTCAGTTCAAAAATACTTTATTAATCCCAAAGGGAAATTAAATGTTGTTGTAGCTCATTATGAAGGTTTCTTCAAAGAGCCGTTGTAGATGCTGATGGCTGTGGGCAGGAAGGATCTCCTGTAGCGCTCCGTCTTACAGCAGATCTGAAGAAGCCTCTGACTGAAGACACTCTGTTGTTGTAGGACAGTCTCATGAAGAGGATGCTCAGGGTTCTCTATAATGTTCTTCATTTTATGAAGAATCCGTCTTTCCACAATGATCTCCAGAGGTTCCAGAGGAGTCCCCAGAACAGAGCCAGCCTTCCTTATCAGCTTGTTGAGCTTTTTTAAGTGCCTTGTTCTGATGCTGCTTCCCCAGCAGATGATGGCAGAAGAGATCAGACTCTCCACAACAGACTTATAGAAGATATGCAGCATCTTGCTGCAAACACCAAAGGACCTAAGCTTCCTCAAGAAGTACAGTCTGCTCTGTCCCTTCTTGTAGATGGCTTCACAGTTGCATCTCCACTCTAGTCTGTTGTCTTGGTGAAGACCGAGGTATTTATACTCCTCCACCACCTCCACCTCTTCTCCCATGATGGAAATATTGTTCGACCTCTTCCTGTTTCTCTTAAAATCTACAATCTTCTCCTTTGTATTAGTCACGTTCAAAACGAGATGATTGTTTCCACACCATGCCACAAAGCGGTCCACCACCTTCCTGTACTCAGCTTCTTGTCCATCTCTGATCCACCCCACGACTGCAGAATCATCCGAGTATTTCTGCAGATGACAGGAGTCTGTCTTGTACTGGAGGTCTGAGGTGTACAGAGTGAAAAGGAATGGTGACAGTACAGTCCCCTGTGGTGCTCTTGTGCTGCTGACTACCTGGTTAGACTCACAACCCTTCAGTCTCACAAACTCTGGTCTGTTTGTCAGGTAGTCTTTGATCCAGGAGATTGTTGAGGCCTCCACCTGAGTCTTCTGGAGTTTCTGACAAAGCAAATCAGGTTGGATTGTATTAAATGCACTGGAGAAATCAAAGAACATGATCCTCACAGTGCTGCTGGCTTTGTCCAGATGACAGTGGGTTTGTTGAAGCAGGTGTATGATGGCATCTTCAACTCCAACTCCACAGACCTTCATGTCATTGAGGACTGATGGGTGAGTTTTCTTTGGTACCGGAACAAGACAGGAGGTCTTCCACAACACCGGAACCTTCTTCTGGGCCAGGCTAAGGTTGAAGTGGTGCTGCAGAATCCCACAGAGCTGCTCTGCACAGACCTTCAAGACTCTATGGCTGACACCATCTGGACCTGCAGCCTTATTCCAGTTCAGTCTTTCCAATTGTCTCTTCACCTTACTTCTTGAGACACACAGGTGGAAGGGGGTGTGGCAAAGGAAGCATCAGCATCTTCTGATATGGTTGTGTTCGTTTATCACATAAAATCCTAATAAAATCCACTGAAGTTTGGGCTCTAATGGGACAAATAGTAAAAATGTTTAGTAGTTAATTACAGGAGTTTGCCCTCTAGGGTGGTGACTTAAAGTATGTGTCAGATATGGTTGAAGGCAAACATGTAGAAGCAGAAGGGTCTAGGGCTGAGGTGGAAGATAAAACATTTGAGGTGTTACTGGACAGCTGTGGGTCAAAGGAGAGTGGGATGTCTGTTTGGCTGTGACCTGGAGAGGAGGATGCTGAGCTTGTTTCTGAACTGAACCTATTGAAGAATGTGTTCAGTTCATTGGTTCTGTCCAGACCTCCATCGGTCTGATCATCCTTCTGCTTGAAGCCTGTGATCTTCTTCATCCCTGACCACACATCTCTGATATTGTTTTGCTGGAGCTTGCTCTCCAGCTTCTTCTTGTACACCTCCTTGCTGTCTCTTATCTTGACTTTAAGTTGCTTCTGTATACCCCTAAATAATTCTCTGTCTCCCTCTCTGAAGGCTCTTTTTTTCTTGTTGAGCAGGTCCTTCAGGTCACTGGTGATCCAAGGTTTGTTGTTGGGGAAGCATCTCACGGTTCTGGTGGGGATGATGTTATCCACACAGAAGTTTATATAGTCGGTTACACACTCAATCATGGCATTGATGTCCTCTCCATGTGGGTGGCAAAGTGCGTCCCAGTCTGTGGCCTCAAAGCAACATTGCAGAGCTTCTTCAGCTTCCTGTGACCATTTTCTCACAGTCCTCTTTATTACAGGTTGTCTCTGAACAAGGGGCTTATATTTCGAGCAGAGAAAAACAAGATTGTGATCTGATTTGCTAGAGGAGGTCTTGCTGTAGAGATGTATGAGTCCTTGACATTTGGATAAAAGAAATTCAACGTTTTGTTTTCTCTGGTAGAGCAGCTGACAAACTGTTGAAACGTTGGAAGTGTAGCAGAGAGTGAAGCATGGTTAAAATCACCAGAAATTGCCACAAAAGCATTGGGGTTTTGTGTCTGTAGCTTAGCAACAACTGAGCTGATGGCATTACATGCAGTGTCGGCAACAGCTAAAGGTGGAACATATACTGTTGCCAAAATAACACTGGTGAACTCTCTGGGTAAATAATATGGACAAAACCTTACTGCCAACAGTTCAATATCTGGACTGCAGAGATGACACTTCACAGTAACATGTCCTGGATTACACCATCTGTTCACAAATACTGCCAGTCCACCTCCTTTACATTTGCCGCTCCTCTTTAAATCTCTGTCTGCTCAAGGTTGTTTCTCTGTGGCAGACAGAGGTGGGTATCTTCCTGTTGACAATAGATATATAAAGGCTTGTGGATATCCTAACGAAGGATCCTTTGATGGTGTGAATCCACAAAATGCTTCTTTTTTCTGCAGCTTCACTGTGGTATTTTCTAAATAACTCTTCATATAACAAATCTTAAAGAGCCTCGCACAGATGAAAAGAAGAAAGTCCAACAACATCCAGCAAGCTGTGCAATCCAGGGGATAAAACATACAAGGATGTTTATACAGAATAGAAGCTCCAAAGCAGATGGGATTGGATTATTTCCTTATTCACTCAAAGTCAGACTGAGTCACCACCTCAGCAAAGGCCAACTTTAAATCCAAGACTTCAGAATTAATGTTAGTTTAGCCTTTAATTTGGTTGCCTTTTTGTCACAATTTCTTTTAAAATTATTTACATTCCTTGAACTTTTACTCGCACTGGAACAGCAAACCTCAAGAGATGCTGTTTTTTTTTTTTTTTTGACAGACCAACACAAAGTCTTGTATAATTGTTTTATTGATTGAAAATGATGAATTTATTTATTTTACAAATAAAAATCGGAAAAGTGTGATATACATTTGGATTCAGCTTCCCTGTGTTCCTCTGTCTTGATGATGCTGTTTGTTTTTCATTACTGTTCTCTGACAAACTTCAGACATACCACACTTTTCAAATTTTAATTAAAAACTATTGAAAACTGAATTATTTTCCATCCCCATCACAATTCAGCACTACTTTGTATTCGTTTATCACATAAAATCCTAATAAAATTCAGTGAAGTTTGGGCTTTAATGGGACAAATAGTAAAAAAGTTTAGTAGTTAATTACAGGAGTTTGCCCTCTAGGGTTGGTACTTAAAGTATTTGTCAGATAATTATAATGCTAAGCCTCGTATAGATTGCATTTCCTCGGGCAGAGAATGACTGTCAAAGTCTATAGATGAACATTGTGCTTGCTGTGGGAGTAACAAAGCTTGACAAGATGCTTTGCTGTTTGAAAGGAACAGACGAGGTGGCGTCAATGAGGTCCATCGCTTTCCTTTATGCCTTAGAGCACATTATTGCTGTTTCAACATTGGCAATCACTGAGCAAATAAACGGTAGGCTTTCTTTAATTAACTCAACAGAAAGCACAAAGAGAAGTTATTGAAAGCTGTTCCTGATTGACAAAGGCATTGTTATTCTTATATCTAAAGCTTGGTGACTATTCCAGTGGGACAAACGTTGGCACCACAACCTTAAAACTCCAATTCTGCTTTTTGACTTTTGGTTCATGTTCCTTTGAACTGATATTTTCTTCAGAAAATAGAAGGTACAACATATCCAGAAAATTCTCTGGTTATCTGACTCAACTACGCTCTATGATTAAAATTCTCTCACATTTCTTCTGTGACACTGCCTATCAACTTGTAAATTAGGTTTTTATCATTGGGCTCTCAGTCACGGTAAGAAGTAAGTACATTCACTTTCTGTTCTAGACTTGGCCATTATAAAAAATCTTCTGGTCTTTATTAGGTTCATTCAAATCAGTTAAACAGTCTCCACCATTTAACCCTTCTAACTTCTAAAGGATTTAAAAGGGAAAGAAGCAGTAACTGATGATCAGCAAGCCTGGCCGCTTCCATTAAACCAGGAGTTTTGGTTTTCTGCTCTGGTCTGTGTATTAAAACAAAAACAGTAGAGAAGACATCAGCAAGGGCCTTAGAGAAGCAACTGTTTGTGTCCATCAGTCTGGAAAGGTTTATAAAACAATTCAGAAACAGTTGTCTGTAAGCCTTAATGAACAGGAGCAGTATAATACAGAGTTACCAAAATTCCTCCACAGCAATGTGACAGACTTGTAAAATCAGGTGGTCTAAAGGCTCTTTTCTCTTGCTCTCGGTGGAAGACACTCATTTTATCTCCCTCCCTCCCTGCTGATCCCTGCTTCTGCTTTCGTCTGTATTTTTCTCAGAGCCTCGCTTTGCATATCCTCCAAACTTGTAAATTATGGATTTGGTCAGCTGGACCCTCAACGTAATTGGTCAAATTTTTTTCTTTTCAACGGGAAGACAGGGTAAAGGAGACCCTCTTCTCCAGGCGGGACATTCTTCTCTGGAAACACAATGGATTCTTGTCAGCAGTGGAAGATTGTGTGCCTGACTACAATGTTGGTCACGGACGTAGAAAATGTGTACATATTTGATGACAGGATTTCTGCTTTTTGGAGTTGGTGGTTACCTGGCTTATCGAGTGATTCGCAAAACGTGGGCGGCTGTTCAAAGCATTCCAAAGCTGCCTGCGATGTTGGATGGAGTCTGTAGGGCGATCAACACTCAGACTGAAATGTGAAGAGAGCAGAATCGCAAGCTGGACACGATTCTTGAACAGAATCGCAGCCTGGCAGCGGTTCGACTCAGAGGTTAAAGGATATAATCTTGTCAAAGGTTGTAGGCTCCAGATCTGCGGAAAGTACCAGACATTTGGCTATTTGGATTCGCAATTGAAACATACCAGTAAAACTCTTAAGGTAGTTGGAAATTCACAACTGCCTGAACCACATTTATTGTTTTTCTAAATCTGGCGCCCCAATGTGGCCTTGGCAACTTCTGCTAACTGGCTATCGATAAAATATCTCCTGGATGTTATATAAACACGAAGCTCTTCCCCAGCACTCCCCTACCAGCTGTGTGCTGATAGGACTATGCGGCCGATTGATAAAACTTCCACCTCTCTTCTCAAGGACAATGGTGCTTCTATCAGTGTTGACAGTCTAATTCTTGCAAACACACTCAGACTTATATATATTCGCATCCTCAAGATTCCACCGTACCCTTGCTGAATCTTTACTTATGTGTGTGTTGCTTACCCCTGCTGAGGTTTTTTGTACTGTTTCAGACTATTCTGCTAAAAATAGAGTCTGAAATATGATTTTTTTTCCTCCTCCTATCTTACTTTACCTAAATGTGTGATTTCATGACTTTTCATAGATTTTACCAGCAAAAACCAAACATTATTAGTAACTTGGACTTTAGCTGCTCTTACACCAATGACCCAGCTTTCTTAATTAGATTACTTAGTTCAACTTCAGCACCAGTAAAAGCAATATATTATTAGCACCTGAAAATGTGGATTAAAGCTGTTTTGTACCAGTGACTCAGCTTCACTAGTTATTATTCAGTGGAATGATGAGACTTCTTAGCACAAGATGCTTTCCCCTACATAGAGGACTTAATGATATAATTACCTCTTTAGAAAGATTGGTTTAGAACCAGCTCTTACCAGTAAAACCCAAAGGATTATTAATGTTATCTGTATCATTGTAATATTGACCAGAGATTTTTAGATTTCTCAGAAGGATTCATAGGTTTTTAGATTTCTTAGCATTTGATTTGTTTTTCTGTGTTCTTTGTGATTGTATTGTAATTATGTACAGCGCTTTGAGTGTCTCGTTACTGAAAAGCGCTATATAAATAAACTTACCTTACCTACCTTACCTAAAGGTGATTTTACAAGGGGATAAAGCATAGGATGGACTCTGTTTTTCCAACACAGTGTTGTGCCCCCAGTCATTGATAAAAAAAAGATGGATGAAACATGGACTGAACTGTACAACAAAGTAGCTGGTAGAACCCTCTCTGCATCTTTAAATCACGCTAACAACTTCTAGCTCATCCCAGGAAGGAGGTGTCACAACTGAAATCCCACTTTATTGGCAACATGTGCCAACAAAGTGTTGGCAACATGTCAGCTTCACTGAGATCCTGGCCAGAGGGGCAGCAGCTCTCTATGAGATATACCACCAGAGACAGTGGAGAGGAGAAAGAGCAGGCGCGATGATGAAGCTCCAACAGCCAGGGCCACGCACACTTTTGCCTTCAAGCCATCTGGCAAATGTGCGTTCCCTGGCCAACAAGATGAACGAACTGCTTCTTCCCACCTGTAAAAACTCAGACCTCTGCAGATCTGCCGCCCTCTGCTTTACCGAAACCTGGCTGAAAGAGGACACCCCGGATTGTCCACATTTGATACCAGGCTTTCAGCTGTTTAGAGCGAAATTTAACACAGACTGATTGGGGGAAAAGTGAGCAGGCAGAATCTGATTTAATATAAATGAAGGTTGGTGCAGAGATACCAAAGTGTTGAAGAAGACATGTATTACTGACCCGGAGTCATTCTCATAAACTGTAAACTGTTTTATAGTTCTCCTCATTTGTACTGGTTGGTGCTTACATACCACCTCATGGCTTTACTTCAGCGGCTGAAAAACAACTGGCTGAGCTGATAACAGATGTGGGAAAAAATACATGCAGACTCCCCCATCATTGTTTTTGGGAATTTTAAGAGTGCAAACTTCTCCATTGAACGTCCCAAACACAGACAGCACATTAAGTGTCTCACCAGGGATGAAAACACTCTGGACCACTGCTATAAAACTTTAAAGGATGCATATCATGCTGTCACCATGGCTGCTTTGGGACTTTCTGACCACTCTCTGGTCCATCTCATCCCAACCTGCTTCCAAACCTGTGGTACAGACTGTTAAGAAGTGGACTGATGAGTCACAGATGATGTTATAGGCCTGCTTTGAATGCACATATTGAACTGTTTTTAAAACTTCAGCCACTGATTTAAACCAACTCACTGAGGTGGTAACATTATACATTAATTTCTGTGTGCAAACCAAGACTTTCTGCACACACAACAATAAACCTTGCTTCACTTCTCATCTAAGGTAGCTGTGCAGGGATGAGGAAGAGGTTCACAGCAGAGGGGATCGGGCCCTGTAGAAACAGGCCAGGAACAAACTAACCAAGGAGATCAACGCAGTGAAGAGAAGCAAGAAGTTAAATAAAAGTTTTTAACATGGAGATGCTTCTGCTGTTTGGAATGGTTTGAAAAACCTGACTGCCTACAGGAGACCCTTCCCCAACCCTTAGCAGAATCCTCACCCTGGCAAATCAGTTGAATGGCTTCTACTGCAGGTATGAAAAGCAGCAGTTTACACCTCAACCCAACTCCGTCACATCCCATTCCGACAAAAATGCTTGCCATACACCAACCACCCACCCCCCCCCCCCCCCCCCCCCCCCCCCCCTATCGTTAGACCCCCTGCCTACACTAAAGATCTCAAAGGAAGATGTTAATAGGCTCTTCCAGTGCCTGAAAACAAAGAAGGCCTCAGGACCTGGTAATGTCTCTCCATCATGCCTGAGAGCCTGCACTAGCCAGCTAACCCCCATCTTCACTGAGATCTTCAGCAAGTCACTGGAGCTATGTGAGGTTCCCTCCAGCTTTAAACGCTCCACCATCATCCCAGTACCCAAGAAACCCCCCCATCACAGGGGTTAATGACTACAGGCCTGTCGCACTGATGTCTGTGGTAATGAAATCATTTGAACGACTGGTGTTGAAGCAGCTGAATAACATCACTGGCCCCCTACTGGACCCCTGCAGGTTGCTTACCGGGCAAACAGATCGGCAGATGATGCAGTCAACCTGGGACTCCACTTCCTCCTGCAACACCTCGACCACCCAGGGATGTATGACAGGATCCTATTTGTTCACATCTTCCATCAGAAGCTCACCCAGCTCAAAGTCCCGGCCTCCACCTGTCAGTGGATCACCAACTTCCTGAAGGACTGGCACGAGCAGGTGAGGCTGGGGAGCATCTTCTCCCGCAGAACAACCATCAGCCTTCAGGTCGGCACTACAGAGTGTTGTCAGCCGCCACAGAGACAATTTCTTCCCACGGGCTGTTTCTCTGATGAACACTGACAGTCAGAGTTCCAGAACAACACAATGTATACTTGGACTGATCCACATTATCTTCTCTTGTAAAGTCACTTGTGTATATATGTACTTTTAAAATAAAATATATTTTTTTATTTCCATTTATTATGTTCAAAATAAAAAGAAAAAGACTGAGAGCAAACTGTACCAGAGTCAAATTCCTGGTTTGTGTGCACGAACTTGGCAATAAAGCTGATTCTTATTCCGATTCTGATGTCCTCCTCTTCCACATGACTCTCAACTGAGAGCTGGTCAGGATGAAGCAACGCGTGTGAATGTCTTTTTGCTGGCAATGAGGACTAACTCATCAAACCTGGATCCAGAGTGACTATAATTTGACAGTCGAATACCCTCTGATTGAAAGACACAACAAAGTTAAGTATGATCTGCTGCTCAAATAATGAAGTGTTCATACTGTTCAGCTAATGTAAACGTACCTTTCAGTCTTGAGGCTAGTTATTTGTTCTGCGTCTAGAAAATAATGTTTCCTTAAATTTTATTTTACTAAATGTGATAGCTAATTAAACACCATTAAGAATAATTTATTCAGAAAGGTTGTTGATTCTCATTCCAGATAATATATCCATAAATATAATTTTACTAAATAAAGAACAATTACAAAATGTTGAGAGTTAATTACCCAAAAGCCCCCCAGGGATGTGTTCTCTCCCCACTCCTCTTCTCTCTGTACACAAATGACTGCACCTCAGTAGATCATTCTGTGAAACACCTGAAATTTGCAGTGTACAAGTGTGACAAGGGAACTGATCCGACCTCACAATTGACTGGTCCACTGGTCCACTGGTGTGGTCAGAAGCACCTGACAGTGGAGATGACAGTGGACTTCAAGAAAACACCCCCCACTCTGCTGCTTCTCCTCACCATCCTTAACAAAACTGTCTATTGTGGATCACTTCCAATTCCACCCTTTTTCGTGGCCTGAGATTGTCCTCACACATAGACATTCTTTGGAAGAAGGCCCAACGGACACTGTACTTCCTGCAGCGACTCAAAAGGTACAACCTTCAACAAGAGCTGCTGGTCACCTTCTACTTTTTCAGCTTGGCTTCTTTATATCCATCACTGTGTGGTTTGGCTTATTCACAAAACAGGACAGGTCCAAACTACAATGAACAATTAGGTCTGCAGAGAGGATCATCTGGGCTGACCTTCCCTAAATCTAGGACTTGTACAGGTTTAGGGTCAGATAAAGGGAAGCCAAAATCTTTGCAGACTCCATAGATCCTGGACACAAATTGTTTCCTACAGGTTGGTGCCATAGGGCTTTATTTTACAAAGAACAGCTGCCACAGAGACAGTTTCTTTTCCCAGGCAATGGTCAGAGTGCCCAGATCAATAGATATATTTGCACTAATTCAACTTTGTCTTCCTCTTTTGTAAAAACACTGTATGTATACATATTTACAAAAAGATATATTACTATTTCCCATATTATATATTTATATTTTCGTTGTCCGATGTGCTAACCCCTCCTTCCTACTTCCCCATGTCTAAAGGGATTGCTCAATCCAACTCTCCATCCAACAGGTCCAGACTTCCCTAAACCTGAAGATCTTACTAAGCAGGTTTACTGAAAGTTCTGTTTAAGTTGGTGTCGGGAAAAGACTCGCCTAACCTCTAATAGCCTGCATCTAGAAGTCTTGCCCTTCTTCAACTGGTGGTCTGGACGACTGAGTAGCCCACCGCAGTCATTCACACTTCAACAGTCACTTTTGTTAACGGCTGCTCATTCCCTGATTTACAACTGGCTCTTGGTTTATGGGCTAGGTTAATTTTAGTGGCTCAGCACGAGCCCCAAGGGCGCTGTTTTAACAAACTTGGCTAAGGCAACCTATAAAACCTCCTAAAATATCTTGGAACCAGGCAACAAGACTTTTTACCACCAACAAAAAACAAAAAAGAAGGTGACTTACATAATTGAATGTCCACGATTTAACCAGAATTCTATCTGCTTTCTTTAATTAGTAATGCTTTTGCAGGGGTCAGTAACAGCTTAAATTCGGCAACACAAAATAATTTTTATAATAGAAATGAATCAATCAACTCAACCTGTCTTACCCTGATGCTAAAACTAAAGAGTTTGGAGAGGCTTTGAAGACGGAGGTTCATCCATGCACCCGATGAGGATGTTTCTTCTGGTAACGAGTGATTTCTTGAAGGGAATACGACTTAATCTTCAGTTTTCTTCCTCTAAGTGGCAGGCACTGATGCTCCAGGTGTCGATGGTTAAACAGGATCTTTGTTGTCATATGTCTTAGAAGACAGTAGTTTCCAGAGGCTGAAGAGTTGAAGGAAACCCCGCAGACATAAATGAGGTTGATTCAGGACTTCCAGAAGCCTGAAACTCAGAGCAATCAGCCGTTCACTGATCAAGTTCACTTCTGTTGTCTGGATAAAAAGGCTTTAGATGAAATCAGATTCTCAATTTTGAGGCACAGTCCTTCCAGGGCATATGGGTTGATCCTCTTTTTAATGCAGTCAATCAGCTGGGCTGTCTCTGGTTCTCTGCTTCATGTGTAGCGTCTCCAATCTTGTTCGCTGGTCTGCTGCAACGAAACAACCAACTAGTTCCTCTGTTCTTGCCCATTTTATAGAGCATTTCCACCAAACTCTTTGTGCTCATTGGCCAGTGGTTGTTGCCATAGCTGTTTTATGGATTTAACTGTGATCAGTTAATGAATGTTGCATGGATTACATGGAAAGATCTCACCTTATTTTGACAATATTTAAAAAGAGGAACCAAAGTTAAATTCCTTGTTTGTGTCACAAACCTGGCAAATAAAGCTGATTCTGATTCTGAGCATTACTGACTAGCAATCCGTCTCTTTGTTCTTCATGATGTTGATCGCGAAAACATGAGGAAAGACTTGCTCATATTTCAGTTAAGGTTATGATCAAAATAACAATGAAAATTTATATTTTACATACTAGATTTCTGTTGGTGGCGTTGATATTAAAACCAAAATAGAAGATGGCCACCCTTTCAGAATCTGGCACCGCTCACATCCTTTACTTGGTTTAAATGCCAGGTCAAATGTTTTTTGGCTATGTAACACTTTTTTCTCATTTATACGTCATGATAGGCTATATGCAGGCATGGCATGTTTCTTGTGTGCTAGTGTTACTCGTATATTAACCACCACTCATTATAGCATCAACAGGTCAGCTCATTTGTGACCTCAAGCTAATTTGCACAGGTTTCGGTAGATTACTTTGGTCATTACAGAAATGAGCTGCCTCTGTCTGCACTCATAAATCAAAGCAGTCTTAGAAGTACTAAGACAGCCAACCTTTTCCATCAGTTCTTTGTAAATATACTGCTGCACTGTTTTGCCGTGTTTGTTGGCAAATGTAGAAACAAATTTTTAAATGGATCAGAAGAAATGATGCACATTTAGTAAAACGTAAAAAGTCTTATTTTTTATGTGATGCATGGCGTATTACCATTACATGCAGTGGTCTCCAAAACTGGTACACATCCTGTTAAATGTCAGGTTTTGTGACTGAAAAAAATTAGAACATTATAAACTGCATATTATATAACATTTGTCCTGTATAATTCAACTAAGAACAAATCTGTTAGAGCAAATGTGAAAACATTAAAAAGGTTCTATAACTTGATTAAATATCTTCATGTAATGACAATTTCAACAATACGTGGGCAAAAAAATCTAGACTGGCCATAAACCTAAACTGACTTTGCCAGACTAGGGGAGCAATTGTCAGAGAATCAGTGAAGAAACCAATGGTAACTCTGGAGGAGCGACAGAGATATACAGCTCAAGTGGGAGATTATTTTACTGAAATCTATTAGTTGTGCCATCAACAAATACTGCCTTTGTGGAAAAGTGAAAAGAAGAACGTTTTTTTTTTATGAAAGTCTCAAGAAGGGCAATTAACACCACACTATAAGTTACTTCTCTTCAAATGGAGCAACATATTATTTGTATAAATGATACAGTGATTGTGTCCCACATAACTCACTCACTGGAGGTGATGAGGGTACTGTAGAATCTCCATCTCTATTTTCTGACAGCAACAGATATTCTGTTTCTGCTAGGCAAACCCTTTCATATTTCTTCTTTGTTTTGATACGACTTGTCGAAAATTTGGTTCATAAAATATTTTTGTGTTGTTCCAGTTAATCGTGTGCAGAAACATATTCCATAACACTTATGGAAAACACTTGTAGAAAAGCCTGATTTGTTGGGTCAATCATTTACAAGGCATGGAATACAGTTTTGCATGATTTGAGCATAAAAATAGGTCACATGTAGGTGACATGAAATCACAGACAACAACAGGGATCACAAGTTGAGTATAGGTAGGGACTCTAATATTGATCATTTGAAAATGGTTCAATATGGACATTCCTACTTCTATTCATCTCCTCCTGGGTCAATTCACCTTTCAAATGGAAAGAATACATCTAAAACTCTCCTTCGTGATGTACGTTGTTTCTGTCTTAAGGCTAACTGAGCAGGGACTATTATTCTGAACTTGCATTGACAGCCTGTGACAGTAAATGGCTTCGACGTGGCTTTCCCCTTTACTGGCTTTCCCTCAGTAATGCCGCCCATATGTGAGACCTAATTATCTTTGGAGCAGCCCCCCTGCAACAAGGTCGGACTGCTGATGCCACCTTCCCATTCACACCTTCAGGTGTCACACATCGAGAGCTAATGTCATTCCTTCACAAGCCATTATCTTGATCAGACCGGCTTTTACACAATTTGCCACGCTGTCCAGATGAGAGAATGACTTTTCTTTAGTAGGAGTGAATGTGCTCATCAGCATCCCACTGAGAAGCTTCAAACTGTCAGCCAACATGCACGAACTCCAAATTGGAGTTAAATTGAAGAGGCGTCCGGCTGGAGAAAGGCCAAGACAACCAGGCCCGAGCACTGCGTCAGTGGCAGATGTCGATGAGGGTTTTTAATGGACTTGAATTAATTCACATAGGGTGTAATTTGTCCTGTGGATGTGGGAGGCGTACCAAGCCTGAACTTTTTCATGGTCACGGGAGTCGTTGCATTGATCGACATCTGCTGGAGAGGCCAGCAAATTTGCAAAAACTGACAGATCTGTTCCGACGTTGGAATAAAGATAAATTACTTTCCTCTTATGTGAGCCTGGTTGTAAAGCCAGATCAGAGCCCTCACATATGTTTGGCCATTTAATTGCCTCCTCAACCAAATAACTGCTGATTTATTCATCTTTATTTCCAACCCACAATCTGTAAAGTAATTTGAAGTCTATCTGCTGGATGTTGCAGAGGGTTTGGAGAATTCAAGTTTTACAGTTGAGACTTATAACAGAATTTAAATAATTTAACACTTTATTTTGTAGAAAACCATACCATAAAAACCATAAATCAGTATGTGGCTTGCCATACTTTTAAATTCTTTGAAAACCGGATCACTTTGTTTCTGTATACTGATATTCATCACATCTACATGGTTTTAGGAGCCTTAAAGAACCTTTAACAGTTGACATTGAGATCTAGCTCTCTGTGGGCCTTATCTGCTGCGGGGTTTCTTCTTCTTTAGGTAACAGATAAATCCCTTTCTGTTTGTTCTTCATTTGAGGTTGTTTTCCTTGTTGCAGCTGTTTTGTAGTGCCTGCAAACATTCATACCCCTTGGACATTTTAACATTTTGTCACATTACATCCACAAATTATAATGTGGTTTTTTGCATATTTTATGTGATAGTTCTACACAAATGGGAAATTATGATGAAAATAATGCGGAAAGACCCCCAGCCAAGAGTTGATACCAGGACCTACTTGCTGCAAGGCAACAGTTCTACCAACTGCACCACTGTGCAGCCCTGAATGAAATCATATTGTCATTTACATTTTAACAATTTAAAAGCCTGAAATGTTTTTGCATATAATTCTACTTACCTCCCTATATTTTGATAAGCTTGGATAAGAAGTTACGCTGTATAGCTGGGGACACACTACTCAACTTTCACAGTTGTCACAGATTTTGCAAGGACCAATTATTCAAACTAACAGACTGGTTTCATGACTGAAAGACTGTGGATCACACACTTAACAACTGAGCCTGCTGATTGATCACAGACTACATGATTTTTCAGACCGTCTAAAGCCAACTGAGCACATCAATCTCTCCCAAGGATGACAATTTGAAATAACAAACATACCAGTAGGTGGCGGTAATAGAAGATATTCTCCGAATTCAGAAGGCTTATTCAAAAATGTCAGTTCATTAAATTAAGTCAATTCAATTCAGTTTATTTATATAGCGCTAATTCACAACAAACATCTCAAGGCACTTTACAAAGTCAATTCAATCGAATCATACAGATTTCAAGTCAGGTACATAGATTCCAATTGATCCTCACTATCGAACAGTGCAGTCAGATTCAGTTAATTATTCAAACTGGTCAAAAAGTTTTCTATCTAAGGAAACCCAGAAGATTGCATTGAGTCAGTGACTTGCAGCATTCCCTCCTCCTGGGTGAGCATGTAGAGACAGTGGACAGTCAATGGCATTGACTTTGCTGCAATCCCTCATACTGAGCATGCATGTAGCGCCAGTGGAGAGGAAAAACTCCCTTTTAACAGGAAGAAACCTCCAGCAGAACCAGAACCAGGCTCAGTGTGAGCGGCCATTTGCCACGACCAACTGGGGGTTTGAAAGAACACCAGAGAGAAGAGCAGAGGCACAATGTTCCGAAGGTGAAAGAAGAAAATCCTAGAAACCTGTTTAATATAGGATTTAAATTACATGTCCTGGTCAAAAATAACACCAAGTTTTTTTACTTTTTTACCGGAGGTCAATGATAATCCCGTCCACATTAGTTGATTGACTAAGTAGTTTATTTTTCAAAGACTCCGGTCCATAGACGACAACATTTGTCTTGTCTGAATTTAGAAGTAGATAATTTAAAGTCATCCCATGCTTGCAGTCAATCTAACTGGTTGGGCTCATCAGGGTTTGTGGATAAGTAAAGCTGAGTATCATCAGCATAATACCAAAGTGCAGACAGGAACATGGGATGAATGGGCAGTGTAATAGACAGATAACGAGAGAATCCATCATGAAACAATGAAAAACCAGGAGCTTAAATACTGAAGCACGGGTGGAAAATGACAAAAAACCAGAGGAACTAATCAGAAATGTGGAACAGGTGTGACAGAATGAAAGCAGGGAAGCTAAGAGAGGGAGACTAGTTAACACAAGCAGGAGCTGAACTAAAACACAGAGAAATAACTAACCAAGGGGAACAGACTAATGCTGATCTAAGAGAAATAAATCCAAATGCACAAAGAACAGAACACAAGAATAAACTAAGAAACTAAACACAAAGGAATGAACCAATGTGGAAATACTTTACTAACAATAATGAACACAGAGAAATGAACTGAATATGGCAAATCTATAAAACATAAATAAACAAAAAGGAAATGGTCAAAACCAAAGGATTGTAACATGTTTGGTTTATGTCCATAAGACCCTACATAATTTACTGAATTTTAGTCTTAACTATCCGAGCATCTATCTGTATTTTTAAATTTGTTCATTATCTCTACCTGATTGTAATTAGTTAGGTGCTAGTTTGTATTATGCCCAGTGTTGTTGTGCATTTCTGTTCATAATGTTGTATAGTTACAAATAAAGCTTACAACACTGAGCTAACAGCTACTGCCATGTCCTAGCCCTGTTTTCATTGATTGTCAGCAACATGCATTTGCCATAGGGTCTGTGATCAGTTGAAACTGCCTGACTGCGTCCAGATCCATTTAAAAAAACTGTTTGACTGTGACTGAGGTCAGGTCAGTTCCCCTGTCACACTTGTACACTGCAGTCTTCAGCCCATCTCACACTAACAGATTTTTGTGTCAGTCGGCTCATCCTGTCAACAACTAGCACAGACTTTCCCTGACTGGTAATCGGGGGTACATTCTGGCAAAAGATTGGGTAGCTTGTCGCCAACTTAATTTAATAAAATTTGTCTGTGTTCATCACTGATTTTTTTAGAGAACACTAGTGAACAAGTAGAATCCTAAAGACACAGAGAACATAGTAGATAAGCCAGGGACAGAGTTGTGGAGACATTTAAAGTAGGAGTAGGTTTTAAAACAACCCAAGATGTAAACAGCTCACAGAGCACTGCTCAATTCATCATCTGAAAGCAAAATAAAAAAAATGACACAAATGCTAACCTACCAAGACATGGGCATCCACCTACATTGACTGACCAGACAAGGGGAGCTTTAACCAGAGAAACAGCCAGGAGGGTAATGGTAACACTGGAAAAGCTGCAGAGATCCACAGCTCAGGTGGGAGAAGCTGTATAATTGCTAGTCATGCATTCCTCAAATCTGACTATTCTTGAAAGAAGTTTTGTTTGCAGTTCACCACAAGCCATGTAGGAGACACAGCAAACATGCAGAAGAAGGTGCTCCGGTCAGTTAAGACAAAACAGCAAGAAAGAAAGACCCATGTAGAGTGCTTAGTTAAAGGCTTTACAAGAGTCATCCATCCATCTATCCATCCATCCATCTATCTATCTCCACTTGTCTTTGCAAGATCACGGGGGTCGGGGGGCTGATGCGTATCACCAGCAGTCCTTGGGCAAGGCAGGGTAAAGCCTCTCACTTAATGGGTCTCTTTATTTTCATGACTATTTAAATTGTAGATTCTCACCAAAGGCAACAAAACTGTGAATGAACACACATAGAATTATGTAGTAAAAGGTGTGAAGTAACTTTCTTCCAAATAGCCACCATGTGCTTTGATTGCTGCTTTGCTCTCATTCTCTCCATGAGCTTCATGAGGTGGTCACCTGAAATGGTTTTCCAAAGAACCTTGAAAGAACTTCCCAGAGGTTTGGTGAGAGACAGTCAGTGGTTAATATTTCAGTCATCACAGCAAAGAGCAGCTACTAATATAAAACATATTTAAAGTTATTTTCCAATTTTTGTTTGCTACATAATTCCATATGTGTTCATTCACCATTTTGATGTCTTCATTGAGAATCTACATGTAATGTAAATAGGCATGATAATAAAGAAAACCATTAAAGGAGAAAGTGAAAACTTTTACCGGTAGTGTACGTACTTGGAAAAATTATGTCCAGCCAATGGTTCGACAACAAGGCACAGTTACTTAAGTGGTCCTTTGAGCAAAACAATTTCCCATCCCCATTCTAGTAAGACAACAACCCTAAAAGTACAAAGGAATAATTTAGACAAAAGCATATTTGTGTGTTAGAATGGCCCAGTCAAAGCCCAGACCTGAATGTTGTTGTGAATTTGTGGCAAGACTTGAAAATTGCTCTTCACTGATGATCTACCTCCAGTCTTGCTCATAGAATGGGCAAGCATTTCAGTCTGTTGATATTTAAAGCCAGTAGAGACATACTCAAAAGACTTGCAGAAGGGCAGTTCTGTAAAAGGGGCTGAATACAAATTTACACCACAGTTTTCAATCTTAATTTGTGAAAATTGTTGAAAACCATACATAATTTTCCTTTCACAATTATGCACTACTTTCTGTTGGTCTTTGAAATAAAATTTGCTACAAAGATGCCAAATGACCAATGTACAGGTCCTTCTCAAAAAAGTAGCATATTGTGATAAAGTTCATTATTTTCCATAATGTCATGATGAAAATTTAACATTCATATATTTTAGATTCATTGCACACTAACTGAAATATTTCAGGTCTTTTATTGTCTTAATACGGATGATTGTAACATACAACTCATGAAAACCCAAAATTCCTATCTCACAAAATTAGCATATTTCATCCGACCAATAAAAGAAAAGAGTTTTTAATACAAAAAACGTCAACCTTCAAATAATCATGTACAGTTATGCACTCAATACTTGGTCGGGAATCCTTTTGCAGAAATGACTGCTTCAATGCGGCGTGGCATGGATCAATCAGCCTGTGGCACTGCTGAGGTCTTATGGAGGCCCAGGATGCTTCGATAGCGGCCTTTAGCTCATCCAGAGTGTTGGGTCTTGAGTCTCTCAACGTTCTCTTCACAATATCCCACAGATTCTCTATGGGGTTCAGGTCAGGAGAGTTGGCAGGCCAATTGAGCACAGTGATACCATGGTCAGTAAACCATTTACCAGTGGTTTTGGCACTGTGAGCAGGTGCCAGGTCGTGCTGAAAAATGAAATTTTCATCTCCATAAAGCTTTTCAGCAGATGGAAGCATGAAGTGCTCCAAAATCTCCTGATAGCTAGCTGCATTGACCCTGCCCTTGATAAAACACAGTGGACCAACACCAGCAGCTGACACGGCACCCCAGACCATCACTGACTGTGGGTACTTGACACTGGACTTCTGGCATTTTGGCATTTCCTTCTCCCCAGTCTTCCTCCAGACTCTGGCACCTTGATTTCCGAATGACATGCAGAATTTGCTTTCATCCGAAAAAAGTACTTTGGACCACTGAGCAACAGTCCAGTGCTGCTTCTCTGTAGCCCAGGTCAGGCGCTTCTGCCGCTGTTTCTGGTTCAAAAGTGGCTTGACCTGGGGAATGTGGCACTTGTAGCCCATTTCCTGCACACGCCTGTGCACGGTGGCTCTGGATGTTTCTACTCCAGACTCAGTCCACTGCTTCCACAGGTCCCCCAAGGTCTGGAATCGGCCCTTCTCCACAATCTTCTTCAGGGTCCGGTCACCTCTTCTCGTTGTGCAGCGTTTTCTGCCACACTTTTTCCTTCCCACAGACTTCCCACTGAGGTGCCTTGATACAGCACTCTGGGAACAGCCTATTCGTTCAGAAATTTCTTTCTGTGTCTTACCCTCTTGCTTGAGGGTGTCAATAGTGGCCTTCTGGACAGCAGTCAGGTCGGCAGTCTTATCCATGATTGGGGTTTTGAGTGATGAACCAGGCTGGGAGTTTTAAAGGCCTCAGGAATCTTTTGCAGGTGTTCAGAGTTAACTCGTTGATTCAGATGATTAGGTTCATAGCTCGTTTAGAGACCCTTTTAATGATATGCTAATTTTGTGAGATAGGAATTTTGGGTTTTCATGAGCTGTATGCCAAAATCATCCGTATTAAGACAATAAAAGACCTGAAATATTTCAGTTAGTGTGCAATGAATCTAAAATATATGAATGTTACATTTTCATCATGACATTATGGAAAATAATGAACTTTATCACAATATGCTAATTTTCTGAGAAGGACCTGTATGATGTAATGTTGCTTTTAAATTTTTTATTAAAATGTGTGCTGAATGTCTAACTTATGTGGCTACATCGGGCCAGTATCATGGGGCAAAACTCTCATCTTGATTTTCAGTGTTGATTCAAACGGTTGCCTGAAGTCAGTAAGAATTATCTTATAAAAACTTGCTCATTTGTCTTGCCCTTGTGCTTTATCATCTTCTGGTTCTGCTTTGTCTTCTTCTCTGCTGGCTTTCTCACATACAACCACATCCCCATTCTTAATCCCACCTACAAAGCGCAGATTAGTTTGACATTTATTTAGCTGTGAGAAACTGGTAGTGACTCAGTGGTGTGAGGACCAGAAACATTGTGTTTTCATTGAAATTTCAGTCTTTTCTAGAAATAAGAGAGATTGTTGAGTTTTCTTTTATGTGCACTCAAGAACTGAATAGTTTACAGATGCCTGGAGACAACAAGGCTCTTGGTCATTTAAAGCCTTATATGTTTGTGGCATATGTGCTACTTAAGTATGTCTCCAGGGCTCATCTACTTGTAAATAACATTCGCTGTTCAAGTGGAGTTCTGCATCATCCAAACCTGAACCATGACTACAGCACTGGAAGATTGACTCTTCTGTCACTTCTAGTTTAAGGCTGACTTCAGGTACATTTTATTGTTGCCGGTATAGGCATTATATGCTTGCTGATGCAATGAATGTGTGTGCGGAGCACCATTTATGCACTATGTGGTTGTGTCAGTTTTTTCTAATCAAACTACAATCTTATTTAAGGTTAAAAAAAACTTGAGAATTTGAAAATATTTTTAATTAAAACCAGGACTGATTCTTGAAAGAATTGCAGATTATTTCTTCTCTTCTGCTCTTAATTTGATTTTGGGATGTGCTGCCACCTGCTGGTGTTGACAGCACATGTAAACATTTAACTAATCATGACTCTTGGTCATTTCTCTTTTCAGTAATTTACATTTATTTAAAAAGGATTTAAGTAAGGTCAATTTTAATTATGATAAAATACCGAGAACTCTTTATTCCTTTAATATTCTAAAGGAATTTGTCTCAAACAAAGGAAAACTGGATCCCTGTACAATAAAAGAATGTCATATTTCCAAACAAAATACAAAAAACCCCTACACATTCAGAAACTAAAATTTCAAGTCACTACACATACTTCTGAACACAGCATTGGCTCAGATTTTAGTTCTCAAAACCTCTGTTGTTCATATTAGACACAGAAATTCTAGCAGTTTTAAAGCTTCAGAGAATCCTTTCTTTTCATTATTTTACCTTTACACAATTAGAGATTGTGTTGTGTTTTCTTCATTTTAATCTAGTTAAAATACCTGATTTCTCTAAATACTTACTGTATGCATAGTGAAACTTATCAAATGATATATACTGCATATATAGATAATATAATATAATGATATATACATATATAGATTTATTTGCACATGATGTTACTAGGTAACAAAATGTGTCACAAAAAGAAAAAAGAAAAAAAACGGACTTTTAGCCATTTGTGTAGATTGAAATGAAATTCTGGCTTATTTTTTATCAAATTGAGCAATATTCACAATCATGTGACTATTTACCTAGACTAACTATATGTTGATCCCTACATTTTTGATTTTTCCCTTCAGTAAAAGTTTGATTTATGATATAATACCAAAAAGCTGACTGCAATGCTAAACACACTTTTCTCTTCAAATCAATTTCAGGTATAGGATGCTGAAAGCAAAGACTAGATTTCCAAATACTGCACCACTCTCTGCAAAAACACAGCTATTTTGAGACTTTTATTTGTACTTTTGTATCTACTTCTGTTTCTCTGCTTGCTGCTTTCAGTCTGTAATACTATAAATCAGTCCATCAGACAGGTTAAGCAACACTGCCATCCGCTGCCCATGACAGGCATATGCAATGCTGGGGGACTGATGTGAAAAGGAATAAAAAAGGCTCCCTGTAATTACAGCATAGTCTTTATTTAAAACGTTTTTGTTCCAGGGTGAAAGATTTATAATTCAATTCAATTCAGTTTATTTATATAGCGCCAATTCACAACACATGTTGTCTCAAGGCACTTCACAACAGTCAGGTTCATACATTCCAATTAATCCTAACAATTGAACAGTGCAGTCGGAGTTAGTTATTTATTCAAATTGGATAAAAAGTTTTTCTGTCTAAGGAAACCCAGCAGATTGGATTGAGCCAGAGACTTGCAGCATTCACTTCTCCTGGATGAGCATGTAGAGACAGTGGACAGTCACTGGCGTTGACTTTGCAGCAATCCCTCATACTGAGCATGCATGTAGCGACAGCGGAGAGGAAAAACTCCCTTTTAACAGGAAGAAACCTCCAGCAGAACCAGAACCAGGCTCAGTGTGAGCGGCCATCTGCCACGACCGACTGGGGGTTAGAGAGAACAGAGCAGAGACACAAAGAGAACAAAGAAGCACTGATCCAGGAGTACGTTCTATGGGAAGGTACACCGTACAACAAGAATCAAATTGTAAGAATCAATTTGTCACCCTTAACTGGAAGGAAATTAGGTTAGTTAGGCTGTTGAAGAACCCAAGAAGGTTCAGTCCTGGACACAGCGGGAAAACCGTTGGTACTGTTCACAGTGAAGCCAGTTTCACATCATCACAGACTAAGAGAGTGCTGACCAAAACGTATCGAAAAATCAACACTTACAAGCTTGACTTAAATTTGCAGCGGCCCACAAGAAAAAGCCAAACGTTCTCTCAAGAAAAGTGTGTGACTAAGATTGAGCTTTAACCACCAAGACAAGAACAATGTTTGCAGGATTCATGGTGGGGTATATCAACTTTCAGGTATGGTGATGTCTATTTTTTTCTGCTAGTGGTACTGTTGCATTGGATAAAGTGGATAAAATAATTGCAGAAGGACTCAGAGTCAGCAGCTAGATGATTAAAACGTGGCATCAGCTGTGTCCCAACAGGACTTTAAGCCTAAAGACGCATCAAACTGACTTTGGAACAGATGAAGCATTAACATTAACTTTCTGGAATTGCCTTCCCAAAGCCCTGGTTGTGCCTAACCAACAGAAACTATTTCTACCAACTCAGGTGTTGTTAGTAGAGTTGGAGTGGTCAAATAGGAACCCATAGTTATGCTTGGACCTTCATCATGGCTACAAAAACCATGTGGTCATGTGGGAGAGGGTGTATGTATATTTATCAGCCTCTATATATAATTCTGACTTTGTTTGTATTATAATAAATTCAGAATAAGAATACATTTAAACTTGTGAAGCTATTTCTTGTTTTAATCCATTGAAGTTATCTGTTGTACAATCAGTCAATAACGGAAAAGGAACAGTTTAATAAATAACGTCCACAACTAACATGGCATTCATACCCATGATGAGTAGTTGTCTGTATAACCTTTTTTCTCTACAGTGAGAATCTTCTGGTAAAGCAGAATAAGGCTGTTCAAAATGCTCCTTTGTGTGTGTGCTGCCCTGTGGCTGTCAGGATGAAGAACCGAGCCCCAAAGAGTCTTTGATTCAGAGATGAAACTGACATTTATCAAGGCCAGAACTCTCAGCTGTGAAAGTAAAGTTCTGTTGTAACTGCTGAAACCTGGTGCTCTTTTGAAGTCAGCACAGAAAAAGCACAGGAACAAAGCGTGTTCTTAATGTTAAAGGAACTACGCTACATACCAGTTTTTACCTTGGGTGATCATTATTGATGATTTAATTGTAAGCAATAAAAGAAAGAAAAACCCAAGCACGACATGTAATGGTAACAGGTGTCAAAACAATATTCAAGATAAAGTAAAAAAGATGGCCCCCTAGAGATAAACTGTGAGTGAATAATTCAGGCAGCTGAAGCCCAATTCAGAAAATAAGGAAAATGAAGCCCCTGCACAGCAGGTAACCCAGGAACATTAAGGAAAAGGTTGATATCATCATATTAAACAGGAAGAAAGTACTCGTACTCGTACTCGTCATCTTCCGCTTATCCGGGACCGGGTCGTGGAGGCAGCAGACTCAGCAGAGACGCCCAGACGTCCCTCTCTCCAGACACCTCCTCCAGTTCCTCCAGGGGTAGCCCAAGGCGTTCCCAGGCCAGCCGAGAGACATAGTCCCTCCAGCGTGTCCTGGGCCGTCCCCTGGGCCTCCTCCCGGTGGGACGTGCCTGGAACACCTCCCGAGGAAGGCGCCCAGGAGGCATCCGGTATAGATGCCTGAGCAACCTCAACTGGCTCCTCTCAATGTGGAGGAGCAGCGGCTCTACTCCGAGCCCCTCCCGGATGGCCGAGCTCCTCACCCTATCTCTAAGGGAGTGCCCGGCCACCCTACGGAGGAAGCTCATTTCAGCCGCTTGTATCCGGGATCTCGTTCTTTCGGTCATGATCCAAAGTTCATGGCCATAGGTGAGGGTAGGAACATTGACCGACCAGTAAATCGAGAGCTTCGCTTTTCGGATCAGCTCTCTCTTCACCACAACGGACCGGCACAGCGCCCCCATTACTGTGGCAGCCGCAACGATCTGTCTGTCGATCTCCCGCTCCATTCTTCCCTCACTCGTGAACAAGACCCCGAGATACTTAAACTCCTCCACTTGAGGCAGGAACTCCCCTCCAACCTGAAGAGGACAAGCCACCCTGTTCCGGTCGAGTACCATGGCCTCGGACTTGGAGGAGCTGATCCTCATCCCAGCCGCTTCACACTCAGCTGCGAACCGCCACAGTGCATGCTGTAGGTCTTGGCTAGAGGGGGCCACAGGACCACATCATCTGCAAAAAGAAGAGACGAAATCCACTGGTCCCCAAACCAGACCCCCTCGGGCCCCTGGCTGCGTCTAGAAATCCTGTCCATAAAAGTTATGAACAGAACCGGTGACAAAGGGAAGCCCTGCCGGAGTCCAACATGCACTGGGAACAGGTCCGACTTAGTGCCGGCAATTCGGACCAAACTCCTGCTCCGCTCGTACAGGGACCGGATGGCCCCTAGTAAAGGGCCCCCGATTCCATACTCCTGGAGCACCCCCCACAGGGCATCATGAGGGACACAGTCGAATGCCTCCTCCAGGTCCACAAAACACATGTGAACCGGTTGGGCAAACTCCCATGAACCCTCGAGCACCCTGTAGAGGGTATAGAGCTGGTCCAGTGTTCCACGGCCGGGACGAAAACCACACTGCTCCTCCTGAAGCCGAGGTTTGACTATCGGTCAGACTCTCCTCTCCAATACCCTGGCGTAGGCCTTACCAGGGAGGCTGAGGAGTGTGATCCCCTGTAGTTGGAACACACCCTCCGGTCCCCCTTCTTATGAAGGGGGACCACCACCCCAGTCGGCCAGTCCAGAGGCACTGTCCCCGACCGCCACGCAATGTTGAAGAGGCGTGTCAACCATGACAGCCCTATAACATCTTGATGTACTCACGGCGGATTTCATCCACCCCCGAAGCCTTGCCACCGCGGAGCTTTTTAACCACCTCGGTGACTTCAGCCTGGGTGATGAAAGAGTCCAACCCCGAGTCCCCAGCCTCTGTTTCCACCACGGAATGCGTAATGGCAGGATTGAGGAGATCTTCGAAGTACTCCTTCCACCGCCCGATAATGTCCTCAGTCGAGGTCAGCAGTCTCCCGCCCCCACTATAAACAGTGTTGGCAAAGCACTGCTTCCCCCTCCTGAGGCGCCAGACAGTTTTCCAGAATCACTTCGAGGCCAACCGGTAGTCCTTCTCCATGGCCTCACCGCACTCCTCCCAGGCCCGAGCTTTTGCCTCCGCCACAGCCCGGGCCGCAGCACGCTTGGCCTCACTGTACCCGTCAGCCGCCTCAGGAGTCCCACAAGCCAACCACAGCCGATAGGACTCCTTCTTCAGCTTAACAGCATCCCTTACTGCCGGTGTCCACCACCGGGTTCTGGGATTGCCGCCGCGACAGGCACCGCAGACCTTACGGCCGCAGCTACGGACAGCAGCATCGACAATAGATGCGGAGAACATGGTCCACTCGGACTCTATGTCTCCAACATCCCCCGGGATCTGGTCGAAGCTCTCCCGGAGGTGGGAGTTGAATACATCCCTGGCCGAGGGCTCCGCCAGGCGTTCCCAGCAGACCCTCACTATGCGCTTGGGCCTGCCAAGTCTGTCCGGCTTTCTCCTCCAGCGGATCCAACTCACCACCAGGTGATGATCAGTGGACAGCTCAGCCCTTCTCTTCACCCGAGTGTCCAAAACATGCGGCCGAAGGTCTGATGATACGACAACAAATTCGATCATCGACCTCCTGCCTAGGGTGTCCTGGTTCCAAGTGCACTGATGGACACCCTTATGTTTGAACATGGTGTTCGTTATGGACAATCCGTGACTAGCACAGAAGTCCAATAACAAAACTCCACTCGGATTCAGATCAGGGAGGCCATTCCTCCCGATCACGCCTCTCCAGGTGTCACTGTCGTTCCCCACGTGGGCGTTGAATTCCCCCAGCAGAATGATGGAGTCCCCGGGAGGGGCACTATCCAGCACCCCCGACAGGGACGCCAAGAAGGCCGGGTTCTCTGCACTACCACTCGGCCCGTAGGCTGAAATGATAGTCAGAGACCTCTCCCCAACCCGAAGGCGCAGGGATACGACCCTCTCATCCACTGGGGTAAACCCCAACACGAGACGGCTGAGCTGGGGGGCAACAAGCAAACCCACACCAGCCCGCCGCCTCTCCCCGTGGGCCACTCCAGAGTAGAAGAGAGTCCAACCCCTCTCAAGGAGATGGGTTCCAGAGCCCACGTTGTGCGTGGAGGCGAGCCCGACTATTTCTAGTCGATATCTCTCGACCTCCCGCACAAGCTCAGGCTCCTTCCCCCCCAGCGAGGTAACATTCCACGTCCCTAGAGCCAACCTAAGCATCCGGGGATCGGGCCGCTGAGGTCTCCACCTTCGTCCGCCACCCAATCCTCTTTGCACTGGTCCCTCATGGTTCCCCTTGAAGGTGGTGGGCCCACTGGGGGATGGCCTCGCATCTCTTGTTCGGGCTTGGCCTGGCCGGGTCCCGCGAGGAGCAACCCGGCCACCAGGCGCTCTCCGACGAGTCCCGACCCCAGGCTTGGCTCCAGGGTGGGACCCCGGCTCCGCCGTACCGGGCGACGTCACGTGCCTCGATATTTTGTTATTCTTGAACCACTCTTTGTCTGACCCATCACCTAGAGCCTGTTTGCCAAGGGAGACCCTACCAGGGGCATTTAGGCCCCAGACAACATAGCCTCTAGGATCATTTGAGCACTCAAACCCCTCCACCACGTTAAGGTGGCGGTTCAAGGAGGGGCAGGTAGAAAGTTGGTTGCTAAAATACAGTACAGTCACACTTATGATATGCGATCATAGAAAAAACAAGAAAGGCTGAGATTTAAACCATTGTGCATTACTATAGGCTGTGCAAAGATGCAGCTGTTGTGAACAGTTAAGGCCTCAGTAATGCCGAGTTTCAGTTTGAAAGTATAAGTCCTAACTTCCATTGTCAGATGTTATAATAACCTTGTTCAAAAGTCTGTTTCTGTGCTCGGATTTAATGGCTTTTGTTTAAATACCTTCTGCACTGTTTGAATCCTGCACCTTATGCTTTAGGTTTAGGATTTTTTTCTCTTTGCTCACTGACTTTCTTTCCATTCATAAACCCTGTTTACCCCAATAATGAGGATGGGGGACCTACGTTCAGTGAGAGGCAGGAACACCCTGGACATCACAAGGAACCAAACCTGCTGACATACTGTACATCTTTGTAGACTGTGCGAGGAACCTGGAGTACCAGAGCACATTGGAGGTCTGGGCACTGGGCCATCAGCTGTGCCACTGTGCAGCTTATCAGGTAACAGTCACACCACCGTACTATTGGCTAGAACTGTGCCTATGTGAATGCTGCTCCTTATCCAATAGTATAACACCTGATACCTGATAGGCTGCACGATGGCGCAGAAGAGGAAGCTTGAGCATGAGAAGCAGGATTCCAACATGTGTAGAAGATATTTGTTTCAGGCATTAAATGCAACCTCAGAAACGTAGTCTTTAGAGGGAGCAAAGAACATATTTAGGCAAACGTTTTTTGAGGGTGAGAGCAGTACAACACCCAAAAATGACAAAAATGAATTTTGCTCTCAAACTGAAATCTCTGGCTAGACAAAATACTATTTACAGATGCTCTCCAGTCTGTTGTCCAGGTGAACCTTCTGTTCACCTGGACAACAGACCTGAGTGGAGATGCAACTGTGAAGCCATCTACAAGAAGGGACAGAGCAGAATGTACTTCTTGAGGAAGCGTAGGTCCTTCAGTGTTTGCAGCAAGATACTGCATATCATCTATAAGTCTGTTGTGGATAGTGTGATCTCTTCTGCCATCATCTGTTTGTTTAGCAGCATCAGAGCCAGGGACTTTAGAAAGCTCAATAAGATGATAAAGAAGGCTGCCTCTGTTCTGGGGACTCAACTGGAACCTCTGGAGATCATTGGGGAAAGACGGATTCTTCATAAAATGAAGAACGTTATGGTGAACCCTGAGCATCCTCTTCATCAGACTGTCCTACAACAACAGTGTCTTCAGTCAGAGGCTTCTTCAGATCTGCTGTAAGACGGAGCGCTACAGGAGATCCTTCCTGCCCACAGCCATCAGCATCTACAATGGCTCTTTAATGAAACCTGCTTAATATGAGCTACAAGAACATTTCATTTCCCTTTGGGATTAAAAAAGTATTTTTGAATTGATCTGAAATCAAGCTTAGCTTGAGCTATTCTGAAACGAAAAACATCAGTATGTAATGTGAAAAGCTAGTAGAGACATACTTCAAAAGATTTGCATTTGTATTTTCACCACTGGCACTGCCTATATATTTGCTTTCACTAAACGTCTTGAAAGAATAAAAGCCAGAATCTTTTAATACTTTTGTATCTGTACAGCTTGCAGTATTCTTACAAGAATCAACTAACAGAAATCTGTAGGGTTTTCATTTTCTGCAATGATGAAACAAGCCTTACACAAACAGACTGAGACAACTAGAGACTGTGTTCATTTTTGCCGTGGACTGCCGTCATAACAGCAGCAGCTAAACAAGAGTACAAACTTTCAGATCAGAGTAGCTTTGTACAAGGATTCCTTTAATCGTACCCTGAAACAGAACAATCTTTTACATTGCAACAAAGAAATATATAAATACAGCTCCTCAGAGAAAACACAATGTGTACAGTGCTTCACTTTTTATTGTCAGTAGCAGAATAATGAATGGCCTCAGTGCTGGACATACAATCCTAGGTTCTCACTGGAGAAAAACAACAGGAAAAAATAAACTCTGCAGCCACACAAAGACAGAAAACATATATTATCACTGGGTGGTCCTCTTGTCTTGTCCGAGCGATGGCTGTCAGTAAGCTTCGCTTCGCTTTAAGATATAAGGCCTCCGCGACTTGGTGTTGTGCACAGCTTGCCTCTTCAGGATGTACGGGGATTTTCGTTTCAGGGGAGCGTCACTGTTCTCCTCAGAATATTCCACAGAGTCTCGGAGTAACTGTGAGGAGTAGAGAAAGAGAGAGGAGAGCGTTACATATTCTGTGGGTGTGCTGGGGGGGCAGGGGGTTCTGAGAGGAAACATATGTTTTGTTGCTCAGAGGAAGTGTAATGGGTGGCTGAGCTGGCGTAACTGTGATTAAAGGAGTGCACTTGCTCTGCACATTCATGCATGGTGAAACAGGTGCTAATCTGCAGGCGCTGTGTTAACATTTAAAGAAAAAAAAGGAGGAAAGCCTCCTTGAAAGGAAGATGAAACAGTGAGGGGAGACCTTAAAGAGGAACGTTTACCACAAGAGAGATGAAACGTGGGCTAATATGTGGCTGTTTTCATATCAGTTGTCATATCAGCTATGACAAGCTAATATTGGCTTAGCTGGATTATTTTTATTTTGTCGGTGATTTGTCTGCAATATCTCAGCTGTGGCTGTTAATTCATAGTGTTTACACAAAAACAGATCAAGATCTAATTGCGTTTATTTAAAAAAGAAAAGCAACAATTAATCCTACTTCCTGAAATATATTATATAACAAATAGTTATGATAGTATTATCTATAACATTTTTTTATTTTTATTCTGATTACATGGACAAAACAAAAAATAGTAAACACCTGCTGAATTTCATTGTTGTTGTCAAAGGATTATTGTGCAGAATAACATTACCTTTTGGCATTATTTGCTTTATAGAGACTTAAAGGTATAGGAGACTGATATAAACTGATTAACTAACTGGAATAACTCATGTAGCAAGCCTGTGATATTTTAAATAGAGTTTGAGCTAAAGTTGAGACCAGAAACAATAGCCAAAAGTGCATTTCTTGGATGCAAGGGAAAAGTGTCATAGCTTTCTTTCAGCCACTTTCTGTGCACTGTCAGCTAACTTACAGTGCACAGAAACATATTGAGAACTCCCATCAAACACTAATTAGAGAAACATTTTACAAGCTATCAGTAACATGCATCTGTTATACAGCTGACTGTAGGTTGACTATCCAAGCACATAGCTTGTTAGACCTATGTTATTTTATAAAGAGCAGAATGCACTAAGGCAGTGAAGACTGCTACTACACATAGCAGGTGTTTATCTATATGTAAATAATTATTATAGACAACATTGTCCATACTTAATAATCAGAGTCAGATGTATCGGCCGAGATTGTGAGCACAAACAAGATGGCAAGTTAGTGCCAAATAAGCTATTTTGTTTCACAACAGAGTTGCTGACTACTCAGACTGTGAGGTGTTCACTGTGTTCATCAGAGGACAGCCTGGGGGACAAAACTGTCTCTGTGGCAGATGGTTTTTACAAATAGTTTTCTGTAGCACTGACTTGAAGGTTAAAGACTAAACAGTTTGTGTCCAGGATGTGTGGGGCCTGCAGAGCTGTGTCCCTTTTCCTGACCATAAAGCTGTACAAATCCTGTCCTGTTTTTTGGCTGAGCCAAACCACAGCGATGGGTGAACATAAGAAAAACTAAATATTGACAGTGTATTGACCAACATTATTTTTGTTTGAATAATGGTTCCTTTTTGTTTAAATAAAAGCAATAAGACCATGTTTTACATTTTTGTTATAAAGTTTTATGTGAATATCTTGTGATCTTGCAAAACCTTTGCATTTTTACTCAATACTGTGAGAATACCCTTCCAGCTCATGTCTAATAAGATGGCATCAAATAGCCTATACTGTATATGACTGGTGGAATAAAAAACACCTGAATTTTCCTATGCTTTTTGCTTTTGGTGTGGCATTCTAACATTATTAGCAGTCCCCATATGACAACCCCTTTAATAAACCTTAGACACCCCCTGCACAGCTCTCAAAATTGAGAACTGACCTAGTTACAAGGAAAACAATGCAGTTCATCTTGAGTAATACATTAAAGTGCAAAGCAAATGGCAGAAAGAATCCGTTAAAATGTTAGCAGTTCTTCAAAGATCTGGCTGTTTATGAGGAATGTGTGCGTCCCTGTGTGGCTCTCACCCTCTCCTCCCGGCTCCTCAGCGCTCTGCAGATGTGTTGGAGGCTGTACAGCTCCTCCAACAGCTGGAGGCTCCCTTCCCTCAGCTCGGAAACGTCCTCCCCCTCCTCTCCGCTCCACGCCTCCTGCCGCAGGCTGCCCACCAACCTACACAGGTTGGTCAACGTTACGTGCCAGTAGGGGGCACTCTGCCTATTGTGTTTCATCTGCAACAGAAAGAGATGCATGGGGGCGGTCAGCTGGAACCGGGATCAGGCTCTAAATTGAATTTTGGATGTGAAAGTGAGAACCAAGATCCTGGTTTGGAGAGAAGAATTTAAGAGTGAAGTCTGAGTTGAGCTGAAGAAAAAATCAAATAAAAAAGCTGATGGATTTACTTTGAGTTGTCTTCAGTCAAAGTTTTAAATGTTAGATTCAAGTAAAAATAGCTCAAACTCAGCCTAATGCAGTGTAATCCAATGTTCTTATTAGAATTTAAAATGTTTTGCCTCTTGTTACCCTAACCATTGCTAGAGAGTTAAAACAAATCATACTATAGTGTAAGCTTTATTGACTATTATATGTCCAGTCCACAAACTGGCTCTTAATGTCAATAAAAATATTGATTCCCTTTCTGGTGAAGACTGAGCTCTTAACTCTCATCAGTTTTAACAACCTCTTTCAGACTCATCCCACCTCCTGTTTGACGTTTTTAAAATATTCTTCATGCTATCAGGTGAGCAGTGTGAGCAACCAAATTCATTATAGATGTCCTCTGAGAATCGGTTGACCTGCATCGAGTGGGAGAGTAAAGCATGATGCTAAGAGACTAAACAAATATGCATTGTAGAAGGAGTTTTGGAGAATAATAAACATTAGTATTAAAAATAATTGTATTTTATTCAAGCAAATTAATTAGTAAATGTAATCTTTAGTAAAAGTTCAATTTTAACATCATGTGTCATTTGTGATTCCCATTTGTCATGTGAAGCAGAACAGTAAGGCTGGTGAACATTTCCGTTGATATGTTTGTAGATATTAAACTGAGTAAAAGCTAGGACTCTTCATACAAAGTTTCTTTGTTGGAGCAAGAAATAGTTCGTATCCAGTTTTAGCTAGGTTAGTGAAAGCTAAAGTCAAACGTGCTAGCAAGCTAAGCTTTTCTTAAAACCAGAATTATATGAAGGCCACATAGAATAATTTTGACTTCATGGCTGTAAAATTAGCAGAAAAACTTTGTGCTCCGTCCCATTTTTTTAAAGACAACTTAAACTTTCAGTAGTTATGAGGCGGTTTTCAGGTGTTACTGTTTGTTTTTTGATAGGGACAAAAAAACATGCCAAATCCCGTCTGCGCCCACAGGATGGCCGTAAGAGGCTAATCTGATGCAGTCACTGCTAATCTTAGATGGGGTTGTTAGGTAAAAGGTTTACAAACCACCTTGGTACACTAGATTTAAAAGTTTTACTTAAGTTTTAAATCATTACTATTTCAGTAACATTTAACTAACAGTAACTGTTAAACTTTATCCTTAAGCTTGGATGTTAGTTTGAAGGATTTAAATATATATTTAGGTAGATAATTCTAGACTGAAAAAATGTTATATGCATGCCGATATCATGTCCATTAACTACTGTGTAGATGTTTCATACTTTGATTTATTTAACATGAATATGTTTTGCCTGTTGTGTCCAAAACAATTTGGTCAAATAAAAACACATTTTTTTGGGTAATTAAATGAAGCGCTTTGAGTAAAATGATCTTGGAAATTAGTATTTAGTGTATTTTAGCTGTTAAGCTACAGAGAAATACTCATTAAAATTTAATGCAAATTGTATTGGTTAGAGACTAATAGTTTGTAATATTAGTGTGAGGTTCTTCTGTTTGCCATGTTAGAGATAAAGAACTGTCAAAGAAACAATAAGCCGCCGACATTTGGAAATCAATCTTGGATCACAGACTAAAACAGCTTCAGTTTAGCTGTAAATACACTGACTGATTGGGGCCTTTTCAGGTCATGGTTGTGTTTTTAAAACAATTCAATGTTGTTCTCTCTGTCCTCATAGTAGCATCCATACAAGGGCAGCTACAACCAAAGCTTCACTATTTCAACACTGTAAACTGTGAACAGAGGTCAGCGGTAAACAACTCAGTTTAACAGCTAAATGCTTTCTGTATTATTTTTACAAGTTCAGATAAGAGACTACCTCTTGTATCTCATCAGACGAGATACGAGGCCCAGCAGGTCATTCAATCTGAATGATCATGAATATTGTTGAAATGAAGAGTGACAGTAATCCTCTTTTTATAATAGTTCTCCCTCCAGTTTCTCGAACATTCTATCAGTCATCCGGCAACTTATAATCACGATCACCACCCCTGAGCGCGCGCTGAGCATCAGCAGCTATAAATCACATGGCTGATTTGTCACTGTCACATCCCTATGCGAGCTGCCCGGTTATTTTTCAGACTGAGAAAAGGAGGAGGATGTGCTGTCATTAGGGTGTTGTGAGGGCCATCTGAATCCCATTAGCCAGTCTCTGCATCCTTCTAGATCCTTTCATATAGACTTTATCTCTCAGGCATGCATGTCATTGATTAGACATGATCAACCGACGGACCCACCGGTGGGTCTAGCTAGGACACGCTGTTTTCTTCTTGCAGCAAACCCCCACGCAAAGGTTTAAAAAAAAGTTGGATTTTGTCTTTGTTTAATCAAAAAGAAATCTTACATTGTAAGAGTAGCAGTAGTGGTTCCACTGGAAAATTATTCTTTAATCTCTTACCATTTTACAGGTCCCAATAGTTTGCATTTAGACTTTTTAACTATGGAGCTATTCTTGATTTATTTCAGTTATGTAATTCCAGGTGGAAATTGCTTCTAAAACCCTTAGGGTCCTGTGACAAAAGTCCAAAAGCAACAAGTGACTCACTTTTCTCCTTTTCGTTTCGTTATCAGTATGTGCATTATCTTACTGGAAAGATCTCAAATGGATTAAACAAAAACATAATTTCCCTCAGTCAACCAAAATAACAGCTACATCAAGGAGTCTGAGTGCTCTCTTCCGTTTGATTATTTATCACCCGCTCAGCATTAACACAAGCAAGGCCTGAAGCTTCCAACAAGGGTTTTCATGAAAGGACACCTGGGCGGCCTGTGTGGGTAAAGGTGGAAATGGAAGGTCACTAAAACACCCGGTACAGGACAATTTTTGGAGACTGATTGTCTGATGTTACAGGAGCAAAAAGAATGTACCTTAGAGGCGAAGAGGCTGGTGAGGAGCTCCTCTGCGAGCCCTCGCTGCTCCTGGTCGACATCTGTCAGAGAAACATGAGGGTAAAACCATCAGCCCAGTGTGGAAATTTATGTTACAACTAGGGATAGTTTTAAATGTAGGATTTCTGAATGACTTATTTGCACCGCAAGTTTTAGATCCTGTTGAGGAAGTGTTTTTGGGGGTTAATGATTCAATTCATACCAATGAATTCTGATTTCAACTGAACATGAAATGTCCAAATTAATCCTTGCTTTTTAGGACCAATACATAAAAAGTTTAAGGAAACAGGGCATTAAGCTCATTTCTAGACCTTTAGGTTAAAACAAATAGGAACAAATGTTGAGAGTACACTATAAAAAAGAATTTTTGAGATTACGACAAATTTGCCATTAGAATGACCTTGATTCAGAATATTAGACTGTAAATTCAATGTTTAATAATGGCTGAAGAGCTTTATTTTGGTAACAAATCATATCTAAACATTTTGATGAGAATCTACATCAAGATGCTGTTTCGGTCGACTGTTATGTTTATTCGCTGCTGGGGCAAGAATTTGGCAGGAGCTTGCATCTAGTAGTTGGCAAGCTGGCATGTTTAACAGCTAGGGATGGTTTATTAATGTTTTGCTTCCAAAACAAAAAAGGTATTGCAAAGGTTTAAATGCAACATAGTTAAAATAATAATCCAAGCCTTTATGACTATTTCATTAACGTTTTATGCCTTAATCACAAATTATAAAAATGTTATTTTCTTTTTAACAAACCAGAAGACTTGTTTGCAACTGATTAATTTTAAATGCATGCTTTAATTTTTACCTGTTGATAGTGTACCAATATTTGAATAATAATAATATATATATCTATAAATATATATATATATATATATATGGAAAAATATCATGAGAAAATACATTCCATATAAAGCAGTACAATTAGAATCTAACCAAAATATTTGACAAATCTAATTAACTAATCTGAGTAAAATGATTTTAGGCATTAATTTTACAAGTCTAATTATTTTGTTGATTTTTTTATGAATTGGATTTATTTTGTTTGCCAGACTGGGGATATGTGATACTAAATAAACAATTTCAAAGGAATAATAAGATGCTGACGTTTGAAACTTGTCTTGAGATTAAACAACCATTTTTTCTATATTTGTTATGCAAATAAACGGTATGCATATTGTAAATTCATTTGTTTTATATGACTTTTTCCAAATATCCAACAACATTCACCAGAAAATAGCCACAATTCATCTTGGCAGTTTGAAACAGTTCGCATTAAAAATCTTACAATACCGAAACATCTGATGTTGCAGAAACTTTGTAAAACCATAACTGGTTGCAGTCTATAAATAATGTCAAACCAGGGAGAAAACACTGATTATTTTAGTACTTTTGGTCCAATAAATGAAATGTTAGAAAGAAACAAAGAAGCTGTTGAGTGAAGCCTGTTGCTTACCTGTACAAAGCGCTCCACATGTGAAACAGAGAAGAAGCATACATGCCAGCTGTGCCTGCATCTTGATGACAAAATGAGCAATGTGTGAAATAAAGGGCTGAGGATGAGTCTAGTCCATAAGGTTAAGGGTCAGAGTGCTACTGAAGAAACAGGGGAGGAATTTAGAATGTCGCTGCTGCTGTTTTTTCTTTTCCCTTTTCTTCTTTTTCTTCTCCTCAAGGTCTGAGATGGTACTCGCACCTTCCTGGTTGGATGTGAAGTGCAGTGGGCTCCATTCCCTCAGTATATAAGAGCCCATGTGATGTCAGAGCATCAGTCTCTTTACCCCAACTCCCACCCATCTCCTCTCCTTACCTTCCCACCCACTGATAAACCCCTCCCCCCCACCCTGTCACGATCTCCCCAGACATCACTTTGGCATCACGAAGCGACAAGGTTTTTGTTTTTTTTCGCGTCATGGTTTGACAGATTTGGTTTTACAAATACATGAATGCACTCCTCAGAAAGAGGTTGGCGGTAGACTTGTTTCTGAGTGGCGGAGGGTGACGTGGGAGGACGTCCAGATCACTGTTTCTGTCACCATTTGAAAAAAAAAAAAAACATTATTCATTGCTAATTACTGAATGAGTTTTCAAACAAGCTGAACAGGTAGCTGTCAGGAACGGAAAACTGAAAGTGTCCCTGAGTAATGCTTTGTACATTACTCACTGTCAGTTAAGGTGTAGGATTCTACATTATTAGAAAAATACGTACACTTTTTTCAGTGATTACATTTTCTGTATAAATATATAAAATTCAACAATACCCTTGCTGTGTTTTTAAAGTTATTTTAATTTAACATGAGAAATAATATGTGTGACATATTGTACAGTGTCATTTTTGTTTGCTTGTTTTACACAAAATGAAATTAAAAAGATTAAACCAAAATCCAGAATAACTGAAGAAAAATACATCCTTGCAGATCCTCTAAAGATTCAAAAGGTTTTGTGATATCAGGTCTACAACAGCAGATGTGTTACTGCTCTGGAGTCTTGGGGTGTGTGTTAACACAATACGGCAGTCATCAGTCTTGGAAGTAAAGGACTTCCCTAGCCATTTACACATCATAATTGTGTAGTTTAAAGATTATTAATAACTGCAAAACACTAATTATAGTACCCTGTCATAAAGAAATTAGCAAACAACAACAAAACAAAAATACATGAACTGCATCTCAAAGTGACACCTCGGTCAGTGGGTTACATATTAAAGTTCCTGAGAGGTACACCTTTTTTATAATGGGCTGAGGGAGGTAAAATACATATTTATCTAAATAGAACATGGCAGTACACATGTTTTGGCTCATTGACAAAACAAGCAAGAATGGTGAATATATGTGGTCAAAATACACAGTATGACTACAAGCAGCTAATGACAACTGTCAAGCACGGTGGTGGGTTCACTTTCAAGAAAACTAGAATAGCATTTTTATTTTTCTATAAACAATTGTATTTATTTTATTTACTCCCAGATCACAACAAAGGGCACACTTTAATCCTAATTTATTCTGTTGATTCTTATTCATTTAAAAAAAAAAAGAAGAAAAATCTGATTACAATTCAAGCCATTGTCGAGGAAAAAGTATAATTTTAAACCTTTCATGTAATTTGCTCTGTGTAATACATTTTGATTTAAGTATAAAGTGACTCAAGACAATCCAAACCAGTTGATTCTAAAACACCAGTGGGTAAAAAAAGTTGTTTGTCTTAGAAAGGATTTTGGTAAAATAATCATTAAAGAACACCAACGTGGTATTAACTGCTGTGGGGTGGGCATTGTTGCCATAAGTAATCAAAAACAAAAGCACAAACAGCACTTTAAAATAGAAATAAACAAACAAAATAACATGAAAACCCTTGACAGCACTGAGACTAATTCTGAGTTTCACATGATTGGATCTAAGACTTGATAAAACCAGTGAAGTGATTAAATCATTGAAAAGAAATGGTAAAAAACTGGTACATTTTTAAAAAGACATACACCTCAAAACATCTCTGTTTATTCTTGGCCAAACTTTTTGTTTTTCTCTGGCCACAAAGCTTTACTCTAGAACCCATTTGGCTTGTCCATGTTGGCCACTGTCAATTTCAGTTTTGCCTACATGTGTCAATTTTGAAGCAGGCCATTTTCTCTTGCTTGGCGT
Organism: Girardinichthys multiradiatus; assembly: GCF_021462225.1. Classification (NCBI taxonomy): domain Eukaryota; kingdom Metazoa; phylum Chordata; class Actinopteri; order Cyprinodontiformes; family Goodeidae; genus Girardinichthys; species Girardinichthys multiradiatus. Next base: position 3,102,873 of record NC_061795.1, on the reverse strand, counting down.
CCTCTTGGGTCACAGTGGTGTTAAACTCACTTTACTGAGGACAGTGAATCTGAGCTTCCAACATCTTTCAGTTTAGGCTTCAGGCTTGATAGCATGTTGAGACCATTAGCGAGAGCCTAGCTTTGCTGAGTGAAACAGAGCTTTTGTTTGGCTGTGCTGCTCTGTTGAAGGCTTTGGTCACTGTCTATCAGTTGTTAAAGCTAAACACTGTTCTGAAGTGGGAATTCTCCTGGATTATGAGGTTTTATGTTGGCCAGTAGTTAGGAGCCCACTCTCAATAAGTTGTTAAGGTTTGATATTCTTGCTGGTTACTGATGTCAGAAGGTTTTTATGTAACAACTTTAGAGCATATATTTTGTAAACATTGTGTTCTCTAGTTTCCAGTGATGCCACCTGGATTCATTGCATTTAAATGATTATTGGTCACCATTAGAAACTGTTTTACTTTCAAAGAGTGAATTTTTGCCAGCTTTTGTTAAATGTTTGTCAGGACGTTAATGATGCTGCATGGAAAAAACAGAATTGCTCGTAAAATGGAGTGAGCGCTTTTCAGCATAGAAATCTAGACTCTGGTTTGAATTGCAGTAAACTGCACACAAAGCTCAATCCGATCATTCCCACTAGAATAACCTCAAGGTTTATGACATCAACAGAGAGAAATAAAAAAAACTTGCTCTGATATTTGCATTCGGTTATGTTTAAATCCTGCAGGTTGAGCAACTAAGTGCAAGTAATTCAGCGCAAAAACACATCTTTCTTCGCTGTATTTTCAGATGAATCAGTTTGGCAAGATAATAAGGATCAGTTCACATAACTTCTGTTCTAAGGCCCTGCAGTCTCCTTCATTTTTTATGTGATTTTTCCTGAAGTTAAGAATCTAACTCAGAATGTCAGTTAGTTTTTATTTCACTCGCTTATCTGGATCAGCGTCTCCACCTGCGCCAGCTCTTACAGGTGAAAGGGGGCAGAGTTAGACCAGAGTTTCTCAGGAAACACCTCCCTCGGATGGGGGCGGACAGAGTTGCAGCCGGGACGCTTCTGAAAACTTTTTTGTTGTTGTTCTTTTTCCCACTGAAACATTCCAGCACAGCGTAGCGAGCGTCCTGCCATGCTGCTGGGACTGTAGCGCGTTTTCAGATCATCTGTCTTCTTTTTACCAGAGTCATGGCTCCATTTGGGAAGAACTTCCTGAAAGCTCGTCTGAAGAACAGGTAACCTGATGAGATGGTGGAGGGTTACTTGAAACCTGTTGGGTGCGTGTTTTCTGCGGCGAGAAGGCGCTCTTGAGAGAGGGGATGGATTACGCATGGCGCAGAGCAGCTCCGGGAACTAAGCGGGTTAAGCTGTTTCTGGCTGTAATTTAGGAAGTAATATAACAGAGAGAAACAATGTCTATAATCCCATTCATGACACATTATAAACCTCTGAGGATTAGAGTATAATGTTGATTGCTTTCAATTCAACACACTCATTTTTAAAGCGTTTTAAATGGATTTTAGCTTTTACTGTTTGTGTGTGGTCTTTTTAATGGAAATAACAGGAGAAACGTGGAAAGACATGAGTAATGACATACATAGGAAAGTATTGGAAGGGGGGAGAGCTTAGTTTTGCTCATTTATGTTGTCAGTACAGCATTAAAATATGAACTTCAGTGGTGACTCTCATCCCTCAGAAATTTCATAGTTCATGGTTTTACCTTTGACCTTCTCTCTCTGTAATTACAACAACCTTTCTTTCAAAACTGACTATATAAAATATGTTTCAGCTTTTGCAGTGGGTCAGAAAACATCCTTTTCAGAGTTTCAGATTCAGTTTGCTTTAGCAGTTTGAAAAATACTCATCTTGAGCTTTTCATCAATCTTGGATCTACATGACTATTTCTTACAGTATAAAAAAGAATTTGAAGGAGTATTAAATATTAGTCATTAAAATTGCTGAAAGTTTAATCAATCATATTAGATAGTAAATAAAAATTTCATCACTGCCTACATTCCAATAACATTAAAAGTAATTATCTTGGAAACTTATTTTACCCAAACATTTTGATTAGAATTTAACAGAATATGTTGGTTCAGTCAGCTTTAGTCGTGTGCAGTGTTGAGCAGAGAACTGCAAGGCTGATATGTTGTATTGTAGTTGAGAAACGTTTCTGTGTTGGAGCAAGAATTCAAGTTTGTATCCAGCTGTCCTAAGTTTGGCGATGGTACTAATTCTAAAATCTAATATGCTTTCAATCTGGGCTTCTTATACAGACGAAAACAAGCTGTTGCAGTTTAATCATTAAAACTGGTTTAATTTGCTTACATTTTATTTGGGATTTCATACGATTTTTCATGTCATTATTTAATAAAAATGGTATGGTGCAACATTAATAAACATGGTTTAAATCAGAAAATGTTCCATATTAAGCCATTAAGCTTGTTTCCATCTGAGAGCATAAAAAAAGAGGTACAATAAATAATACGCACGACCCTTATTCATAGGCTTCAGCCCTCGATGCAGCTGTCACGGGTTCAACTCCCAGCCCAGGCGACCTTTTCTGCATGTCTTCCCCTTGTCTCCACCCCTTTCCTGTCTGTTTACTGTCATAGCAATTGACAAAAATATCAATTGTGCTGCAAAAAACATAAAACAAATATATATTAGCATTTTAAATATTTCCTTATTGCCTTTGAGACGATACTTTGGCTAAGTGTGAACGCTGAGAATAAATACCACTTATATGTGCTAATTACTTAGCAGGTCATAAGCTAATGTTAGCTAACTAGTGTGAACTAAAGTCATTAACACGATCAACTGACATTCACATTATTGTACAGCATTGTTTTATCATTTTACCATTTCTCATGTAATCCTGTGAAAGAGGGTCCTCAAAGTCTGGTTGATGTATAATTCAAAATGGTGGTCCATGAAGAACTATGACTCCTCTTCCAGTCTCTTTGTGATCCCACTTACCTCGGTCACAATTTTTGACCCAATGTCCCAAAAGCAGAAACTCAGCATTTAGGCTAAAGAAATAATCCAGCAGATTTTCTGTGTGTGGGTCACGATCTAATGTCTTACAGGATCTGTTCTGGCAAGACCAGGATCAAGAGAGGAGTATTTTTTTTCCTTAGCTCTACTTATCAAAAATGTTATTTTCCCCCTGTCAGCATAAAAAAAAAGACTTGGTTTGATTTTAGATATAAACCAGGCTATTATGTTCAATTACTGTTAAACTCTTTGACAGTGGCTCCACCACCAGACTGGATTTGGGTTTATATCTCCTCAAGCTATGCACAATCTTTGATGACTTCAGACAGTTAGACTGAAGTCGTCTGTGGTCGTAGTCTTTTGTTGGTGTTTCTATCGCCTACCTGAGTGGGAGTGTGTGATTTGCTCAGTAATTACCATCGTAGCACCTATAATTATGTGAAGCGTGTAGATCTTTAGATATGTCAGATGGTTGATTACAGAGACTGGCTCAAACTCGCACTGAGATGCTGAGCTGAGCAGTGAAACACTGAAACCTGCCAGAGGATGAAATGCAGCATTCGGATGAGCTTGTCAGCTGACAGCGTTGGCTTAAATCCTTTCAGCATGCTAGTAGCTGATCGGAGAGTCTTTGGCGTTAAGTAGACAACTTCCTCGGAAATGGTTGCCAGACAGTAACATATGCATGAACTACACATTTTGATGTCCTCAAGGTTTTGAGAAGAGGTGTTTGCCACCCAATGTGGCCAAAAAGTACCCTTGACCCCTAACAGTTGCAGCTTCTCAGCACTGTGAACAAGGCCAATTAGCTGTTGAAATAGCTCAGTATTAACAAATTAGCTGACAGAAGCAAACAGATAAAAAGAAGGCATTTGCACTGGAAGGAACAAGAGAAGCCATTTATCTTTTGTGCAAGGAAAAACCTAATTTGGTGACTCACAGATGCGATGAGGGGGAGAGCAGTTTGCTCACAGAGGAAAGGAAGAGCAGCGGAGAAGGTTTGTGTTGTGTCTCTGCTCACAGATGCCTATCATAGAGGGACTCATCACAGAGATCGACACATCAAGATAGAGACGTGATGTTATTTCCTCAATGATCCGTCATTCTTTCTCAGATAAGAGCGGCAGGAAGTGCCTTCTGTCCAGCATTTGGTTGTTCCTCTCCTGTTTTTTGTCTCTGTTTTCTTTCATTATTCACATTAATTTAACAAACCCTAAATTACTTGATTCAGAAGTATACATACATTCACCTTTGGCACGAGTGTCATATAATTTTAGTTAAGTTTTGTTTTTTTTTCCATGGGGGAATGATGTAGTAAAGCTGTAGTAAAGTTTTAAAAAGCAAAACTTGGGTGCACTGTGTTTGTTTTCTCTCATCCACACAGGATCCATTGAATCCTAACAGGCTAAAAATAAACACACCTTAGTTCATTTTTGCTTGTATGTGCCTCACTCGAGGGAAAAAAAGCTTTAACCATATAGCTGTTGACTTTAAGGGCAATAGAAAAACTTGGAGGTAGTCCAGCTTTATTATTCCAATCCATTCTGGGTCTATTCTCCAGTTCCAATGACAGAGAAACAGATCCCCAGCATGATGCTACCACTACCATTCTTTGCAGTTGTTACAGTTTTATTGGATCTGAAAGTCTCATCGCATTGGCCCAGTCTTTGTCTCACCTGACCCTAAAACCTTTCTCCAGAAGGCATTTGACTCATCCATGTGCATAGCTGGAAATTTCAGTTGAGCTTAAAGCTATTGCTTTTGGTGCAGGGGCACCACAGATTGTGGTTAAATGTTTTTTTAATTATATGTTTTGTAATAGTCCAACAAGGGAAAATGGAATATATAAAATGAATCATTATAAGCCACAAACCTTAACAAGAATCTTGGTCAGGATGGTTTAATATCAACTTTTCACTTTTTACACATCTTTGCCAGGAAATAAGAGCTCTATTTTATAAGATCTGTGTGGTTCCTTTAAAGATATCCATTTTTGTTATGGAGGGACCACTAATGTTCCTCATTTAACCTTTCTACATAACTCAATAAAAAGAAGCAAACTGACCAATATGCTTTGATTGATTCAGGAAAGGCCAATGAAAGATTTTTGCTTTGGTTGTTTAATGGTCTAGTCTTCTTAACGTTTACTGTATGAAGATCAAGTTTCATAATGTTGTTCAGCAGGTCCCACATAAGACTTCCATAATTCCTTCAACTGATTACAGTAGTAAATACATTTATTAAAGTTGCCATTCTATTAACCTGATGGTTTAAATATTCAAACACCAAGGGGATAAATCACCTTTTTATTGAATCAAACACCCAGTCTATTGTCTATGTAGGATGACTGTTTACAAACTTAATGTTTCTTTGAGTTCTTCTCCTCTGATATAATGAAATTGGCATTTGTAGGTTTGAACAAACTGGCTCCTATTACAGGTTGACATTTGTAACAAACATTCACCTCCACCAAAGAAGGAAGTTCAATATCTTTATTGATCTTTTAGCTTTCTGTCCAGCACCATAATCAGCCGTTGGAAGCATAACATATGTTACTACTGACTTTTCAGATAACCCTAAAGATAATCTATATATCTGGCTATCACGGAAGATAATGATGTCTGCAACCACACAGCTTCAATGTCCGCAAAGATGTAGATCCACTATGAGGTAAATAAATGTACAGCCTCTGTACTCTTTAACAGTTGTTACCAAGAAGGACTTAATATACATTTTAGGTCTTGATTTACACATCTTTTAACAAAAATATGTTTTGGATTTCTATGTTCCAAACAGTAAACTGTTAAAAAGTGCTGACATAAATTTCAAACATGCTTAATTTGAATGTTTCTAACCACCCTTGGGTAATCTAAATGACACCAAAACATGTATTTTATATTAGGATAGTCATGTTTTAAGGAAATGGGATGTTACATGATACATTTGCCCATGTGCCTTTGAATATTATATATCTATCCATCTGTCCTCCCTTCATCTGATTTAGTGTTGCTAGCACACTGCAGGAAAGGTTTCCATATAGTAATTTGCAATTTTTGCCTATGGGCTGTCCTAGCTTGTTTCATGTGTTCAGAAACGGTGCAAAATACTAAATTGGCAATGTGCTAGTGTGAATTAAGAATGATTTAAGTAATTATGTTTATCTGCAGAGACTGGATGAACTAGGGAGGATAATAAGCTGAGTAGAGGTGATCAGTGGAACAAGACACAGGAGGGAGACTAAATAAGCAGAGTAAGAGCAGTTGAGTAAGACCAGCGTTGCTAACAGAACTGTTTTCAGCTAGCCTAAGAAGGAGATGTACTTTGTCTTATTTCAAAATAAGTGCCATAAACATAGATAAAGCTTAAAGTGCTTATACTCAATGTCTGGTTCTCATAACAGTAGTGTAGACTCTACCAGACACCAGAGTTTCATTGCCATTGCTGCATTATCTCATGTTTTCTAATCTAAGATGACGTGCAGAGAAAGTGGAAGGTTGTAAATTCTATCATTTGATATGATCTGTTAAAACCACCTGCATCTAGTCCTCTGTGCTAACTTGTAGTTTGCAAAAGGATGACATAACAAGGAATTACAGAGTTGTTATTATGAGTGTTATGATTGGCAGCACTATGCCACCACAGTGGAGCTGCAAGTTAATCCTTCCACACAACCTGGACCAGGAATTCCTATAATTTAGAAGTGGTTTCCTCCCACATGTTTGATGTCTACCTGTGTATCTGAGCTCCCAAGTTCAACCTGAGGTCAAGCTGGGCTTGAGTTTCTTGCCTTCACTCGAGTGTGAAATGTTGAGCTCTAACCTGTCCTGTGTCATCAACCAGTCACCATCTGTCCTTGTTGTAGATGGATGGGCAAATGGTAACGGAGTTTCTTACATCCTGCGGTCTAGTTCTACATACTATATATTTCCTTAGTTTGTTTCAACATTCCTGTGAGATTCTTCTTTTATCAAGCTGAAGTGTTAACCAATGAAGGCACCTTGACTCTCTGTATCTAGAACCGCATCCAAAATGGCACAAAAAGTGTGAGCCCTTATAGCATTATTCGTGATGCAATCAGCCCAATGATGCATTCCACTGCTTGTGTATATTCTGGCAAGGAGTGGTGAGGGTCTTTGCATTCCTAAAGACTCCTTACAGATTTATCAAAATGTTTGGTCTCATGCAACATTTTCTTTAAGAATAACTTTCATAATTTGGGGATGATTCATCCTAAGTCTTAAAGCACCAGTGCAATTGAATTTTAAATGTAATTGTTGGTTTTTTTTAACCAGGTCCTCAACAGCGTTCCAATATTTTCTACACTGCGCCAGCAGTGACAAAAAACAACTTTTTTCTGTGTTACTACATTAATCAAGTAAACAGCTCATGACAGACTTATGAGTGTTTAGATGAGAGTTTATGAGAGTTTATGAGTTGTAGCTTTGGAATATTCTTGCCTGTGGACCCTATCAGTCACAGTAGATGGCACTTTTCCTAAGGCAGAAGCCCCCCTGGCTATTTATGCAGGAAAAACGTGAATATGTAACAGAAACAACCTATCAACTCAGTTTAAAGAGTAACTTGTAACTGAACTAGTGTGTTACTGCACCACTAATTCCCATTTCGAATGTTGGGAATTTCTGTACTGAATACCTCTCACTTTAATAGTTTATCCTGAGATAATGCAGATGCTTCAAAACTTCGACAGCTCTCATGGCCTAACATGAGATTCTTACAGTATTCTTACAGTACCTGGCAAATGTCATGATTTAACTCAACTTGCACCAAATTTGAAAGAAACACAACCTAATTTATTTTATTTCAATCAATCCTGTGTGAACAAAGATAAAGATAAAGTTGTTCTCCTGCTTCGTAAACTTCGCCTCTTACTTTGAACATCATAAAATTAATGGCTAGAGTCATTACGCTAGACTCTGTGTGTAGCTCGGAGCAGCTCAGATGTCACATAACAGGCAGACAAGAAACTGCAGCAGCCAATACAGTCTCTCTTTTATCATATATGCCACTGTAAATGATGAAAAGTACTTAGACTATTAGGTAAAACTCAGATCCGTTACATCAGTAAATGATTATGCACGGCCTATAATTAACCTGGGCGGGTTAATGGTATTAAAGGTGTAAAACAGTTAGAGTTTTATCACTAAGAAAATCTTCTGCATACTTTGCATTACAATGCTGAAAAATTGCATACATGACTGGAGTTTTCCGCTCCTGTTGCTGCACATTGCCGGTCAGCTGGCAGAAAGAAGGCTATTAAAGTCTTCCCTCACTTAGACAATTTCAGCTGCTTGGAAATACAGTATATGCCAGTATGAAAAACCCAGTGTCATGCAGTGGAAAATAAAGGAGTGCTGCCCATTGTCCAAATATTTAACCAGCTAATATCTTTAAGTGTAGACGTTTCAGTGTTACTCTTACTAAAAGCAAAACAGCAAAAAGGTGTAGCGGTAGAAATAATTGTTGTTTTTCGGTTTTAAATAAAGCAAATATGTCATGCAATATCATTTTATTTAAATTTTTTGTGTAAACACTGATTCTGTAAAGCCCAGGTATTTTTATTCAAGGTTATCATACTGTAAGAGTCTCATATCAGCCCATGTCTAGACGATAACAGGGTTTTTTAAACCTTTCAATTGAAAACTGAATGGTTTAAATTCAATTTAAACAGTTTTTAGACTGTTACTTTTCAAAGTGCTGGTGCATCTTGAGGATGTTAACCGGCTAGCTCACACTCTGTGAGATTGGGTGAAGTCTGATAGCATTAGCAGTGCTTCTGTGTGCTACTTTTGTTCATAATCATCAGGAATGTTTTGATACTTGTGGTATTTTACACATTAGATATTTCTTCCTATTTGCACATCAAAATGCCATTTGATGTGACACATTGGTTTCTGAAAAGCTGCATTTTATCCAAAGTAGAACCACAGCAACTACAGTTGCTGATAACTCATATTTGGTAACACTTTCCTTACATCAGACTGCTGAAAACAGGCCGGCAGTGACCGATATGAAATCTATTATTCCTTTTCCTCCTTCTGTCGTTAAACTGCAGCAGCAGGAAGTTGCCTGAGAGTCAGTGATTGTGGCCCAGGACAAACACAGGTGTTTCCCTGCTTTGCTGTACCCTCTTCCTGCACATCTGAGGCCTTGTCTCACCCACACTAAAATACACAATGTTCTGTACAGTGTATGTATTTCACTTTTCTGTTCAGTGGCTGAAGCAACATCTTTATCACATGTTTAGCTCTGTAAAAAGCATTTGTGTCTCGGTTTATTTGTGGATGTCGGGTAAAGCTGCTGGATTATTTGCCTTGTGCTTCTCTTCACCTCCAAATCCTTTTGAAAGGCTGATTCCTTCATGTTATTTTTGAATTTCAAACAAATGTTTTGTACTCCAAGAAGCACAAACACATTACTAATTGCAGACCTGTTGTATTTATTAGATTGTGTTATGCCACACAGGTGTGGCTGTTTGCTTGCAACCACTGCTTCCTTAATTTTGCAGCAGTAGCAGTTTGTGGAGAATACAAACAGTGGGTGCATTTGTCATGCAAGATGTGTGGAAATGCCAGAGGTGGGATAGGTTTGTGTGTCCTCAGGTATTTTATCTCTGTTTTTCTTCGAAGGTCTATGTAAGCATTACCTAGGCCCTAATTATGAGTGTGCCACAGTCCAGAGACATGATTCAGTAGGAGTTTACACAGCAATCCAAGTATGTTTTCATGTTGTGCTGCAACTAAAACACTGGTATCAAATGTGAGATAGCATGTAGGCCCCTACCTTCTAAAATTACTTTTTTACCTCTGTTGAGGTATGCTGCAATAGATATCTGTTTTATCTTTATCTTCTTCTACTGTGTATTCGTTAACATAAGATCAGGTAAAGCAAGATTAGCCAGGAAGATAAACGCAGAAGAGCTATAGAGCTTTGCAAAAGTATTCATAAGCACTGAATTTCTTCACATTTTCCCATTTAGCAATCACAAACGTCAGGGTATTTTTTTGGAAAATGACTGAAAGGAAAGTTCTAAAAAGAAAAAGAGAATCATAAATGTTGCGCGTATCTGTGTACGACTAAATCTCAGTATAAATCCAGCTGTTCTGCTAGAGAGGCTTTGGTCAGATTGGACCATAACTGAACTTTTTGGCTCAAATGTAAAAGGCTGTGTGTGGTGGAACACTAACACTGTATGTTGACCCTAATTACACCATTTCCACTGTAAAACATGGTGGTGGCAGGAACATGATGTGGTTGTGTTCTTTAGAAGGGACAGGGATGCTGGTCAGAGTTGTTGGGAAGATGGTTGCTGAACCATAGTGGGAGAAAACTGGTTAAAGGTTGGGTAAAAATTTTAGTCCCTTGATGTGTAATACTGATAGAGACGTACTGTGAAAACTGAAATTTCAGCAAAAGGGTTTCTACCACGTACAGGAGTACTGAACACAAATGTATTACTCACATTTCAGATTTTCCTTCCACTTTACAGCAATCACCCAGATAAGGTAATATTCCAATTTAGCGCATTTAGTGTATGCAAAGGACACATACAGTATGTCATTTGACTGTCAACCTGAAGCCTATTCAATGTAATTTTTCAAAATGTAAATAAGCTTTTTTTCTCCAAACTAAATGTTATAAAAATGTTATATGTCAGTTTGCCAAACTACAACACAGTATTTCTTCACACTGCAGGATCAGCCATAGGTTCAGTATAGGAGTTCATATTATTCAGATTATCTTTCTTTGGTTTCATTGAGACTGCTATTAAATAATTATTATGAATCATTTATTATTTTGCTTTCAGGGGCATTTGCTTAAAAAGTATTCCAGAGACAGGAACTTGGCAGTTGATTACAGACTTAAAACAATAAATCACATCAATTTCAGAACATGATTCATCTTTCTTTATCTTAAAATCAGATTGAATGTTTGGCTATGGTTATCTACTGATTACTTGTGACTGTCTGCATATCATTTAATGAGTGGATATTAGGTCTGGGATATTACCGGTGCTCCATTAGGCTTGTAAGAAATGAACATCATCAGCCCATCAATGGTAAATTTTTGAACAAGTTTTATGGTGCAGACAAAAAAATCTAATGATAGCCTTGAGGTTAAATAGCTCAGAACCAAAGCATTAAATGATCATCTCTGATGAGTAAGACGATGAGTAACAGGCTAATAGAATCAAGCAAGGGAGCACAAAATGACTGAATCTAGTTTTATGCTCACTGGCCCAATGAACCAGCATCAAAGTAGGATCTAGTCAAGGGGGTGAAATGGTCAGGTATTTGTATGTCACTCACAGTTACATTATTTTTACACAGCTTTAGGAAACTCATGCATTTTTTTAGACAAGGGTTTTTATGTAATGTAGTGTACTGTTCTTGCTGTGAAATACTGCTTTGCTGTATAAACTGTGGGTATAACAATACATTCAGCTTACAAGAAGAACATGACATTAGGTTAGCAAAAAGCTAAGTTTACACTATATGTCCATCCATCCATTGTATGTACCTGCTTATACATGCGTGGTTTTGGGGGTGTGCCTTTCTCCAGTAGTGACCAGGCAATAGGCAGGGTATACCCTGGACAGGTCACCAGTTCATTACAGGGCAACACAGAGACATATAAGTGACCCATGCACGCACAGGCTCATACCTAATTTAAAGAGATCAATTAACCTAACAGTCTGCATTGGAATGCAGGAGGAAGCTAGTGTACCTGGTGGGAACCGTGTATGCACAGGGAGAACATGCAAACTCAATATAGAAAGACCCCAGGCAGAGATTAGAACCTGGTACCTTTTTGCTGTAAGGCAACTGTGCCACTTAGCATCCTACATTGCAAGTCTTAAGGCTTTTTTTTATTTTCTTGCTTAGAATCAGTACCTTTGCCCGGTTGTGCATATAATAATTTCAATGCAGTGGTCTTTAGAATCCACTGTGAACAGTCTACAGCTCTGAATTGACCTGCATGCTCTGAAGACATTATGTCACACTTGGCACACTGTGTTCCAGGAAGCAAATATAGATGGAATACATGTCAGCATGTGTGTCATTTCTGGTAAAATTGTGGCCATTTCCATTAATGCTCTTGTGGCAAGATTTGTATTTTAAAAGAGACAGACTTTGCTTTGAAAATTGCCGGATACATTTCCAATTCAGCCTAGGTCACAAATGAAAATGACCTATGTCTGATTTTTTTTTTTAAACTTGGTTCGTCATTTTTTGTTTTTCTATGTCTATTTCTATTCAGAAAAGGAGATATGCATGACAAGTTGGCAAATAGTGTGCAGTGTAAACAGAGCCCCAAAATCCCCACATCAGGGATGTAGAATTTTTCAGTCCAGGTTGGACTTGTGCCTATATTGTAGTTTTTATGCTTATCTCATTTAAAGTTTTTGTGTTTTCAAAAGTAGAATATCGTTTAATGTAAAATTACCAATGCCCTGACCCAATACTCGCACTTCCACCCTTGTGACCCTGAATTGCGCGTTCCTGTTGATGGGTTCGAGTGCGTAGTGTGTCCCAATTCTCCAGAGTGGTCCTTAGCCCCGCCCCCTTTGTGTCCTCAATCCGCACTTCGGCGAAGCCCGCATCTATTACCCACAATTCACTGCTGCAGATGACGTTCTGAGCAAAAACCAATCAAAACCGTCAATGTAATCAACCATCAAATCAGAATAATAAGAACTGTGTAAACTTTAGACAGCAAGCCGAAAAATAATTTTTTTTACTGGTTTTCCAGGCTCAACATTGTAAGAAACCACTGGGTTCAGAGTGAGTCTGGGCAGTCATTAGGCCACTGAAGTTACCTTTCAAACAAACACTGGCGCGGTGAGAGTCTGGTGTATAAGCCTCCTTCGCTTCCTGCACTTTCTTCTCCTCAAAACAATTGCTTGTTGCAGTTTTAAATAGTTTTTTTTAGCAGCAAGTCTGTGAAAACAGCGCTGGTTCCTGCCCTTTTTGGTGTTGCAGTTACGGTGCAGAGGTGCAAGTCGATGACGTAACCCCTACTGTCCGAATTCTCCAATTTTGCAGGTTGTAACCTGTGTACTTCAACAAAGTACAAGTGCATGCAAAGACACTTCATAGAGGGGCGTAGGCTGTAGTGTGGGTATAGGGACAGGGCCCAAGTCCAGGTCTGACCAGTCAATGTATGTTAGATTTTGAAAAGGAGATTATCAATAGCAATACAGACTCATTAAAAACTTTAAAATACCCTTTTAGTTTATCACAGATAGAAAGTTCTGAAGCAGATGCAGACATTGGTGTTGTTAGCAGCTAACCATGCTAACAGTTGGCTAGCCTGACAAGAATTCTTTATTTATTGACTACTTTAGCACATTACAAATCAAGTTCTACTTCCTTTTTAACTTCAAAATAAGACACTTAGAAATCAATTTCACTTTGATGAGAAATATAGTGTTTTAATGTCATGAGATGTTGAGTCACGTTGAGTCACGTATTCTCAATACAACTCTGAGCACTTGTTCCTCTCAGTGTCTGCTTTTAGTATCATGTCATGTTTCGAAGATTTGTTTCACCTAACTGCTTTCTGAATCTGCCTTGGAAGATCTTTTTTACAACTTGAAATGTGTGTCTCTGAGTGTCTAAATTTGAAAACTGGGAGTGCACCCTTTAGCCTGACTGTATGTTGGGGTCATGTTAGATTTCTAGAGGCATAAACCCTTGAAAAATTAATGAAAAAGAATATTTATATTAAAATAATTTTACTATTTGATAACAAGGATTTTAATTGTTTATTTACCTACTGACCTCAGTGCCTTGCTCATTTTGGGAGGTTAGTGATGGGGATTTCTTGTAATGATCACACTGAAGCTTACAAAAAATGTTATGACTTAACTCTCTGTCCAGTGGACTAATAGAAATAAATCTTGTGGGTGGGAATTACCTGTTGGCAGGTTTGCAATGCATGCATCTTTCTGCTAATGGTTCTTTCTGGTATGCATTTTGGCATATTTTATTGGTAATTTTGTTGTTGTGATGATAAAATAATGCTTGTTCAAGACATATATTGTCCATTTTGTACATCTGAATCCCTTAGACACACTGGATGATTGCAGAGCAAACATAGTCATGTGAAAAACAACAAAGCATGAAAACCCTGCAGTATCCAACCATTAACTTGAAATCCATGGATTGTAACAGAGGGCTTATGTACCAGAGGAAATACATTTTTATAAATATTGATAACAAATGACTCCCCTATATAATAGACAAATGTCTTTGCATTTTAACCTCTTACCAAGCCTGGCAACACAATGGGTCTTTCAGTGTGTACACAGGTCTTGCAGTGAGAATAATTTAGAACCGCATTTTCAAATAGGTTCAACTTATATAAACAATTTTGAAAGGACTTTATGAATGCTCGACACAGTGGAGTCTGATATTTGTATAAATGTCATGCAAAAGTAGATAACAAAGACTATTGTTAAACGCTGCTACAAAAGAAGGATTTAGCAAGAACTACACCAGGCGAGAGTGGATGCAAAGAACTAAGACTTCCAAATCCACAATTGTAAACGTTGTTTCTCTCTCTCTCTCTCTCTCTCTCTCTCTCTCATTCAGGACAAAACATGCTGATCCTGTGGTTGGGAAGGAGATTCAAATTACCGTCTGCAATGAAGAGAAGGTCGTCTGTGGAGTAACCAAGCACACAACATGTACAGATATGGTTCAGGCATTACTGGAGGACCACAAGTCTCTTCCAGAGAGCAAAAGGCTGCTGGATGGGGAACCCAAAGACTTCTGTCTCGTCGAGCGCTGGAGAGGGTTTGAACGGGCCTTGCCACCTCTCACCAGAATCCTAAGACTTTGGTATGCTTGGGGTGATGAAAGACCCTTTATCCAGTTTCTTTTAGTGAAAACATGTGATTTTGTGCCCCAGACAGCTAAGAAGGGGGGAAAGTGTAAGGGAGCCAGGCCAAAACGATGGGACCTTGGTTGCCCTCAGTATGCTCAGCCTCTGCCGGTAGACAAGCAAAAGCGCATGGTGAGAAAAGCTTTCCGGAAGCTTGAGCAACTTCACAAGGAAAACAAGAGCTCCCCTGGCACTGAAGAGATCGAACGGATGGTGCAGCTTATTCTAAATCAGGACCTCACAATCAGAGAACAGATACATCGGACGAGGGAGCTAGATTTGGAGATTGAGCAGTTTCAGAACCAAGCACAGCGGGAAGATGACTCTGAAAGTTTACTGGATCAGGCTTGTGGCTTGGGTTTGGCAGCAAACAGTGAGGAGCAGCTGCAGAAATACATTTACACTTGCAACGGCATCAAGCAACTGGAAATGCAGGTTCAGCGGCATGAGGATTTCATAATCCAGCTTTCCCAGGAAATTGACGCTGAGTTGAGGAAGTTCAGCAACCCTTCGGTTCCAGAAGAGGAACACAAAGAGAAAGGAGCCGCTGCTCAGTCCTCCTACGAAACTGACGAATCCTTCTACAAAGCAGAACTTGAGAGGCTACAAGGTGAACTGAACCACAGCCTCTTCAGTGGAGTGAATCTGCAGAACCAAGTTGCAGACATAGACAAGCAGCTAATGTATATGGACAGTTCGCTCATGGCCAAGGACCAGGAATGTTGGCAGTTGGCTGCTCAGCTTAACTCTCTCCAAATAATGGACAGCATGGAGGAAAAGAAGCCCAGCCTTGTCCTTTTAATAAACGAGGCTCAGAACAGCCCGACCCGGACAGTAAAACTCAAACCCAGCCTGTCCCCTGCAGACGTTACAGACACAGACTCAGACACTGGGATTAGCTCCACGCACAGTCAGGACTCGCTGTCACCGTGTCTCGACTTCCCTCCCCCACTTGATACAGATGTGTAAGGAAATTATAAAACGCTTCAGTTTATTATTCCACACACACCAGTCGCAGGTTATGCTTCTCACATATTATCTATGGGTTTGAACATTTAAGCTGTGTAGATTTATCTTAAACAACAGAAAAACTTGCTTTTCTTGAGAAATTTGTATTGATTTTTCTGTACATGACAATTCTACACATCCTTGTTATGTCAGTTATTGTCATTTAAGAACTTTTTCCAACTTTAATGTGACACATTCTGTAATATTTAACAAAAAAAAGCAATTTTTCATTTAGTTCCAGCATTCAGTCTACTGTGGAACCCACCTGCTATCAATTATAGAGAATTTGATCAACAATAAAGAAATAGCTCCGGGGAGGTTACAACTCATCCAAATAATAAACAAGGTATCAGTCAGGAGAAGGATGCAAAAAAGAAATCGACATCATTGTGTGTGTGACACTAGTAACTGAAGGAAAAAGAAATAAAACAACAAAAGTTTGTGTAGGAATGCGTTTTGGTCTGATGATGTGACATGCTGGTAGACTCCTACTGAAGAAAACTGAATTTAAATCAAAAGGTTGTTATTTTTCGAAATTACAGATTTGTTTGTTTTCTGCTGGATTGCACAGATATGTTGCAGCATTTTGAAATCATTCATCACAGTCTCATATTGTTTCACATCACACAAGAATGGTGTGTAGACTTTTATATCTGCTGTGATGAGAACAACATGATTAATTCTTTTGTAAATTTTCCAGTTTTCTGCAAACACACACATATACTTCAGGTTGAGGTTTAAAAGTTAAATAATTCATGCAAGACAGAACTTGGCAACACAAGAACCCTGCTGGAGGCAGGATGGCAGACCACAAATGTTTACTTCCTGTAAAATGTTTCAACCTTCTGCCACACATGGACCACCCACAGTTTACCTAAAAATAAATCATAACACTGCTTTTACCCCATTTGTCCATGATCTCGCCTGCTGCCATGTGGCTCTTAACGTGCATGGAAACTGGAAGAAAGGTGTCACAGGGACCCACTGCATCCCACCAGTCTAGGTCTGAACCATTGTATCTTTGTTTTGGCCATTCTAAAGGCCTACTCTAAATCTGAATCAAAAGTAAATCACAGGAATAAAAGTAATAAAGACATAAGTTGAAATCTAGAACAGCTTGTACTCTGTTGTAAATATGAGTGGCTGGATTTTGTTTTTTGCATTATTACCCATTCATCTAACAGCCAGCAAATAAACTCCAGCTACATAAACCTACCATTGGAAACCATACTATGCACACTTTTAAACACTTTGTTGTTGCTGATGCACAGTGCCTTGCAAGAGTATTCATACCCTTGAATCTAATCAATAAGAAGGAAAAAAAACCATCTGTGTTTAATTTATAAATCCAGCTGTTCTGATATAGCTTCAGAAGTTTGTTAAAGAACGTTAGAGAACAAACAGCTTCATGAAGACCAAGGACCACAGCAGACAGGTCACGGGGAACGCTATGGAGAAGTTTAAAATGGGTTAGATTATAAACAATTTCCCTAGCATTGAAAATCTCAGACGGAACTGCATCAATCAAAGTGCAAAGAGTACCAACAAACCTATAACGATCCAGCCATCCACCTGTACTGACAAGCCGAGTAAGGAGAGCAGCCACAAGGCCCACGGAAACTCTGGGGTACCTGCAGAGATCCATAACTCAGGTGGTAGAATCTATTTATAGGACAACCATTATTTGTGCAAACTCAGCAAATCTGGTCCCATAGCAAGAAGAAAGACATTGAAAGAAAAGCGTAGGAGGTCCAGTTTGTAGTTTGCCACAAGCCGTGCAGAGGACACAGCAAAGAAGAAAGTGCTCTGGTCTGCTGCAGTGAAAAATAACATTCCAATTGACAACAAACTTCAGGTTGCAGCATCATGTAGTGGGGCTGCTTCTTTAACAGGGAGGGTGGTTAGAGCTGATGGAAAAATGTGTGGAGTAACACACAGGACAACCCCAGAAGACGAAACCTGTTAGAGGCTGCAAAGGACTTGAGACTGGAGCCAGAGTTAAACATCCAGGCCTGAATCCAAACAAGAATCTTAGACAAAACATAAAAATACCCATTCAAGACTGGTAGAGACAAACTCCAAAAGACAGCAGTAATTTCAGTGAAAGGTGGTTCTACAATCTATAGACTTAGGAGGCGGTGGGGGTAGTTAATACAAATGCACACCACATTTTACAGATGTCTATTTGTGACATGACAAAATGTGGAACCGTCCAGGGTTAGGTACATTTTTGCAGGGCACTGTCAGCTTTACTTTGTTCATCAGAGTAAGATAAGATATGCAGGCAGGTCACTTCTGCAATAAATCTGCAACCTTCCCAAAGTATTTCTAACAAGGCAGGCTGTTCATGGTGAGAACAGCAATCTAAAAGTTTAGTTTCCAACAATTAAGAAAATGTCACAGCACCAGTATTTATTTTAATTAAAAGAGATTTTTCCTCATCACAGTGTTTTCCCTTTTAGGTTTTCAGTGTATTTGCAAAGCAGCCCATCTTTTTATTGGCCAAAATATATGGATGATGTTTTATATTAAAACAAGCACCTAATTGTTTGGATATAGAGCAAATATTGAAAAAATGACCAGTCCTTATGACAAGGTCTTAAATAAACATGCTGTAACTGCTGTAAATACAAAATTGTTTTAAAAACTCATTTGATGAAACTAATGAAAAAGCTATTTATTTATCTGTAGTTTTTACTGTTGAGTCGTCTCAAATTTTAAAACAACCTTTTAACATTACTTCTTTTGTCTTTTCAAATACTCACCATGTAAAGTAATAATGCATATTTTCTACTTTTCAAATAAAGGCTACTTCTGCAAATCTGTAAAACATTGTTGTGGAGTCAGTTGATGCAATGATGATGAGAGCAACATAAACAGGGTCAGACTGCTGCCAAATACTGCTGATTTAGATGACGTTAACGTGAAAAACTCTGCTAAAGCAGGCTGAAATTTATAGATTCCACAGGCTCTGAGTCACCAGTGAGAAATGGCACAGCTCCCTAAGAGCTCCCTTTCAGCCACTGCAGCATATAATCAAATGAAACGGTCGCCAGGGAAGCAGTGAAAACAGCGAGCGATCTCTTCAAGTGAAGGTACTGCTGACAGACTAACACTTTGTGCTCAGGGCAGAGCAGAGAAGCCGGGGATATCTGTTTCACAGAGTAATTGCTCAACCCCTCTCCGCTTTCTCCTTCTCAAGCTACTAAGTAAGCAAGCATGAAAGGCCAGAGAGCTTACAATGTGAACAATCTAGCACTGGTGCCTCACATCTGTTGATGGAGAGGTGGATTTGAACTGTTTTGCTCTTATAATCTCTCCCGCTTACATGCATTCAGCAAGTTGGGGAAAAGTAATCTTAGAATTTGTATTATAATGCTAATGAGACTTGCATTGAGTTGGTGAGAAGAATGTCAATAGTTTAAATATTTTATTCTCCCAGGAGCCAAACAGATACAGGAGTCACCTAATGGGTTAAAGTTTGCAGATTGACACTGAGCTGCTCTCACTCTCTGTCTTATCCTGTCTCAAATGTTGGTGAATGTAAAACATATTTTAGATTTTTACATTCACCAACAAATGTAACCCTGATTGTTGTTACATTCACCAACGAACAACCCTGATCATTGTCCAAAGGTCGCCCTGGGGGCCATTTATGGCCATCGGAATGATTTTGTGCAGCTCCAGACCACTGTTGAAGAATGAAACTAATTTATTCAATATTATTTTGATACAGAACTGTATCAATTTTATAGACTGTATACACTGTACACTGGGCCCACCCTGGACTCCTAGTAAATTTGGTCTAGAACCGCTACTGCTCCTACACAGTTTGGAAAAATATGGAGTTTGATTATAGAAAAAATATGATATAATATAATAATTTGCCATTTTTCCTTATATTATGGGTGGAAAGTTTGAACCATCCATCCATCCAAACATCTGAAAAAGTATGGACTTTTGACATGAAAAATGTGTAGAACCCTGAGGCATTAATCCACAGGTACTTGGCTTTAAGAGAGGAGCTGCAGCTGTGCAGAGAGCCAATGACTGCTTACTGTCAAGTCTCAGCTGTCACTTTTTCTCCCTTTTCTTTACAACCACTGGAGCAATTCCCAAAACTTGGGTTGCATAATTCTCCTCAGGAGCCCGTCCCCATAACTCACTGACTGTTTGTGTGGTTCCAGCAGAAAGGGACAAAACAGAAAGAAAGAAAAACACCCACAGTGAGCCCTCAGGGTGTGTTGGAAAAGGAACAGCCAGGCCCGGAGGAACAGCTAGCTTCAGCTCAGTATTCTACATTTAGACATGTTGAAGCCCTTTTTGCTCTCAGAAGGTGTTAAATAATAAAATGAATACATTTTCACTCTGTGCTTCACAGCATCAAGAGCTTCCTTGTACTTTTCTCGTGATACCTGTTGCAGAGAAGTTCAACAAAGCAAAGGAATTAAAGAATATTTGGTACAGAAACATTTGCTTACATTACAGATATCAGACATTTCCTGTAGTTCTTAACTAGGTTTGTACACACTGCAGCAGGGATTTTGACCCACTCCTCCATACTTCTCCAGATCTTCCAGGTTTCTTAGCTGTTGCTGGGCAACACAGCATGTTAGTTCTATCCAAAATGTTTTTTTTGGGTTCAAGTCTAGAGACTGGCTAGGCCAATCCAGGACCTTAAAATGCTTTTTACAGAAGCACTCCTCAGTTGCCCTGGTTGTGTGTTTCAGATCATTGTCATACTGGAAGACCCAGTCACAACCCATCTTTAATGCCCTTACTGAGGGAAGGAGGTTGTTGCCCAAAATCAGGCAACACACAGCCCCATCCATCCTCTGCTCAACATGGTCCAGTTGTCCTGTCCCCTTTGCAGAAAAGCATCTCCTCTCTGGCCACCCCTTCAAAAGCCCTCTGGAGGAACCCCTGAAAGTCATGACTGATTTAATGGAGTGGACTCATCATGGTCTTTGCTAAAATGAAAAATATATTTGAGAACTGCTTTGTGAGTAACCTTGCTAGGTCCCTAGACCTTTTGCTTTCTTTAAGTTTTTTTTTATTTTACTTTTTGCATACTTTTGGCTGCAAATGGTCAAACATTTATTCTAGGGTGGAGTTTGAGTTTGCCTTTTCTTTTTGTCATTTATGTGCCTATTAAATTGAACAGAGCCCTTCTTGTAATTTTTTATGCTATTGACTCCTATTCAGAACGCACATTTTGAATATACTACAATTGCAATGACATTTCTTTTCATCTATTGTTTATATTCCTTGGCCTTGAAACTGCTTCAGAATGTCATGTTTTACTGCTGTCCATTTGATGAAGACATTTCACATGTCTGTTAATTCACCATTTATCTACATTTATTAGAATTATTGTTGCCACCGATTTGTGTCTCTCCCAATCAGGGTTAATGACATTTATGAAACATTTTGAAAAAAATGTTGATCAATAATATTCCTAAAAACCTTGAAAGAGCATTTTTCTGTGCAAAGGACACAAAACGTAGGGAACCCCAGGGGTTAAGGAATAAAATGTTACAGAAAAAGTGAAAAACCTTTAAAATCTTTTTAACAAGATGATGTAAACCTTTTCCTCAAAGCTAAGGTGTATTTTTTCATTGGTAACGGCTGCCATAGGGTGAAGAAGCTCATCTTGATGTTTCTAAATTGGCATGCATGCTGGCCAGATTAACTATAGCATGTTGAGATTGCTGAATTAGTTAAAGCTGGATATAAAACTAAATTGCTGCTCCCAAAATAGAAACATACTTAGTAAGTTTACATATCCATTCATAGCAGAAGGCAAACATAGCCTTATTGCTCGAGTTTTATTTTATATTCTATTCAAAATGTCAGACAGTCTGTCATTTTCTGTACCGCTTCTTCCATAGTGGGTCGCAGGGAAGCTGGTGCTTATCTCCAACAGTCTATGGGCGAGAGGTGGGGTACACCCTGGACATGTCGCAGGCATATTCAAAATGTTTTGGTGGAATTTGTTACCAAATCAAAGCAGTTGATTTGATATTGATATTGTATTTAACCATTACTGATGACTACATTCACAGGCTAATATGCTTGTACACAATTTAGAGAATTGTATTGGCTAAAATGTAACACCCAGCAAAATTCATTTTTACAGTGTATTTTTGCTATAACATTTCTCAAAATGAATAAAACATTCAAACTTTAATAAAAAAATATTTTTCCTTTTCTCTCCTAACAAAAGCAGTAACCGTGGACTACGATCCTTATCCTGCTGCAGAGTTTATTGCAGCTGTAAGTAACATTTATTTATCTTCTAACTTGCAGATCAGCAACTCAAAGACTTACAACCTCAAACCCACATTTCAAAAAACAATAATTAGACCCACCAAAATTACAATTAGGTCGACTGGAAGCCACTCCTCCCAGTTACAGCAACGGGGCAGCTTGGGTAGACTATAATCTGTCACCGTCAGGCTCAGGCATTGAAGACTGAAATTTTCACCTTACAGTAGAGGTCCCTTACAAAGAAATCTATTTTATTTACAGAAACAACAGCCTAATTAAGAATACAGGATGTGCAAACCTTTTTCTCTGACTCTGTTGTGAATATGATACGTTTTATCTGTGAACAGCTTTTATCATTTGTTAGCTTGCAATTAATCCCTTTCAGTGACATTTAGTTCACAGCATGGACTACAAGCATATAAATGTAGATAAATGGTGAATTAACAGACATGTGAAATGTCTTCATCAAATGGACAGCAGTAAAACAGAAAATATTTATTTGACTGTCGACAAGCTTATGCTTGTAGTCCATGTTTCATAAATGTCAAAGAAATATTTTCTCTTCCTCTAAGTAAGTTTTATCTTCATACAAACTAATTTACTAATTCTTATACGGGCTGCTCATAATCTCGAGACTTCGAGATTCTGTTAAAGACCCACTACTATCCACTACTTTTTACATTCTTTTATTTCTTTTTAAACTGATGAATTATTTTATTGTGTATTTATTTTGTGTTTTTTTTTTTTCACCACATATGAATTTTTTTAGTATTCTTGCTGTGCAGAACTTGTAAGGTGCTATATAATAAAGTAGACATCAACAATATATAAACATTTCCTTTTAGAGGTAAAAATCTGCCATCCCTGATGCTCTATTTTCTGTTGTATAATTCTCCGCACACATACAGAAACAATCAATGAGCAATTTGCATAAGTGTTATACACTTTTTTTTTTACCTTTTGTCTCAGTACAGAAAAAACTTCAGTGTATTGTTTGGGGAAATTATTTGATAGACAAACAAAAACTAGGGCATAATTATGGAGTAAAAGGAAGATGATTCAAGGTTTTCAAAAATGTTTATATACAGTAATAATAATGATGATGATGATTAGGCAGCTTAGAGACTACCTACAGACACCAGGGTTTGACTGGAGAACTATTTACTCCAGGTTGGGTTGAGCATCACTGGCAGAGTCCAACAGATATTATTGTATAACCGAATCCTAATGGGGGCCTGTATATGAACACATGCTATGTAGATTTCCAATTGGTAAAACTTTTTAAAACCATCTAAAAAAGCAATTTGCTGACAGATAAGTGATGAGTGCAGAAAGAGGGGCTGTTTGATGCAAACTGTTGCCCTAAAACTGTTTCCTCCATTTATACCACAGCAACACTTCAAATGAAACACGTCTTGGACGCAGACAAACATGCTCTCACGTTGCAGAGAATGAAAGGAGACTGGAAAGTTTAGTCAGCTCACCTTCTGAGTGCTAAAAGACTCACAGAACACTGACATAATTTTGTGAAGTGTGCAAACATTTATCTTTATTTGTAGTCATATAACTTGTTTATCAGGATCAAACTCAGCTTGTGCTTGTGCCAACATCACACTACGCTCAGTGGCGTTCCCATAAACACACCTGATAGCACACTCAGTTTCAGATTCTGTTGAAAAATGTCCACTGTTCTGCTTGTTGGCAACACATAGCGTAACTTCTGCTTCCCGCACTGTGCCTCCTTCAGAATAGGACAGGTTTTTGGGACAGTAACCAAAATCCATGGAAACAGTCCACACTATCAGAGTAAATGGTGGCAGAACATTTAATCCCACTGCCTCTGGTTTCAAATGCTTTCAAGTTGGGACTTGTCAAAGTAGTTCAAGAGCCTTGGGCTTAATTGCTTCAATCAAAGCACTTTTGGAGTGGCACCCCATCCAAGAATCATGAATCATCTGAAAAAAGGATCACAGAGCAACAAAACTGTCACTGCACTGCTGCCAGGTAGTTGGATGAGAGAAAACAGGGTGACAGTGGTTGCGCCATTTTCGTGTGTGTGTGTGTGTGTGTGTGTGTGTGTGTGTTTGTCTGTATGTGAATTTAGTGCCTGCTGCAGTTTGAGAAATTTGATGCAAATCATGTGCCTGCTTATTGCAGAAAATGTAATGTGTTTACAGTTCAAATTAAGGTCGGCATGAACATTGGGTCTTTTCATGCAATCACACACCTCAAACGCTGGCTCAGTAAGCCTCCCACCTCACATAAAAACATTATATTTTGGCATGGCTGTTAATTATCACCCCTTTAAAAGAGTGGCTGTCCAGGAGGTGGCTGTTTTCTTTTCTACAGGTGCTCTCTGATGCTGCCCGCTTCTCCAGCTCCTCCTGCTCCGCAGCCTTTCATTATGACAAAGTGGAGACACTCGTTGCTGCTCAGACAGTCAGGTGGAGGCTACAAAGATGGGTTCAGTTTTTATTTTTTGTTTTTCTGGCACAGAGAATCCAGGGAACGGATCAGAGGTTGTATACTTCTAGCAACCATTGTGTGAAGTACATTAAAATGTAAACACTTTGAGACCTGAGTCTAAATAAGTCAGAAAGCTCATTACTGTCAAATAAGTTATGAAAACATATTAGATGGTACGTTTGAAAAAAGGATCGTAGTTCTGATTAATTCTTCTGTAATTACCTAAAGCAGTTTCACAGAGCAGATGCTAATAAATTAACACTAAAAATGTTATTTAAGTCAAAAATAATTAATTAGTTATACCTAATTCACTTATATCTAATTTAGATTGCCTATTAGAACATTAACATATATGTCAAATATTCTGACAGTAAAGACTCATTCAATATATTAGAATATTATTAAAAAGTTCATATATTTCAGTAACTTAATTCACTAAGTGCGTCAGGACTTGCGAAATGGAGGACCCCAGAATGCAGACGTGCAGGCAGCATGACGGTAAGTGAAGAAATGATTTAATAAACAAAAAATTCACTCAAAAGAAGAGGCAGGAACCAAAACCATAAACGGGCAGGCAAGGCAGGCTTGACATGAACAACAGGACACACATGACATGATCTGAAATGTTTCCGCGATGAATATCGGAACAGGTGTGTATATATGGAGTGTGAACCAGTCGGAGCAGGGAGACAGAGTAGCTTGGAGCAGGTGAACCGAATAAAGATAATTGACATATAGAACAAAACGTGGCTGGAGCAAAACAGAGACTCTTGAATACAAACTAACAGAAACTAGAAAAACATGAAACTAAAGCATAACCAGATCCAAAAACCAAACTTGACAAAACATGAGCTAGAAGACAAAAACTAAAGCATGACCAGGAAAATAATAAACTGTGAGAAACATATAAGAAAAAACCAGAAACCAAACATTAAATCTCTTTCACTTACCGTCATGCTGCCTGCTCATCTGCATTCTGGGGTCCTACGCTGCACAAGTCCTAACAGATTGCCACTGGGATCCTCTTGCAGTCCTCCATGATCTCATCACAAAGCTGGTGGATAGGGTTTAGGTCTGGAGACATGCTTGGCCAGTCCAGCACCTTTACCCAGTTTCTGACAAACGAGCCTCTTCGGCAGGCATATTCTAATATATAGTATATATCACTATTAACTCATCTGCTGTTACACACATTTGGACTTGTGCAGCGTCCCCTGCTTAATTTATGGGGCCCTATATGTTGTAAAATAATACTTTCCACATGTTTAGGAGTATGTTTATCAAAATGTTTAACCATTCTTCCAGTGGCCTATTTGTAAAGTCAGACAGTGATGTTCAACAAGAAGGTCTGGCTCGCAGTCTCTGTTCTAATTTATCACATTGGGCATGCACCAAGCCAAAGCCCAGTGTATTATACTTGCCTTAATGAACCTTGTTTTTTGCACTGCGGTGCAGTTATATTGGAACAGGAAGGTGTCATGATTTGTGGTGGAAGTAGACCCAGGGAAAGCGGCAGCCTCATGTTGATGGTGAAGATGTATTCGAGAAAAGATAAACAGCAAGAAACTGGCAGAAGAAAACAGCAAAGCAAATGGAACACAGGGAAGCCTGCATAAGAGACAAAAACAATGGAGAACCTGAACCTGCAGGAAGGTGACTAATAAACAGAAAAATGAACTAAGAGAGGGCTAAATAAGACACCTAGAAAACAAACTGAACCAAAATCTAAAGACTAAAATAAGAACCTAAACAAATACACAGAAGGCAGAACAGTTTTATTCACTGGAATTAAAGGGCAAACACCTGACAGCCCAATACCATACTCCCCTCTCTGCTTGACCAAGTCTAGTTAGGCAAGTGCAGTTCTGCTAGCCACTGTCAAACCTAGAACTGTACATTAGACTGCCAGACAGAGAGAAATGTTTTTTCCCTCCAGAGATCACACCTCTACTAGTTTGCATTGCACTTAGTGATGTAAGGCATGGATGCAGCTATACACGAAAACCCATTCCCTAAACCATTCTCTATACTGTTCTGGAGCTAATCTGAAGCCCACACGAAGCTTTGAGCTTGTTAGCTACTGACTCTGCTCCTTCTGAGCTTCACGCTGTATTTCACTGAGCTCTTGAAACCTGTGGGTTAAGGTGAGCAATCAAAGAATTAAATCGTAAAAGAAAGCAATAATCAGATACCTTGTAAAAGAATTGGGGATATGTTTTATTAGAGCTTTTGCTTTGAGCTAAATTGAACTTAACTGCAGGACTATTTTATGACTAAATTCAAAGTACACACCCAGGAATGTCATCAGGTTGGTTCATGCAGCCAACTATTGAAAATGAACCTAAGAGTGATTAGGAAGGCCTAATCTGACTCCACAATGTATATAATAGACATAATAATACTATAACATAATACCATAAAAACCATAAATATCAACATATTTGTTGGGATTGTATGCAGTAGTTAAACACAAAGTAGTGCATAATTGTAAATCCATACTAGTATAAAGTCTTTTATGTCCACTTACAGTTTTACGTTCAGGATTGCCTTGTATTTAGCTCTACCCATCTTCCCATCAACTTTCACCAGCTTCTCTGTCCCTGTTGAAGAAAAAGGATTCCCACAGCATGACTCTGCTACCACCATGTTTCACTGCTCAGAAGACAGTGTGTATGAAAAATAGCGTTCTGCATGTAGGCAAAGTTCAAAGCTTAACAGATTCTCCCACCTGAGCTGTGATCTCTGCAGCTCCTCCACAGTTACACCTTGACCTCTTCTAAGATTAATACATTTACAAGCCTGGCCTCTAATTTTAGGTGGATGGCTGTGTATTGGTGGGTGCCACAGTCTTTACATTCTAAGATGATAGAACAATGCTCTGTGACGGATAAAGAACTGAAAAAAGAGCAAAAGTCCAAGCAAGAAAAGGTGCACCCTCTTTTGTAAATCTTTATCTGAATTTGCATATTAAAATAGGGGTGTGCCAAGGGAGGAGTATGGTATTCCCAATTATATGTTAATCGGGCTATACAAAAGAAAACTGCTTGGATTCATGTGTATGCAGAGTTTTATATGGGTTTGTCTATGCATATGCAGTTTCTTGATTTCTGTCCTTTTTCAGTAAAAATCCACATAAGTCTTTTTACATAAAGCCCTCATTCTTTTCTATCATTTGAAGCTGACCCGAAGAGTAAAAAAACAACCAAATCAAATTCCATAGTGTCAATGCTTATAAAAACAAAAAGCTTGGAAAATGCTGTGTGTGAAAAAAACTGACCACATCCGTGTTGCTTCCATAAGATCAAGAAGCACAAAGGTACTGCTAATCAAATGCACTTGATTTATCACCAAGCATGACCACAGAAGAAGCAGCTTTAGCTGTTCACTGGTTTGGAATATATGGGTGGATGTTAACACGGTCTGTTAAGAAATCAGCAATTACTGTGGAGAAGCAAATGTTGCGGTCCATCAGTCTGGAAATAGCAATAAGGCCATTTCCAAAACTACAGTCAGAAAAAAATATTTACAAGTGAAAAACATTTAGGACAACTGCCTGTGTTCACGGGATTTCACATACCAGCAACTTCACCCCAATGTAAGGACAGGCAAATTGTGCAAAGTTGCATCTGAACAACATGACATCCAGAATAATGTCCTTTGGCCATTGAGACCATGGTAGTGATGTTTTACAACAATGCAGAGAGCTAATTTGGGGAAGAAAAACAGAATCTCCTACTACGTATCAAGGATGGTGGTGGAGAGGTGATCATTTGAGTTTGCCCTGTGCATACCAAAATATTCTAGAGTCAGATTAAAAGAATAAAGGTGCTGTAATGATCCAGTTAAAGTACAGACCTCAGCTAGCTGGTGGTACAATTATTAATAAAGCAATGTTAGAAAGGAGAGTGGCCCTCGATACTTCCACCACAACGGGTAAGATTATTTTTATTTTATCCTAATCCCGCTAAAATTAAAACAGGGTGAACTTTCTTTTTACCAGGACTGTATGCAAAAAAACAGGGCCTGTTAGGGCAGGAAAGTCAATCAGAGAAATTTGTACTGTGGACAAAAGTACCCTTCGTGCAGACTAACTTGCTCTCATCAATAACGAGGTGAATGTATTCCTGGGTTTCTTTCGCAGCTTTCCTCTTTAGCAGACGTTAAACAATTACCTTGACTCAAAGAGCATTTAAGCAGCAGGCTGCTGAAGACCAATGGACCATGTTAGCTCTGCTCTGCCTTTGATGAGGGTGGAGGGACAAAAGGCGCTCCTATTTCCTGTACCACTTGGAGGCCAGATGACAGCAGTAATCTAGACACACTTCCCCCTCCAGAGCTGGCACTTTGAAGAGCCCAGTCTGTGAGCTTATGATTTGGGATGTGCTTCCTGAGAGGTGTCTGTTATTGGTGCAAACCCACCTAAACATATGCATACAGAGTGTAGGCTATTGTAAAGGTTCACACAGAGAGACAAAAAATGTAAACCAGTAGCTAACAAATGACACAAACACCTTTTCACAGCTTGTTTTTTTCCTCTGCCCATTACCATGGTCGCTGCAAACACACACTCAAATTCCCAAGTTATTGTCTTAAACCTTCCTTTTTAAAATGTCTTCACTAAAGTAACACATAAAAATGAATTTATTTGGTGATTTGGAGAGTAAAATGTGATGCACTTGGTTCTATTCCACTATTATGTGTTTACAGGGTCCAGCCTTTTCAATCTAATCTCAGAGATGCTTCAGAATTCCCCTTAGAGATCTGAGGTTTGTTGACCTTGATAAAAAGAGGGCTGCATTCCTCTGTTCCAGGACGTATGACAGGGCAGGTCTTGACCTGGCTCTTTGGGTTGAGGTTTCTTTCCAATCGCTTCTGTGTACTCATGGGCAGTGGCTTCCTGTGATGTTTCCTGTCAAAAGAGGGGCTTTCAGGGCAGTACTTATCTACTATCTGTAACGTCAAATGCATGAGAGGAGCTGGGAAGCTGAACAGCAAAGCAAATAGTGATTTTTTTTTTTTTTTTTATGGCTTGTTATGAAGATGTTTGAAAAATCTGCGGCAAGATACAACAAATGCGAGGTTGTAGTATATGTATTTAAGTATTAAGTATAATGTTTTATTCAAGGACAAGTGGTTCAAATAATGATTTGTGGGAGTGAATTGACGGCATCCAGCTCCTGCCGAGGGGACAAGGGGAGATTTTGGCATTGCCTATTTTTTGTATTTCAATTAAGCAGTATAAAAGAAAAACTGACTCTGGAGTTTTAACCGTTGTGCTAACAACATTTTAATTGGTGTTTACCTTTTAATAACTCCTTATAAGCTGTTATTTTCTCTAAGTTGAGAAGTTGTTTTTTTTTGCTGATTTTGAACCAGCATTGCATAAATGAATTCATTGCTTTATCAAAGGAAACAGAAAGAACAGGTGCTAAGCTAACTGGATTACCACTGGAATACAGCATCTATCATTACCATTGTCTGGAAAACCACAAAATTGTCTGGTTGGTTAGCCGCCAAGTGTGTGTCCATCTGAAATTTAAAGTCCAGCAGGAATGCAGCCCTGACATTTTCAACAAGTCTTGTTGGTGTCTTCCACTTGGACTGTGAGATTTCCAGCCCTTACTCAGCACAACAGTTCTAGTACACTGTCAGTCACTTGGACCAGATTCCTACCAGCTTCTTAGACGTAGAGGTCGGAGGTGTAGAAGTCTGTTTTTTAGCATTCAGAATAAAAATGCATTGCAAAAGCCTCAAACATTTTGAAATTGTTTGAGTGGCAGCAATTTGGGCAAAAGGGAGAAAAACTAATTTAAAAGCACTTTAAGCATTTCACAGTTAGCTTACTTTTAGTGACACATAAACCTACTCTCAAAGGAGATTATCTAAAACATAGTTTGAGTTGTATGAAACCTTCCAAAAAGGAGCATTTTTAAAGTTGTTTTACCATCAGGGCCACCTCACAATTAGACAAACAATAACAATGAAAAATGTGGATAAGTCAAACCTGGTCTATATTTTTGTTTACACTGATTACACAATTTTTTTCAACACAGTTTGTGATTTGTGAAGCCTTTACTGAACAGAAAAAAGAAACATTCCTAGTTAACAAGCATGTTTTTTTAAAATATCATGTTGCATCATTCTCATGTACCCAGTATCATGTCTCATTTCATCTAGTGAGTGGGATGTATCTTAACACCCTACTGGTGTAAAATCATAACTTTCTCTGTTTTGGAGTTACATTAAAATGAATAGAAGTGTACATTTCAATGTAGATTTACCATAATATATATAGCTTCACTTTATAATGAACAAATAGTTTTTTTCCCATTGTTCACATTTTGCATACCACAATGAAATGCCGTAGGAGGGATACATTTGAATTTGAAAATTAAATTAAAAAACTGTAAAAATAAATGTCTAATCAGAGAATAGTCTGGTTTTCTTTAGTGTTTCCTTTAATTTAAAATATTAGTTACATTTTATGCTTAAAAATATATCTACAGGCCCCTGAGAGTACTGCAGAAATATACAAATAAGTCCTGAGGAAGCAGCTACATGTGATGTTTGAAGTAAGAATGGATCTGGTGGTTAAGCCTCATGGAGCTGGCAGCCCTCTGTACAGGAAGTGATGAAAATGGTGTCTTTATTTAAAGTAAAGGTCACAGCAGGGAGTGATTGTGTATTTTCTGGAAGAAAACATTGTAAACCAGTAGATCCATGAGAGCCACATATTAACAATAATGCTACAAAGTCAACTATTCAGAGACTGTGCTTAGAGATTTTATCTGTTGGAACCATGAAGAAAAAAATCCACAGAAAATAAGATTAACGAACACAGAGATCCTGAGATTCAATTCAAAAGAAAAGATGTTAAAAACTCATCTGCAGTTCTTCCCTCTATCTTCATTCTCTGCTTGTTCTGATGAACACACTCCAACCAGTTTAAATATTTGGAGTGTCACACACTAAGTGAAATTGAACAAATCCACAGGGTTTGAATTTAATTCCACATCAATTCCTTCAAATTGTGCTCCTAACAAATAGAAAAAAAACATAATTTCATACACACCCCCCCAAAAAAGTAATCAGCAACTCGAATGTAACTAAAATGTCTGGATTTTATTCTTGCAGGTTTCAGTGGTTTGTCAGGAGGGAAAGTTTTCATCAAATGAAGCAACAATATGAAACTTTGGGGTAAATGAATGACTCATGTTGGTGGGACAATGATCCCTAAAGGTTGTATTACTGAGAGACGAGGAGAAAAGTATTAAATTGAATATTAGTGCAGACTTTGTGCAGGGGAAATGGAGAGTTAACCTTTAAACTGGTCTTATTGTGACATTATATAATGCTTATAGTATGCCATGAATCACATTACTGTTCACATGTTTAGGCCCCACTCCACTTTTACAAACAGTGCTATCTTTGTCTGTGCTAGACATCATGGTCTTATTAGGCTCATTTTGAAATGTCTCAAAGGCAATGAGGAGCACTATGAACTATACAGTGCTGCAATCAAAAGGATAAGAAAAATCAATTGAGAATGTGTCTTAGTTTACTTGTGCTGCATCAACAAAATGTGGTAAAGCAACAAATAGATTTTAAATGTTTTGCATAAAAATGCAATATTTTTTACCAGTGTTGGGACCCAAGGCATGTGTTACAACTTGGATGAACATGTTCTCTGAAAATAATAACTTCACCCAACTTGCCATCAGCAGGCAAGTTGGGTGCCCAGTGGCGCCGATTGTGTGTGTGAATGGGTGGATGACTGATCGTAGTTTAAATCGCTTTGGGGTCTCTGGGGACTTGATAAAGCGCTATACAAGTACAAGACATTTACCACAATCAAAGGCCAGCATTACCTTTTCTGGAATGTTTAAAATACATCACATTAACCTTTTTCCAGATCAGCCAAGAAAGAGCTGAATCTCTAAACAAAAACCCTGTCTCAACTTCCATTTGCCCTCTTCTACGCGGATCTCAAACGAGAGCTGGACAGGAGAGACATCGCGCGTGATTGTCTCCTTGCAGGCTTGGAACCACAAAGTTAAGTAATGATCTGCTGTAAGTGTACCCAGCATTCATTGATACAAAGGGGGTAACTAAGACAAGCTTGACTTCTCTTTTGAGACCTACAGAAGCTACCAGAAAGCCCCAGCAGCTTTAATTGAAGCGGTTTTCACAGTTCAGTCCACACATGGATGACCGGACAACTTCGTTTCCCAAAACCAGCGCCCTTTGAAATCTATTCCTCAGTGTTAGGTATTATTTAGTCAACTCAGAGGTAAGAACGATACAGTCATAGTTACTTGTGACAAGGGTAGCCCACTTTGCAGTGAAACTACAAAGTTTTGACACCCTATCTCTTTATTTATATACACAGTTCAACAGACAGTTCAGACAGGGTGTATGTGTGTGAGACGGAAAGGAGGCTGGTTCACACAGAGATAACAATGATCTCACACACACAGGGAGGAAGGCATAGTGCAGGTGCCTTCCAACCCAAGGTTTTTACATGAGTGATAACAAGTTTTTGCACCCATCCAACAGTCCCTCCTTTTATCACAAGTAAAAACATTTAATATAAAAACGAGTAAGAAAAATACTTTGTATGAGCGAAAACCCACGGACGGTAAACAGATTATATTTTGTGGGAAATACTCATACGGCCCCGCCGCCCTCGGCGACCATTAAAAGTTAAATGTTGATTAATACTTGAAATCATAAAAATAAAATAATGATACTTGAAATCATAAAAATAAAATAATGATACTTGAAATCATAAAAATAAAAGAATGATACTTGAAATCATAAAAATAAAAGAATAATACTTGAAATCATAAAAATAAAAGAATAATACTTGAAATCATAAAAATAAAAGAATTAAAAAATCTGCCCTGTTTATGTCATCATTGTACTTTTTCTCATTTCACTTAAGCAACAACTTCTTCCGATTTTCTGCTGTAAGGTTATTTTATGAAATACAATGTATGAGTACACTCAGGCTTTTGATGTGATTTATTTACAACATGTCATCATAATCGTCCCCTTCATTTTCGTGCATTTCTACCTGGTTCAGTGTTGCATATGCCACCATGAACAATACCAGAAATTCTGTAGGAATGGATGTGCGTCATGTTCTTCCGTCAGTGTTCTGAGATGGGTCCCGTCTGATGTCCATCTCTTCTGGTTCGGTATCACCTCCTGTGGATCCTGCTTTAGATAGAGAAAGAGTCCTGCTACCAGAATTAAGCTCAGGCTTATCAGTCCTGTCCACAAGTTACAGAGAGCCATTTTATAATTGGGCGCAGATCAGCTGTTTTCTTCACCGGTTTGAGACGCTGGGCCATCTTTGAACCCGGACTTCCTCTGCTACCCCGTCGGTTGATCTGGCTCCTGTAATGGCAAAACTGGCTTACAGTGGCTTTTATGGATCCAGGAAGGCCTCTCTGCTATTTTCAGAACTGTGGGCGTTGTCAGGAGTATTTGAAACGGCCCTTTCCACCAAGGAGTGCTCCAATCCTTCCGGTGGAGTGTCTTAATCAGGACCAGGTCTCCAGGCCTCATTCTGTGGGATAGGAGCAGAGATTATCGGCAGACCACTGGACATTTGTTCTTCTTTTGTCTGCAACATTTTATTCATCCACTCAGCTAATGAAGGTTCCTGTTGTGCTTTCTCTATTTCATTCATGTCAGAGGGCAGAGAAAACGGTCTGCCATGTACCATTTCTTTGAGAATACAAATTCACATCAGCAACTTGGTGTCACGTGATCTCAGGCTCAGAACACAGTGGGTGGAGTTATACAATGATGTACAGTAGGTGGCAAATGGAGTAAGACCAGTTTGATTTGGAGTTATTCTCATCCATAATTTAACCAGGGATAGGTATTCGGGTCATGGCCTCCCTGTTTCTTCCATTGTTTTCCTTAATCTTTAACTGAAACCCTAATGCTTTAGAACTTAGTTCTATTAATTTATTTACAAAATGAGTTCCATTATCTGACCTTATAATCTGTGGGATACCATATGTGGGGAAGAAATGTGTCACTAGGTTCATCTATTACAACTAGGCAATATTTCTTCCCCCGTGTTTGCAACAAATTATGCATGATCTGCAAAAATGATTTGCATAGTCAGAAATATTTATAGTGTAGCATTAATGCTTTACCAGATGTGACATATTCCCCCCTTGACACGTGGGTCTTCCCAATGTGTCACTGTAGCCGCTGTGTTGTATAACTTTTTTGGGAGGATTGGTTTATCTTCTATCTGATAGATGTCATCTTTTTTCTGTGCTCCTCTCTTTAGCCAGGCCTTTATTTCTGTCTTGGGTGCTGACTGTTGGGCGTCTTTCAGCACGTCTGTGTCTATAAATAGCAGATCTGACATTTTCTCTTTAATAGGTTGAAATGAGTTAGTTCTGTCCCTGATGATGTTTTAAAACCTCTATTTTGCCAAATCTTAGCATGGTGATGTACTGATCCGAAAACGTATTGGCTGTCTGTGTATATAGTAAGTATTTGTCCCTCATGTAATTCACATGCTCTTACTACAGCATATAATTCTGCTGTTTGGGCTGAGCATGTATTGGGTAGAGATTTAGCTTCTATTATCCTATCGATGGTTGTTATTGCATAACCAACTCTATTCTTTCCATATTCATCTTTAGATGCTGAGCCATCTACAAACACAACACATGAATCTGGTATAAGGGTTTGAGAAATGTCTTGTCTGGGTTTGGTGTCTTCTTCAACTTTTGCTTTATAAGAATGTGGTTTTCCATCTTCTGCAGTAGGTATTAGAGTACTTGGATTTAAAGGGCACATCTTTTTAGAGTTATGTTTGGCTGTGATAATAATAGTGATGTCAGTGTGATATGCCTTGCATGTAGCGTCAGGTGCTTCTTTTAATATTCCTGACTTCAACATATCTTGTATTACTGGCTTAGTACCTTCTTCAGCTTCTGGCTTTAAGGGGTATTGACGGACTAATGGCCTTTTTTCAGATATTAGTTTAACCTTGTATGGTGGGAACCCCTTTATAAGTCCTACATCAGTTGATGATTGGGACCATAGTTCAGGTGGGACAGCAGCTAGGGCAGGATGCATGTTGCTCTCTTTGCTCTCAGCTAAGCCCTGTATTTGTCCCTCTGCCTCATCTAAATGTATCCTTGGATGGACTTTGACTGTCCACGCCAGAATGAGCTTCCAGATTCCTGTATTAGGATCTACCTTTGACAGTGTCAGTGCTGTTCCTGCAGAGGTTTAAAGCCTCTGTTTTTCCAAATTCTTATTATTCTTTTTTATTATATTTTATAAAGTAAGTCCTTATTACATTTAAAAATGAGATCAATATTTTTGGTAGTTGCTATTATTATAAATAATGCTTGGTTTAGTTCTTATTAAAAATAAAAAATAAAAACTCACTCACTGATGAACACAAAAAAATGAAGGGCATATTATATCTTATAATCTTAGTTTATCTTACCCAGTTTTATAGATACAACATACAGTTTCAGTCAGCTTTGTATTTAGTTCAAGTAACTAAAGTTTGTTTCAATTAACTCACGTTTTCTCTATTTCAGTCCAGTCCAGTAATTCTGTTAAGGTTCATTTCATCTTATGTTAAGTTTGAGTCTAATTCAATCATTTTGAACCTGACTGGAAAAAGTCTAAACATCTGTTAAAATCTTTTTGTTTTACCATAG
Organism: Girardinichthys multiradiatus; assembly: GCF_021462225.1. NCBI lineage: Eukaryota > Metazoa > Chordata > Actinopteri > Cyprinodontiformes > Goodeidae > Girardinichthys > Girardinichthys multiradiatus. The sequence continues at coordinate 3,066,535 of NC_061795.1, read as the reverse complement.
AGAACTGACCTAATATTATTATGGTATGTTGAGGACTCTAATTTTTACATAACATGAAACAGACATTTATTTCATAAAAACAGAAAGTCAAACACAGACATTTGGCCACATGAAAGTTTAAATAACCTGTTTGTAAAAGAATTAGGAAAAATTGAAGACAGATCTATGAACTTTCCTATGGTTATCAGTATTTTTAATACAGGTAGAACCTTTGCTATCTTTATATGATTTTTCGGAAAAGATTCTGGAAACCTTATTAAGATATAAATTTGGCAAAGATCATCAGAACATCAGATCTTTATTAGTGCTTTTAAGGTCCCTCAAAGATGCATTACAATGAAATCAGTCATTCCCATTCACACACATTCACACACTACTTACTTATTTTTCTGTCAGAGTAATTTTTATTTGCAAAAATTTGAACATAATTTGACTTCTATTATTCTTAAAATGCACATTGTTTCCTCATAACCCCTTTTGTTTCCACTAGGTCTGTTTTGAACGCTTCAATTTTTTTTTTTTTTTTTTTATTCACCAAGAATCAATAAGGTGGTCTTAGTGGGTCCACCTTAAAGGTGTTCTCTGTTGGGTGTCATGTTATCATTGTCAGGTCAGTGAGGTTCATAAGTCAGTCAGAACCTTGGTCATTTGTTCTGTGCACATAATGTTTCATAGATCCAGCCTATGATTAATCAGCAAAACGTCCACCTATAGGAGAAAAAATGATTGTTAATGAATGAGCTGCATTTCCTAGGAACACTGTCTTCCTCCTGGATGAGCATCACCTGTTGAAAAACTTTCATCATTGTTTGTTTCACATATTCAATCACATCTTTATATTATACCAGTAGGTGAAGTTGTTAGTATCTCATGTAGACTGACATATACTGTTGCATTTGGAGAGGATCTCAGATTAAATAAACATAGTTAGAGCTTCAATCCAGGTTCATTTTGTGTCTGCAGACTTTAGCCAATTTTTTTTTCTTTCTTTTTTTTTTTTTTATACATAAAGAGCAAGATTCAAAACATTTTCAAAAGGCAGATTGTGGCAGAATGTAGACAAAACTGCTTATTGATTGACAAAATAACATTCAAGCACACAATCACCATATTAAAAGGCTCTACTTCTAGAGAATCACTAAACTTCTGAGGTCCGGTTTTGGCCCGCGGACCTTGAGTTTGACACATGCAGGGTAGAGTTACAATTTTTTTTTTTTTTTTTTTTTCAGACCTTTCAGCAGAGACAGGCTTAGTTTTATCTTTGTTTTCAGGCAGCTGCATCTCTTTGTCAAGGTCGTTTCACAGAGCTGAAATTTAACTTCTCTCAAAGAGGAAAAATCAAGAATGCACACAATCTGAGCCAAATATGGAATTATTTCCCTGTAAAATGAATCTTTTGCATTTTATCATGATATTGTTGGTAGTATAACACCATAGAATTATTTTTAAAGCACCTGTTTCTCACTAATGCTTGCCTACAAAATCTTTTACTCTCAGATTACTTCTTTAACAACATTCTGTTCTCTCTTCTCTAGTCATTGTTCACTGGGTTGTCCAGTTGGACAGTTTCCATGTTGTCCACATTGTCACCTCCTCTTTTAACTTCTTTTACCACGTCCTCTAAAACCATCTCTTAGTCTTTATAATCTAACCTGGGATGGGTGGCGGTCCGCCCCCCCCCCCTTTATTTGTTTTCAGTTAAGCTGAAAGTTTTTTCCTGTGCTTTTCTTAAGGCCTCAGTATTATGGCTATGTCAGTTAAAAGCTGCTCTTATTGTTGTTTTTTTAATTCATCTTTTTGTTTTAATCTGTTTATCAACTGTGAGCACTCAGGGACTGAAAAGTCCCCTTTGAAATTATAATCTGGCAAGGTTTTTTATTGTCTCTTGAATCTTTTGAATGCATAATCTCCAGTTTAAGATCCCCGTGTAGTTTTAGGATTTCAGTGATAATTAAGTTACCTGAAAATCCGTATTTTTATGCCATCGTGTACATATTTCTGTTAAATCAGAGCTTTTTCTCTGTTCTTTCCCCATTGTTCTTTGTTATTTTTCTCTTTTTAGTTTTCATTATTGCTAATTTTAGATCCCCTTGTAATTTTAAGACATCCTTTGTATCTAATTTGCCCAAAAACCCATGTTTTTTATTTTTTATTCCATCTATGACAGATCATACCTGCTCCTTTTACATAGTTCTCCATAAACTTTACCTCCCCTTCTAAGTCAATTAGTTTACTTTGTTTCTTCCCCATTATGTTTTATGTTAGTTTAATTATAGTATAAATGTCCCAGATAAAAGGTCACTGGCATGAGACTTTAAGGAGAGGACATTAACACGGCCTTCTACTGCGACTAATACGCAGCGGTGTTAATTTTCTGGAATGAAATCCGACCTGAATCTCCAAAGTCACCAGTACGTAGTTTTAATCTGGGCAAAAGAAAACACAGGACTAGCAGAATCCTGCTATGATTCTATTAAAATGCTTAGTCCTCCATACACATACAACACAGTCACACAGTTAGTTTCAGGTACCTTGTAATTGTTCTAAGTTAACTTGGTGTTATTTTATGAGCTCAATTTACTCCGTTCTTTTTACTTTTATAGCGCTTATTCTATTCCCACGCAGGGGAATAACCCTTAGTCGTTTTATTTGGCCCCCTTCTTGGCGGGGCCCTACCTTAATTTGTCACTATTCCTTTCACGGTGGAATAAAACCATCCCAATGCAGCGTCCTTACCGGCGACGCACTACCAACGACTTTTAAGTACTTTTCTTCTTTTATTTATATAGCGCTTACTCTATTCCCTCACAGGGGAATAATCCTCAGTCGTTTTCTTTAATCCCCTTCACGGCGGAATTGTACCAAATTTGTCACTATTCCTTTCACGGTGGAATAAAACCATTCGAATGCAGCGTCCTTACCGGCGACGCACTACCAACGACTGTTAAGTACTTTTCCTATGAACTGTATTTTAAAACTGTCTCACCTCGGAGTTGACTTCTTGGTGACTCTTTGGACCCTGTGAGAGTCACCCCGCGCAGAGAAAGGCAATAACCCACTGGCCAGGTGTGAATTCACACACACCGGGACTTTCAGCCACTCCGGCTAAAGGAGGCTGTGCAGCGGTGCTTCGCTCGACGTCAGGCTTCCCCCACGGATCCCAGAGTCACTGTTAAAGCAAAGAGAAATAAGGTTATTGAATTAATCCGGCTTCGAAGGACCAATAAATGTTAGGTATTATTTAGTCAACTCAGAGGTAAGAACGATACAGTCATAGTTACTTGTGACAAGGGTAGCCCACTTTGCAGTGAAACTACAAAGTTTTGACACCCTATCTCTTTATTTATATACACAGTTCAACAGACAGTTCAGACAGGGTGTATGTGTGTGAGACGGAAAGGAGGCTGGTTCACACAGAGATAACAATGATCTCACACACACAGGGAGGAAGGCATAGTGCAGGTGCCTTCCAACCCAAGGTTTTTACATGAGTGATAACAAGTTTTTGCACCCATCCAACACTCAGTATGGTTCATGTAAAAGGCAATGTTTGGGCAGAGAGAAATTAGTTTAGGATTAAATATTACAAATAATGTTTACTTCATGAAGTTTTGGGGGTTTTTTTGTGTTGAGAAAATTTAGCTATCTAAGTGCTACCAGACTATCAGCTCAGTCTGATGATTTGTTCTGTGTTGTGTTTTAACGTTAAGACAACTGTATTTTAAGGATGGTTTAAACACGGATCGGCCATAACACGGCATCAACGCTTATGCATTTTGATCCTTTTATTAATGGTATTTTAAGGTACATGTTCGACTTTATGGAAGCTATAGGCTTTCCTTTGTTAGCTGAAACCACTAACCGGTTAACGCCTGTCAAGTTAGGGGTTACACGTGACTCGCCGCCATCTTATGAGTCCATAGGCTTCCTTGTCACCAGTGGAGGGCTAGTCTATGTAGTGAGAATCATTTATCCAAAAAGGTTGTTAGTTTCCAATGTAGGAAATAATATTTCCCTAAATATTATTTTACTAAATGTGATAGCTAACTAAACACCATTATAAACCAAGTATTGAGTGCATAGAAATGGGCATACTTCTGTGTGTCGATATACAGTGTGCAAAGGTTTTATGCAGGTGTGAAACAAATGCTGTAAACAAAGAATGCTTTCAAAAATGGAAGTGTTAATCATTTATTTTCATCAATCAACAAAATGCAGTGGATGAACAAAAGAGAAATCTAAATCAAATCCATATTTTGTGTGACCACCCTTTGTCTTAAAAACAGCATCAAGTCTTCTAAGTACACTTTCACGCACATTTTGAAAGAACTCGGCTGGTATGTTGTTCCAAACGTCTTGGAGAATTAACCACAGATCTTCTCTGGTGTAGACTTTCTCACATCCATGTAATCCCAGACACACTCTATGATGTTGAGATCAGGGCTCTGTGGAGGCCATACCATCACTTTCAGTAATTTTGTTCTTCTTTATGCTGAAGATAGTTCTTAATGACTTTGGCTGTATGTTTGGGTTAGCTCACCTAGCATTTTGTAAATTGATAAAAACAAATAATCATCATTCATATTTCTGAAAGCATTCTTTGTTTACAGCATTTTTTCACACCTGCCAACATTTGCACAGCACTGTATAAGACTGTATGTATAATTCTGAGCCTGAGTGAATGAAAGAAAATACCAAGAAGATTCTAACTTTTGCACCAAAGTTAACTATTGGATCATCACCTGAGCTACACAGAGTACATATCCAGACAATTCTGGCTATAGTTTAAAAATAACAATATAGGGCTGATCATTTTATTGTTGATCTGCTTTCCTGAGCTACATCCTCTCTCTCTACAACTCAAATAGCAAACCATTATTATTTTAGATCAGTTGTTTCATATTTTCCGTATTTGGTTATAGAGGAAATGGAACTTTGGAAAGCCCCCAGCAGCTATGATCAAATATTTCAGTCTGATATTTCCTGCAGTTAAACTGAGAGCTTTTGACACTAAACATTGGAATGTGCCTTAGATAAGCGGGGAATGAATTACCTTAGGACGACAGCTACAGTCAGATAGCAAAGTGTCAGCTCAGGCCATCTGTAGTAGGCTAAATATAAACCAGAAACATATTTCTTTACTATGTTGTCTAATTTAGTGATCTTGGAACTGATGTGGTGAATGTGATGATATAGCTATGGATGCATGTAGGTGGGGGCTGCCAAAGTAATGTGACTCATTTGTAGACTATGTTTTCAAAAACCAAAGATATTCGGTCATCATGATGTTTTCTGATCATTACGAGTGGAGAAAATAAATGACAGTGTAACTGCTAGCCGTCTATTTGCAAGGGTAGCAACGTGTTTTTATTATTTATGCTAACTTGGCAACTAATCAGGCAGTTCTTTGTGTCTGGGCTCTGAATGCTTAGGAAAAAAAAGTTTTGAAGAAGACTGAACAGCATTAACTCCACAGGAATAAAAAAAAAAAACTTTCAAGCCAGCATTAAGGAAAAGACTGAGGAATGCTGGATCAGAAAAGGTCAAAGGAAGAGGAGGAGGAAAGATGAAGATATGACTACTAATGGTGTAACGGAATATAGTAGAACCTCTGGCAGCAAGGCTGAATGCTAACAGCAGCTTATTATGGCCATAATTACTGCCTCTGGTGAACACACACATAGCTGTGGAGCTGTTTTTAATATTCAGCTTTGTAGACCAGCTACAGTTTACAGTCTGCACATATGCTGAAGTTAAGCCAGACTTCGTCCAACTCTCAGTATTCAAATTCACTTAGTTCTCTAGCAGAGGCACATATTGTGCCCCAGCTGTGACAGGGCAGAATACCAAACACATCTGAGTGTATTAACTTCCACACACAAACCTCTCTGAATCATTCTTGCATACTAAAAGGTATACTGGATGTAAATGTGCATAGCTTTATGCTTGTTGACCATAGATATAATGATCACTAAGACCCACTTCATACTTGGTTACTGTAATACCACACCAAAATACAACAGAACATGGATGGCCCTTGCAAAGTGTTGGTGGACCGAAGCGCAGACAAGAGCTTGGAAGCAGCATCGTAAATACAGGTCCTTCTCAAAAAATTAGCATATTGTGATAAAGTTCATTATTTTCCATGTCATGATGAAAATTTAACATTCATATATTTTACATTCATTGCACACTAACTGAAATATTTCAGGTCTTTTATTGTCTTAATACGGATGATTTTGGCATACAGCTCATGAAAACCCAAAATTCCTATCTCACAAAATTAGCATATTTCATCCGACCAATAAAAGAAAAGAGTTTTTAATACAAAAAACGTCAACCTTCAAATAATCATGTACAGTTATGCACTCAATACTTGGTCGGGAATCCTTTTGCAGAAATGACTGCTTCAATGCGGCGTGGCATGGAGGCAATCAGCCTGTGGCACTGCTGAGGTCTTATGGAGGCCCAGGATGCTTCGATAGCGGCCTTTAGCTCATCCAGAGTGTTGGGTCTTGAGTCTCTCAACGTTCTCTTTACAATATCCCACAGATTCTCTATGGGGTTCAGGTCAGGAGAGTTGGCAGGCCAATTGAGCACAGTGATACCATGGTCAGTAAACCATTTACCAGTGGTTTTGGCACTGTGAGCAGGTGCCAGGTCGTGCTGAAAAATGAAATCTTCATCTCCATAAAGCTTTTCAGCAGATGGAAGCATGAAGTGCTCCAAAATCTCCTGATAGCTAGCTGCATTGACCCTGCCCTTGATAAAACACAGTGGACCAATACCAGCAGCTGACACGGCACCCCAGACCATCACTGACTGTGGGTACTTGACACTGGACTTCTGGCATTTTGGCATTTCCTTCTCCCCAGTCTTCCTCCAGTCTCTGACACCTTGATTTCCGAATGACATGCAGTATTTGCTTTCGTCCGAAAAAAGTACTTTGGACCACTGAGCAACAGTCCAGTGCTGCTTCTCTGTAGCCCAGGTCAGGCGCTTCTGCCGCTGTTTCTGGTTCAAAAGTGGCTTGACCTGGGGAATGCGGCACCTGTAGCCCATTTCCTGCACACGCCTGTGCACGGTGACTCTGGATGTTTCTACTCCAGACTAAGTCCACTGCTTCCGCAGGTCCCCCAAGGTCTGGAATCGGCCCTTCTCCACAATCTTCCTCAGGGTCCGGTTGTGCAGCGTTTTCTGCCACACTTTTTCCTTCCCACAGACTTTCCACTGAGGTGCCTTGATACAGCACTCTGGCCTATTCGTTCAGAAATGTCTTTCTGTGTCTTACCCTCTTGCTTGAGGGTGTCAATAGTGGCCTTCTGGACAGCAGTCAGGTCGGCAGTCTTACCCATGATTGGGGTTTTGAGTGATGAACCAGGCTGGGAGTTTTAAAGGCCTCAGGAATCTTTTGCAGGTGTTTAGCGTTAACTCGTTGATTCAGATGATTAGGTTCATAGCTCGTTTAGAGACCCTTTTAATGATATGCTAATTTTGTGAGATAGGAATTTTGGGTTTTCATGAGCTGTATGCCAAAATCATCCGTATTAAGACAAAAGACCTGAAATATTTCAGTTAGTGTGCAATGAATCTAAAATATATGAATGTTAAATTTTCATCATGACATTAAGGAAAATAATGAACTTTATCACAATATGCTAATATTTTGAGAAGGACCTGTAATGCTAAAGTGTGAATGTTTTAACTGTTTAGACCAGGGGTCTGCAACCTTCACAATCCAAATAGCCATTTCTGCCCTCAACTGAGCTATATAAAACTTGTCCAAAAATGCAAATGTTTTGACCATTTGTAAAAATAACATCACTTTTGACAAATGTCTACTGTAGGGTATTTTTTATCTTTAGAGAACTGCCATTTTATTTCTGCATAGCCTTCAGAACAAAAAACGTCTTGCAAAAAGAGGATGGATACATTCTTTTTATAGGATGTTAATATTTGTGAAAAATTAAGAAAAACACTTAGTTTCCAAACAAATGACAAGGAAAATAGATCAAAAAAATATTACAGAAACTTTCAGTGTCCCTCTGTTGTGAAACCTAAAAGTAATAATTACATAAAACAAACCAAAAAACTGATATAACTTGCTTTTGGTATTATACATAGATTTTAAAACATTAGTTGCTTCTTAATAACTTTGTCTAGAACTAATAAAGAAGGTCCAAAGAACCACTGGTGGCTCTGGAGCTGCAGGTTGCAGACCCCTAGTTTAGGGCATGCACAAAATGTCAGCAGTGATCATTGTGGCGCAGCAGAGTATTCCAGGGAAAAATCTAAGAAAACGTTTATACTGTCATACTTTTTTGAACAGATTTGACCCACATGCAGAAAGCAATTCAGGAGACAGAGTTTAATAGTAAGGAGTTTATTTACAGTTTGTTGAAATGTGCAGGAAACTGGAACCGGGATATCAACTGTAAAATAAACAGAACGGTAAGCAAGGGGAAACTCTGGACCTATATTCTTAAATGATAATTCTGTCTTACTGATTTAAAGGAGAGATCCGCCAGAGAGGGGTGGAGAGACCAGGAAGTTGTTTACCCTTGGGACTGGAGACTGAATACTGGTGATGGATGGTCCAATTGTTTCTGTAGTTGGTGCAATGGAAGGAGGAGGGGGGACAGGGTTCACAGAGGGATATCCACGGAACGAAGGAATTAGGAGACTGCCAGCTGGTTTGATCCAATGAGGAAACAGGAGGCTTGAGTCTTGGTTCATGGAGCTGGATAGTTTCTTTCCAGAAGACAGTAATCCAGGCAGGGTTCAATGCTGAAGGCAAAGTCAAGTTCAGGTAACCTGCAAGGCAACAAATCCAAAATTACAAAGAGCAGAGCAAAGCAAGGTCAAGGTCAAGGTCAAGGTCAAGGCAAAGGCAATGTGGCTTGAGATGTACCACAAAGGGCAACACTCAGGCGGTGAGTTTCAGGTAGCCTCCTCCTTAAATACTCCTCAGCAGATCATCAAGAAGATAGAGAACACCTGTCACCTCTCCTCCGGTTCCAACGCCATCTAGAGGCTAAGAACAGTAACAGCACCAAACAGACAGACATGGCACAGATCCTTACATATACTTTAGTTTAATTGTGGTGAAGTTTGAAGGAGGGTTAGATTTTAAAACAATATGACAGGTTTGGGCATTCCCAGAGTACTGTTGAACCCATCTTCAAAAAAATTGAGTATGGCACAACTGCAACTGCAAACCTGCCAAGACGTCCCTATCAACCTAAACAGACAGGCCAGGCAATAAGACCAATAATCAGACAAGCGGTTAAGAGGCCTACTGTAACTCTGGAGGAGCTCCACAGCTCAGTTGGAAGAATGTGCCAACAGAACTGTTAATTGTGCACTCTACAAATCTGATCTTCATTGAAGTATATCAAGAAGAAGGTATTGTTGACAAAAAGCCATAAGTAGTGATGTTTATTGGTCAAATCAGACAAAGCACCTTTAAAACAAACTGCTCATCACTGTGAAAACACCAACCCCATAGTAAAACCACATAGTAAAAAGGTCACGCTTTGGGGATGTTTCCTTTCAGCAGGAAAAGGGAAGTTGGTCAGAGTTTGTGGGAAACTGGATGGAGCTAAATACAGGGCAATCCTAGAAGAAAGCAGCTTTCAGGCAGCTGAATGCATACAACATTTTTCAGGCTTTTATTTGGGAAAAAAAAAATTTGAAAACCATATATTCTTTCCTTCTACATCTTAAATATACTCTGAAGAGTGTTTGTTTCCCTCTTAAAATCCTAAATCCCTAAGATTTATTTGGGAATGTGTAGAATATTCAAACTGATTGCCATTTGGACATCAATATGGGACACTGTCTGGACTGATATATTAGAAATTTATAATAGGAGTTTTAATCATAAATGTAGAGAATGCCTTACAAATGGTGAACCATTATCCATAGCAGGAGATAAGCTACTTAATTATATTTATGTATTCAAAATTCTACAAGTCACATTCAATAATATAGAGAATAAAGAGAATATTTCTTATGAGTATCAAGTATCAGTAAATTCTCTTGGTCAGGGAGAAACTGGAGAAATGTGAATACATTAACATTGAATTAAAACATTTTTAAAAAGGTTTTTATAAACTGTCAATCAATATATATGTCTCATCTACATCTATAGCCCTCACCTTTACCTGCAGGTGGCTTCTTGAGGTTGAGGTCTTGAGGTTAATTGCGGTAAGCCAACCATCACAAAAATGAAAAATCTCAGAAGAAAAGAGTGCCAGAATTAGCTTGTGTTAGGTTTTGGGTTTGAGTTCTGTTTACCTTTTTGCACTACGATGTTCTTCACTTGCTTTGTCTTCAGTTTACTCAGGCTTATTAGATTCAATCTGTTTAGTTTTCTGTTACTTTCCTGTTCTTCATGCTCATCTGTGTTAATTAGTCATTCTACCTCAGTTCTCCAGCATTCCCTCCTTGATTACCTCCTCAGTTCATTGGTCCATTTCTCCACTTCCCTCAATAATTATTCTCTCTGGTTTTCATTGTTTGTCACCAGCTCCTACTGTTTGCTACCTGCTCCATGTCTGTTTGCACCTTCTAGTTACCCTTGTTTGTTCCTGTTTCTTCTTCTTATTATTAAAGAAAAGCTCCTCAACTCACCATGTTAATCTGCACGTTGGTCCAACAATTCTGCATGGACAGATTCCTTTGCCTTCACTGCCAACAAACCTAGCCCACTTGTGTGTTTGACAGAAATTAGCAAACAATAAAAAATGTAAAGTTAAGACATTTTCAAAACAAGCACTCAGCATTTTCTGAAAAGTACCCAACCGAAGATTGGTGAAAGAGCTATTTCGATAATTACTACGGAAAGTTGAGCAGAGCAAACATTCTTTCAAGAAGTGGATCAACTGTCTAAACTCAACTACAGTTACTAGTTTTGTGGCAGCCCATGACATAATGAGGGGGAAACTGTTCACAGAAGGAGAATATGCATTCTCCTAGGAATCGTGTTTGGAATCGCCTCAACATAGGGAAGATCAGCATAGAACTTCAGAAACAGAAGTCACATTAAACAGATTTCAACACTACCATTTAATGGCTATTACTTTAAAAAAAAGATAAAAAGGTTGATGTAGTTTTTTTATTGTATGGTCAGGTGCTTTGCTTGAAGAAACACAAAGAGGATGAGAGCACACTGAAAGGCAATTGTTAAAGCTGTTAAGCTGCAACTACATTTTTTTATACTAAAGTGGACTATGTTTTATTTTAATTTTATACAAATACAAGAAGGACTGCGTGGGTTAGGTTGGTGGAAGAGGGAGTGAAAAGGCTCTTTTGTTAATAAAGGCTACCAACCCCTGGTCTATGGTATCAAAAGCTTTTTTTAAATCAACAGAAGTACATAAAAAAATTCTAGTCTTTTGTCTGTTGCTTTAGATATTTCTTATCATCCCAAGGCTGACAAACAAACACTTTAAGACCTTATTGTTTAGGCTTTAGAAACAGGTGGATGGATATCAAACAAGGTCTCAGACATGCACTAAAAAGATACAGAAAAGGATTCAGGTAAACACTTAGGGTATTCAGTCAGAAAAGGATCATTACTTTAAAGAAAACTATTTGAATGCTGTTAACATGCCTCACAAACTGTTATAAGAGCTTCATAGTGTCACAGTGGGGTTTTGAGGTGGACCGAAGCGCAGACAAGAGCTTGGAAGCAGCATCGTAAATACAGGTCCTTCTCAAAAAATTAGCATATTGTGATAAAGTTCATTATTTTCCATAATGTCATGATGAAAATTTAACATTCATATATTTTACATTCATTGCACACTAACTGAAATATTTCAGGTCTTTTATTGTCTTAATACGGATGATTTTGGCATACAGCTCATGAAAACCCAAAATTCCTATCTCACAAAATTAGCATATTTCATCCGACCAATAAAAGAAAAGAGTTTTTAATACAAAAAACGTCAACCTTCAAATAATCATGTACAGTTATGCACTCAATACTTGGTCGGGAATCCTTTTGCAGAAATGACTGCTTCAATGCGGCGTGGCATGGAGGCAATCAACCTGTGGCACTGCTGAGGTCTTATGGAGGCCCAGGATGCTTCGATAGCGGCCTTTAGCTCATCCAGAGTGTTGGGTCTTGAGTCTCTCAACGTTCTCTTCACAATATCCCACAGATTCTCTATGGGGTTCAGGTCAGGAGAGTTGACAGGCCAATTGAGCACAGTGATACCATGGTCAGTAAACCATTTACCAGTGGTTTTGGCACTGTGAGCAGGTGCCAGGTCGTGCTGAAAAATGAAATCTTCATCTCCATAAAGCTTTTCAGCAGATGGAAGCATGAAGTGCTCCAAAATCTCCTGATAGCTAGCTGCATTGACCCTGCCCTTGATAAAACACAGTGGACCAACACCAGCAGCTGACACAGCACCCCAGACCATCACTGACTGTGGGTACTTGACACTGGACTTCTGGCATTTTGGCATTTCCTTCTCCCCAGTCTTCCTCCAGTCTCTGGCACCTTGATTTCCGAATGACATGCAGAATTTGCTTTCATCTGAAAAAAGTACTTTGGACCACTGAGCAACAGTCCAGTGCTGCTTCTCTGTAGCCCAGGTCAGGCGCTTCTGCCGCTGTTTCTGGTTCAAAAGTGGCTTGACCTGGGGAATGTGGCACCTGTAGCCCATTTCCTGCACACGCCTGTGCACGGTGGCTCTGGATGTTTCTACTCCAGACTCAGTCCACTGCTTCCGCAGGTCCCCCAAGGTCTGGAATCGGCCCTTCTCCATAATCTTCCTCAGGGTCCGGTCACCTCTTCTCGTTGTGCAGCATTTTCTGCCACACTTTTTCCTTCCCACAGACTTCCCACTGAGGTGCCTTGATACAGCACTCTGGGAACAGCCTATTCGTTCAGAAATTTCTTTCTGTGTCTTACCCTCTTGCTTGAGGGTGTCAATAGTGGCCTTCTGGACAGCAGTCAGGTCGGCAGTCTTACCCATGATTGGGGTTTTGAGTGATGAACCAGGCTGGGAGTTTTAAAGGCCTCAGGAACCTTTTGCAGGTGTTTAGAGTTAACTCGTTGATTCAGATGATTAGGTTCATAGCTCGTTTAGAGACCCTTTTAATGATATGCTAATTTTGTGAGATAGGAATTTTGGGTTTTCATGAGCTGTATGCCAAAATCATCCGTATTAAGACAATAAAAGACCTGAAATATTTCAGTTAGTGTGCAATGAATCTAAAATATATGAATGTTAAATTTTCATCATGACATTATGGAAAATAATGAACTTTATCACAATATGCTAATTTTCTGAGAAGGACCTGTAAATCCTTATTTATTTGAAGGATCAAAAAGGGAGGGAGCAGGTGAACCTAATAAAACTAAAGCATGAGGAAAGGGACTAAAGACAAGACAGTAAGCAGACCTAAATGAAACTATAAACCAAGATAAAAATAAAGCATAAGAATCAAGAATAAACATGAACTGAAGGAGACTGAGAAACTGGAGGGAACACAAGAACCTAAGCACTTAGTAAAACAGAAACCATAAGGAAACCCTGACTACAAAAGTAAACAAACTCAAACCAACACTGATAGAATAAAACTAAGAATGAAGCAGATGAAGCGGGGACCAGAATAGAAGTAAACAACAACTAAAGTTAACCTATAAAGAGGGACTGGAGAATTAAGAGAACCAGACTGGGAGGACTAGGAAACAAAGACCGAATAGAGTAAAACTGAAAAGCAACAGAAAAAGAAACTAATAAGCAGAAGAGTGTAAGGGGGAAGAAACAAATACCTAACCACAAATAAAAACACAGAGAAACCAGATGGAGAACTAATTAAAGAACCCAAGGAAAACAGAGAACAATCATAATAATAATGGCAACAATGACAACAAAGAGAAAACCATACTAAGTCATAAGAAAAACAGTAACTACAGGAGCTATGAACGAGGGGGGAAGAAACAACCAAAACACAAAGTCACCACAGAGTCCAAAAGGCGACAGAACACACATAAAGGACACCCTTCAATCAAACGAGGTGTGAACATTTTGACAGGTGGGCGGGACTTCCGGTGGCTGGGACATCCTAGGGCGGGACTTCCGGTGGCTTCCTTTGTTTGGAATCATGAGAGACTCCATTTGGTAAAATGGATGATAATTTTACTTACCTTAAGCTTTTCATTTTTTCATCTTAGAGATCTTGATGATTTAGAGAAAACAGTTTTCTCCTCATTCCACGTGGGAACCAGAGGTTGTAACCAGTATGTCTATGTAAAACGTAACAAGAAACTGAAAAAATAAAAAATAAAGGTTATAAAATCCTCAGACATGTCACTGTTTATTGAATTAAAGCAGACAACTTGTCTCAGACAGTCTTCACACCAACTGTAGTCAAAAGTAATCAAGAGGAAAATGGCACTGTCTTGGCTATAAGTCTTGAGCATTGTCTGCCAATACACATCCACTGTTTAATGAATTAAAGCGTCTGCGCTGTTGCTGAGGTGTCTCGGGGGGGGGTATGGCCAAGGGGCGTAACTAAGCGCGCTGAAGGTGGAGCAGTCAGTCATCCCTGGTTCTATCGAGAGATACAGCGCAATCTTTACTGGGAGATCGGCTTCAAATCTGGTAGCTAAAAGTTTATTTTTAACCAGTTACACTGAAATATTTTTAGAACACTTGTAAGGAGAAGCTGAAAAACAAATGTCGGAAAATATTTCAGGAAACGAAGAAGGTGAACATTCTGCTTCTATCGAAAGATACAACGCAATCTTCAGTAGTAAGTATTCATCTTTAAGAATTCTTTAAGTGCTTGCGAATGCTCGTTGGATAATAATATTGGTTAATTTATATTCTTTAGTACCCACGAGTGATGAGCTGGATGGTATCGTTTTTACACAGTCTGACTATGGTAATTATTAACTGCAACAACAACATCTAGTTTAGTCAACTGGTGAATGCTATTTTGTGATTTAAAAAATAAATGAGATAAATTCTACTTACAGATTTAACAAGAGAGGTCAGCGTTTGTAACCGTCTGCCTCCGAAAAAATTAAAGTTGAGACGGAAACTTGTCTTTAAAAAAGACAATCCGATCCCAGCTAAACATGAAATAGAGGGCGAAGCCATTCATGCACCACAGTCCCCTGACCGTGCGCCGGAAAAATTAACAGCTCCGGAAGAGGAGAGTAAGTAAAAAAAAAAAATATATATATATATATATATATATATATATATATATTTCTAAGCATATGTTTTCACAAGTCTATGCGATATTGCAGACTTGTTTTAACCCCTGATAAAATATTTTACAGATATATCGAATGATTTAATCCAGAACCCAAGCCTGGATAACATTCAGCAGAACTGTAGCAGTTCAGTGCAGGAAGAGTTGGAACCGCCCGGAACCGTTCAAATACCCCGTGTACGGAGTAAGTTATAGTTATATTCAAATCTTCACAGAAACAAGATTTTTTTTTTTCAAAAGACCTGCATTGTAAGGTAACTTTATTTTGTTTCACAGAATATCTTAAATTGAGGAAAAGACGGCGACTCTGTGCTCTTTATACCAGGGCAAGGCTTGTTAAAGGTTTATTGAATGGTAAGTTTAATTCTTCTTATACTCATTTACCTACTGAATTAATTCGCATATTTCATTAATTTATTTTTTTTTCTTTATCTTTCCAGAGGCAACGTTGATGGTGGAGCAGATTTCATTGAGACCTGGACAGCAACATCGCAGACAGAGAGTTCCCCTATCCTTACGTGACCGTTGTAATAAAGCATCATGTTTAACGCTTCTGGCAGCATGTCAGACATTGTTAGTGAAACATTGCGCTGATATCAAGGTAATTTAAACTGATCCCTGGGTCTTCTTCTGATACTCATGTTAATATGGAAAGCCAGATCACACATGCACTGAATGAGATAAGGAATGTTGTTGCTCATCTTAATTAAATTCCTGTTAATGCTGATGTGGCAGATAACATCGGGTTAAATGCATCTCCTGCTAACAGTGAAAATGTAATAAATCAAATTCTGTACGGTGACTTTTTTAACTCATTAGAACAGGCTGTTGACGATTTAAATAGAACACCATCTCCAACCAGCATTCAGCAAAATGACTTACAAATTCCTTCAACGTCACACGCCGCTGATCATACTAGGCAACATGGCGGCAATTTAAATCCAGAGGTTGCAGTCAACCCTGATCAGATTGAGGGAGATCATCCTGTGACTGTTGAACGTGAACGTTTTAATAACATTGAAATAAGGAGACCTTTTACCATCCCGCCTCCCTGCCCTGGTCATGTTCCTGATCTTGCTACAATCTATATAAACATCATGCATATTCTCACTGAATTAGCCGATACTGCAAGATCGTTAGCCAGACGTAACGATGTTGTGCAGCTAGAATTAGTCGGGGAAAATCTGAACCGTAACGTCACGTTTACCGTTAACGATGATGGGAATATGATTCTGCCTGCTTTTGAGAATTTTCTGGATGAGTTAGTACAGTCCAACGCTGAAATGCCTGCAGATAATAACCTGGAATTTGTTCTACAGGTAGTTAATGACCCTGCAGGAGGGTCAAAACGTAAGGTTAAAGGAACGTTAGACTGTGAACTGATTAATAAGAAAAAGCGTCACCTGTATATTGTAGATAATACCAGTAATCAGTTATGCTTTGCCATAAGTCTTGCACACGTCTCTGACTCTAACCTTACTGATAATCAGGCTTTAGAGCTGGGGAGGGAGTGGCAACGCAAGGCTGGTTTAGATGATCAGACAGCAGTAACTTTCAGCAACATTGGTAAATTTGAAAACATTCTAAAGAGAAGAATTGTAGTGTTTCACAGAACTGTTACAGACTCTGCAGGTCTGTGTAAATTTGAGACCAGTTTCCCTGATCGATCAAACCCTCTCTTTCTGCTGTTATTTCAAGGTCACTACTATGGGATAAAAAATCTCAAGGGTTTTATAGGATCGAGATACATCTGTGCATATTGTTACGGGAGCTATGAAAAGCCAGACATACACCATTGTGAAGGCTATTGTCCGGTGTGTCACTCATACCAGTGTATGCGTGAAATTAACGAACCTGTCGCCTGTGCAGGTTGTCACAGAATCTGTCGTACCTCTTCTTGTTTCAGTAGACACAGGGAACCTCGCAAAAGACCTAGTGCTGACAGGCCCATGAGTGACTGTGAGTTGGTAAAACTGTGCAAGGTGTGCAAAAGGATATATGTTATTCCACTCAGCAAGCAGGATAAACCACACGTGTGTAATATAAAATGCCGTATTTGTGGTGAGAATATACCTCCTGATTTAGATGTGACGTGCGATGGTCATCTGTGTTACATTCAAACCGCCCAAGCCTGTAATCAGTTAGATGATAAACTGGTTTTTTATGATTTTGAATGCTTCATCGACGAGAACGGTGTGCACATCCCATATCTGGTCTGTGTTAAAACGCTGAAAGGTGAGGAATGGCATGCTTATGGATTGAATTGCACCCAAAAATTACTTCTCCATTTCAGGAGACCGATGTACAGAGGCTTTACCTTAATAGCTCATAACGCACGTGGGTATGATAGCTACCTGATTATCACAGCTATGCTGCAGTTAGGCATTAAACCTCATCTCATCATGCAGGGAAGTAAAGTTCTCTGTTTAACCGACCCTGATTACAGGTTAAAATACATTGATAGTCTGTCCTTCATGTGTATGAAGCTTAGTGCGATGCCGAAACCATTAGGTTTTAGTGATAAGACCAAAGGTTTTTTCCCCCAACTATTCTTGTCTGAGCAACATCTCCAGTATGTGGGGTCTTTTCCTCCTCCATCCTCCTACGCTGTAGGACGCATGAGCCTTCAAGAACAACAGGTGTTTAGCAGCTGGTACAGAGAAGCGAGCAAAGAGGTCTTTGACTTTGAGAAGGAAGCTCTTCGTTATTGTAAAAATGATGTGGACATTCTTTATCAAGGTTGTGTTAAATTCAGGGATGAGTTCTTTAAGGAGACAAGTGTGGATCCGCTTAAATGCGTCACGATAGCCTCAGCCTGCATGAAGGTTTTTGTAACCAATTTCCTTCCTCCTAAAACCTTGGCCATCCCCTCACCTCTGGGCTACAGGCGTAGTAGTAAGACGTTTTCCAGCACGTCCATTCAATGGCTTGGCTGGATTTCAGACAGCAGAAAAATTGACATCGAACATGCATTAAACATGGGGGAAAGGAAAATTGGTCCATATTCTGTGGATGGGTATGCAGAGATTAACGGTGTCAAAGTTGCGTTTGAATTTTACGGCTGTTTTTTCCACGGCTGTAAAAAGTGTTACATGCCTCATGACAAATGTCCGTTGAGAGGGGTCGCATTTGAACAGTTTTACGCAGCCACTGTTGAGAGAAGCAAGGTACTCCAAACTGTGTACGGTCTTCGTCTCGAGGTTATCTGGGAGCATGAGTGGACTGAAATGAAAAAATCAGACCCAGGGGTGATCAGCTTTCTTGAGAAAGTTAATGCACCCGAACCGCTATCACCCCGAGATGCTCTGTATGGTGGACGCACCTGTCCTATGAGGTTGAGGTACACAGCGGGGGCAGGTGAAACTGTACACTATGTAGATTACACATCTCTGTACCCCTATGTAAATGCTAGCTGCGTCTTTCCCCTCGGGCACCCCACCATCATTTACAAAGATTTTGATGACCCCAGCAGCTACTTTGGCCTCATCAGAGCTGTGGTCTACCCCCCACGAGGGCTCTTTTTCCCTGTTTTGCCTTACAGAACATCCCAAGATAAACTGGTGTTTACTCTCTGCCGCACATGTGCTGAAATAAATAACCAGTCAGGTCCCTGCAGGCATAATGATGAGGACAGAGCTCTGACAGGTGTGTGGGTGAGTGTAGAGTTTTGTAAAGCGTTACAGTGTGGTTATAGCCTAGCTAAAATCACTGAAGTTTGGCATTTTGAGAAGACCAGCGACACAATCTTTAAAGGTTACATTCACTGCTTTTTAAAGGGTAAGCAGGAGGCTTCAGGCTACCCTTCTGAAGCGGTGGATGAGGAGAGCAGGTCAAAGTATGTCGCAGACTACAAACTTCACCAGGGTATCCAATTAGACGCAGGCAAAATCGAGGTGAACCCTGCCAAAAGACAGGTAGCGAAACTGTGCTTAAACAGCTTTTGGGGAAAGTTTGCGCAGCGAAGTGATCTGTCTCAGACCACAGTCATCACTAACCCTGATGAGTTTTTCAGCTTCATGTTCTCGAGTAAATACAGGGTTAACTACTTCCATTTCTTCAACCCTGAAATGTGTGTAGTGCAGTGGAACTACAGCAAACGTGTCATCTCTCCCCCAAGCAAGGTAAACAATGTCTTCATTGCAGCATTCACCACCGCTTATGCGCGTTTAAAACTTCTCAGCAGCATGGAGCAATTGCAGGACAGATTGATTTATATTGACACAGACAGTTTGATTTATGTGACAAAAAGTGGTGAAACTCCTCTGGAGTTGGGGAATTATCTTGGTGATCTTACTGACGAGCTCGCAGGAGACAGCATTTCGGAGTTTGCATCAACAGGACCCAAGAGTTATGCATATCAAACCAAAAACCAGAAAAAGCTAGTGATACGTGCTAAAGGCATCACTCAGATGCATGAATGCAGCGAGAGGGTCAATTTGGACAGCATCAAAGGGCTGGTCCAGGGCTACTTACAGGGGTCAACTGAGGGTGTCATTGAAATCCCTCAGCACACGATCAGGAGGGATAAAAAGAGATTCCTCTTAAGAAATGCTGCATTTGTTAAAAGGTTTCGGTTGGTGTATGACAAGAGATGCCTTTTTTCTGACGGGACAACTCTGCCTTTTGGTTATTAGAGCATAAGAAGAAGAAGAAGAAAGATAAAATAAAAATGTTGCAATCTGCCAATTTACAGGAGGTTGATTTTGATCCTAGATTTAGAGCGCCTTTCTCATGTATGATAATAGGACCCAGTGGTTGTGGAAAAACCTTTTTTGTAAAAAGTGTTTTGCAGAACTGTAACCATGTCATGGATGTTGTTCCAGAAAATATTGTGTGGATTTACGCTTCTTTTCAACCCATGTATGCTGAATTGCAGAAGATGAATAAAAATATAAAATTTGTGGAAGGATTGCCTCATTCTTTTGAAGACGAAAACCTGTTTCCTCCTGATCAGAATCATCTGATTATTCTAGACGATGTTATCGCTCAAGCCTCAGATGATGAAAACGTGATGAAGGTCTTTACCCAGTTTCGTCACCATCGTAATATGAGTGTTATGATGTTGACTCAGAATGTATTTCATCAGGGAAAGTTCAGTCGCACTATTAGTTTGAACTGTAATTATATGGTGTTGTTTAAGAACCCGAGAGATAAGCTGCAGCTGAATATACTGGCCTGTCAAATGTTTCCATCTCAAAAGGGTCTCTTCTTGGAGAGTTTTGAAGATGCGACGAGACAAGCTCATGGATATTTAATCATCGATTTTACGCCTACCTGCCCAGAACATTTCAGATTGAGAACAGGCATACTTCCTCACCAGTGGCCTGCTGTGTACGTACCCAGAACAAAGTAAGTCATCATGTCTGCACGTATAAAAAGGAATGTACCATTATTCAGAGTCTTGTTTGAGGCCACCCCGCAGAAGCGCAAAGATATTCTTGCACACTGCTCTCCCGACTTTCTTCAGGCTCTGTGCGAGATTGCTCTGAATATCCTAAAAGGTAACATTAAACTATCTCCATCTCAACACCGGAAATTGAAGAAGCAAAGAAAAATCATCAGATTGTTGGGTGATAAAAAAACCGGAATAAAAACTAAACAGCTGGCTCTCAAAAGGCAACGAGGTGGTTTTATTCTCCCCATCTTAACGGCTCTTGCACCCTTGATCGGTGATCTAGTGGGTGGTATAATCAGGAGATAATGTCTCTCAGAACATCGCAGAAGATGTTTCTCATTTCCCCTCATCAATTCAAGCGTCTGACCCAGTCAGACACGTCCATCAGACAGACGGCGGAGGAGAATTTGGATGCTGAAATGAGAGCGATAATAAACGAGCCCGGTTTGACTTCTTATGAAAAAATCAAGAAATATGATGCACTTTTCCAGAGGTATCTGACTCTACTCAAGCAAGGTGTGAAAGAAGAACAACGGGTAAGTTTAACGCTGCAGCGTGACACAGAGGTTCCTGAACATGAGCGGTCCCAAGAAAAACAAGGCCCAGGGCAGGACGAGGTCCCTAAGGATCAGGTTGTTACGGATGTACTACCGAAGCATAACCATAAAAATGCTGAGTACATTTTGATGAAATTATCCGAAAGAAGTGAGAGTTGGACTTCGCGAGGTGAATTTGTATATAAAGGGAATGTTGTAAAGGGGTCCCACATGATTGACTTGTTGAAAAATCTCATCCTTCCGTTTAAAAAATCTGGAGCATGGCCACCCCAAGGGTGGTCAGACTTTCTACATAACTTGTCAGAGGTAAACATCCCCATATCTTCAGTCATTAACCCTTATGCTCGTGAAGAATATAGACAGTTCAAAACAGGGGGTACATCTATTGAAAATGGGGGTACACCCCCCAGCGTTAAGCAGAGAAGAACAAGAAGAAGAAGGCAGATAACTCATTCTCCCCATTGGTCGAGATTAGAGCTGGAAGATCCAAAAAATGCTGATGGGAAGTCAAAAAAGTCTCTTCGTAAGACGACACTACCACCCCGATGGATAACATTTTCACCATAAACCATTATAAGAAAATGAAACATGTAGCCTATTTCTTTTATTCAATAAAATATTTATTATATTATATTTTCAAGTCTAGCTTCGTTCTCTACTTCACACACTAACATATGATGTCATTACACAAATATTATATCATAAGAAAAAACAAACAATGGAAAAAAAAAAAAGACAATTTAAATTCCATAACAATCCATAAATATCTCCAAAGAGCATGTTCCATGAGTATAAAATGTACAACTTTGATTAATGACACATTTCTGATATTTTTTCACAAAGTTAGATACCATTAAATCATTCTTAATCACATCTCCGGTGTATTTCGACAACACTTGCTGCATTGATAATCCGCACGCTCTATGACATAGATAAAAAATGCAATGGTGACCGCACACAGTGGACAGAGTGTTTTGAAGCTGATTATTATGATACAATATTTTTGAGGATCTGTCTTCTAAAAATGTTACGATGCTTGATGGGTAGAACTCGAAATCCGGAGAGAATCCATAAGAGTCAAAAAAGCTGGATTGACCATTCTCATCCAAAGTCAGAGCTAACCAGTGTTCTCCCGGCATGTGTGAAGGATGTGTGTTCACAATAAAGTAGGCCGGCCCTGGGAATTTGTCAGCTAGCAGCGGGAGCTGGTCGCACGGCCACACACCGCAAAACAAATCTCCCAGCAGATGATGCAGTATGTTCTCAATTTCATGATTATTCATGCCTGATTAGATTAATAATAATCCACCAGCACACGCCTCTTTGAATCAATCTCTAAAATAGAGTCATAACAAGCGTAGATGATCAGCGTGGTGGTATGAGGCAACGGGTTTCTGAAACGCATTTCCAATCTTAAATTCCCAGTGGAAACTGGAGATAGAGCATCTGTGTCCTCGCCCGGGTTAAGATTAAATGCGAATAGAGAGTATCCTTGATTAAATTCCTGACGTGTTATACTCAGCGGAAGATCTTTTAGATGTCGTCCTGTAGCCGTAAACAAGTTGTAATACTCTCTCACTGAATGACCTTTGTTAAAATTGGGCTGGAAGGCTTTAGCAGGAATTTGTCTGCCATCCTTACACAAAGCTAAATATTCCATATCAAAATGATTAAAGTCAAATGGATTGAGATTGCGTGTTCCTGTAAAAGCGTCATGATCCAGTAATGCAATCACCACATACTTGGGAAAGACGCCTAAGAAAAGATTCTCTTGGTTGCATACCCTTGAATTTTCAGGGATGGAATATGTTTTTACATTTACACGTGAAAGTGGATACAGAGCATTTGCTTTCATTAAAGCTGTAGTGTGACCCAGTCGTACAGCTGGAGAGACAGTAACTTTTTTGATAAAAAGAGATGCTCCTAATATCCTGAGTTTGAAAGTAGAGTCTCTTGCGGCCATGAGACAAAAGGCATCGTTGGCTCTTGTAAGTTTAATTTTGAGGTCAACAGAGTTTAAAAGAAGTATTTCACAGAAAAATATGTCTGCATGCAGGGGGCCTAGGAGATGTACCTCCCTGGAATTTTCTGTAAAGCCTGCTCTGCTGTTAAGACCTTGGTTAGGGCCGTTAGTTGTAACAATAGAGTTCAGAACCCCTGCAGTGTCTTTATAAAAAGGACCAGAGCTAAACTGGCTTTTTAAAGAATCCTCAGAAAAGTTTAACAATGTATCAATCATGGCTCTATATGGATGTGTAGCGCTGGATTGTGAAATCAATCGATCTCCGAGAGTGACGTCACACTGACTGAAGATGGTTTTTAACGGGTAGTTGATGAGCCCTACAGGTGCATCATCCGGCAGGTTTGTTCCATCCTCGTTAGTAATTTTCACTCTGAGATGCAACAGTGTATCGTTGAGATCTAGACACTTTTCTCCATCTCCCGGAATGAAAAACTCGATCGGGCCTCCATCGGTGATTGCTGATAAAGGCTGGATCTCGGTGTAAATTTTATCTTCAATCGATAGCTGCGTCATCGGGGCAGAAAATAAGTCCAACTCTGCCAGCGTGCACTCTGATGATTTGTTATGTAAAAGAGCCATTATTTAAATATATCAAAACATGCGGATGACTTCCTTCCTCTTCGTTTGTCAGCTCCAACTGATCTCCTTTTTCGCGTTTGTCGTTGTTTTTTAACTGTCCTTAAACGATCACCAGGGGGTCTTGTTCTGGGTCTTTTGGATAAAACCATAATTCCTGAACCTTCTTGACCTTCGGTGCGTGTAGAACCACTCATTTCACTCACGGCTCTACCGATGACATCCAAAGCGATATTTGATGCAGCCATTTTAAGATGGGGTTTTGCAATAGCAAATCCTTTTTTAACCAGAGGGGATACGAAGCGGAATAATTTTGAAAATAATGATCCGATTCCGCGTCCATACATGACCGGGGCCCCACAAAACCCTGGCAGATTACCGCCTGATTGACTTACATAGTAATTTACAAAGCGATTTGGATCACGTCTCAGACTTAGATGTGCCATGTTCTCTCTTGCCTGCTTGATGCAGTGTTGAAGGACCAGGGTAATATGAATGATAATCAATCAGTCTTAGAGGTTATATATATCTCTGTTTATACAAATAAAATTTATCTCAGGCTACGTTGTGATATCACCGGTTTGAAGTGTAGTCTTACGATGGTCTTACCATAGATGAAATTTACAGGAACATTTTGGTCCGATTTAATTTCTATATGGATATTTTCAATATGTCTTCTGGAAACTGGAAGGTAGTGGGCAGGGTTAAACGTCAGAGTAACCATATCACTGAAGTCGCCTTGTACTTTGATGGTCCGCAGTAAAGGCGCAAAAGTGTCGCCTACTATTTGCGGGCTGACCACGTCGCTGTAACAGTATAGGTGATAGAAACCAGCCTTTATATCTGCCGGAAAAGGAGCCAGTTTTGGTTCAGATACATAAATCCATTCCCCTGGTTTCACGCCCATCATATAAGCTAGAGTGCTGAAGAAGCGTATTTCATACGGACCGCTTGCTTGAAATGCAAATCTCTTTTGAACTTTGCTGAATTTAATGCGGATACCCAAGTTAATTTTTTTTGAAAAACAGTTCCATCTCTGTCTCGAGTTGAATAACGCTGTTATAGTAGCCACTTCTGATCCTTTGCGTATTGATCTCCACATCGCCAACCTTCCTCCATTCAAAGTAGGCATCATAATCCGGTAAATTATGCCATGTATGAGGGTATGAAATCTCTACTAATGCAACCATCCATTGGCCTTCTAAATCAATATGTTGAGCTAAATTTACATGGAAACTCGAACTGGTATTATTTTTAAACACTTCCATGCTAGCATTAGAGGGAAGGGTAATGTAAAAACCGTCATCCTCTGCCTTGCGTTCCATGATGCTGTATGAATCATTAGGTTTTAGTACACACCTATTTTATACGTTTCGTAGTTCATCAAACTTGATCCAACTGTTGAATTTCTCAGGCCAATTTTTCCAGCGTACAAAAACCTGTTTGACACCCTTGACGGTGCATTGATTTAATATTTTCTCCACTTGATACATCTTGTCCTTAAATATTTTTACTTTTTGAAGTTCCTCAGCGTAAAAAGAACCCTCAATAGGTTCTCCATCCAAATCTTTGAGTTTGTATACAGGAGGAGATCGGGGTATCCGCTCATACACTGTAAACACTTCATCCGTAAAACTCTGTTTGTATTTTTTGTCAAACACTCCATGTACCTTGGATATTCTGACAAGATCCCCCTGTTTAAACATTGTCACTGAGTCCCTGCAATATCTGTTGGAGGTAACATCGTACAGATTCTGAAACACTTGAAAGGCATTTTCTGAGGTCACTTCCATTGGGCTCATCTTAATGCTGGTGTGGTAGCTGTGGTTGTAGCTTCTAGTTAAATTTTGCAGGACGTCAATGTACCGCCGGGTGTTGTTAGCAGTAAAATATCTCCACATCCTTGTTTTTAACATACGGTTAAACCTCTCAACCACAGAGGCTTTTACTTCACTTGCTGTGGCAAAATGTTCAATACCGTGCTTCTCCATTAGAAGCTTAAATTTCTTGTTAAAAAATTATTTCCCTGCATCAGTCTGAAGTTTTTTTGGGACCTGACTTTCTTTAAAAACTGATTCAAAAGCCTTTAGCACCTCTGCAGCAGTTTTCCTCTTCAAAACACGTACATACGCCCTCTTTGAAAAGATGTCAATGACTGTTAATAAATAATTGTAACCGTCATTTTCCTTGGCCAGAGCTTGCATGTCACAGAGATCGGCTTGGAACTGTCTCAATGGTCTGGTGACAAAAACTCTGTTTCTCGGGAACTTTATTCTTGCAGGTTTATGTAGAGTATAGGTATCTTCTCCCGATAAAAAATCTTTAACTTTTTCAACCGCTACCTTCTTCCCCGTTTCATCTTGTATAACCCTCCTCAACCTTTCTAAACCCCCTAAACTTCCAGGATTTGATGGGTTGTAATATACATTTTTCATGATCCTTCTTTCAGACATCCCAGTTGTATGCTCACTCTGACGACTATTTGTTAAATAATGAATAAAACAAACACCTGAGGGTATATTTATACTTCTTTTTTTATTTTATACCCGTATTTAATAGAGAAACAGAAAAAAAAACACATTCAGATAATAAAGATCAATTCAAACATTGCAATCTTTAAAAAAAAAAACCAAAACTGTTATATATGTATACCAGTAGAAAGCTGAGAGAGAATACAGAAAAGACAAAACAAGTCATCAATCATCTGAGATCGGATCGTAGCACTCTGAGACAGAGTTAAGCTGCTTGAGACAATCATTACCGCTCATCTTATCGTACATATCAGTGATTGCACTATGGAAGCCTTGTACCGATTTCAGTTCATATAAAACCGTCTCAGCAATCGTTTTCACTCTGAAGTCATCTGCTTGTATGCGTCGAAGTGTCAGAAGTTTCCGAATAGCAGGAAGGAGCTTGGGGTTTACGAGTCGTCGCACGATGCGTTGAAAGTTGACTTGGTAATACTCCTCCTCCAATATCTCCAGGCACTGATGCTGTCGTTGGCTAGGGTGGTTCGTTATGCACTTATAACAGGTTTCTTTGACATAGTTCAAACAGCTTATGTTGAATAAATGAAGTATTGCTGTTTTCACCGTATTGATGAGAGCGCTTGAGATCCAGCCGTCAATTTCATCACCCTGATTACTCTCCTCCTCCTCTGGTGAAGGCTGAGGGGCAGGTATCGGGTCTGGAGTTGGTGGGGAGGGTGAGTAGCTGATGGTTGCCTTGTCCTCCACGATCACCCTCTTGTCCTTGCTGCGACGATGAGGCGACTGGTGAGTAGAGGTCTGGAGAAGGTGGATGATATGGCCCGGTGTTGAAGCTTTTATCATCATGGTCAGGAGAGAAGACGGTCTCTTCTTGCTGGCTGTAGAGGTCCCAGTATGGTGTTTTCCCGTACGCTCCATACATTCTCAAGGTCTGCCGCCCGCCGTTATGAAGAAGAAGAGTCTGTGAGCTCGCAGTTAGACCCTGATATATAGCGCAGGAAGGTGGGAGGGTCCTCAAGAAGGGGAGTGGGTCCTCAAAAAAGGGTGGGTCCTCAAAACAGGGTGGGCTTTAGATCCACAACAGGGAACGTCAGGATTCTTTTCACTGACATAACATCAATCCAGCAGCGTGAGTTTTCGAAAAGGTTGGAAAGACGCTGTCCAATTTCATTCATCTTCACAACCCAAGCATCATACGGTAGAGCCAGCACAGTCTTGAATACACCGCAGTTCTGATTGAATGCCTCCAACACAAACAGATCTGAGCGGGTCGTCTGGTTATTCTTGCGTTTGCTTGCCTGAAAAGACCAGCGGCCATTTGCTGTGGTTTTTGACCCCCACACTGCACTAAAGAGAGGTTCTCTCGCAGCTATTTCGACATCAGAAGGACACATTCTCATCCTTTTTGCTGGTCGAGGAGAGCTTTCATCTTCATCCTCCCTTTCGTACACTGAGACTGATTCAGGGTTATCGTTAAGGTGTGGGATTGCCAGTCATAACACAGCCCAGTCGTTGTGGGTGAGAGTACACAGAGCCAATGATCCATTAAATACCTCGTCTTGATCCAATTGATACAGGCAGAGCTCTCCTATTTCGTACATGAAAATATACCCCCAGCTACCGCTCAGTCCATATGGTTCCAAAGACCACTCTTCCTGCAGAGTGTCGAACGGAGGCCTTTGTACCTTGCATAGGTAATATGTTGATTTCTTCGGGGCATCCATTTCACGGCGCGTATGCCTGTAGACGGTTACTGGGGTTTCACACAGAAGAGATGTACGTCTTAGCTGACCTGAGGCCTGTTTTTCATCCATTGTTGTTGGTGAAGTTGAATCATCATCTGCAGAGTATGTTACGATAGGAATTCCGATAGGTATCTCAGACGAGGAAATAGATGATGTAGATGGTTGTTCATCATCTTGGCACATCTTGCTTTTCTCCCCGGTTTGAGGAAAAACTCTCTTAACTCTAACCATTGTTCAACAAGCGTTCTTTTCCAGCGAATGCTGCAGGTAAATTGTTGCGTTTTCCGCTAGTATTTAAAACAAACAATGAAGAACGCCCCTCTGTTTTTTTTATTTGTTGATTCTAGATTCGCCCCTTAATGACAAAATCCTATTAGCGCGCTTAGTTACGCCCCTTGGCCATACGCCCCCCCCCCCCCCCCGAGACACCTCAGCAACAGCGCAGACGCGTTAATTCATTAAACAGTGGATGTGTATTGTCAGACAATGCTCCAGACCTATAGCCAGGAAAATGCCATTTTCCTCTTAATTACTTTTTGAGTACAGTTGGTATGAAGACTGTCTGAGACAATGCACACCTGTGGATGTGTATTGTCAGACAATGCTCCAGACTTATAGCTAGGAAAATGCCATTTTCCTCTTGATTACTTTTGACTACAGTTGGTGTGAAGACTGTCTGAGACAATACACAAGTTGTCTGCTTTAATTCAATAAACAGTGACATGTCTGAGGATTTTATAACCTTTATTTTTTATTTTTTCAGTTTTTTGTTACGTTTTACATAGACATACTGGTTACAACCTCTGGCTCCCACGTGGAATGAGGAGAAAACTGTTTTCTCTAAATCATCAAGATCTCTAAGATGAAAAAAGGAAAAGCTTAAGGTAAGTAAAATTATCATCCATTTTACCAAATGGAGTCTCTCATGATTCCAAACAAAGTCTTTTAGCTGTAGAATCCATTTCTAATTTGGAAACAGGATGCTGAGCACTCACAACATTTTTTTTTTTTCAGTTCATTGGTTTCTCCGTTTTAGATCATCTCTACAACAGAAGCCGTTTCATCCTTCTTTTCTAAATAGCATCTAAATAACCCCTTGTGTTAAAACAAAATGAATTTACAATCTGTCAGGTTCTCTCTTCTTATCAGAATTTCGTGTGATGTGCCTGCATTAAATTGAGTGACCTTTTAAAGTGGAGAAACTACATGTTTTGTTTTTAGATGTAAAAAAAAACATCTAAAAAACATACAATTAGAAAGATTTGCTTCCTTGTAATGACAACTTCCGGTTAATGACAACATCCGATTAATGATGATATCCGGCCAATGACAACATCCGATTAATGATGATATCCGGCTAATGACAACATCCGATTAATGATGATATCCGGTTACGTCACAGGAAGCCCCAGCCACCGGAAGTCCCGCCCTAGGATGTCCCAGCCACCGGAAGGCCCGCCCACCTGTCAAAAGTTTCACACCTCGTTTGATTGAAGGGTGTCCTTTATGTGTGTGACAGATCCTGACACAAAGTAATACGCGATGCATTTGCACATGGTTTAACAGGCCAATGATTATCAACTGCATTATGAACTTTCAGCTCAATATAATGTCATGATAAATGCCCTTTGCCCTGTCAGACTCAGAAGAGTGAAGTGTGAGTTGCTGTGAATGCATACTGTGTGTAAAACAAAGGCAGTTCACAGAAAGGTTAGCTTTAAAATGCGACCATAGTTATATAGATGTTGAGACAGAATGGGTATGGGAAAATGGCATAATTATAAATTCCAATAATTCTTTTAATTGATGTTAAAAACTGCAGATGAGTTAAAATATAAACCCATGTCGAAGGTAGCAGAGCCATTCGTCCACACTGAAACATAACAAGGCCGCTATATGTTTAAAACTTTCCTGACCTATTATGATACTTTTAACGAATCATCCTTGCCTTCCTGCACTCTGCAGGAATGTGTTTCCATTTTCTAATTCAATGATGTCCTCTGTGCTTCCATTATCTCTGGCCGCCGCATTAACTCTCTCTGGGGAGACGCATAATCTTGTAAATACCAGCCCCTGCAGGACCAATGACATCATCACAGCCTTTCTTCCCGTGTCCATCCCCTCCATTTGGACTTGAGTCAGTGTTGTGCGTCGTAATTATCACTTTGCTCAAGTCATTTCACAGCGGAGAGGAACGACCCCTGCAGACAGTAAACAAACAAACTGATCGGCACCGTCTCTGCCAACGGCAAACAGCAATTATTGAGCTTATAGCATTTCTGTCCCCTTTAAACATATAATTCAAATGCTTCTGCTTCACAAAATGTTTATAAAGGTCACTATGTTACAGATTTTTTTGTGTTTTCAGAAAGTCACAAAACACTCTTGGAAAGGATGGTTAAAGATGAAGAAACAGAGAGAAAGACCAACCAAAGTGGACCAAGCCGGCTGTATAAGTGATGTGAATACCATCAATAGAACAATGAGAGCATTGAAAACATAGAACAATGACAGCCAGCTGCCTACTGAAAAACAAAGGTTAGCATTGGCCAGAAAATCTCTCCATAAGCTTCTGAAACATGTTTGTTGCAACAAACAAAGAGAAAAGAATCAAACCTGGATAGAAACACGCAAGCTGATAAACAGATTCATTTTCAGGATGACAGATAAGGACATACATCCACAATTCCACAGTTCATGATAG
This sequence comes from Girardinichthys multiradiatus, assembly GCF_021462225.1. Taxonomy (NCBI): domain Eukaryota; kingdom Metazoa; phylum Chordata; class Actinopteri; order Cyprinodontiformes; family Goodeidae; genus Girardinichthys; species Girardinichthys multiradiatus. Next base: position 3,035,800 of record NC_061795.1, on the reverse strand, counting down.
GGAAAGAATGCAATCAGTTGAGTCACAGCTTGTACAGTTTCTTAAAATATCTAAAAACAGAAGTGTTGCATGAATTTTAATTCTGCTTGGAGCATACCGACCCACAACACAAATTCTCACTTTTAAAATCAAAGATGTTTTTGAACACGCTGCCACACGAATGCTGTCACCTCTCACTCTCACATTGTTTTAGCTTTGCTTTCTTTGGCTGCAGTGTACATGGATGTTGCTGCCTTTAGGATGTGATGTCAGGGCGGACGCAGGGAGCACCTGTTGTTTTACGCACTAACTCAGGGAAGGAGCCGATAGGTTCATGACCTCCACTGGCTCTGACGTGGAAGTATCTGGATGCACAGCCTCTTCTGTACATGCACTCAGTACATGTAAGCATGGAATGTCGTAACTCCCTGATGCTCGTTCACAAACAGCAACACTGCAGCCAGACTGCCCCAGTAATCACAGGAAACTGGTAGCAGGAGTGCTTTGGTTCCAACAGGAAACACCCTCCATTGTTTTTTATGGCAGTTAACTCCTGGCCTCACATTAAAAAGCAATTTTGTTCTTCTGGGTTTTAAAGCCCACATCTCAACATATGCCCCCCTGTGTGATGTGTTGGGTATTTTTGGCCATATAAAAGGATTTTGAAACTTGTTTAATAGTTGCAGTTTTTTGTTTTTTTTACAAAATAAATAAAACAGATATTGAAATAGTCAAACACATCTGAAGGTTGTTGAAAGATGATAAAGCTTCAGGATGACAGCTACAAATTAGACGTGGGTCCAACTAAATTTATCATGCCTTGCCTAGATTCAGGCTCTAAAAGGTCAAGACTTGACTTAGACTAGTGGCGTAGGACTCTTATTATTAGGTCTTATTAACAATCTTTATCTCATGTAATCAAAGATGTCTCTTCAACAAACACTGTGTTGTAATTAATTCAATTCAATTCAGTTTATTTATATTGCGCCAATTCACAACACATGTTGTCTCAAGGCACTTCACAAAAGTCAGGTACATACATTCCAATTAATCCTAATCATTGAACAGTGCAGTCAGATTCAGTTATTTATTCAAATTGGATAAAAAAAATTTATATCTAAGGATTTACTTATAATTATGATTATATTATTCAATATTCAAAATTGTTGTTCGGTGAATACCAGCCCAATAAGGTGGTGGTATTAGGACAATAGAGAAAAGGGTGAATCACGCTCTGGCATTACTGAACAGCAAAACTCCACACACACTTGGAATAAATTCACACAATTTCGTAAAATACAAGAATATATTTACAAAAACTACTCAAAGTCTTTCTACTTCACTATGTTTGTGTTATGTTTTTCAAATATTTATCTTTGTCCAATCTCATCAAATATTTTGTGTATGTGTTTCTTTGATATATTCCTTATATGTTTCTGTTTTAGTAAAGAAATACTTTGAGACAACGAATTATCTTTTTTTTTTTTTTACCGTGTCCTGTCCGGCAGAGTATCGCTCAGAATTGTTGTCTGAGTGCCAAGAAATTGCCAACAGATTTACTTTCACAAGCAGAGCATCAGAGCTAATGCTTTAAAGCTCTGCTTGATATTTATAAAAGAAACTTTATTATAAACTTCTTTGGGAATATTTCAATTGTTACGGACATGGAGACTGAAATGAAAAGGAAAAAAGAAGCTCAAAAAAGAGAGAGATGGGGGGAAAAAGGGGAGAAAAGGAGGAAAGAGTGGAGGAGAGAAAGAAGGATGAAGAGAATACAAGATTACACCCTGCTTGACTACACCAGCAGCTGTTTTTTTTTTTTGGCTTTTTTTAACCAAATACAGGTCCTTCTCAAAAAATTAGCATATTGTGATAAAGTTCATTATTTTCCATAATGTCATGATGAAAATTTAACATTGATATATTTTAGATTCATTGCACACAAACTGAAATATTTCAGGTCTTTTATTGTCTGAATACGGATGATTTTGGCATACAGCTCATGAAAACCCAAAATTCCTATCTCACAAAATTAGCATATCATTAAAAGGGTCTCTAAACGAGCTATGAACCTAATCATCTGAATCAACGAGTTAACTCTAAACACCTGCAAAAGATTCCTGAGGCCTTTAAAACTCCCAGCCTGGTTCATCACTCAAAACCCCAATCATGGGTAAGACTGCCAACCTGACTGCTGTCCAGAAGGCCACTATTGACACCCTCAAGCAAGAGGGTAAGACACAGAAAGACATTTCTGAACGAAAAGGCTGTTCCCAGAGTGCTGTATCAAGGCACTTCAGTGGGAAGTCTGTGGGAAGGAAAAAGTGTGGCAGAAAACGCTGCACAACGAGAAGAGGTGACCGGACCCTAAGGAAGATTGTGGAGAAGGGCCGATTCCAGACCTTGGGGGACCTGCGGAAGCAGTGGACTGAGTCTGGAGTAGAAACATCCAGAGCCACCGTGCACAAGCGTGTGCAGGAAATGGGCTACAGGTGCTGCATTCCCCAGACCTGGGCTACAGAGAAGCAGCACTGGACTGTTGCTCAGTGGTCCAAAGTACTTTTTTCGGATGAAAGCAAATTCTGCATGTCATTCGGAAATCAAGGTGCCAGAGTCTGGAGGAAGACTGGGGAGAAGGAAATGCCAAAATGCCAGAAGTCCAGTGTCAAGTACCCACAGTCAGTGATGGTCTGGGGTGCCGTGTCAGCTGCTGGTGTTGGTCCAATGTGTTTTATCAAGGGCAGGGTCAATGCAGCTAGCTATCAGGAGATTTTGGAGCACTTCATGCTTCCATCTGCTGAAAAGCTTTATGGAGATGAAGATTTCATTTTTCAGCACGACCTGGCACCTGCTCACAGTGCCAAAACCACTGGTAAATGGTTTACTGACCATGGTATCACTGTGCTCAATTGGCCTGCCAACTCTCCTGACCTGAACCCCATAGAGAATCTGTGGGATATTGTGAAGAGAGCGTTGAGAGACTCAAGACCCAACACTCTGGATGAGCTAAAGGCCGCTATCGAAGCATCCTGGGCCTCCATAAGACCTCAGCAGTGCCACAGGCTGATTGCCTCCATGCCACGCCGCATTGAAGCAGTAATTTCTGCAAAAGGATTCCCGACCAAGTATTGAGTGCATAACTGTACATGATGGTTGACGTTTTTTGTATTAAAAACACTTTTCTTTTATTGGTCGGATGAAATATGCTAATTTTGTGAGATAGGAATTTTGGGTTTTCATGAGCTGTATGCCAAAATCATCCGTATTAAGACAATAAAAGACCTGAAATATTTCAGTTAGTGTGCAATGAATCTAAAATATATGAATGTTAAATTTTCATCATGACATTATGGAAAATAATGAACTTTATCACAATATGCTAATATTTTGAGAAGGACCTGTAGTACATGGTAATTCTGAATGTAAAATGTACTTAGTGAGAGGTGCAGCCCAATATAGAACATCTGTGTATCTGTCAACACCTGAAGCTTAACACCTGTGAGTATGAGTGTGGACGCGCTTTTGTATACAAGGTTTCTCCACAAAAATATGCAACAGCGAGTGTGGACCCACAGGCCTGCCCCATGGTCCCTGGACGGACACTGAGGAGGTCCGAGCCACAGACATCCAAAGGCCCCCCAAAGCACAGGAACCCTGGGAGAACCACCGCCGGGACTACCGCAACCCCCCCAGAGAAGAGCAGTGGAGAGTCCCAGGGGAACCACCCAGCAGTGCAGAAACCCCAGGGAGCCGCAGCGACGAGCCCACAGGCCCCGCCGGCAGCCGTCCATGCCCAAGCAGATCCAGCCATGGACCCAGAGGCCCAAGACCCCGGGACACACAACTCCCCAAGCAGAGGCCCAACAGAGCCCAGGGGGCCAGGCCCCGGCAAGCAGCCACCGGGAGAGAGCCAGCACACACCAAAACACCCGGTCCCGGACACCGAGAACCACAAGTACACCAGCGGGCAGAGACTCCAACCACCGGCAGGTAGTGTGGCGGGGAGGAAATAGGCCCCCCATAATATGGGGTGCCTATTTGATCCAGGAGAGGGAGCAGTCCAAGACCCAACCAGGAGAGGGAGCAGTCCAAGACCAAACCAGGAGAGGGAGCAGTCCAAAACCCAACCTGTCGCAAAAAAAAAAAAAAAACAGACACACACAGTCACAATCACCCACTCCCACCCTCATGCATGCACAAAAAATCACATCCAACGTAAAGATAAACAACAATGGACGTCATACACTCACTCACACTCCCCATGCATACTCTATACTCACAGGTCCAGGCGCTGGTACCCCCTAGGGGCAACCAGCCCCCGGACCCAGGAGGTGGTCCCCTTCCCTCCTGGGGCAGAGGCAGGCAGACAGCGCCGGCACCGCCCAGACCCGGCTGACCCCAGCCTGGCTCTCACCCCCCCGCCCCGAACCCAGTCCCCAACAACCCCCATCCACCTCCGGAGAGGGGGCTATGTATAAAAGAGGGGTCGACATGGCTCAAAGCAGCCCGCCAACCGGAGCAGCCCCAGGACGGAGCAGTCCCGACCCCCCGACGAGCTCCAATCCCAACCCCATGAGTCTCCCACCCCCAGTGAACCCCAACAAGATCCTCCCCACAGGGCTACCCCCAACAAGGACACCGATATCGAACACATCCCCCCGAACCCAAACGCCACGAATCCCCTCCCCCACAGGGGCACACCCCCACAGGTGAACTCCATGGCCGAGAAGCCGATGAAGCCACATCCACACAGCGCAAGCTCCACACACAGCCCCGCTCTAAGAATGGATTATCTTATTCTGCAAGAACTTCTATTTTATGAAACCAACAGTAAAAACAAGATAATTGGTGCACAATGGGTTTTAAAATCATTGCTATTGAAACTGTAGGGGTTGAAATATACAAATTATTTAATAATATATATCTTTAATTTTGTCATTCTCTATGAATTACTTTCAGATTACATTAGATTTAATTAAAAAGAGGACTCCAAAGCAGAACCTTCTTCTTATATAATTGTGAAGCTTAGTGATAGTAATAAAAGGGGGGTTTGGCAAGCAGTAGCAATTAAGCAAACGTATAGACTTGATATGTAACCTTTTTTTTTCAAACACAGATGCAATGCCATCCCTATTACCTTTGCCTTCTAGTATTTTGATTGCTTTCTGTTGCAAAAGAACAGTGCCACAATGTTATCATTGAAGACCAGTTTACCTGGCATAAAATTATGGTAGTTTATTGGTTATATCTCCTGATTAAACAGCACTAATCTCTGAGATAATATGTAGTCCAGAGCTTTTAGGTCAGCACCAAAATGGTTTCCCATAGCAGATTCCGACTTTACCGTTTTGTCTTGCATAGCTCTCTGTCATTCTATCAATATTTTACCAGGCTTCTGCTGTGGACAAATGATTTACAAAGTGAGGAGGGAGGGCATCAATGATTATGTAACTGATACTTCTTTGCTAAGCAGAATGTTCAACGACAGCAAGTGTCACACCTTGGAGCATCGTCCATTAAACAGAAGCTTGTTTAATAGAAAATAACATGGACGTCAAGATGATGCCACCTGTGAGCGGAGAATGTTACCATTAGAGAAAAATGAATTTACTGACATCTTTAAACATTTTTAGATTACCTGAGGTTTGTGCCATTGCGTGTGTTATTCTGCTGGAAGTAGCCATCAGAACATGGGTACACTGTGGAAAATGGTCATATTCAGCAACAATAGTTTTATTTCATCCCTGCTGACCGCCAGAGGGCGGTGATGAAAGCACTGAATGTTCCCTTCACGCATACGCAGTTTGAGTAATTATACCAACAGAGTCACACCTGTGACACCGGATGACCACAGAGGCTATATAAGCCTTCGTCATCCAAGGCTCTGTTCCTACAGAATTTTCTCACGGAAGCAAGGATTCTGAGTGACAGAGAATCTCTGGCGGTCATCCGGGATTCATAGAACCGTAGTTACATACGTAACTTTCGTTTTAGTTAGACTGTGTTCATTACATTTATTCTCTCTTGCTCTATGTTTAGTCATTCACTAATATTCCATAATCTGTATTGTGTTTAGTTGTTTTGTTTTGTAAAGTCAGTTCCATTGTACATACTTAAAACATATGTATAATGGGTTATATTAATGAAACATGTTCAGGACAAAATGAGTGTAAGCAAGAAAACTAACCAGATTTGAAGCACAGTCTCAAACAAGATAGCATGAGCACCCTGATTAGCAAAAAAACATGTTTTTCAAATCAATAGGAAAACATTTGCTGGGTGCTGAAGGTCCTGGAGGAAGGACTACACAGGTTGTGATAATTTTGTCTATAGAAGTCTTAGTTCTTAATCTCATGAAAGCCGAAGAGTGTCTGGTATCTGGTGCAGGAAAACATGGTCTATAGGGGTATAATGGGAGGTCTTGCTTTGACACCGTGGGATAGCTAACTTTGTTCTTACTTATCTCCCCACTCTGAAGCTAACCCCTACATGCTGCTCCCTTGTGATGTCTAGGTGTAAGATAGCAGACTATGAAAACACTGCTCATTTGAAATTGAAGCAACATGCTTCTCAAGGCCAGGCTTCTAAAAGCTGTGCAGCTTACCTGTAGTAGCTGCTGAGCTGTGAATTACTCTGACAGTCAATTAAATGTGTTCCCATAGAACAGGAAAAGATTTAACAGGTACTCTAGTCTGAGAAAAAACAATAGAATCAGAATCAGAATCAGAAAAGCTTTATTGCCAAGTACGTTTTTGGACATACAAGGAATTTGTTTTGGCGTAGTCGGTGCTATACAGTACAAATTAAACAGTATAAACATATCTACAATATAATATAAATATATGTGCACAGTTTTAAGTGAGTGAGAGTAAATATAGAGCACTATAAGATGCAAGAGCAATACAACAGTGCAGGTGATCATTGTGCAAGTAAAGCAGTGCAAGTAAAGCAGGAGTCCAAGCTGAGCGTTAATGTAACGCATAGAGTTGCAGGTTACAGGTGTCCTGTCAGCAAAAAAAGGGGGGGTGTGGGGGAAAGGGAGAGTGTCAAGGTGGTTTCCGGGCTTTGTTAACCAGGCTGGTGGCAGATGGGAAAAAACTGTTCTTGTGGCGTGAGGTTTTGGTCTGGATGGACCGCAGCCTCCTGCCAGAGGGGAGAGTTTCAAAGAGTCTGTGACCAGGGTGGGAGGGATCAGCCAGAATCTTCCCGGCCCGCTTCAGGGTCCTGGAGGTGTACAGTTCCTGGAGCGACAGTAGACTGCAGCCAATCACCTTCTCAGCAGACCGAATGAAACGCTGCAGCCTGCCCTTATCCTTGGCTGTAGCAGCGGCGTACCAGATGGTGATGGAGGAGGTGAGGATGGACTCAATGATGGCTGTGTAGAAGTGCACCATCATAGTCTTTGGCAGGTTGAATTTCTTCAGCTGCCGCAGGAAGAACATCCTCTGCTGGGCTTTCTTGATGAGGGAGCTGATGTTTGGCTCCCACTTGAGATCCTGGGAGATGATGGTTCCCAGGAAGCGGAAAGATTCCACAGTGTCAATTGTGGAGTCACAGAGGGTGATGGGGGCAGGTGGGGCTGGGTTCTGCCTGAAGTTCACAACCATCTCCACTGTCTTTAGAGCGTTGAGCTCAAGGTTGTTCTGGCTGCACCAGTCCAACAGATGGTCCACCTCCCATCTGTACGCAGACTCATCACCATCAGAGATGAGTCCGATCAGGGTGGTGTCGTCCGCAAACTTCAGAAGCTTGACAGACTGGTGACTGGAGGTGCAGCTGTTGGTGTACAGGGAGAAGAGCAGAGGAGAGAGAACACAGCCTTGGGGGGAACCGGTGCTGATGGTCAGGGAGTCAGAGACGTGCTTCCCCAGCCTCACGCGCTGCTTCCTGTCAGACAGGAAGTCAGTGATCCACCTGCAGGTGGAGTCGGGCACACTCAGCTGGGAGAGCTTCTCCTGTAGCAGAACTGGGACAATGGTGTTGAAGGCAGAGCTGAAATCCACAAACAGGATCCTGGCGTAGGTTCCTGTGGAGTCCAGGTGCCGGAGGATGAAGTGAAGGGCTAGGTTGACTGCATCATCTACAGACCTGTTGGCTCTGTAGGCAAACTGCAGGGGGTCCAGGAGGGGGTCGGTGATGTCTTTTAGGTGTGAGAGCACAAGGCGCTCAAAGGACTTCATCACCACAGAGGTCAGGGCGACGGGTCTGAAGTCATTAAGCCCTGTGGTCCTTGGCTTCTTGGGAACAGGGACGATGGTGGAGGACTTGAAGCAGGCTGGCACATGACATGTCTCCAGTGAGGTGTTAAAAATGTCTGTGAAGACTGGAGACAGCTGATCAGCGCAGTGCTTCAGGCTGGCTGGTGAGACAGAATCCGGACCAGCAGCTTTCCGGGGGTTCTGTCTCCTGAAGAGTTTGTTGACGTCCCTCTCCTGGATGGAAAGAGCCGTCCTCGGCGTGGGTAGGGGGCTGGTGGGGGGGAACTTCAGGGTGGGGGTTGGAGGTGCCAAGGCCCCTCTTGAGGTTGGAGAGATGGGGATGGTGGATTGTGGCTGCAGCTGTTGGGGGGCGTCGTGGGAGATGGTTGCAGGACTGTCCCTTTGTCTTTCAAAGCGGCAGTAGAACTCGTTCAGGTCGTTGGCGAGGCGTCGGTCGTTGATGGATAAGGTACAAATCCAACTTGTTAGAGATTTAACAGAGGTATATAAAACAAGTAAATAATAAATTCCATAGCTAAGAGTGAGTCTGACCCAGATAGTCAACAATGCATGCTATCCACATTCACATTTTGTCACATTGCAACATCAAATTACAATGTATTTTGGGAAGATTTTATGTCACAGATCAACACAACGTAGTATATAATTGGGAAGTTTCACAAATGTTGGTGTACATTTGTCATAGTGTGGTTTGCGGGCGGACCAAAGTGCAGACAAAAGCTGGGCAGCAACATGTTGTAAAAGGTTTTCAGCTTTATTTCCAGAGGTTTTCAAAGAAACCAAACAAGGCACTGCAGATACAAACAAAGTCCTGATCCAAAACTTACAAGAGGTTCTGCAGGCACATGGAAAAAACTCAGCACAAATATGTGGGTTGAGAACAGGGTATGACAAACACAAGGAACCAGCAACAAACAAAGACACAAAACCAACTTATATACTGTGAGATAACAAAGGCAGATAATCAACGGAACAGGGAACAGGTGCAACAAGGAGGCAGGGAAGCAGAAGGAACAGGTGAAACAAATACAAAGGCTGAGGATGGGCAAAGTAACTAATAAACAATAAACAGAAACACAGACCAAGCAAACCTATAGACAAAGATAAATAATCAAATGGGGAATAAGAAAACTAGAATAATCATGACTAAAGTAAACAGAGAAACTAGAGGGAACATAGGAACAACAATAATAACCTGAGAACAAACAAAGAACCCATAAAGAAAACCTGAATACAAACCTAACCACACTGACTGAATTAACTGGAAAGGAAACAGAAAATAAACTAGTAAACAAGAAGAGTGCAAAGGAACAAATAATAAAACACAATTAAACATAAAGATACTAAAGAGAAATAAAACTAGAGAATCCAGGGAAGACCAAGAACTATAATAATTACAATAATAACAATAATAATAATAATAATAAACCATACAAAGTAATAAGAAAACAACCATAAAAGAACTTAAGAAGTAAACACTAGGAGGCGGAAGAGGGAGAAAAGAAAACATGATACAAAAACCAAAATAGAAACATCTAAGCAAAAGGTAAACAAACACAAAGCCACAAACAAAGTCCAAAAATGTCACTCCGTGACAGCATTTCTGTTCAGCCACTTTACTCTGACAACCCTAAATATCCAGCATGATCAATTTACTTCAGAACTCACCTAATTAGTAAATACAGTCAACCTGAGTTCCATTTCAGTATTAATCCAAAAAAAAAAAGATTGTGATAGTTTATGCTAAGTTAGAATTTTTTTAATAAAAATGTTTAATTTTGGTTTGTGAAGTTTGTAATTCTTTAGAACAAAGTTGTCGAGCTAGATACATTTAACATGTTCCTTTGTCTTCCTCTGAGGAGTATCTGGAAGAAGCTCAGAACCTGTTTGATTTTTAATAAATCCCACTTGATCCATGCGGTCCATATTTTTATTTACAGCATAATGCAGTGATGATGTATTGCTTCAATACTGAAATTTTAAGACCTTGTACCTATCTATTACAGTCATTTCTGCCCAATTTTTGTTGCAAGGGTTCCCTCTTCCTTCTTATGGGCACCAAACAGTCCCGGGATGTATTATTTTGCAAAAAGCCCATGTGACTTTTTTAAGCAGAGCTCAAGATTGTATTTCAGCCCGCGGCTCTGGAGTAGCCATACATCTTAGGAGAGTGAGAATTGGCTTCACAGGGGAAAAGCCAAACAAGTAAACCACTGAGCAGTTCTGCTTCTAATCCTATTGAATAGCAAAAAGAGGTGAGAAACTCTATCGCACATAAAAAGAAAGAGGCTTCATTTTACACACACTGCTCTTAAATCCCAGCTTTACACACCAGTCTTTAACAGGAATTCACAGATTTGTAGCTTTCTGCATCATACTTCGGATCAGAGCTCTGCAAGCAATCCATAAGTGTTAAAGATGAAGAATTTCCAGCATCTTTTACTGACAGCACTTAGAAAAGGATTAGTTCCAAACCTGCAAGTTTGAGGATGTTTTTTGTACATAACTCACAGAGGGCACAATGCTTTTAAAGTGTTCCCCCACCATGATAGGTTCTTAGTTGCCTTACTCAGATTTTCCTCCTTTTTCCACAAAAGGACCACAAGACATTACTGTACAAAGCTATTAGTCAGGAGAAGAAAATTAAAAGCATTATTAAATAGTGTGGCGCAATGAAGACAGTCATCAATGATTGGAGAAAATATGGGTTAGCACTAAGATTATAAAAACTGCCAGTTTCTTAAAAATGAAAAGACAATATAGAAATTGAACAGGAAGGCTGGCAAGAAGCAACACTGAAGTATGAACAGGAAGTTCCAACAGGGACAGATTTTGTTCTAAATGTAACAACAAGCTCCTCTATTCTCCACATATCAAGGGTAGGGAGTACAGTTGTGAAATAGAAGTCTTTTTCTTTCAAAGACAACATCCTGGTCTGCCTGAAATATCCTAAAGCCATATAGAAGATTGTGTAATGGTCCAATGAAGCTAAACTTTAAGTGTCTGACCATAATTTCAAAATATGATATTTTGAAATGTTTGGCACCGCAGTAGGCTAAGCATTATCAAGAGATGGGCAAACCCAAAGTGAAACATGGTGGTAGAAGTGTCATGTTCTGGGGTTACTTTTCTTCAGAAGGAACTGGTGTTATTCTCAAATTCGATTAAATATGAACAGTTCCAAATAACAGTCAGTTTTGACCCAAATTCTTCAGGTGTCTGCTAGAAGATGAGTTGTGAACAAGAGATGTCCACACAACATGAAATATTTGAATAACTTTAGCAGGATTTATCATCACAACCTATCATTTTAACAAGGATGTGTACACTTTTGAAAGATTGTTTTCAATTGCACTAATTTGCCATGATTATCAGTCATTCTGCAGGAAATGTGGATGCTCCCCGGCAAGGAAATAAACTAATTATGGAAGAAGATAAGGTATCTCCAGGAACATCTCAGAAAGAAAAACTATTTATGGAACAGCTGTACTTTCTTTTTCTTAGGTCTTCATGGAGGCATATTTAGTCATCTTTGGGCCCATGGCAAAACACAAGCATGAGGCCCCCCAACTCCCCTTCATTGTTGTAATTTCTTAATTCTTATTAATTTAAGACCTACTTATACCGCATTATTGCTTGTTGGTAAAAATATCTGCTATATGTTTCATAGTTTATAGACTTCATATAAATGTTTAGTTTTCTAGTTGTTTGCTGCTTTTTTGAACAGCAAGACTACTTTTCTTCTTAGACAAAGCTGGAAGTGCATACCTGAGCTGAATGTTACATACAAATCTGTGTTTCACAATTATTAACTTTGCTCTTGAATGCATCTGCTTTTGAGTGCATTTGTCTAAACATAACATAACATAATATTCCTGCTAGTCATTTTTAATGGCATTTTAAGAACAAATTATTGAAATAGATATGTATTAACGATACTCAGAAGTTAATTCTGTTAAGTCAAAGGTATTCGTAAGAGGCACCAAAACATCTATAGAAGATGTATCCGTATTCAGTGTTTGAGATCACTCAAGCATCAACATTTTTCATGTCATGGGTTTTTAAACACTTGCCTTCTCAGGAATCTTGTGGCAGCTGTTGATTGGATCCTCTTTCTGCCACATCCAGGTGGTGAATTTTCTGACACCACATCTGGTTCACAGATGTAATCCGTCATGAAAAATTCTATTCAGGGGACTGAATATTATTGGGACAGCAGTAGTCAATGAAAGTAGAATTTAGTGTTAGATTTGGGTTAAATCGTTGCAACAGAATTAGTTTTATTACACTGTTTAAACTGTTTTTGTGTTATTTGTTTAGTGCAATCACCTGAACACTATTGAATTTTGCCATTAAATCAATAAATAATTTGTAGTGAACTCTACAGAGAAGCAGAAACAACTGACTTTGTCCATATATCTGTTATATTTGTTCACAGAACATTGCATCTTTCTGTTAAGTCATGTGTGTAATATAAGTCGTGAAATTGCCTAAGAGATGGTAGTTCTCCACTTTGATGAGTCGGTGCTACTCAAGGATATGAAAGCTTGATGCAGTGCGCCTTCATTATGCACGACTGGCACAATCAAACGGTACCCAGGAGCTTGTTACTTCTGGTTTATTAGCAACCTGAGAAAGTGCATGCAGTTCTTGTTCTAATAAATTGATACTAAGTGGTGGGATTAAGTCAACGCTATCGTGACAAATTAGTTTTGGCCTTGTCTTTTGTTCAACTGTGTTATCCACAAATAAACTTTGAAAAGCAGACAGTACGTTGAGTGAACATTTGAGGCAGATTTTTCCCATGAGGCACATGAACAGCTTTGTATGCTTCAACACGTGTTTTATCAATCAGGTTGGAATCAACCCAGGCAAATTAGAGCTGTGCATGTTGAGACAAAGTCATGATTCCTGATTTGCCTTTGGGGAGGAATCATTTTATGACCGATGCTAGCTAAGAGGGCGTTTCTTCACCTTCCTTCACAGCAGCTTTCAGGCCTTTAAAAGTTTACCTCACTCCTGAGTGCCAGGGGAGTAACGCAACTTTGCCAACACTTCATCGTCTAATCAACGTATGGTGTGCAGCTTTGCAGCCAAAAGGTGTTGTTTTCTCTCTGCAGAAGTATGTAATTTGTTGCAGCGCAAGGGCACTTTAAAAGACAGTGCTGGGAGCACTCAGCAAAAAAGGGTCCTCTAATAGTACGTTTCCACAACCTTTGCATTGTTCTTTGCTGTTACCCAAATGTTGTTTTCTCAATACATGCTTTAGATCCCATTGCTAAAAAAACCCCTAAAAACACATTTTCCCCCCTCTGTGGCAATTACCACAGTTTTTCTGGTTCTGAGATTGGCAAATTTGGGATCATCGAGAGACACACAAAGGACATAAATATGAAAACCCTACAGCTTTTAAGTCAGCCAAAAACAAGTTTCACCTAAACCCAACTGCACACCAGCAACCTCCTTGCCATCAATAATCTGATCATGTCCTGTGAACACATAGACAGAGATTCAAGCAGGTATTTAAGTATGCGTGACTTTATCTCACTGTTAAAATTACCTTGAGGCTTTCTATGCAGTAAATCCCTTCACATCTTAGTAGCCTTTTTTTTTCTCCCACATTATGAAAGAATATTTTAGTGGGTTTAGCTGACATTGGAGGAGTTTTTTTTCACACAAAGAATTTCTCATCTTGGTTTTGAGCAGCTGTTCAGATTTTTTCAAGATGTACCATATCAAGAATGTGTTGGGATTATGAATCAGAGAATATTATTTAATATTTAATATTAATATTTTAATATTTTATCAAATAATATTTCGGTCTGTTAAGGGTTATCCTGTGAATACCAGCCCAGTAAGGCGATGGTATTAGGACAAAATAGAAAGGTGTGAGATGAGCTCTGACATTATTGAACAGCATAAACTCTGCACACATGGAATGAATTCATACAATTTCTTAAAATACAAGAACTTATTTACAAAAATAAGCCAACTCAAAGTCAAAAATATTTCAATCAGCAAAACAATCCAATTAAACTACCAAGTAGAATTAAAGAATAGGGAAAACTAATGGCTATGTAAAATATAAACAAGTTGATTAAAGATGGTTGAAAATCATGACCAAAAGAGTGATGCAACCTTACCGTGCAATGTTTATGTTTGAAAACCAAGGATTATCTTGAAGAATCTGGAAGTGACGAGAAGTTAGTCTTGGAACCAACTTAGGCAATAATCAGCAACATTTAGACAATCCTTCACAATGCAAGATCAGATAAAATATCATTCTAATAAAATAATGTTTTAAGAATGATCTGCTGAATAAAACCAACCTTCTGGATGAAGAAATATTATTAAAGGAAATGGTAAAACATTTAAGGGAATATTTTGGAAAAGAGCCAAATCTTTCTGGAGAAATTGGGCTTAATGGTGTTTACTTATTTATCAAATTTAGTACAATGATATTAGGGACACATTATTTACTGGATTGAAAACTAAACCTTTCTGGGTAAATATTATTTGGCAGCAAAAACGTGTCCTTATCTGTTAGCAGTTGAAGCTAACAAAGGAAGCTGATAGCTTAGCACCAGAATCAAACACATACCTTTAAAAATACCATCAATAACAGGGTTAAAATGCATAAGCGCGGATGGCGCGTTATGGCCGATCTTCTGTGTTTAAAATCACCCTTTAAATAAAGTTTGTCTTAACTTTAAAAACACACAAACAAAGAACACAAGCTGAACATGTGTGCTGCAGATATTCTGCTAGCACCAAGATAGCTGAGTTCAACACAAACAAAACCAAACTTCATGAAATGAAAAACGTTTAGATCATTTTAATCTAAATCACCTCTATATTATTCTGCCCAAACACTTAACTTCATGAACTGTGGTGAGGAACGTTGTCCAGGGTGGCAAAGTTTGAAGAAACGTCCACAGTCTTTAAACGGTTAGCTACAGCTAACCTCCATAGCTGTGGGGAGTGGCGGCTGTTCTGTCGGACGGCCAAACTGCACTTTACCGTTACCACGGTGATGCGGCTCCTGTTGTCCTTCTCTCAGGCAGGGAAAACCGCTTCACTCAGCTTGTAGAGACAGTGTCTCTACTGGGGACTTCTCTGGGACAGTTTGCTTCTGCAGGTCTCAGAGAGAAAGTAAGCAATGCTTATACCTTCATTTCCCCTTTTTATGAATGAATAGATGATCGCGTGATCTTATGTCACCCTTGGATCCAGTTTGAAGAGTTTATGTCTTTTCGCCAGCAAAGAGACACTAGCGCGCTGTCTCTCCGGCCAGTCTCTCAGCGGAGTCCGGGTGATAGTGAAAGACTTGTGGGGGAAGTGGGGGTTTTGTGTGGACAGTGGCATCATGGGAAGTTCACTGTTACCCCCAATTCCTAAGTTATGCCAGAAGTAGGTTAATGCAATTTATTTTGAAAGTTCCAGAAAAGTCCATACCGCATTTTCGTTTTGTAACTCATGGCTGTTTGTCCCAACAAATGGCTGAAGAAAATGTGTAACAGTAAAGCAAATTTAGTAAGCCTTTCTTTGGCAGTATACAGCATAAAACATGATAGTCATGGAAACAATTAATTACCCCCGTGCAGCTCCCTTTAAGAGGGATCGTAACAGCCTGGTGCTGATAATCTAATTTACTTGATTAAGTGACCAAGTGTGACGACCTTTATAAAAGCAGGGTCCTGGAAACTTGCTGGTCAGCAGTTTATAGGTGTGTGACAGTGGCAATGTCGGCTCAGACATATAAGATTTAAACCAGCCTTGTGCTGTTCCCTTCATCCCCACAGCATGTTCCAGGCTTTCTAAGAGAATATTGTGATCGTCTGTATGAAATGCAGCACTGAGATCTAACAGGACAAGGATCATTAGTGACTTTCACTAGTGCTGTTTCAGTGCTATGATGAGCTCTGATCAGCTCTTGAAGGTTCAGATAAAGCTAATATTTTTGATAACTCAGGAAGCTCCACTGGATCAAAGCAGTCCAGACCCAGATCAGGTTCGACAGTTACTTCCAATGCTGTTTCACTTGCTGAAGATAAGGTAATCATGTTTGCGAGTACGCCAATAATTTTCCTTTTAACAGAATCAATTTCATTTATAAAGAATCTCATAAAGTAATTACTGCTAAGGGAATATATGGTTCAACAGAGCTATTACTTTGTCTAAGTTTGGCAACCGACTAAAAAGAGATAATAATATTAATGATAAAATATAGGCTGTTCAAGCTCGGTGAACAAGAGATTGTTTTTCCAGATTGAGAAGAATCCTCTATGTGGACCACCATTTTCTCTCCAGTTTCATAGTGTTGGGCTTTAAAATACACAGCTCTCAATTAAACTAGAGAACCTGCCTCCTATATCTAATAACTTTAAATCACTGAGTTAATCATTACCTGCTCCATCCAGCAGTGTATCACTAGAGTCGTATTTGAGGCAGTCTGTCCAACAGATGACCCATGGCTAATACATGTATATAAAACACAACAATGACCTTAAACAAAGCAAAAACTCTACAAAAATGCGTCACTGGTCTCACTTAATTGTCCTTAGGTGTGAATGAGTGTGTGCATGGTAGTTTGCCCTGATTGTCTCTGTGTTGCCCTGCAATGGACTGGCAACCTGTCCTGGGTGTATCCTGCCTCTTGACCATTCAGCACTGGAGATAGGCACCAGCTCCCCTAAAACCCTGTACAGAAAAAGTGGGTATAGAAAATGGATGGATGGAAGGGATGTTGCAATGGCCCAGTCAACCTAACAAAAACCTTGGCTAAACCTTAAAAGAAAATATCCACAAACTGAAGCAAAGTTGCAAAGAAGACTGGGCCAGAATTCGTTCAAGTGAGAGATTGATCATCATACAGTGGTTTTCCTCATCAAGTTACTGCTGCTAAATGAGATTCCACAACACATTAATTCAATGTACTTGCGAGCATTTTTTCTTTGTCACTGAATTGTTTCTTTCTACCAAGGTTTGTCTTCATATCTTATTTTATTGCATTTGCACTGTAACAATGTTGGAAAACAACTACATTTTACATATAGCAAGTCTACTGCAGCTTTATGTATTCATGGAGGCTTATTTCAGGTGAAACGATCCAGGTTCAGGCATAGTCTAAAGCCATTGAATGTTTGCATAAGCCTTTAAGTAGTAAGCATCTCCCAGTGAAAATTATTTTTAAATCACTATAAAAGATAATAAAATTCCATGTGTCATATAGTTCATTCTTGTAACGCAGGTGAGCTGGCAAGCAGTGCAGTGCATATTTTTGCTGAGTCCAGTTCCAGTTTAATCACTGCCTGGTTACATTGTTTTAACAAATCTAGTCCAATAATGACGTGGCATTGAGACAAAATGCTGATCATCACTCCTTGCAGGTGCATGTCCATCCTTATAAACGCTGTGATTACCTCTGAGCAGCAATCAGGCATTGTGTTTGGACAGATATTAGGTTAATTAAAGCACACAGATGTGGGTTATGCAACAGGTTTCTGCTAATCTGCTTAATTATTAGCTAGAGACCAGGCAGGAGAGGAAACACTTTATGTGATTACATTGTAATTCTCAGTGTGTGTCAGAGATGAAAGGGCATTAATTCACTATTTTGCCAGAGTCTCTGCAGGTGCTATTTGTGACATAAATTGCACCCATTGATAGATACTATTAAGAAACGCCCATTTAAAGGCTCAGCACAGGGGTAAAACACGCAGCCCATCGACGCAGCCCATCGCGGGTTTGACTCCCGGCCCAGGCAACCTTTGCTGCATGTCTTCTCCCTCTCTGCACCCCTTTCCTGTCAACTTACTTTCGAAGAACTGACAAAAATAAAGCCCACTAGTGCCACAAAAAACATTTTTTAAATAAAAACAAACAAAGGAGGTCCAATAATTAACTCGTTACTAATCTTGGTTTACCACACACTAAGTGTATTAGCCATTTGGGTTAGCTAGCTTAGTGCTAGGTGACAATGTTACTGTGCTGTTTTTGTGTATTTTGACCAAAAAGAAAATAGTAGAATGGTACATGGTCTGAACATGTCTGAACATATAGCAATTTATTAAGTCCCCAGAGACCCCAAAGTGCTTTACACTTCAATCAGTCATTCACCCGCTGAAAGTGGTAAGCTGTATTTTAGCCACAGCTGCCCTGTGGCAGACTGACAGAGGTGACGCAGCCATACTCACCACTGACCACCATCAGCAGGCAAGTCAGGTGAAGTGTCTTGGCCAAACACACACCAACTGAGACAGACAGAGCGGGGGTTCGAACCGGCAACCTACCAGTTACCCGAGATGTTGTTGTCTGGACACATGGGGTGGTGTATAAAAAAAGAAACTGGGAGATTGTGATGACTGAGGAGCTGACTGAGCAGCTGTCCTCTAGCAATTGGCGTTGTTTGTAATAATTTTGGTTATTATATGAGGTGAGATGAGATGAGATGAGATGAGCGTTTTTGCAGGGAAATGCATTTTCTGTGGTACCTTTATGTTTGGAGGCTTCATCATTGTTTTAATGCTAAGACTTGTGAATGTAAATATACAACACGTTCTCCACCGTAGTGGCAGTGGTATAGCATGTATGAACTTTTCTACACCTTTCAGTGTCACACTAACTTGTGCCTAACCAAGCCCAAGAAGAGGAGGAATCATAGATGACTCCCCGTGATGTCACTGTTTACATAAAAACGCAGTGTTCCAACATGGCGGCCCCTACCATACGGATTTCCAGCAGGAGAACCAGACGTAGCGACACAACGCGCAAATGTCTTATTCCAGCTGCAAACAGCAGCTAATGGAGGGACCAGACCACTCGTCAGCTGAAGTTGACTAGGTGCTCAGCTAATGGGAACAAATGGTTAATTGAAGCTAATTATGTGTTCTTTATTGTGGTTAAAGTTAAGACAACTTTATTTAAAGGATGGTTTTTAAAAACAGATCGGCCATAATGGGCCGTCAATCCTTATGCATTTTTATCCTTTTATTATTGGTATTTTAAAGGTACATGTATGACTTTAAAGGAATGGTATCAAGCTATAAGTTTCCTGTTAGCTCCAACCACTAACAGCTAAGGTAACATGTGACTCGCCGCCATCTTATGAGCCCGTAGGCTTTGTCATCACCAGGTTAAGAATCATTTATCCAGGAAGGTTGGTAGTTTCCAATATGAAGCTTCAGCAACAGGGACTACACACACCCTTGACTTCAATTCCCTTGGCTAATGTCTGCTCCCTTACTAACAAAATGGAAAAACTTCTACTGATAAACTTGGACATTCATGGATCTGCTCCCCACTATTTCACCAAACTTTGGTTTGGTGAGCACACCGCAGACTGTGCCTTACAGATGTCACAATTCCAGTTTTTCAGAACAAATCACTGCACGAAACTTTCAGGAAAAAAAGGATTTGGAATCTGCTTTTATGTAAACAAAGGTTGGTGTAATGATGTCCCAGTATTGCAGAAGACATGCAGTCCTCACCTGGAGTTCTTTGTTGTAAACAGTGAACCAAATGAGTTCTCCTCATTTGTTTTGCTGGTGTTTACATCCCAACACAAGCCTGGAATATCAGAAGCTGAAAAACAGATCGCTGTGCTAATAACAGATATGTAGACTCAGACTCTCTCATCACTATTTTTGGGCATTTTAGCAGCGGAAACCTTTCAGATAAACTTCCAAAATACAGACAACACATTAAGTATCCCACCAGGTGTAACAACACACTGGACCACTGCTACAAAATGCATATCAGGCTGTCACCGGTGCTGCATTTGAACTTTTTGATCCCTGTCTGCTTCATCTCATCCCAACCTACAGGCAGAAATTAAAAACATCTAAGTCTGTAGTTAGGTGTGTTAGGAAATGGACTTGTGAGTCAAAGCAGATATTACAGGGCTGCACTGATTGCACAAATTTAAGTCTTATTGAAGCATCATTCACTGATCTGAACAAACTTGCTGTCACTGTGACATCATTCATCAGTTTTTGTGAGAACATGTGTGTGCAGACTAATACCTTTTGCACACACAACAATGAACCATGGTTCACTTCAAATCTAAGGATGCTGTATAGGAACAAGGAAGAGGCTTACAGCAGTGGGGACAAGGTCCTGTGTAAACTGGCAAAGAACAAACTTATCAAGGAGATCAGGGCAGCTAAAAGAAGCTAAAGCGTGAAACTAAAAACAGCATCTCAGGTAATGACCAAGCAGCAGTTTGGATTAGTCTGCAAAACATCACCAACTACAGTAGCCCATGCCCCCACACTAAGCAAAACCCTTGTTTGAAAGACAAACGTAACAGCTCCTACTCTAGGTTTCACAAGCAGACATTTACAACTCCCGCCAATTTGTCCATATCTCACTCTGACACAAAAGCTCCCCATGCACCAACCACCCTCCTCTCCTCAGACCCCCTGCCTGCACTAAAGATCTCTGAGGAAGATGTAAATAGGCTCTTTTATCATCAGAAGACCAGGGAAGCTCCAGGACCTGATAATGTGTCCCCCTCCTTCCTGAGAGCTTGCACTGCCCAACTGTCCCCTGTCTTCACTTAGATCTTCAACGAGGCTCTTGGGGGTGTGCACTCTACCATCATCCTGGTCCCCAAGAAATGCACCATCACTGGATTAAATGACTACTGGCCTGCCACCCTGAAGTCTGTTGTCATATCTTTTGAGCGACTTGTGCTGAAGCATCTAAAGGACATCACACCCCTGCTGGACTCCTGGTAGTTTGCTTACCGGGCCAGCAGATGATCTACTTGAGACCTCACTTCATCCTGCACCATGTAAACTATCCAGGAAAGTATGCCATGGACTTCAGCTCTGACTTGGATTCCATCAACGCTCACATGCTGCACCAGAAGCTCAACCGACTCACAGTGCCAGCCTCCACCTGTTTATACAGGGGTTGGACAATGAAACTGAAACACCTTTCATTTTAGTGTGGGAGGTTTCATGGCTAAATTGGACCGGCCTGGTAGCCAGTCTTTATTGATTGCACATTGCACCAGTAAGAGCAGAGTGTGAAGGTTCAATTAGCAGGATAAGAGCACAGTTTTGCTCAAAATATTGAAATGCACACAACATTATGGGTGACATACCAGAGTTCAAAAGAGGACAAATTGTTGGTGCACGTCTTGCTGGCGCATCTGTGACCAAGACAGCAAGTCTTTGTGATGTATCAAGAGCCACGGTATCCAGGGTAATGTCAGCATACCACCAAGAAGGACGAACAACATCCAACAGGATTAACTGTGGACGCAAGAGGAAGCTGTCTGAAAGGGATGTTCGGGTGCTAACCCGGATTGTATCCAAAAAACATAAAACCACGGCTGCCCAAATTACACCAGAATTAAATGTGCACCTCAACTCTCCTGTTTCATCTAGAACTGTCCGTCGGGAGCTCCACAGGGTCAATATACATGGCCGGGCTGCTATAGCCAAACCTTTAGTCACTCATGCCAATGCCAAACGTCGGTTTCAATGGTGCAAGGAGCGCAAATCTTGAGCTGTGGACAATGTGAAACATGTATTGTTCTCTGATGAGTCCACCTTTACTGTTTTCCCCACATCCGGGAGAGTTACGGTGTGGAGAAGCCCCAAAGAAGCGTACCACCCAGACTGTTGCATGCCCAGAGTGAAGCATGGAGGTGGATCAGTGATGGTTTGGGCTGCCATATCATGGCATTCCTTTTGCCCAATACTTGTGCTAGATGGGCACGTCACTGCCAAGGACTACCGAACCATTCTTGAGGACCTTGTGCATCCAATGGTTCAAACATTGTATCCTGAAGGCGGTGCCGTGTATCAGGATGACAATGCACCAATACACACAGCAAGACTGGTGAAAGATTGGTTTGATGAACATGAAAGTGAAGTTGAACATCTCCCATGGCCTGCACAGTCACCAGATCTAAATATTATTGAGCCACTTTGGGGTGTTTTGGAGGAGCGAGTCAGGAAACGTTTTCCTCCACCAGTATCACGTAGTGACCTGGCCACTATCCTGCAAGAAGAATGGCTTAAAATCCCTCTGACCACTGTGCAGGACTTGTATATGTCATTCCCAAGACGAATTGACGCTGTATTGGCCACAAAAGGAGGCCCTACACCATACTAATAAATGATTCTGGTGTAAAACCAGGTGTTTCAGTTTCATTGTCCAACCCCTGTATATATCAGAGGAAAACAACAAAAAAGCTTAACATTTTAATTTCCCAACAATATTTTATATACTCATATTTAAAATGTCTATACATTAAGAGCAAAGTGGAACTAAAGTCAATTTCATTTTTTGTGAGCACATATATGGCCAATAAAGTTGATTCTATATCTCATTCTGGTATCTGCCTCAGAAGGTCAGTGGAAAGATTTGCTCTACCTTATAATCCAAGATGGCCCCCCTGTGTCAAAAAAACATTATTGCATTCATAAAGCATTTCTTAGCACTTGTGTAGGTTTGTTTCTCACTAAATTTGGCATACACAAATGTAAAATACTGCTATAGAGTTTTTAAATGCAAAATGCCCATTGGTCCAGCTGATGGGCATTCTTCCAGCCAACTTAGATTTGATATTTTCCTTAGCTTGACGTCAGCCATTTCAGGCAAATGAAATACAGTTTTCCAAAATTATAACTGACAGACAGCTTCAGCTTGTTTTCTTCTGTTTTGCTAGCATTCTATCCAAGTGGACAGCTGATGTACTGAAAAGCCATTGACTACATACAATTAGAGGGAAAACATAATTTGTCAGATAACTCAAATTGAATGAATCTAGAAGTAAATGTTCTTTTTTCTTTAAAATAGTGTGACCCTACAAGTTAATCCTCCATCTGTATCTCTGAGTATATATTGTTATTATGTGAATTTCTAAGAGGATTTAGCAAAAGTAGTGCAAGCTTTCCTTAGTAAGACAAATAAAAAGTTGCCTGACAGATTGGAAAAAATAAAAATAAAACAGCCGAGTTTTAAATTTGTCTACTCTTTGAACTGTAATATTTCAGCTCCAGTGACAGTTTAAAATGTTTAACCTTTTTATAAGTGCATGTCCTATGATTATAGCAGAAAATAAAAACATATTTAATCTGTGATCCTCATTTCAAACAGTGCTAACAAGTTGTGTGTTATAGAGTGTTACAGGCTTTACTGTCTCTGAATTTCTCTGCAGGTGTTTATAGATTTGTTTTGGCTGCACCTTTCAGTCCCTGAAATGCACCTCAGATGTCGTGGAATAACAAGGTCAGCCAGAGGACCCTGGGATGAGATATATATCACATAAACCACTTTTGCCCTCCTTTCCCATCACCACCTTCTCTTTCGCTCTGTCACTATGTTTCAATAGCTACCTCTGAACACTTTCCAAGAGGTTTATATAACAGCTCCATAAATCTGTCACAGACTGAAATGAAAGAGAGCTAGCAATTGGGCAACAATGTGCATATTTACAGAATATTGCTTTTTCTCTGTATATCATTTTTTGCCTGTCCACTTCTGCACAAAGGGAGCTACTAAATCTGTTTTCACTTTCTCCAATCTCTGTGCTATACTTTTGACTACCATTGTGAAGATATTACAATCACTAGAGTATATGATGTACAGTTTATTTGGGTAGCTAAACAGCACATATTTAAAGATCCAAATTAACACTCTTTCTCAACTAGTTTATAAATTCCTTTGTCCAAAATTTTGTCAGTGTGTTTATTTAAAAAAAGAAAAAGTTACGATACAACAAAAGATAAGTTGCTCATAGATGAAGAAAATTATGCATTCGTCTGACGACCAAAAGAAACTGATAAGTGAGCTTTACAGATACACCATTCAAGCTTTTACTGTCAGATTTCTGATTTTCGTTTGAGGTCAAACTTTCCAGTTCCAATTTTGATGACCACAAAAAACAATATTGTACTTCAGGTTCTTCGCTACAAGCAGTAGATTTGCTTTTAATACAAACTTAAGGGATTACAAGACTATTCTTCTTTATTTGCTGTGGTGTGAAAATGTTTTTGCCCCCTTCCTGATGTTTGTCTAACTTAAGTGTTTCTGATCATCAAAAAAATTTAAATATTGCTCAAAGGCAACACAAGTAAAAAACAAGTAAAATGCCAAACCTCCATGGCCTTGTGGAAAAAGGGATTTCCCCCTAAATCTAATAACTGGTTGGGCTGCACTATACTTGAATGATCAAAGCTGAACTGGAATAAGAACAAAACATTAAGATTCCTATTTTTTATTACAAACACCCTTGTCATGTGGATGTATTTTTACACTCCTTTGTCAAACAGTTTTACACAGATGCAACATGCATGGTCTTTTATTGTGGTTTGGTGAGTTGCAACTCATCAAACAGCACACAGATGATACTTTTTATGGTTCTACCACTTGGGACAGTACAGAATTTAGTTAACTTTGTGCTTTTGTTTGTAAATTTTAGGTGGAGACAATCCGTCAGCTGAAGGGATTTCTCTAAAGCCACAGCTGTCTGACTCAAGGTCTGAAATAATAGACTGAGACTGTTCTTGAATATGTATGAACCTTGTTACAAATGTAGTGTGCATAACATATTTTGATTGCCATGGTGCATTTAACAAAGATGAGCTGTATCATCTCTGCAGAATATCACCAGGAGCTTCCGATGAACCTACAAAGGCAACAAGAGTCATCAGTCACACAGTAAGTCATAGTTCAGCCACAAGTGATTTTTTGATACACTTTCACCAGAGAACCCTAATGAAACTTTGTTTTTCCTTTGTATTTACAGATTGTTTTTTAAAACGATATGATATAAGTTAGATAGACTGCAGGCATGTCTAGAAGACATAAAAACCTAATTCAATTCATTTCAATTTAGTTTTATTTAAATAGCACCAATTCACAACACATGTCATCTCAAGGCACTACATTCCAATTAATCCTAACTATCAAACAGTGCAGACAGATTCAGTTATTTATTCAAATTGGTTAAAAAGTTTTTCCATCTAAGGAAACCCAGCAGATTGCATCAAGCCAGTGACTTGCAGCATTCACTCCTCCTGGATGACCATGTAGTGACAGTAGACAGTCACTGGCGTTGACTTTGCAACAATCTCTCATACTGAGCATGCAAGTAGATGACTGTAAATTTTCTGCTTCTAAATTCAGACAAGACAGAAGTTGTCGTCTTTGAAAAAAAACTGCTTAATCATTCAATTAATGTGGACAGCAATAAATTGACCTCCGGTAATAAAGTAAAAAAAACTTTGGTGTTATTTTTGACCAGGACATGTCATTTAAATCCCATATTAAACAGGTTTCTAGGATTTCCTTCTTTCACCTCCGGAACATTGCCAAAAGTTAGAAAAATCCTATCCAGGAGTGACGCTGAAACACTAGTCCATGCATTTGTTACTTCAAGGCTGGACTATTGTAATTCTTTACTATCAGGATGTCCACAAAATGCAGTTAAAAGCCTTCATCTGATTCAAGTAAGAGTTCTGATGAAAATTAAAAAGAGAGATCATATTTCTCCTATTTTAGCTTCCCTTCATTGGCTCCCTGTTAAATCCAGAATAGAATTTAAAATTCTCCTCCTCACATATAAAGCCCTTAATGATCTAGCTCCATCATACATCAGAGATCTGATTGTTCCATAAGTTCCTAACAGAGCACTTCGTTCTCAGACTGCAGGTTTACTAGTGGTTTCTAGAGTCTCTAGAAGTAGAATGGGAGGCAGATCCTTTAGTTATCAGGCTCCTCTCCTGTGGAACCAGCTCCCAGTTTTAGTCCGTGAGGCAGACACCCTGTCTACTTTTAAGGCTAGGCTTAAAACTTTCCTTTTTGATAAAGCTTATAGCCAGAGTGGCTTAGGTTATCCTGCGCTATTCTCTGTAGTTATGCTGCTATAGGCTACTGGGGGACATAATGACCACTTTCACTCTCTCTGCTACATTCTCATACTACTCTCCAATTTTGCGATGTTTGCTGGTATTTCTTCTCTCTCCGTTTTTTCTCTTCCTAGAAGCTACATTTGACGTGGCTCTGTGTTTAGCTGTGGCACCTTCCTGGAGGGGGACATCGGCTGAGCTGCTGCTGTCAACAGCTTAATGCTTATCTTATACAGATGATACATTTGGCCCTGTCTTTCAGTGTTCTGCTAGACATAGATGCTGACTGAGCTTCTATTTTGACTAAATGTATGTGCTCTCTTTCATCCTCTAGACTTGAAAACTGGCTCAGAATTTATCTGCTTAGCTGTCTTTCTCTCATAGATGAAGCCGCTAAAGGAGCTATAACCATTAATGTTACACTTTTCTTTCCTATAGAAAGTACTCCTGGATCTGTGCTTCTGTGTTCTTTTTGTGTCTCTGTTCTGTTCTCTCAAACCCCCAGTCGGTCGTGGCAGATGGCCGCTCACACAGTGTGGTTCTGCTGGAGGTTTCTTCCTGTTAAAAGGGACTTTTCCTCTCCACTGTTGCTACATGCATGCTCAGTATGAGGGATTGCTACAAAGTCAACACCAGTGACTGTCCACTGTCTCTACATGCTCATCCAGGAGGAGTGAATGCTACAAGTCACTGACTCGATGCAATCTGCTGGGTTTCCTTGGATAGAAAAACTTTTAACCAATCTGAATAATAAACTAAATTCATCTGCACTGTATGATAGTTAGGATTAATTGGAATGTATGTACCTGACTTGAAATCTCTATGGTTCAAATGAATTAAATTTATAAAGTGTCTTGAGACGACATGTGTTGTGAATAAGCGCTATATAAATAAACTGAATTGAATTGAATTAAGTTACTGCCACAGTTTTTAGATATGCTCTGCCATCCGTTCAACAGCACATCCTGTGTTATGGAAATTTCATCATCTATACCCACTCACTGAGGGCCGGTAAAACTCTCTGCGAACGTCCGCATGTAGCCCAATTGTTCTGAGAGCAATGACTGTATGTCCCAACAGCATCAATAATACTCCCATTCAAAGGGTGGTACCACACACCTAGCAGTTATATGAAAATGACGAGTCAAATCACAAACAGAAAAAGAAAAGAAAAACAACATTGCTTTTTTTTAAGAAATGCAGTGAGGAGATATCTGATTATTTTTGATTTGTTTATTTGAATCATATATCTCTTAGGGCCAACAAAAGTATCTTCTTTATACCTTAGTACACATGGTGCACATTATCACTCTCTATACTGGTGTTAGTTCTGATTTTTGGAAGCCAACACGCACTTGTAGTTCATGGTCTTGCAAAACCTTTACTATGTTTAGGCTGATTTATGTTGGAATTTTGATAAAGAGATTAAATATTTTTGAAACAGTAAGTGAAATGATTCTGGTGCTTTTACACTTAGCAGAGAGATAATTTTAGCATCAAAGATTTTTTATACCTGCCTGGTGCAGTCATCACACAAGAGGCGAGGTACACCGTGGACAGGTCACCAGTCCATCACAAGGCAAGACAGAGATGAACAAAACAACCAAGCACACATACAAATACATGAGAACAATTTAGAAAGAAAAATTACCTAACATGCGTATTGTTGGATAATGGGAGAAAGCCAGTTTACATGGAGAGAACCCAACCTTGATGCAGAAAAGCCCTGGCTGGGATTCGAACCCAGGACCTTCTTACTACAGCACAACAATCGTAATAAGTGCACCACTGTACAAAGGTAAACTCCTCTAGTGTGTGGCTGTGACATGGGTGTGAGCTGCAGCACTCATGCAGTGTCATTTTTTGACATGCCAAGAAACATTTCGTTGTCAGTTTTCAAACTATGCAGAAAGTAGAAAAAAAGTATTTGGTTGTTTCCAGTTCTTAAGAGAAATTACTGTTGGTTAGGATTGGTGTCACATGACTTTATAAAATCAGAGTTCTGCCTCAAAATTCTTACTTACCAGCATTCAATTAAATTCAGTTTTATTTATATAGCACCAACTCACAACACATGTCATCTCAAGGCACTTTACAAAGTCAATTCAATCAAATCATACAGATTTCCATCCGTGTACATACATTCCAATTATTCTTATAGAACCTTATACACATGTTATATTGCGACATATATATATATTTATATATATATTACTGTCTGAAGCCCTTCTTTCCAACCCATTCTGTGCTTGCCATCCAAGCTCAAAACAAGGACACTTAATCTGTCACCTCACTTGAGTTTTCTGGTTCATGTATTGTTAGCTTTGGCATTCTTCACATTACTCAGACCTCAAAAGCCTCAGAAGTATTTACCTCTGGACCGCTTTTTGGCTATATATTACCTCACTTGGTTACCTTAAGTGTGCTTTTCAGTAGCCACCTTCACGGGCTAAACCTCCACAGTCGTGGAGCATTTCTGTTGACTGCAAGAGGAGAATATTTTTTGTTTCAACATCAAGGGTTGGCTGTCCTTGTATGCACTTTAGACAGATTCAGCACATCTATCTGCTTTTTGCCTCTCCTCAGTAGTATGAGAGCATTTAGTGGGTTTGAAGAGCGTATTCATCCCACCCCGAGGCGACAGACCTCATTCCTTACAAACTGAAAAGAAGCAGTGAAAGCAGAGGGTGAGTGTTCAAGCCTTCCTACCCACACAGTCTCCCCAAGGCTTCCTTACAGTTGTGGCTGTTAAATCTGTTTCAAAAAGCTTACATAACCCAAGCCCTGGCCAGGGTGCCAAGTCCCATCTAAGCTCCTGGGGTGTGAATAAAAGAAAGGAGATGGTGAATATGTTTGACCTTTAGCGAGGCGAATGGTGAGCCTGCCTCCTGAGTTCTCTGGGGCATTAACTTTATCTTAGAGTTGCATAATAGTCAATAGAATGATGCCCATATCTATTCTGCAGCTAAATGTTTAATGGCGGTTGTCTGTTTTGTTTCCATTGCAGCATGTAGCTCTGTACAGCTCCATAAAAGCAGAATAAGTGTCCAAACTTTGGTCCCTAAATCTGATACTGTGGATTTCATGAGGCCAAAAAAGGCTATTTTTATGCTTTACCTCTTCTGTTATGCTGCAGTGGCACCACCTGGAGGGGCATGGCTGCCCCTATGGAATTGACCTATCACCTAACAGCCCCCTTTACCACCAATGCATGCATTTCACAAAGGAAACAACAATGCTTAATTGTTGGGGCTCTATAGTGCCTCTGTTTGGCTCCACTTTTAAATATTACCACAATAACATATTTAGGTCAAAAACTGGGGGAGTTCATGTATTTTGAAATACTGGACACAACATTTTGCAGGGGCAAAAGAAAAAAGAGAACATACTGAATCAGTTCATTTTTGATATATAGGTAGTTAACAAACACAAATCTAATGAGGATCAACATTTTTTATTTGTTTGCTTGTTTTTTTTTAATTAGACCTAAATTTGTTAGACCTTAGGACCATTTAGTAATAATAATTTCCGGTTTTGTGGTGCTGCCATTCACACTACTAGTCTGGTCCAGGAATCAGTCTGAGAAGCGGTCCAGGTATTGGTAAAATTGAAAAGATTCTTATAACCCAAAGAGAACTACAGGAGGTTTGACTCTACTACAAAGGCTGATGATCGGCTGATGGCTGGTTGTCCAAAAGCTCTTTAAATCCCTGGCAGTCTGATGATGGCAATTGAAGAATCTCACAGAAACTCACAACCACACATCAGGATCATGACACAGTCAAGAGGAGGGATTGCTGCAAAGCCACTGACTCAATGCAGTTGGCTGGGTTTCCTTAGAGAGAAAATGCTTTACCAACTGTCATTATAAACTAACCCTGACTGCATTTAGTAACAGGATAGAACTGGAATATCTGTAAATTGGATTGAAATGTATGTTTCTGTATACAGTATGAAATTGATGTGTTTGTCTTGTAAAACGCTTTGAGAATTGGTGTTATATAAATAAATGTAATTGACTCGAATTTTAAGACTGTCCATGCCTTACTCGCCATTAGCTGCAGCCTTCAAACCAACTAATCTATACAAAATGAAGACGGTAAGAACGTTATCTACTGTGAATAAAATATGAACTGCTTATGATTCACTTCAAGAATCCTGAACTATTCCTTTTTTGAGACCAAGTTAAACAGAGTAAACTGTTTATGGACTGAACTAGGCTAGGCATTATTTTATGTTTTGCTTACTTGTTTTGAATTTGCTATTCTTTTAATATTGATTTCAAATTAAATTTTCTTTTTAGGGTCATTTTAGTATTTTACATGATGAATAGAAAACATCTAAAAACTGTTTAGGCAGTCCTGTTTTTCAAATTGAATCCATTAATCTGATTTGTGACCCAGCGCACAGTTATCACAAACAAATCCATACAGCTGGCATTAGACATACACCTTTTCTGGTAAAAACAAAAAAAAACACAAACCTCTTGTAAACAGTGAGACTAATGACAACTGTTGTGTTATTGACAAAACCAGGTCCAACCTTTCAGTTCATACATTTATTCACTTGAACTTTGTTCAAGTGAATAAATAATTTGTGTGTTTAATTTGTGTGTTTTTTTCAAAGTAATTGATGCATTGTCACTGATGCATATAAAATGAAAGTGTTAAGTATATTAAACCATCACTGATGATGAAACTGGCCATACACATGAATCTTTGCCAGACCTGTAGGACCCCAGCTGCAGCTCTGGTCTCTAGAGGGTTCTCTTGTGCGAACAGAAAGCAGTCCATTACAATTCAACTGGTGCTTCAGGAAATTATTGCAGGGCTCTTCTGATAAGGCAGAAACGAAGATTATCGAATCAGTAGTACAAATCATTTTTGAGAAAAATAGGATGTACATGACACAGATGTATGATTTATTAACATTTTCTTTATTGCTTATAACATGCAGGAAGAAATCATTATTGTCTTATAAATGCATGAATCAAATGTACATAACAGAAACTAAAAAACAAACTTTTTCAGCTTTTGTTGGACATTTAGGTTTTCCTTTTGAATTGTAACCTTTCAAGCTATAAAATCATATACAGCAATATTAGTATGTCTCCACTGCCATATTAATATCTGCATACTGCATATTTTAGATGTGTCGTTGCTCAAACAAACCTGATTCCTCCTCTTCCTCGTCTTCCACTTGATTTAAATGCCTAATTATCCCGAGTATGTCAACAAGTGCAGCAGAGGCCTGGCACTCATACTTGAATTTATTTGATTCAAGTGTGCCAGACCAACAAAACAACTAAAATATGCAAGACCACAAAATGATATTGAACACCACTGGCTTAAGAGATACCTGTCAGTCCATTGATCCTATTTAAAATGTGGTTTATTTGTATATCAGAATCATGCAGCTGTAATACTAAAGCAGGGGCCACAAAACATGATTTTCTTGCCTGATTTTACCCATGATTCCTAGTCAGGGAATGTCTGCGGCACTCTGCAGTAGTTGTGGTCAGCCGACAGGGCGAGATGGCATTAAAATCAGTTAATGTGAGATGGGGGAAGATTGGAGCTTGCAAGTGTGAGAGGGGAACCGATCTACTGTAGCCTCAGTCACAGTCAGATAAACATGTTTTAAATGAATTTGATCACAGAACAAACTGTTGCCATCAGCCAATGAAAAAGAGGTTGCAAGATGGCTGTTTTTAAACTTTATTTGTAACTATACAACATTATGAACATAAATGCACAACAGCACAGGGTATAATACAAACTATCCACTAACTAATTACAATCACGTAGAGATAATAAATTACCACAGAGAGATACCCAAATATTCAAGAATAAAACTCAGTAAATAATGAAGGGTTTTTCAGTCATGAAACAAAAACCAGTCAGTTAGTGTGAAAACCCGATCTTTACAAATCTGTGATGAGTGTTAAAGTTGTGCAATGTGGCCCAAGCTTAACACCTGCAGGGCCATACCCAACAGAGAGCTCACGAACCCTTTTGCAGTGAAGACCTAAGTCAGGCAAAGTTGTGTCATGTCATGACACACTTTCTTATCATTATGAAAAAGCAACTGTGAACCCCAAAATGGAAACTGAGTGGATCCTTACTCAGCAATGGGAGGATGTTGACTTTCCAGATAGCATCTGCTTTCTGTCCCACAAGCATCTTCAAGCAAAGGTGACAGGACTCTTTGTAGACAAAAAACATAAACCTAAGGGTCAGTACCAATAAAACACAGGTCATAAAAATTAATATGAACCAGGAAGTCTCATTAAAACTGAAAGGAGGGAAGATCAAAAAGATGAATTACGTTTCTTACCTTAGATTCTTAGTCAGTAAAATTGGTGACACAGAAAATGTGAGAAATGGTAAATGGACTGAATTTATATAGCACCTTTCCAGTCATACAGACCGCTCAAAGCGCTTTACACTAGAGCCACATTCACCCAATCGCACTCACTAACGCTGACACATTCATACACCAATACGCAGATCGGTAGGCAACTTGAGGTTAAGTGCCTTGCCCAGGGGCACATCGACACATGGCAGGAGGAAGCTGGAATCCACAACCTTCTGATTGCAAGACGACTACTCTTCCTACTGACCCACAGTCGCCTATCATCAGAAGAAGTCTTTTCATAGCAAATATATAAATCCTACACATCAATATGTAGCCAGTCCATTTGTTTGGATTTCAGACATTAAAAGTGACCAATACCATCACTAACAAGCACCAGATGTTAATCAGCAGATATCTTAACCACATCCTCCACATTGGGGGCTCCAAGAAGATCTGAAAAATTGACTTGCGGATGAGAACAAACCAGAACTTGATCAGCCAAGATGTGAAGAAGTAAAAGCTAAGCATGGATGATGCAGATCCTATATAAACCAAATAATATTACAGGACAAGTGCTGAATTAAACCCACAACGAAAAACAAAAGGCTGGGATGAAAAATTGGACCTGGAGACGACCTCTGAAGAAAGAGGCAAAGGAAGTCAATATGTGGGCCCAGCTCAAATGAGAAATCCCAGAATGCCCCAGAAAGTATGTGTGGTGGATGTATTTTAGCAGAAAATAAACTTCAGCGTACTGAGTTTTGTAGAAATCTCTTTATGGACACCATAAAATTTAAATGTTAATATCAAATGTATTTGTCTCATGCTGATTTGATTTATTAAGGGAAATAAAAGCTATCCAAACCAATCTGGCCCTGTGTGAAAACGTTTTTCTCCCATTTTAATCATTTATGACCAATCATTAATTACTTGTTCAACTACTATAATGACAACAGAAGAGAAACAAAGTTATTGACTGGAAATGGTTACAAAACCATTTCTATGACCTCAGGACTCTACCAACTACAGTGAGAGCCATTATCCACAAGTGTAGAACAGTGGTGAGCTTTCCTCAGAGTGAACCTTCCCAAAATTACTTCAAGACAACTCATCCAGGAGGCCACATAGACCCAGAACAACATCTAAAGCACTGCCTCAGTTTAGGTCAGTCTTCAGGATTTAATCAATGGACAAAAACGGCATCCATAGTAGGGTTCTAAGGCTGAAACCACTGTTGGCCAAAAAGTTATCCCATTTGCCAAAATCCATTGTGATTTTGGGAAAATGTTCTGAGGACTGGTGGATGTAATGTGATGGTCTGGGGCTGCTTTGCTGCTTCAGGACATGGTCAGCTTCCCAGAACTGATGGAAGCCTGGGTTCCATTTTGTCTTAAAGATCATCAAGAATTGTATCATCATAGCCATTTTGCCCAGTCCCTTTCTTGTTGTTTAATTATGAAAACTGACCCTAACAGAGGTAGGTGAGGCCTACAATACTTTAGATGTTCTGGGTGACCTCTTGGCAGAGTTGTCAGTGCATTCCTGAGTGATTTTGATATGTTGAACACACTGTTTACCACTGTTTACCACTGTTCCAGGTTTTCTTCATTTGTGGAAAATGGCTGTCAGTGTGGTTTGCTGGAATTCCAAAGCAATACAAAAGGCTTTGTAATTCTTTTCATGCAAAGAGTACTCTTAACAGATGAGAACTTCGTGGATTTTAACAAAAATATTCTAACATGACTTCTCAAATACTGGAACAGCTTTAAATTCATTTGATAATTTAATTGGTTATCATTACAACACAGGGATCACATCAGTCCCTTGAGTCTCGGGATATCAGACAGGGGCAATTTAAGAGTTAGCATCTTTCTCAATGCCATGTGGAGGGTTGCAAATGACACCAACCTATTAAAACTTCTCATTTTACTTAGTTCAAATAGTTTCTGTAGTTTCTGCCTATATTTCCTGTAAAATTGGTTTTCAATAACTTGGAATCCCCCATGACACCCCCCCCCCCCCCCCCCCCCCCCCCACACACACACACACTTTTCAAGCTTTCCTTGAATAAACATAAAAAATTATATTCATCAAATCATTTTGCTTCACTTCATTTTTCCTCCTTTTCCAGCACTCAGGCATTGCCCCCATTTTGTTCATCTGGCTTGAAGATCCACCATGAAAGTAACTCACCCAAGAACATTGGTGATTCATCTTAACCTATTTTCCTGTACATTACAGATACATACATTAAAGCTGGAGAACAAGAGTGCTATAAGGAGATGTCAAAGTAATTCAGTCAAATACGTCACATCATAAATGATCACATTACATTTCTTTCAGTTTCTTAGATTTTGTCTGATATGTGATCAACACTTAGATTTATTATTTTATTAGTTTTCAGTTTATTTAACAGCAAAAATCCATACCTTTTGGATATTATTATAAACAATGGAAGTGGCCTTTTTGGACAAAAAGAGCAACCAATTCATTGTAATGTATTTTAAAGTATTGCCACCTAACTAAGCTGGGCTCTTTGACCTAAAAGGTTGACACATCTTGGTTTAACAAGCTACAGGGATTGAACAATGAAACTGAAACACCTGTCATTTTAGTGTGGGAGGTTTCATGACTAAATTGGACCAGCCTGGTAGCCAGTCTTCATTGATTGCACATTGCACCAGTAAGAGCAGAGTGTGAAGGTTCAATTATCAGGGTAAGAGCACAGTTTTGCTCAAAATATTGAAATTCACACAACATTATGGGTGACATACTAGAGTTCAAAAGAGGACAAATTGTTGGTGCACGTCTTGCTGGCGCATCTGTGACCAAGACAGCAAGTCTTTGTGATGTATCAAGAGCCACGGTATCCAGGGTAATGTCAGCATACCACCAAGAAGGACCAACCACATCCAACAGGATTAACTGTGGACGCAAGAGGAAGCTGTCTGAAAGGGATGTTCGGGTGCTAACCTGGATTGTATCCAAAAAACAGTCCACCTTTACTGTTTTCCCCACATCCGGGAGAGTTACGGTGTGGAGAAACCCCAAAGAAGCGTACCACCCAGACTGTTGCATGCCCAGAGTGAAGCATGGGGGTGGATCAGTGATGGTTTGGGCTGCCATATCATGGCATTCCCTTGGCCCAATACTTGTGCTAGATGGGCGCGTCACTGCCAAGGACTACCGAACCATTCTTGAGGACCATGTGCATCCAATGGTTCAAACATTGTATCCCGAAGGCGGTGCCGTGTATCAGGATGACAATGCACCAATACACACAGCAAGACTGGTGAAAGATTGGTTTGATGAACATGAAAGTGAAGTTGAACATCTCCCATGGCCTGCACAGTCACCAGATCTAAATATTATTGAGCCACTTTGGGGTGTTTTGGAAGAGCGAGTCAGGAAACGTTTTCCTCCACCAGTATCACATAGTGACCTGGTCACTATCCTGCAAGAAGAATGGCTTAAAATCCCTCTGACCACTGTGCAGGACTTGTATATGTCATTCCCAAGACAAATTGATGCTGTATTGGCCGCAAAAGGAGGTCCTACACCATACTAATACATTATTGTGGTCTAAAACCAGGTGTTTCAGTTTCATTGTCCAACCCCTGTAGCATGCAAAACTACAAGCTTTCAGTCACTAGGCGCACACTGCTGCTGACGCCCTGGACATGATAGCAGAACAAGATGCAGTTAGGTGCTTGGGAGTCCTTAAACAAATCCTAGATGGTACAGGATACCTACAGGTTGCATACAGTCCTTTGCTTTCCCTTTTCTTTCAAGATACCCAAAGGGAAACCTATGGGTTATAAAAACTTTAAAGGTACTTACAGTTCATACTGGATTTTTATTGGGAAACTTTTGGGAATCTAGAAGATAGTTAGTGGAAACTATGATGTACCTGTGGTGTCTACGGAGTACCTACAAGGAGCTTAAGAGGCCAGAGAAATAGAATTGGGGAAAAAAAATAGTTATCACAGTTAATTCATGATTTAAAATGATCTGATAATTTAATTTTTCACATAGAACCAGGAAGGCTTGTTTCCCTCATTCAATAAAATTATTATTAGAAAACTGCTTTTTGTATTTACTCAGGTTATCTTTGTCTGGTATTAAGATTTGTTTCATGAGACATTAAAGCATGACAAAATAGCAAAAACAGAAAACAATATGTGAGTGACAATCGTAACCACAGTGCGAGGGTTTGCTCTGTTGGGTATTAGAGAAAAACAATTCAGCTAATTCAGCTATTTGTTTCCCATTTGTGGCAAAATAGTGTAAATCTCACCTTGTATACCTCTGTTTGAGTTGGTAAGTCAGAAGAAAATGTGATTTCTCACCATCCTTGGATCTCATCTTAGGTGTGGCCCACCTGACAGGCTGACTGATCTCTTTAATACTACTTCCTCATCTGTGCTTTACAGTTGGCCTGAGATTTTATTCCTAGGAATGCTTTATGTGGTTTAAGCCAAACATGTCCTCTGTTGGTGTCCAGACACTTTAGTTTAAAACTCTGAACCTGTCCAAAGAATATTATTCTAAAAGTTCTGGTTTTTCTCTGCATACAAAGATTGTTGTGGAGTGCTATTTTTTAATGACTTTATACTGTGTATGTAGAGTTACTAGCCATGTTCGCCAAAGTGAGGAGTCCATGTTGCAGTTCACTACCAGCTCTTTCTACAAACACCCAGCCATTACTGACACTCTTTGCCTTAGTTCTGATGATGACTCTGATTCGTCTTTCCTTTTATTCTCAGCTCCACTCCCTGAGCACTAATCATAACATGAGAGTTCTGTCATCTTCCATGTTCTCTGATGAAAGAATTGAGAGAGAATAGTGTTCAGCTCCACCTGGTACCTTTTCTTTTGCCTTTAAGTGCTTTTAGTGGTACCTGTGGCATGCTTGTTTCAGGGAGATTTCAGAGAAGAGAAAAGAAAAGAAATGGCAGAACACCTGCCCTCAAACTCAAGTGTTGTGAGTCTCTTCAGGATTACCAGAGTTCTAGGAAAAAAAATCATGGAATGGCAGATATTTTCAGGTACAATGTTGCTGTATACCTCCAAAACAGGACCTTCCTTTTGCTACATTCTGCTGTACTTAGAATGACAAAACATTGAGACTGTTCTCACAAAGATTGCTCTTTATGATTTAGCTATGTGCTACAGAAATGACCTTATTATTGACAAACATGGATCAAATACTAACTCTAGCTAATACCTTGCTCTGCCAGGTACTTGCCTGTTTTTTGTTTCTGTGTTATCACATGCTGCCATCTAGTGGAATCAATGCTAACTTCATCTGCACATTTCTGCACAAACTATGTTTTGACTATTTTACCCATGTTAATCCCATGTTACTCTCTAAATATATAATCACTCATTTATGATAAATTAACGGTTTAAAATTAACTGCACAGACAATTCAGCAAATAAACTTTGGAGCCAGGAATGACCCTGCACAGGCAGACCCTGCCTGTGCTTCCATATGTATTTATGGCATATGTGACCTACCTGCAGCTGTAAAGCAAACACAGTGGTGTCAGATATATGGGCCACTGTTGGGTTGCTGCCTAGCCTGGCTGCAGTTTGGTTTGGCTGCCACACAGCAGAAGCCATTTTCCTCCTGTCAGTTTTCATGTGGCGCACACATTCATCTGCATGGAGGCAACAGGATTACAGCCTGGTGAATGCCGTCTCTCTGTGGTCCGATCTAAACGAATGAAAAGTGCAGCTTTTTATTTTCCAGACTCTGCTTTTATGAAATTATTCTTTGATGTTTTGCCCCTGAAGAGATTGTGACACATAAAGTAAAACTGCTTCTTTGCCGGAGAGCAAAGCAGTTTTCTGACACATCAAATCAACACGCAGCCACAGGATGCTTTAGTTCATCTTTTTATAAAAGAAATATAAGCAAGTATAAATCACATCTAAACCAAGATAGCATCAAAGTATCTCGTCTCTAAGTAACAGGCCCATACAGTCCTAAATAAAAATATTTAAACCCTTCTTTCACCTTTTTTTTACTTTACAATATGGAACTTCAGTTTGTTTTATTACAATTTTATGTAATAAACCAGCTCAGAGTTGTGGATAATTGTGAGGTGGAAAGAAAAAGATACATGTTTTGTTCAAAATGATTGTAAATAAAAGTATAAAAAAGAGCTGTAGTTAGAGATGACTTCATTTTTCGTTTTTTTTTTCTGCTGAAACGTAAACCTCCTCCTCGGTCTCAAGTGTTTTGCAGCCTCTTACCGTCACAGTTCTGGGTTGTTCGGGTTTGTTGAGGTTTTGTTTCATGTTTCCCTCTCTCTTTGATGCTTCTGGGTGTGGTTTCCCTGCTAACTGCTATTTCATACCTGAGGATCATCTCCTCATCAGCTCACCTGCTTCAAAGACCTAAAGAGACATTATTTCTTTACTGAATAATCAGTGGTAATCCCTGTTTCTAGTGTTCCAAAACCTTTTCTTTAAAAAACTCAATTTCAAAATCTGACCAAGAACAAAGAAACCTGAAGTATTCACCTCCATGATGACCTTCTCCCAGCCTTACCTCTGGTACCTACCTGCTGCCTGTGGACCTTTTGCGCTGCTGTTCCCTGCACTACATGACTATCCACCCACTGCCACCTGGCAACCTCGGCTCCCCTCCAGCCAGCTAAAGATCGACCTCCCAGCAAGGGAGGTCGATGCAGACCTGTTCTCTTCCAGAATTTCTAGGTTTTTAGTTTTATCCAACTGTCCCATTAGCTCTGACCAGCTTTCCTGTCTCTGCTGAAGATCAGCATCCCCACAGCATGATCCTGCCGCCACAATGTTTCATGGTGGGGATGGTGTAGTTGGAGTGCTAGTTTTCTGCCACACAGCATTTTGTCTTCAGGAGACAGAGTTCGGTTTTGCTCAAATCTGACTAAACACCTTAAATGTTTGTTTTGTGGCTTTCATATTGACTCTATTCCATTAGGGCCTGATTTTTTGGAGTGCACAACTAAATGTTGAAACTACTTCGTTCACCCGAGCTCTAGGTCTCTGCTTCTCCTCTTGGCTGCTTCTCTGATTTTTCCTCTCCTTGCCTGGCCTGTCAGAC
Organism: Girardinichthys multiradiatus; assembly: GCF_021462225.1. Classification (NCBI taxonomy): domain Eukaryota; kingdom Metazoa; phylum Chordata; class Actinopteri; order Cyprinodontiformes; family Goodeidae; genus Girardinichthys; species Girardinichthys multiradiatus. The sequence continues at coordinate 2,996,282 of NC_061795.1, read as the reverse complement.
TGCCATCTTGGTACATTTATACTTGTGCAATACTCTGTACATTTTCATACTTTCTGACTATTTTGTCTAAAAAATGTATCATCACTGTAGTAGGTTTTCTACTACTGGAGAGGATTAAACAGCTGCATGGCTATATGACAAACTGAATTACTGCTTGTATGCAAACCCAAGAGGGCGCCACATCCTACTGACCTGATGCAGAGTCCCTGTGCTACTAACTCTTTTGTATGATATTGAAATGGTTGCAACAGTCACATAAGCCATTGTAGTCTTTCTCAAGGAAACCTGTACGCTTCCCTTATGGAGATCAGTCTGATGAAATCAGCCTACCAGGTCATGCAAAAATGTGTTAATTTTTATTGATTCAGCTCCAGCAAATGATTCAGTTCTTATAAAAGTTAATTAACTCTCTTAAATCTTAAAAACCTGCTCAAAAAATACTTTGGGGGGCACACACTGACCAAGTCTTTCTCAACATCCAGAATGGTGTGAAGCTCATACAGAGAGAGACGTAGGTGAAGACACAGAGAAAGTGACTCAGTTAAAAAAATTGTCCCAACAAAGAAAACAGTCAAAGTAATCCCGCTTCAGGAGTCCAGAGGCAGTTTTCTGTGCAGCAGTAGCTGTGTGTCTCCATCAGTCCACTGTAACTACAAACCAGCTTTAACCACAGCCGGAGAGCAATGCTGCTGCTCCAGGAAGGCAAAGCATCAAGAGCCAAGACAAAATGAGAAAATACGTGAAAGGGTGAATTATTTTGACTGCTCAGATATCCACTACAATTTTCTTAAAAAAAGGAACATTAGATTTTTTTTTGTTTTATATCAACCAGTAAAAAGTGGTATCAGAGCACCACCTACATACAGTGCCTATTAAAACTGTTCATACTTGAACTATTCCACATTTTTCACATTAAAACAACAAACTTCAATGTATTTTATTAGGATTTTGTGTGACAGACCAACACAAAGTAGACCAAAATTGTAAAGTGCAAAAAAATGATACATGTTTTCCAAAATGTTTTTAGAAATAAATATCAGAAAATTGCATATTTAGCTTTCTTTCCTCTGATAACCCGAAATACCATTCAGTCCTACTTTCCTTCAGAAATCACCCATTTATTATAAGAATCTCAATATAAACCCTTCTGTTCTGTTCTGTTCTGTTCTGTGGTTTTTTTTAGAAAACTTTAGTGAACAGTTTTTGAAGACCAGGGAACACAGCAGAAAGGTCAGGAATAATGTGAAGAAGTTACAAGCAGGGTTAAGTTATAAACAATATCCCAAGTTTTGAACATCTCACAGAGCTCTGTTCAGTTTATCATCTGGAAATGGAAAGACTGTGTTAAACCTACCAAAAAATGGCCATCCATCTAAACTAACAGGTCAGGCGAGGAGAGGATTAATCACAGAAGCTGTCAGGAGGCCTTGGAAACTGGAGGAGCTGTAGGGTTTTACTGCTCAGGGGGAGAACATGTTGACTAGACAACTATTGAGCCTTTATGAAAGAGTGGTCCAAAAATAAACTATAATGTTGAATGTTAAAGTAACCCATAAGAAGATCCTTTCGCAGTTTTCCACAAGCAATTTAGGGGACACTGCAAAGATGGAAGAAGGTGCTTGGGTCAGCTGACACCAAAATGTAATGTTTTGGTCTTTATCCAAATTACTGTGAGCCATTAAAAAACTACACATCACCCTAAACACATGACTCACAAAGTGAAACAAGGTGGTGGCAGCATCATGTTGTGGGGAAACTTTTCCTAAGCAGGGAGAGGAAAGCTGGTTAAGGTTGATGGATGGAGCTAAATATATTACAATCCTAGAAGATTACCTGCTAGACGATGCAAAACACAATGATCTTAGACATACAGCCAGAGCTACGATGCATGTTTATGTTAGAATGACCCTATTAAAGTTCAGACCTGAATCCAAGCGAGAATTTGTGACAAGACGAAGACATTGTGCACAGACTTACTAAAGACGAATTGACGCTGTATTGGCCGTAAAAGGAGGCCCTACACCATACTAATAAATTATTGTGGTGTAAAATTTCAGTTTCATTGTCCAACCCCTGTATATTCTCACATGCTTTCATGAAAGCAACAACTGGCAAGGATGCACACTAAGTTCAGTTCCACCATCTCTGGTAACTGAACACCCCCTCTCCTTCCACGACTGACAGCCTGCAGTAGAAATCCAGATCCAGTCCCGGCTCTTCCTAATTGGATTTGTGAGGCATCCTGCCACAGGCCTCTAATAGGCCTTTTGTTAAACCCCCTCAGGCCTGTTGCGGACCACTTCCTCCACGCATGGGGACTAAGGGACACACTGAAAGGCATTTTTGGCTGCTTATACCCTGACTCCTTGGGGCTATTAGACACTTGTAGATTCTGAAGAGCTTTGACAACAACAGGACATGACCTTAAAGAGTGCAAAGAGATAAACGAAGTACGTGCAAGGGTTTATCATTTTAATGGCTGATCAACTGCACAGTCATGTTATATGTGTATGTATAAGGCCCCTCAACTTGTTGAAGCTAACTTTGACTTTACATTTAAACAAGGAATTGTAAAAACTGCTCTACCGAACTGGTAATGTAGTGCGCTGTGTAATGTTTCAAATGTTAAAGAGAGGAGTGAAAAAGGAAAAACAGCTTTGCAATGAAGAATGTTGCACAAACATTTGTGTTAAAACACTGACTGATCTGTTTTATATAATTACTGTTTCAAGGTGCAAGATCTCTGAGATCTGAGAAATACAGGAAATGAAAAGAGGATGGGAATATGATTAGCGGTCAAATGGCCAACTAAAACATTGTTGAAACAAGAGAAATTTACATAATTCGTAGCAATCACCCAAAGGTGAGGAGAGCCCTTCAAAACTTTGCCTACACAGTTCAAGAAAGATAAACCCCAAGTGTACAAAAACACATCACAGATTCCACCCTGTCAATATTCATTAAAAGATAATGAAGCCAAAATGGAAATGCAGCAGGGATTTCAAATACATATTTTATTTTTGTCTTGCAGCTGCCAAAACAGAAGAGGCTCATCACCTTTGCTGTTAAAGGTAAAACAGAACCCATAAGATTAATTTGGTTCTGATCCATGTTTGGCCCACCTGACTCATAGTAATTTTACTGCTGACAGGTATATTTTATGGGAGAAATAAAACAAAGAATAGAACAGTATGAGAAGACTACAGACTACAGTCATGGTGGGTCCAAATTGTCCCACTGGCTAACTGTGAACCTATTACACTAAAGCAGGTGCACTAAAGTTGGCACCTGCTTTAGAGCTTACAATTGGCACAAATGGACAGTTCACAGTTCTTTACATGAGTTTGGAGTTCATCTGATCATCTCTAGGTCAAAATATAACGGAAAACTTAAACTGGGTATTTCTACACCAAATGTAGCTTCTTTAATGTACAATTTAAGACTTTAAACCATTTAAAATCTTTATTCTGTTTGTGAGGACACCAAAAAGTGCACTATAAATGGTTTATTGGCATTAGGACCACAAGAGAAATAGACTAGCATGAAAACTGCAATATATGGACTCGTGATATATACTTGGACTGATCAGGGTCTTTATAAGAGGCTGTGATTTGTAAAAGCTCTATTCTGTTTTTGAAGACCAAAAAACAGGGATTCTTCCTTTAATCAAAATGCTGTTGAAATCTCTTCTTGTTCTCCTTAACACAAACGTTTTTCAGCTGAATGCATCATTACGCCCCCACTAATTGAATGTCTGACCCATGATAACTTAGCGTTTTACATCTAAATCCTCGGCATTCTGTGGGACCTCAGCATGTTTCAGCTTTTGGTTACATTCTCAACATCAATTCTCTAGTTTTGCGTACATAATTTAGTTTTTCTAAGCAAATAAAAGAGGATCCTAAATCTGATAGCTTATTTAGGTTTGTTGTTCATAAATTTGTCTTTGCCAAAGTGGAAAGAAGTCTGATAATAAATGGCTATTTAATAAAAGTGAAATGGTCGGGGAACAGAGAAAGGGAGAAGGCTTGTGAGAAATAGCTGCTTTCATAGCTGCAGGGCCCATTCCAGAGCAGAGGAAGAAGAGGAACATCAGTGTTGAATGATTAGAATAACAACAGTGGGCAGACGGCGAGTGTAGATCTCCTCTGTGGAACATACGTGACCGTCGACACCATTTTTCAGCCTCCTGCCAGCAGGACGTTTGATCTACCTCTATTTCTTCTTGCAAATGGCCATGTATGTGTGTGTGTGTGTGTGTGTGTGTGTGTGTGTGTGTGTGTGTGTGTGTGTGTGTGTGTGTGTGTGGGTGTGTGTGTATGTGCGTGTGTGTGTGTGCTTACTCAGAGGACTGTCCTCCCACACGTGAAGTTGTACTGGGAATAGGGAGGTAGAGGAGGGAATCTCTTGTATTAATGGCCACGGTTAACCTGGAGGGGTCAAACCCATTGGAGCTGTTGATGGATCTGGTCTGCAGGAGCTCTAACTCTTTGCCTTTCTCTTACACACAATCAAACACACACTGCAAACCTAGCTGTACAATCACTCTCTAACCAGTCGGACTGTGATGATCACCGCCTTGCAGAGATAAAGGATGATGCAGAGGGGCAAGGAGCAGAAATGAAGACATGATGCATTGAGTAGAAGATCAGGCTGGACTTTAAGATACAGGTCTGTTTTTTAGAAGGTCGAAGAGGAAGAAATGATATCGATGGAGTGTGTACATGTCTAAGGTTACCGTAGGGAAAATATAGCCAAGTTTTGCTGTTTTAGTTTGAGGTGCTTTGTGAGGAACCAGAACTAAATTCACAGACAGACGGACGGACGGAGGGATGGATAGATACCCTCTGATGTGCTAGTTGGAAAGAATTTTTTAGTCACCTCCTCATCCTTAACTGCACTCACAAATAACTCCTGCTGTACAGGTTACTGTCAACTGTGAAACCTCTTCAACAGGTTAACAAGAAATGTCTGATATTTCTTAGCTCTTTCTGGCATGTGCAGTTCATAAACAACTTTACTCACTTGTTTGGTGATCTCTTATGATCCATGCCATGTTGTCAGCAGCTTGTTATCGCTGGTTGGAAGTAGTAACAGTACCTTCTGCCCTGGAAGGAAGACCCTGTCTCTGGCCTTCTAATCATACCAGGTCTTTTGATGTCGTTGAGCTGCCTTCATGTTGTCCTGTGCAAATGACGCCATTTCCTGCAGTCTCTCCCTCATGTTGATGACATATGTTGCAATGTTTTCACCCTCTCGCTTGGGGTCTTCCCAGCAGTCCTTCAGCAGATCCAGTGGGTCTCTCACTTGGCACCCATACAATAGTTCAAAGGGTTAGAAGCCTGTGGAAACCTGCGGAACAAGCAAATAAGAGGTAAGGCAGCTGTTGTTCCCAGTCGGCCCCTGTGTCAGACACTTGCACAGCATATTTTTGGGAGTCTGGTTATATCTTTCCACTAGCTCATCCATTTGGGGGTGATAATGGGTGGTCATAAGTCCCTTAATCCCTAACAACTTGTACACCTGCTGTAATAATTTGAACAAAAAGATTGTCCCACAATCTGTAAGAATTTCTCTTAGTATTCCTACTCTAGAGAAAAACTGCAGGACACAGTTAGCAACATGGTGGGCTTTAATGGATCTAAGTGGAAAGGCCTCAGGGTACCGTGTAGCGTAATCACATATTACCAATATGTGATGATAACCTGTTAGAAAGCTAGAAATCTTGCTGGGATAAGAAGAGCAGGAGATTTACTTTACCGATGGAAGGCGTGTCTGTAGCGCATTACACTAGTAAGAGGTTTTCCAAGGAGACAATTTTTCCTCTGTTTTTGTTCCAGTCGACTGTCAACGGTTATTTTCCCCTTTTGTCGAAGTTGAACAAGTTGACCTTTCTTGAGTTTGTCACAGATGCGTGACAAACTGGTCCCAAGAAGACAACAACATAGTAATTTCATTTTATTTGTTTTTTTTGTTGGTACTGTAGAAATAGCCTGGACAGTAAAAAGTAGGATACTTCAGAGTGATTTAGAATCGCCATTCATTTAACCCAAGGTGTTTTTAAATTGTATGTTAAATGCAAAGTTTATGCCAAACTGTGATTGCTTTTGAATATTGTTGGACTGCGAAGCGCGGCTGCGCAGCGAAGTTGAGTGCTGGTGTGTGTACTGTGTTTTGATCAACTGAGCGCTGACTCAGTTGGAGTTAAAATGGACTTTAAAGCAGAATGGATGCGAACTGAGCCTCGTGTTCATCTCCATTGTTTCACAGTTTATGGCCTTTTGTGTTTTTCCACTGGGTTCCCGCCTCAGAGTTTTCGGACCCTTTCTTTCTGTACTAGTCCGCTATCAGCTGTTAGTGGCTAAGGGGCTGGCTGCTAGGTGCTTCGCCATGTCTGAACTGACCTGGCTCTACCGTATAACAGCTGACAGCCGCTATCTAGACACATCAACTGACCAAAGAGGACTTTACCGTTTATTATTTCTGCTCCACTTTCTGAGTCAACCCAAATTGTTATTTTATTCCCATTCTGTCCATAAACTGCTGGTTTGATCTTCATCTACACTTAGTACACATTTTCATTTTTGGTTTTTCATTTACTCCCTTATGTAGAATAGTGCAAGCTTGATTAGGTGAAGGTTGTTGGACCAGAATAGTGAATTGTAATAATGGACTATTGGTTTAATACATTTTCACATGGATAAAGAGACAGCGTTTGCATTTATTTTGTGCAAGAGCGATTTGTCTATCAACTAAGGTTAGTGTTCCACACCATTCAGTAAAACGGTTGATAACACAGTGACATTCAGCATGGTTTTGGTTAATAATTATTAATGACAATTAACTAATTGTCATTATTAAGTGCTGTGTGCCCAATAATCATAACACCAGAGTTTATCTCTGATTTCTATTCATAATAAATTATTTTTGGTTAGAATTTATTTCTTCTGAATTCTGATTTTTAATTACAATTTTTGATAAATATTTATCATCAATTATCATAATCCCTTACAACGCTCTGTAACAAAACAGGAATGGCATGGTTCTAGCGAGTCAGTCCCACCAATTCTGGACCCAGTTCAGCACAAAGATTCAAGAGCAATGCTCTAAGGAGTCTAAATCGACATATTAGCCATTCATTGTCATGGGCCAGGAAACGATGGTGATCCCTGAAAACACGTTCCCTCATAATTCTCCCATTTGCAAGGTCTTCCAGCAGTGCCAATGCATCCATCACACAGCATTATGTACGAGTGTCTCAATGGTTTTTTAAAGTTAACAGCAATCAGTGTTATTTCCTGACACCTTGTCACAATTTATGTGTTAATCTGTGGTCCACATCATCCGGGTGATCATCAGGGAGTGGAATGTGATGGTGAGAAAACGTTAATGAAATGTTGTGCAAACTTTGATTTAAGATTAAGTTGGCTTATGGGCTTTTTTATTTATTTATGTGAAAGGGCTTTATGTATAGTTATGACTCACCAGCGCAAGCATAAATAACCCTGCGGTTTTGCTTATGATCATGTCGCTCTATGATTAAAGTTTGCATCGCCAGTTTCCCCTGTCTCCAAAACGAGCGTGCATTTGGGTCAGAGTCTGCCTGAGGGACCGCACTTGCTCAACCAAGTTTGTTTTTTATAGATTACAACCTTTGCTTGGAAAGTGATGTACACCAGTTTCAGGTACCATTTTCTGCACATGCCACATTTATGAATGAGACCTCAGGTGATGTCCTAGGAGCTCTAAGCTAAAAACGTTTCATAAAGTAGGTGATTAACTGAATGATTATGCACCACTGAGGTCCTGTGCAAGTTCTTTGCTGGAAATATTTTTAATTACAGTGCCTTGAAATGTTTCACATTTTATTATGCTACAACCACAAACTGCTTGAGCTATCAACAGTAAAAGGAAAGTGAAAGGACAACTACAAAGGTCCTAGGACATGACAGGCCACCTAAACTGATAGGCTGGGCCAGGAGAGCATTAATTAGAGGCCAAGAGGCCCAGGGTAACTCAGGTGAGAGAATATGTTAACAGTGCAAATATTAGGTGTGCACACCTCAAAATCTGGCCTTTAAGAAGAGTGGCATGAAAAAAAACACAGATGAAAGGAAGCCAGAATGATCAAAAACATACAACCGGAGCTACAATGGATTCGTTTAAATCCGAGCATGTTCATGTGTTAGGGTGTCCCAGTCAAAGTCCATGCCTTAATTCAGTATAGATTTTGTGGAACAAATTATGTTCTCAGATGCTCCCCATCCAATGACTAAGCATAAGTTAACATTTTCTGTAGATGTGTAAAGACATATCCACAAAGACATTGGTTTTACAAAGTATAGACAAGTGGAACTGAATGCCACACTTTTCAGATGTGTATTTGTAAAAAAGTGCTCACAAAGAATTTGTAACAAACAGCGAGACACGTCATTCAGTTTCCTGATTATCTTCATGATTATTACTTTGTGTTGGTCTGCCACATCAACTCCTAATAAAATCCACCAAAGTCTGTGGTTGCAATGTGAAAAAATGTCACAAAATACTGTTGCAAGGTACTTAGAGACATTACTTTGGGACAGTGTTGTACCTAGTCCAATAAAGTAAAAAGCTCCTAGACCCTCAGGATATTTCCTACAAAAAGAAAACTGAGTAAAAGAACAAAAATGTTTTATTTTGTGTTGAAGACAAGACAGACAAGACAAGACAGAAGCATGACACTCAAAGCTTTTTGTTGCTCCAGAATGAAAAAAACACTCTTACACATGTACTATAGATACCTTTTGAAAATGATTTCCTTTAACATTTATCCTTTTCATAGATTTCAATAAACGTCTGTGCCTGAAAACCTGTATAAATTGCTCAGAATCAATTATGATTGAAAGAAATGTTAATAATGACTGGGAAAACTGAAGCTCAGTTCATGATGTCCATTGTAATACTCGGATTTCTGTTGCATTGGACTTCCAGCTCGTATTGAATATCCCTGTATAAAATACATCAGTATAAAACTTTCTGGCCGGTTTTCACAAAAACCTACCCATCAAAGCCTGAGTGTTTTGATGCGTGCAGATGGAGCGCCTAGTGTTGCAGTTTCAAATGGCAGCAAGCAGGAAGAACCTAAGGAAACAAGGTTGTTTCCAATCCAAAGCATCTGACCCGAGTTAGGGCACTAATTAAATCAAGCACACTGCTTCAGACAGGGTTTCCCTGATAGTGTTTTCCTCTAACTGAAACAAAAGTATGACGTCAGAGAAGAGAGAAAGGTAGACGTGCTCCAAACTATACGACAGTGTGATCAGCTAAAGAACCTCAAGAGCAGTTATTACAAGAAAGATAAAGAGAAGATGCCTCATGCTGTTCATAAGATTAACTGTTTCAATGAGCTGACCATATGGGGGATCTAGAGGGGTCAGTGGCATGGGTGACAACTACCACCATAAATCAATGCCCTCTCAGCTTCAAGCCTAGATGGAACCTTTAAATCTAATGATATTAACTTATTGCACATCTGGGGGAAGAAATCCCAGCCTCACTGTGTGTGAAAGTCATGTGACATGAAGCAGAACTGGTCCTCATACACTTGGTAAGATCTTTCACCTGTGGTCACACCGCTAGTGACCATAGGTGAGGGAGCGGCGCAGTGTAGATGTAGGAAAAGGCCAATTCTTTTTCCATTAAGAAACGTGAATGGTAAGCAAAGTAAAATGGAGCTGTGATGCTGACTTCCCACATCCTTAGAACATCAACTCCAATATGTCGGATTTATGATCCGTGTAACTTAGAACCTCTCATCGTTTCATCTGTGCTCATATGTTACAGGGGTTGGACAATGAAACTGAAACACCTGTCATTTTAGTGTGGGAGGTTTCATGGCTAAATTGGACCAGCCTGGTAGCCAGTCTTCATTGATTGCACATTGCACCAGTAAGAGCAGAGTGTGAAGGTTCAATTAGCAGGGTAAGAGCACAGTTTTGCTCAAAATATTGAAATGCACACAACATTATGGGTGACATACCAGAGTTCAAAAGAGGAAAATTGTTGGTGCACGTCTTGCTGGCGCATCTGTGACCAAGACAGCAAGTCTTTGTGATGTATCAAGAGCCACGGTATCCAGGGTAATGTCAGCATACCACCAAGAAGGACAAACACATCCAACAGGATTAACTGTGGACGCAAGAGGAAGCTGTCTGAAAGGGATGTTCGGGTGCTAACCCGGATTGTATCCAAAAAACATAAAACCACGGCTGCCCAAATCACAGCAGAATTAAACGTGCACCTCAACTCTCCTGTTTCCACCAGAACTGTCCGTCAGGAGCTCCACAGGGTCAATATACACGGCCGGGCTGCTATAGCCAAACCTTTGGTCACTCATGCCAATGCCAAACGTCGGTTTCAATGGTGCAAGGAGCTCAAATCTTGGGCTGTGGACAATGTGAAACATGTATTGTTCTCTGATGAGTCCACCTTTACTGTTTTCCCCACATCCGGGAGAGTTACGGTGTGGAGAAGCCCCAAAGAAGTGTACCACCCAGACTGTTGCATGCCCAGAGTGAAGCATGGGGGTGGATCAGTGATGGTTTGGGCTGCCATATCATGGCATTCCCTTAGCCCAATACTTGTGCTAGATGGGCGTATCACTGCCAAGGACTACCCAACCATTCTTGAGGACCATGTGCATCCAATTGTTCAAACATTGTATCCTGAAGGTGGTGCCGTGTATCAGGATGACAATGCACCAATACACACAGCAAGACTGGTGAAAGATTGGTTTGATGAACATGAAAGTGAAGTTGAACATCTCCCATGGCCTGCACAGTCACCAGATCTAAATATTATTGAGCCACTTTGGGGTGTTTTGGAGGAGCGAGTCAGGAAACGTTTTCCTTCATCAGTTTCATTGTCCAACCCCTGTAGGCACATCTTAAAAAATGTAAATATTGCGTTAAAGTGCAATATTTTTTGCCAGTCATCTCAGACAGTGAAACCCATCTATCATATAGAATCATTACACATAGAATGATAGATTCCAAGCCTTTGTTTCTTGTAATTTTGATAATTATGGCTTACAAGTAAAGTCTCGGGAAATTCTAATATTGTGAAATAATTCTTTATTGGAAACTCATAGTATCACAACCTGATCAGCTAATTAACTCAAAACACCTGCAAAGGTTTCCTGAGCCTTTAAACTGTTTCTCACTCTGAGTCGTAGGCTATAGAATCATGGGGAAGACTGCCGACTTGACAGATGTCCAGAAGACAGTCATCACCACCCTTCACAAGGAGAGTGAGCCACATAAGGTCATTGCTGAAGAAGCTGGTCTTTCACAGAGGTTTGTATCCAAGTATATCAACAGAAAACTGAGTGGAAGGAAGAAATGTTCAATGACCATGGTGTTACAGTGCTTGACTGGCCAGCAAACGGGTCTGACCTGAACTCCATAGAAAATGTATGGGCTGTTGTCAAGAGAAGGATGAGAGACCCCAGACCCAACAAGGCAGATGACCTGAAGGCAGCTATTAAAGACACCTGGGCTTCCATTACAGTGCAGATTCACAGGCTGATCGCCTCTTTGCTACGCTGCATTGATGCGATAGTTCATGCAAGAGGAGGTGCAACCAAGTATTGAGTGCATAGAAATGGGCATACCTTTTAGAAGCCTGGCATTGGTGCTTAAAACATACTTTTTTGATTGGCCTAATGTGACATTCTAATTTTCTGAGACACTTAATTTTGGGTTTTCTTTACCTGTAAGCCATAGTCATCAAAATGACAAGGAATAAAACCTTGAAAAATTTTGCTCTATGTGGAATGAATGAATCTAAAATTACTATCACTTTCTGAAATGACTGGTAGAAATATTGCACTTTCGCGCAATATTAAAATTTTTGGAGATGTACCTGTATGATGCCAATGAGATATTGGAAATAATTGATTTTTAACAGTAAACCAGGCATATTTTGGTTTCAGTAAACTTCACTGAGGTGGCTGGAATGCCTCAGTTTGAACAGAAACTCCAAACACTGGAAGTCTAATGTCATCTGTTTTAAAACGTTTAATGTGAGCCAATCATTCTGGCTGTTTAGCACAGAGAAAGACGTTGGGCTTATTTAGCCTTTTTTGTGTTGTGGATGTTTCATGAAACAGAATTTCTGGAGCTTGATCTTTCTCCTTGAAATAAATAAACAATTCCAGAATGAAGTGACATTCGTTTATTACACCTCCACAAACCTATTAAAACAAAAAAACACTTCCAGAACCTGCCTGCACAGCCTGCACTGTGTGATGCAGTTTGAAGGCAGACAATAGAGATTCAGAGCTTTGCTACAAAGCACACAGACATGTTAGTAAGTCAAGTCAGTTTGTTTTACTCTCAGTCCAGACCTTGGAGTGAAACACGAACAGCTTGGAACGTTTTTCAGTCCAGGACCCCTCCTTTTGGGATCCAAAAGCAGCCGCACTGTGCACAAATTCTTAAAAGAGCCTTTGGTTTTTACTGCCTCCTGTCGTCCTTCTTTACGTCTCAGTCACCAGGAAGTGGTGACTTCCTGACCTCCACAGAAGACTGAAGACTTCATTGCGGATCTCACCTCCACAGATAGTAAAAGGTCAAGAAATGTTTGTTCTGACTAGAGGGATGGGCAAGTCAAACATGCACATGTCATTAATATGAAAATCTAGCTGACATATATGGTTCCTTGCAAACATATTCATGCCTGTTGAACTCTTTCACATTTTGTCACAATGCATCCACAAATATCAACGTTTTTTACTGGGATTTTATGTGCTAGACCAACACAAAGTGGTTCGTTATTGTGAAGTGGAAAGAAAATGACGCATGGGTTTCCTAATGTTTTACAAATAAACATCTAAAAGGGTTTGTGTATTAAAATTCTGCCCCTTTAATCCGATACACCTAAATAAAATCTAGTGCAACCAACTGCATTCAGAAGGCATCTAATTAGTAAGGGGCATCCAATTGTGTTTATACTGAACTCAGTATAAGTCCAGCTGTTCTATGAAGGTCTCAGCGGTTTGTTTAGAGAACATTGGGGAATAAACAGCATCATGGAGAACAAGCAACACAGCAGACAGTTCAGGGATAAGGTAGTAGAAAAATTTAAAGCAGAGTTAGGTTAAGTCCATAATCTTAAATGGAAAGTGTATGGCACAAGTAGAAACCTACCAAAACATCACTGTTTATCTAAATGAACTGGCTGGGCAAAAAGAGCATTCATCAAAGAAGCACCCAAGAGAGCCTTAGTAACCCTGGAGGAGCTGCAGAGATCCCCAGCTCAGGTGAAAGGAATAGGTCTAACTATTAATTATTCATGCTATAAATCTGGCGTTAATGGAAGAGTGGCAAGAAGAAAGCTATAACAAGACCTGGTTGTAGTTTGCCACAAGCCTTGTAGGGGATGCAGTAATATGTGAAGGAGGGTGCTATGGTAAAATAAACCAAAAACGGACCTTTCTGGCCTACTTGCAAAACGTAAAAAACAGTGATCCTTGAAAGTTGCAACTAAGGCATTATTTGCAAAACGTTCTTTTCAACAACAAAGAATGTTTTCTAATATTATTTCAGACATTTTATCGTTTATGGCAGTATAGCTTTATAGACATAACTCAGCATGGTTCCCTTCTGGTCAGCTACATATCAGCCCAATGTTTTCATACCGTCAGAGCCCAGGTAGGCACAGTTCTCTCTGCCTTCGCCTGCCATGTTATCCTATGGATTTATCTGAGCTCAAGCAAACTGTTGATGTACAATAAAATGTACGCAAAAAGGCAACTTTTTCACACTGACCTGCTTTGTGATGTAAACGTTCAGGTAAAAAGTAGGTTTGCTAAAGAGGACGGACAGCTAAAGTTTTTTAAAGTTCAAGGACAGAATAGTGTTGACAGTACGGAGTTCATTTTTAAAGTAAGAAAAGCTCTTATATATCATGGCATCCCTCACAAAAAGCCCAGATTTACGTGGTTTAATGATACGTAAATGTTTTTGTTTGCTGATAGCTATGGCGAAATTATATATATATGTATATATATATATATGGCAGATATAAACACTCAGTGGCCCAACTTCACTTCTGTCACTGCTTTCCTGAACCCAGATCCCTGCTGAATACATATGCCTGCCAAATTTTGAAAATGATATTTTGACAAACCATGTATCCTTTTCTCTCCACAGAATGATGCATTATGATACAGAATCCAAGTAAAATACAGTGGAGTTTGAGGTTGCAAAGGCACAAAATGTGAAAAAGATCAGGAACTGTGATTAGATTTACAAGGCTGTGTTTTGATGACTTTGGCTCTGTCCAAAGCTGTCCTGTGAGCACGTTGCAGGACACTTTTTAATGACAGAACTGTTCTTCGGTCCTCTGCCAACAACCTTCCTGATTGTCACAAAGTTGAAGCCATTTTCTTTTGTCCAAGCTTGAGCTTAATTTTCTTCAGAAGATGTAGGGACCCATCAGTTAAGCCATACTTTTCACATTTACATACTCATCTTCTCCAGGAAACTGGAAGCTCTAGAGACATTTAGCATCCTGCCTCTCCAGACGTACAGACGCAGGATCCCTGATCACATGGCCCAGGATATGTTGGCCGTGTGCTCCTTGGCCTTCATGCGCAGCACAGCGATGCTGGATGAGCGCCTCTCAAACTCAGGCTTGGCCTCGAATGCCGGGTGGCTGTTGCCGGCTGGTGTGAGGAGGGAGTCGGCACTGAAGAAGTTGTTGAGGGAGACGTGGCCAAACTGGTTCTGCTGGCCAGGGAAGCCCACATAGCCGTGGTCAGCTGCAGAGGCAGCTGCGCGTGGGGAGTGTGAGTAGGAGGTAACGCATGGAGGGGAGCCTCGGGGCAGCATGCAGGAGGACATAACAGACCCGCCGGGAGCCGGGCTGGGCCACAGGTTGTTGGGGATCTGAGGAGAACATTTAAATTTGAATTTTAACAGACTAATCATTTCTCTTTTTCTAAGGAAAACTTACAAGCCTAATGTGGGAAATTTATAGCTTTTCAAACACTTAAAATCTCAAAGACACAAGAAAAATGTTTCTTTTAATTTGTGGTCTTTAAATAAAAAATCCATACTGCAATGAAAAGTGTCAAATGATGTAGTGTGTGTCTATTGTTGTAAATGCACCGTAAAAAACTGTAAAATAGGAATTCATTATGAGAGTGGCTTAAAGTAGAAAGGCTGCATTTTGAAAAATCTGCCTAAATCTGGTCGTTTCATCTAAGACATATGCTGACTTTCTTCAATTTTATTCGACATTTTTTCAATACAAAAAGGAAAATTATCAATAGATTTTAAGAATGATATTTGTTTATTTACTTTTTCCACGATAAATGTGTGAATTAACAAGAGCAATACTGTTTAAGGGGGGAAAAAACGTAAATAAAAAGGTTTTTTAAATATAGCTGTTAAGGACAAGGAGGATGAACTCTAAGAAGATGAGATCTCAAAACCTGAAAAGTTCAAACCAGTAAAAACAGATTTATTTGTTTATTTGCACATCCGTCAAAGATGTGCAAATAAATATAAAGATACCTCATCCCCTGAGGTATAAATATAACACTGAGGGCTGTTAGTACTAGCCACGCTTTAAAATGGGAAATATAGGAGAACATGCCACCAAAGACAGGAACATGAATACATTAATTTTGATCTTCATAAATCAGGAAACGGCTGTAAGGAAATAGCTACTCACCTGAATTTGAGGATATAGGAGCAGTGATTAAAAACAACTGGTAGATGTTCCCTGATTTGGCCATTTCTACTTTTACCAGAACAGAGAGGACAAAGAAGACATTTGGAAAGAGCTTAGCTTAGCTTTAAGGCAAGATCTTTGACTTTGCTGATATGGCTAGGATATAATTATATGACGTTACTCATTTTGGGACAGTTTACTCGGTCTGTTCTGCCAAGGTCAAAATGAGAAACAAGCATGCAGATTCATTTCTCCCCACTTACATACAGTCAAAATAAGTTCCTTTAAATTTGCATCATATTTTTTTACAGTGCAGATGAAAACTTGTAATAGTAATAGTCTTAAATAAAAGCAATCCCTACAAAAACAATGCCTGAAGGCCGGTATGTAGAAACTGAAGACTATCTGTTTAGCTCCTTCTTCCAAAGAGAATCTCTCTGAAAACAGAGGCAAAGAACACAAACTAACCATTGTTTGAGAAAGAACAAAAGTCCACTTTGACAGTGAAACAAACTTCTTTTTACAGCAAGAATATGTGTTTGCACCAGAAGAATAATCTAGGCAACTCAGACATCTTCTAAAGTGCCCTGTTTATAACATGTCACAGATGTTGACAACTTTAAATCGTACATAAAAAGTCCCAACAGCGAGCATCAGAAGGACAACCTAGTGTTTAGAGGCTACAAGAACCCGGTCCTCGTCCAGTGTGTTGAAACAGGCACGGTTCTTTAAAAGCAGATCCATAATTGGGTTCAGCTGTATGAACTGGTAAGCCTGGTATGTAAAAGAGCCCTTCAGGAACATTTACAAAGAAAATGCAAGGCAGCTCGAGCAGATTTCTGAGCAGGACATAGCAAAGCTCTGACTTGTCTTCTTTTTTTCTTTCATTTCAGAGCATCTCCTCCATTTAAAAACCTCAACACTGATCCATGCATGGAGCTTTTATCTCTTTCTTAGAAAAAAGGAAAGAAGCTCCACAACATTTGGCGACCTGGTGTCAGTTTGTGAGAGGGGAACGCCTAAGAAAAGGACAGAATGACATCCCGCATCTCCTCTCACCTCATCTTGTACCTGACCTTTGCTCAAACTGCAAGATTAATGGTCAGCCAAGATGAAATCTGATATAAGGTCATTCATTCCTACATGACACGTCACTGTGGCTCTAATCAGCGAGGTTCTTATCTGAAGATGGCTTTCACTGTAAATGATTCATGGCAAGCGGATTGTTAATGTAAGTTTTTTTGTAAAAGTGAGTATTTGAGAAAAAAAAAAAGGACTAATGAAAGATTGCAGGCCAACTTGGAGGGTTATACAAAAATAGGTCCAGTATGTACACTGAAAAAAAGAGTTTTGGAGGTTTTAACCATTACGTTTTTTTTTTTATTATTATTTTGATCAAGCATATTAGTTTGTATATTTAATGGTCACTAAAAACTGGAATTGTGTCTTTTTGCCTACATATCTAGATTTAATGAAAAATGTTGGCTCAGACAACCATCATATTCCTGCTCGCTGTCCAGCAGAGAACATAAACGTTAGAATATTTGGAATTGTTCTATTAGGAATTAATATATCAAGGTAAAAATGCTAAGAACTGTCATAAGTCTTGTGGTAAAGAACGTTTCTGAGCTGGAGCAAGAGTTTAGGTTTATACCCAGCTTTAGCTAATTTAAACTTGCTACTAAGCATAGTTTAAACCCCCGATGCAACTGATTAGGTTAACATGCCACCTTGTTAGGGTTAAATTTAAAAATTTTATCTGCATTTACTTTTATGCTCTTAATCACAAACAACTTCTCATTTTATTATTTTCTGAGCATGGGTGGACAAATCAAATAAGCGTAAGAGTAATACTTAGTTCAAATCCATCAAATTTTGTATATATTTACAAATTGGTTGGAATTTAAATCCTTTATTAAATGTATTTTAGCTGTTAAATTGTCAGATTAAAATCTACCCAGATAAAATGTTTGCAAATTCCTACTGCCGTTTTATTGGATAAATTCTGGAAGTTGGTTTTATCAAAGCAGCTGACAGTATTTCTTTCATTTTCAGTCTGATGGAGGAGATTCATTAAGAAAAAACCCATCTGAATTATGAGCGAGCTGCAGTAAAAAAAACTCGCCTGTGTGTAGCTGTCGGTCCGGGGTAACATTGATAAGTCGTAGGTGGCAGCGAAGTGACTTTTGGCCTGCTGGATCTGGCCATAGCGCTCTCTTTTCCTCCACTTTGCCCGTCTGTTCTGGAACCACACCTGGTTGGAAGAAACGAAATAGTTCAAATATAACGCAAATTAAATTAAACAACAAAACAGTCAGTTTAAAAAAAATGTGTGGTTGAAATTATACCTATAACTTCCATTTTTTTACGCGCCTAGCAGCATATCATAATTAAAAAAATATTGCTCATTATAAAATAGCTGAAAGCAAGATAGGTTGCACCGTACCTGGACCCTGGCCTCCGTTAGCTCCGTCCTCATGGCCAGCTGCTCCCTCACATAAACATCTGGATAGTGGGTTTTCTGGAACACCTTCTCCAGCTCCTCCAGCTGTGCGCTGGTGAAGGTAGTCCGGTGCCTCCTCTTCTTGCTGCTGGACACGTTGCTGTCGCACTTGTCCCCCACGTCGTCCAGCTCGGTCTTGTCCGGGCCGCTCGGCACCGGAGACCCCCGCAGAGAGCAACAGCTGTCGATGGACCTCGCGAGATCCGAGCGCAGAGAGTCCTCGTCCGTTTTCGGAACACCGTAACTGGCTGATAGGTGACAAATTCAAATTCTATTATATTATATGTTTAGTTTTTAAATGTTAGATGAATCCAATAATTAAATAAAAGCAAGAAAAATATGGACATTGAATCTTTGAAAGGGGAAATATATCACTCTAACATGCGCACAGATGCAGACCAAGCCGTTCACAGGAGCGCAAAAAAGTTGCGACTTACCGCTCTGATCTCCGCAGGGCGAGGAGCGGTGCTCGCCGCCCTGCAGTCCGAAGGCCTGCGCACACTTCGGGGACGGCTTGTTGAAGTACTGCGCGCTGTCCAGGCTCTCCATAACTTGGTCCATGTAGTACTCGCTGGCTTTCATCGCCTGGCTTTTCAAGGCAAACTTATCCTCTATGTACTCCATCATGATTGCAATAAAGTGTTCCCTCTAATTAAATGTCAGCATCTATAAATATAAAATGTGGAGAAAAAACGCAAACAGAGGAATGGAGAGATGTCCTGTAATGCAATAATGCGCCAATGGAGTTTTAATTTGCTGTGAGGTGAAGTCCCAACTCTTATTGCTCCAAAGAGTAGCTATGGGAGCCTTAAAGATCCTGAAGCTGCCCTCCTCCTTCTGGATACACTGATAAAACAAGCGGTTAGAATTTCACCAATAAATTTGGCCAACCAATTTGCAAACAACCAATCTGCAAACAATGCATTTGGATAGAGTTTAATCAGTATTTCTGAGCAGAAATTATAACAGTTTATCAGCTAAAAAGTACTTAATCAGTTAATTAAAAAACATTGCCAACCAAATTAGCTAAATTATAACATATTTTTGAGATTATTTTGCTCATCTGGTTGGTTCTCCCATGTTAAACAATAGAAGCTGTTTCTGAATAAGGCATAAAATAGAGAAATAGCGTTAAACTGTTTAAACATATTCTAACAAGGTGTCTTGTAAACTTTTTTCTTGACAACCATATCTACAACTGATTGCATTGTTAAAAAGCTCAGGTGGTTGGCAAGTTTGACTTTAGCATTGGTGCTATTAAGGCTGGATTCCAATTTTAAATACTTGTTCCAACACTGACATTTTCTCAATCACAAGTCTAGGGCAGTTCTTATGATTTTAAGTTGATATATTCACTCATCATACAACAGACCTAAACATATGAGCTGACTGGTTTATCCTCCAGTGACAAAAATATTGCAATCGAGATTGATTTAGCATTAGCGCTGTAGCTAACCTAGCTGAAGATGGGTCCAAGCTTAAATTCCTGTTTTACTATAGAAAACACCTCAACCCCAAGACTTCTGACAGTTCTTAACTTTTAATTAAGTTTATATAGTGGTTCATATTTCAGCTCATACAAACATATCAACCTTACTGCTCTCTGCTGGACAGCGAAAATGACAAATCAGAATAACAAAAACCTACATCTACTGTTAAGTGCTGATTTAAAATATCTAGCTCACAAACTGTTGTTTTAGAATTCAGACATTATTGAAGATTACATTTACAAATTATGCTTGATTAAAATTCTAATGACTAAAATTTACCACCCTCCAGAATTCCTTTTTGCAGTGTAGAAAACAGCAGGCAGCTCCTCCTACGGCCTGACTCCAAAGCAAACAGCAGTTTGATGTGACTGCAGACCCGCTCCGAGGAAGCAATCAAAAGTGACTTTAATTTACAACATGTTTAGACAACCGGAATGGGACAATAATTCATCCAACGCTACAAGTTGCGCTAGAAAATGAGGCTCAGTCTGGACCCAGCCGCCCAGGAGCTCGCTGATCCCTGCTATTAATTCGTTTCACGTCGGAGGATTGAAACTCAAATAAGTCTAGCCGTCAGGAAAATGTTCTGATTAATATGAAGATGTGTGGGACATAAGCCTGCATGTAGAGGCTGTTTTATCCTTGTCAGAGAGATTTATTAAGCCTTTTTTTTTTTTAAAAGGGGGGTGTCAAATGATAAAATAACTCCTGAAAAAAAATGTAATTTTACATTAACATCTGTCGAATAAATCCACTGTTTCAGTGCATGTTGTTTGCTTGAACTGTTGATCATTACATAAAATAAAGAATAAAAACGCGCTCTTCTTTTACTTGTTTTTAGCCCTGAACCTTAAAGTTTTTTTGTGTCACGACATAATCAAACCGCTTTAAATGAGGTCGGATTTAATGTAACGACCTTTATGTTATTTGTATTTACTGAAGCATTAGCAGCATTACATCCCGCCTGAAAACTGCGTTTCTGGGCTCCGGCCCGTTGCAGTTCAGCCTGAGCCACATTAGGTTTGTTTTCATTTTATTAAACTATGTTTTTTCCTGCTTGCTTTTAATGACTTTGTAACGCGTGTTGGCCGACCTCAGTGCTAATAGAAAAATACCTATTTTATACCAATCAACTAAAACAAAAATGACAATTATTTATAAAAAAAAAAAAGAAATCGTCCTGTGTGCTTTAAATATATAATTTATTGTGTACATCGAAAAGGATAGATCCAAACCACTTAATGTATTTCTTTTAATTAATTACAATAATAATGATTATCAATAAAGAGCAATTTACAAGAACGCAAAAGTTCTTATAATTTCCGCATTTAATTCAACTTCAACATAGCTACTTTTTTAATTTTGAATATATCTGTCTATCCATTACTTTTTTTTTTTTGGCTTTATGTATAAATCCTGCATTTTGAGTTTAATGACTACGATAATAAGCAGTGGCTGAGCGAATTGTGATAAGCCTAAAACAATTAAACAAAAGCACACTGCCAAATTTGCTCTGTGGAAAAGCTTTCTTTTCAGAGCAAAGTGCTGCACATGGCATCAAATTCAGATTAAACCTGAAATTCAACAGTTCCATAAATTAAAGAGCAAACATCCTCCTTACTGTTGCAGAAAAGTTGGATTCCACTGAACCCTGCAGGAGCAGACACTCTGGGTTCTGCAGGGAGTTGTTGAAAAAGAATCCATCTAAATTCTCTCCATATTAGAAGAGTTGTGTTACTGCTGCCCAAAGTCTATCTCCCAGCTCCATGTCTCCACCCTGAGCCTCACCACCTGCGAAGCACAGCGGGAGCAGCTTTGGTTCGCAGTGGGGTCAGTGGCAGTTACCTGGGGCTGCTTGGTGCCACAGAAGATTTCAAAATAAATAGAGGTGCTCTTAAGTAGCAGGAGGGATCTGTCATATTGGCCTTCTAAGGTGACCTGCACACTCACCCATGCTAAGGAGAAAATGTGAAAAGTTCATTGTGATTAGTTTGTTCAGACACAGGGTTCTTCAGTCCTGTGTCTGAAGAACCCAGCCATAATAGTGAGGAAGTCTGTGGTTGGCATGTGCATCACAGGTTTGACTAATTCTTTAGGTGCTTTATGTTCTGTGAGCCACCTGAGAAGTCCTCCAGCTGCACTTAAGCAAAAATAAAAACGACAACACTTGCTGAGTTCTGCAGCACTCATCATCATGCTCCAAATAATGACTGAACTGAACACTGTCAGTTCTGATATGACTGAACATAGTCCAGCACAACCAAACCCCAGCCTGAGAGACAGCTCAAACATGACATCACTGTGCCCAAATCCACTCTTAGGTCTAATTGAATCTTCTGAAATGTCTTCAAAGGTTGGCTCGCCACAAAAA
This sequence comes from Girardinichthys multiradiatus, assembly GCF_021462225.1. Classification (NCBI taxonomy): domain Eukaryota; kingdom Metazoa; phylum Chordata; class Actinopteri; order Cyprinodontiformes; family Goodeidae; genus Girardinichthys; species Girardinichthys multiradiatus. The sequence goes on along the minus strand of NC_061795.1, from coordinate 2,974,198 downwards.
CACAAAAAGGAACCAGAGTTTTGTTTTGCCCAAAAGCCCAAACTGTGCAGAGTTTACAAATTCTGTTTGAGGCTGCAGAGCATTTGGCTCCAAGAGATGGATTTTAGAAAGTGAAAGCTTTGGTGCTTTGAACGCTTTCTTTTATTTTGTTTGTTTGTCTGCCGTTCTTCCAGGAAGCAAACATTCCAGAGCAGAGCCAAGATTTATCTCTTGGTCCTTTGCTCTCATGTCATCTGCGTTAGCGTTAACACACAGCACAGGTCACAGAAAACTGGCTAAACCCAGGGCAAAGGAGTCAGCAAGCCTATGATGACATCCTTTATGTTCACAAATTCTGGATGGAAATATTCAAAAGATCACCCATTAACAAAAATAAATGATTAGCGCTGCACTGGTTGGCATCATCCAATATTTCAATCAAATGCATGCAACTGAAGCATTTTTTTAAATCCGGTGATCAGAGAATCTTCGTTTCATTAGAAATCCATCACTTTCTGTTTCCCTTTGTGTATCCATTGACTTAGAAACTTAATTTTCTTCGCCACTATTCAAAATAGGAAAGACAAGGACACACAGCATTCAGGTAAGGCAGATGTGTGTTGATCCACGTAAGTCAGGAAAAGGCTGACGAAAATGAATACTTGACTAAACCTGCTCCCATCGACAGTCAGGGGAACAACTCAGACGTTTAAAACACCTGGAATTGTGACAGACGAGGCTAAATGAGGACCAATATATTTTCCATCCTGCACCCAGAGGAGGATGGTAAGGCAGGCAAGAGAAAGTTTGACTGTAAGAAAACTCTTCTAGCAGCTGCATCTTGGAGACAGTAAAGCTGGGCCTAACGTGAAACAATTGGATGAATATATGGAAATGAAACACACTCCCATGGTTAAGCATGGTGGAGGTTATGTGGTGCTGTGGGCCATTTTCTCTTCCAAAGGCCCTGGGAACCTTGTCACCACCATGACTTTTGAAATACCAGAAACCTTAAATCGGTCATGTTTACATCTGTCATCAGAATCATGGCCTAAAAAAGGAAAAGTCCCCCTTCTTCAATCTAAGTCCCCAAGACTAAATCCTTTAGAAAACCTGTGGTATGAGCTGAATTGGAGCGGGCATATGCTCCAACCTTGGAAAATATTATTAGGGTGCTCAGTGCTCTTCTATTGGCGACAGGGGGGTTTACAAAGCATTAGCAGGAGTGCCGATGGTGTTTCTATGAACGATTTCAAATAAAACACCACTGAATGAATGCGCTGAAATTAAAAGTAGGATAAAACATTAAAATGAATTACTTGTAAGGTTTATTACTCTTACTTTAGCCAATAAATGTGGAGGATGCTGTAAATCTCTTCACTCTAAAACATTCCTCAGCAAAGATCTGGTGCATTTATGTTAATTTTCTGAGCAGCAGAAAATTCTAGGCAGTAAGGAGCATACACTCATGTTAATGCATTTTATGTATGTGTAAATATGTTTTTTTTTTTTTGTTACTCTTTAGAGATACGTTAAATGCATGGAACATCTGCTGATGAGACTTTCATTGTAGGTTAATATTTCCAGAGTTGCATATTCCCCTCAATGTCCAATTTTTTATTCTTTTGATAAAGGACCAGATTCTGATGTCAAGAGCCAAAAATAATAAGAACACCTCCAAGTGAGTTACTTTTTGCATCAATAAGAGTCTTACCTTTTTAAAGCTTTCCTTGTTATTCTAAAACTAAATAAATCTGCAATAATAAAATGTAAAGAAAATATGCTGCATGAAAAGGTTTTATATCTATCCCTAATAATGAAACCATCCTTAATACTGAAATTATATATTCTTATGTCATGTGTAATTCTGTATGTACATAGAGTTGTCTATTTCTCAACACAATATACTTGTCATTCACCAACAGTGTGATTACATAAAATAGACGTGAACAGAATTACTTTAACATCTGTAAGTACATAAATTAGCAAGTTGTTTTGAAAGTCAAAAGATTTATTTCAGGGTTGTTTCTAAGAATTTCTGCCTTGGTTCATCAAAAACAGATTCGTATTAAAACGTATTAGCATACAAGGATAAAACACAGGTTTCAAATAAAAACATTGCAGTTCCCAGAACTATACGGCATCGCTAGAAATTCTTTGGGAGAGGAAAATTAAAGAAAACACTAATTTGCAACTCAGCTTGAGATCACACTGAGGGGTATTTATGCATTTAGAGGTGTAACTTTGAGTCAACAGGTCAGGGTTACGTTTTGTGGTGGATGATGGACTCAGGATATAATTCTGGGAGGAGAAATCACAGACAGAAACAGCAAAAACCATAGTAATTCTGAGCTGGCGCAAAACAAAATGTTTGAGACATGATGTTAACATAAACTAATTTTATATCTGCTCTCTTCTTTCACTAATCTGCTATGTTTTGTAGAAATATATCCAAAACCAGTACAACAACATGTGAAGACAGCTCAGGACTTCAATTCCATTCTCCCCCAGATAAAAGACATAGCTCTTATGTTTCAAAACAGGACCACCACATCTTTGACGTGCGCCGTCCTCCGAGATGAAAATCCCCTCCAGCTCACAGTCAACACCCACCCTGCAGACGCGAGTAAGTGAAAGATAGAAGGAAAATAAGCAGACAAGCACGCATTTCCTGCCAGGGAGCCACTCTGAAGAGCTCACTATTTGTTTTGACGTGCATTAACTTATGATTTTCAGACAGCGGGTCGGCGAGGAACCTGAACGCCTAAGGTGAGCCGCCTACAGCAGGGCAGCATGCGTTTGGAACAAACACACACACACAGACTGATTATGATCCACCAAAATTCATGTCCAAATAAAACACAGAGATAGTTTTATTAAAGTAAATTCTTCAGAGACTAAAGGGAAAAGCTTTCTTCTCTTCTGCAGTCTGTATTTATAAAACATCACGGGAACTACAAAATAATAATAATCCAGCATTCTGAAATGCATAAACCCACAGGTACTGAAGATCCTGGTTCCTATTTCCTGCCATCATCTGCATGTGAAGCGAGTAATTTCCCCAAGTTTTCTGGCTTTCCTCCATGTGTTTTGATGCGAGTTGGCTGCCATTGAGTCCAGGCACTGATAGTTCTGGAAATGCCTCAAGATATTTGGGCTGCTTCAGGTCCTGTCCGTCTTAATTTTTAAGAGGCCCCATTACTTTCTGTTTGAGTTAGGGAATAAAAAACTATTTTATAACAGCAGAATCTGAATGAACAGGCCATTTTCTACCAATTTATTCTAATGTAAAATGACATCATCTAAAATCTCAACATCTGTCAATCTTAGAGCATTAAATACATTTAAAAATGTGAGGGAGAAAGGGATATTTTATGCCATTTACCTGGGCAGTCTTTCCCTCTTCTTGCCTCCCCCCCAGCCACTACTTAGCTGGACGGGGTTGTCCCGGAAAGAGATGCCCTCCTTTTTTAACACAGGAGATGTGACTCGTTTACCTGAGGAAAAGTGGAAAAGGAATGCATCAACTTTTTCACAAGAAAAACAAGTAAAAAAAAAACATTTGATTTTAAAGGTATTTGAAAATAACTATTTGGTACCCAACATTTTTTTGTAACGAGTCATTTTGTAATTTATTTCCTCATCTTTGTGAAGAGGTGTGATCAATAAAATAATAGTCCTAAAAATGAATGATTAATAAAACAAAAAGTCACTAAAGGGAACTCTATAATTTACAGAAGCTTAAAAAACATTAGAGAACCTGACACCCCAGTGTGTGCAGGTAAGATTCAGTGTTTTTGTTCTTGGTCCTGCAGAAGCTCTGTAAAGCTGTATCAGAGGCCGTTCTATTTCAGCCCAAAGCTTTTCATACACACAGAACAAAGCAGAGATTCTTACAGCGTATGATGTGTTCCACGTGTAGAGCTCAGGCCCGAGGTCTCCACAGTTTCCCCACACAGGGAGACAAACATTTGGGGGGAATTGGGGTCATACTTAGGTGGGGGGCCTCAAAGGGATGCATTGCAAGAATTGATCCAACTCCAAAAGCAAGGAATGAAATATCCATCTGCTCACAAGTCAAACCCAGTAAAACCTCTTTGGTATGTTTGTGTCAGCTTGGTGTTCGAAGACTTCACACCTTGTTTAAAATAGTTTAAAGGAATACCACTCGTCTGAGCTGAGACCTGGCAACAGCAAGGCTGGCTGGGAATAACTTGTTAAAGACTCTCATTGCATTAAATAATGTCTAAAAATGTGGTTTCAATTAATACACATTGTTTCAATGAAACAAATCCTACTGTAGGTGTTCCTAAAAGTTAGCTTGGAAGGGGCCTGCCGCCCGAAACCCCATAAAGCCAATCAAACAGTATCCCACTCGGGGTGTTCGGATCAGCCCACACTACAGCCCACAACCCACATCTCCACTCCATGCAGAACTGGCTTACTGAACAAACCGGCGCGTATAAATTGGTCTTCTATTAAACGCACACAAATTAAATGACCAGTTTGACCAAACAAATTATTTTAAATATTAATGTCCCAATCCAGTCCCACGGACTGTCTGTCCAGGGTCTAGGTATTTTTTTAATAATCCACATCTGTGTCTGTGACAACACCTAACCCTTGATACCTGCTGTAAATCTACTGCATGTAATTTGTTCAGCTACACCCCAGTGAGCCCATTTTAAACAAGGCCTGTTTTAATTGCACATTACTTTGTTAATCTGACGAACTTGGGTCTATACAAGAACTGTGAAAAAACTAAAAGTGAAAGAGAGACTGTATTGGCAGAGGCTCCTTTTCTGTCTGTCATTTGACCTGCTGTACACTGTGCTCAGCTTTGTGTACTCCAGACAGTAAAGGAGAGAGAGTTTGGCAGATAACAGCTGAAACAGCTATCATTAAAATTTATAACATTCAAACCAAAACATTAAGTTTATGACGTTTTTCTGTAGGTTTTGGCCAAAGATAATGAAATATTTTGCCAACCAAATTATCAAAGAGTTTTATAAAAACAGAGTAAACATACTAGTATTCCCTCGCAGTAAAGCAAACTACTCTGCATGAAACATCGTCAGCTGGAGAAGGGCAGCAGTTCACAGAAGACAGTAGCTTTACACGTGTAAGAATTTATTTAGAAACAAAATATAAAACTGTATATTACATAAGCATTTACTTAGCTATTCTGGCATGTACATTTGAGTTGCAGGAGCATTCTGACGCTGGCCTACAGAAACTCCAGCTTGGACAAACTAGTTGTTGCTCTCAAGAAAAACAGATAGAAGAACGGCAGAATCCAAAATGCCATTGGTCAGTAAGTGTAACACAGATGAAGATAAGTAGTATTATTATTCTACACTTAACGGACTCAGTGCCTCATGTCAATGACTCAGATCTTTTTTTAAGCATTTGAGTGTAAAATGGGGGACAGAATGTAGCAAGACCAAAGCTGCAACCTAAATGGCTTCCTCTGTTTAAAATGAAGATATGTTGAGAGCCCCAAAAACCCATTTTTACGATACCGTCCCCGCAAGCAGAGGGGATCACATTGCAGCGAGCTACTGAGAAGGTTTCAGAGTATTTATGTAGTCTTTACCGCTCCAGCAAACTAGGTGAACCTTTTCAAGTTCACTAAGATTTTTGTTTGCAGCAACAGAGTGAAAAGGCCACATAAACATTTGGTAAGTAAAACGTCTTTACTTCAGTTTAGTGTTTCTTGAGCGTTCACATGAAAGAAGCTGCATTCTTATCATCTCCCTGATGTCTCTTAGGTTCACCCTGATATGAATGTTTACTGACACAATAAGTCCAAGTCATGCCCTTTTCAAAGTTTATGAAATAAGTAATTGGTTTTTAGAGAAATGCTATTTCCTTACACATACATTCATATTTCAATTTACCCTCGACAGTTTCTGTAAGGGCTTTTTTATCGGTTCGGACAAAGAGGCTTTCTTTCTTCCAGCTGCGCTCCTGCAGGGAACAACAGCTCTGTCTGCTTAGCACGCCGCTGCACCTCGTGGATATCATTCTGAAATCATCACCCCAATTCAATTTGGATTCGTTAAAGGGGACAAGGCTGTCCTTCACTTAAATTCCTGGGCTTGTTTAAAGTGGTCATCTGCTGTCAATCTGTCAGTAGCATCTTTGTCACTCCAGCTCCTGAGCCCTCACTTGTCTTGATATAAGGGCTAGTCATTTTTCACTGAAAGGACTGTTTTTTTCCTCTCTCTGCCCACTTCCTCTCAGGACAGATTTCACGGGACCCTGTCCCCAGCCCGACCCTGTGGCTTCCCCTCTCCAGCTGTAGCAGTCAACCATCGCAGTCACTTTACACTGAGCAAACCTAATCTGTAGTGCTTTATGCCTAGGTCTGTGGGATAAAAGATTCATGAGCGCAAGAATGCCAACTTAAAAACATCCCTACATATATGGAAAAACAGCAGAGCTGCAAGTTTCTATTTAGCTTCAATAAACCTGCCTTTATTAAACTAGCTTAAAATGGGTAATATGTATTTTTAAAAGAAAAAGCTCAGTTTATATAGTTTATTTTTGTCACTTTTAGCACACAAACCTGAATATCACTGGTTACAATTTATATAATCATGTCCCATCTGTTTATTTTTTAATTAACTATATGTCTTATGCTTCTACACAACCCACAGTCCCAAGATAAAAGCTCAGTAAATGGTCTACAGACTGAAATTCATCTAATCTTTTCTGTAGGTGAGTAGTTTAAAATGTAAAACCTGTCAGTGCACATGTGATGAATAGATATACACTAACTGTGGCCCTGTGTTAATAAGCTTATAAATGTTAATATGGCCAATGACTGAGTTTATATTGTTCAAATTTTTAATGACATTATTTTAAAAATAAATGTATCCCCTCATTTTCTTTTTCTGTTTGTTTCTTGTGTATCTTTCTTCTTCAGGGTATATTTTAATGTGCATCTTGCTAAAAAAAAAATAAACAAACATATCTTTTTGAAAAGTAACAGTTTTAAACTGTGTTGACTGTACTTTTTATCCCCTTATTTTATAATGTGCCTGACTTAAAAATAATTTATAAAGAAATGAATAGTTTTTCAAAATTAATTTTCTTAAAAAAATAACAGTTTGAAAATATTCATAGCTTGTCTATGGATACCAAGAACTGATTTATTTTTGCCACTTTTAGGTGTTTCTTTATCTTATTTTTAGCTCCCATTGACCAAATTTCCTGAAATCCTAATTAACTACCATTTCTTTTGCCGGGTTTGTGTTTGGGTTGTTGTAAAGACAGAAATTACACTATTTATGGCCAAAGAAAGCTTTTGGTTCCCAGTCTAACGGCTACCTCAAGCTCTCAGAGCAAAGACAGGTCAGATTATCACTTCTCAAAACAGGTTTGACTGAAAGTTTTATTCTTAGATACATTTGAGTCTTCTGCATTCTGCATTTAGATGATACTAATAATTCTAGCCACAATTTATAGCATGTGTTGAACTTGTGTAAATTACTAGAAATCTGCACGGCGTAATACAGCAGCCAGCTTGGACTGCTTAGTGTACAATACAACTGTCAAACATTGGCTCTATAAACCCTTGACCTCATTCTTGCTCCTTTCTTTCATGTTTCACTTAAGTTAAAATGTTTAAAACCAGAGCTCCCCAACAAATTAACCTGGAAGCATTGGGGTTTTTTTTGGGGGGGTACTGAACATTTATATATTTTGACAATCTCTGCCAAATTTAGACCTTCAAATCTTTGATGGGAATCATAGTGGTGGGGCAGGGCATCTAGGTTGGAAAATTTATAACAAATCACCTTTAAAATGAACACTTTATTCATCTCTGTTGAAGTAATAATTAAGAGTTCCCTCTGATACATCATGAAAGACAAAAATATGTTCAAGACTAACTTGTATGAGTCAAGTTGCTTCTGCAGGAATAAGTGTTCACTTTGCCAAGCTGGGCAGTCAAACTGTTGTTGGAGGACAGTCCTGTAGTGCTGGGGGGATCTGCATATGCCAGGTCAGCCTGCAAACAGCATACAAAATCTAACTAATGACATGCTCCTTGCAAGATTTCAAACACCACAGAAAAATTGAAAGCAAGGATTATCTCCACAAGCCACAACGATTGTCTCTGTTTCAGACCCAAGAAACCTAAGGAGAATCAGTGCTGGTCAAGCATACAGGAGGCAGGATGCAACAATACTCACCACAAGTTGAACTCTACCTCTGCTCAGAATGGATGACTTTATCTCTGGTAAAAAGTGTCCTCTGAGGCTGAAAAGCAACAGAAGTTTAGATTATTCATCGGATCACTTCGATGATTTCTCTCTAGTTCCAACTATAGCCCCTACTGCAAACAGACCACAAATTACACAAAGGATTTTTAGTTGAATCGTAAAAATGTCTTGAATTTGTAACTGATTTGTATTTTATTCTTAGTCGGTTCTTGCAATTCTGTAGCCATCTGGAAGTGCAGAACTCCCAAATCCAAAATATCTGAGTTAATTCTTAAAAAATTCCTAGTTCTTTCTTAGATAGCATGAATGATTCCCAATTGATTTGTAGGCACTCCTATGTTTTCTTAACTCAATCAGAGATTCGTGAAGCAGTGTCTTGACCGCTCAGGGCCATTGGAGCCCCTAAAACTGCCCAGATCTCTCTTCTGCTCTTGAAAATAAAGGAAATTAGGAAAATAATATACTAAAAGAAAGAAGAAGAATATTAAAAGAAAGTTAAAAAACAAAATAATGTGTTTTTAATTAATAAGAAATATAAAACAAATTAACATTTCATTTCTATTTGGTTTCTTTTTACTTTATGTCCAAAAGCATTCACTTCACTTGAAAACATTTTAACTTCTAAATATTAACAGTCGTCATTCAAATAACATTCACTCCTGCTAGTCCCTCATCACTTTTTATTATATCTTGATGGAGAATCCCATGAACTGCCAAGAATAGTAATGAATTCAAGTTTAATCCTACCTGATTCTTAGATGTATTTGGCATTTTGTTAACTGATTCCAAATGTTCCTTCGTGATTCTAAATACATTCTTATAAATCGTACTGAATTCTTGACTATTCTTGTGTCATAACAGAATTTTACGGCGTTAGATTAGACCCGAATATTTGCAAAATTCCAAGAATCATCGCAAATCCTTCAAATTTCGCCATTCTTGCTTATTCGTGTTATTTGCAGTCTGTGTGGATTAGGGGCTGTAGCAGCAGCGCAGAAATATACAGTATGAAAGACATGGTAGGACAGTGGTAGCTCCTCATCCAGTTGTTGAAAAATTGAAATATTTTGAAAAAGTTGAACAAGTTAGATTTTTTTGGGAGAAATGTTTAGGGATACTAATAAGTACAGCACTAGTGATTTTGAAAAACAAAAAAAAAACAATACATTCCTAGCTTGGGACAAAGGTGAATGTGTTTTAACTCTACTACACATATTTACCAGCAACGTAAAGCCCCTCACCTCTCTGAGTGCCAGTCAGGCAGAGCGACCTGTGTCTGCAGTTCTTGCTGAGCTTGTTGCCACCTCATCTGATCCATTTGCTCTGCTGGCTGAAGACCGAACTGGGCCTCGCCAACTGCACACAACAGAACCCAGAAAAGCAATGTGAGAAGTTTGTACTTTTTTTTAACCTGTTTAAGTGATATGGAAACTTTTATAGACAGCGCAGGCTTATCATTGGAAATCTAATAACAGCCAGGTTTGTCCACACAGGCAAAGATCTGTGAAAACTTTCACTCGTTCTATTGGTTTTGGTACATTTGTTCAGAAGGTTATGTGATATATTTAAACTGTCCAAATGATTCTAAAGAAAGTCTCTACAGTTTTGTAAGGCCTTGTAGCTCTTCGTGAAAGCAAATCAAAGAAACATGTCACAAGTTTGTTCCAAAGAGAAATCTGACAGTCTGCTGATTTACGAGTTCTGCTGAAATCCTATAATAAGGCCATAATTCAAAGACAACATTTACGTTGCAGTGACAGTACAGCTGCTGTGGATGGGTGTAAACTGATAATGAATTTTGACAGCCCGGTGCTGGAACAAATGATGCATTTATTTAAGCGATTAACTTGCTTTTGTGGAGCTGTAAAAAGGAGAGAAAGGCTTTACAGTTTTCATAGATTAATTGAAAGGCCCCACTAAAAATGTCAAGTGATGGATTCCTCCCCTCGGGGCAACAAAGGCCAGGAAATAGCTAGATGCACTTCCAAGAGTTGAGAGAGACATTTGCAGCCCAAATTGCTACAGATGTTTCTGCAGTTACTTTCTCTTAAACTGGACATTAAAGTAATTAAATAATTACCATTGACCAACTGATTGACTTTATTTATATGGATAGTTTTAAAGCAGCTAACGATACTTTACAATCAATATGAATCTCAGTGTGTGTAAGTAATCCATGATGAATTCTGTGAAATACACTCTGCATTAATGCTTCCTTCCTGTAGCATGTTGGTCCCCACCCCAGCTCCCGACCTGTCTCTTTTTCTCTTCTCCCTTCAGAAGCCACAAAACTCATTCCTGACCTCCTCCAACCTCCCGAATCCCCCTCCAGTGCCCCTGCAGGACATCAAGATAGGGCCTGTAGGAGTCACGGCTATTTAACGGGGCTCTTAAGCACATTAAGTGATCTACTGCCTACTGACAAGGAAAGAACTCTCAATCAGAAAGCTGTGGAGGAGGAAGAGAAGGACATCAAGAGGTTTTGGCCCACGGTTGACCAAAAAAGATTAACTAACAAGTTAGATACCATTGAGCATTGTCCGTTTTATTTTCACTGTAGAAACCAATGCTGGGACAAATGGATCAGAGGCAGTTCAGTAAATACAGTAGAGATGAACCAATTCGTGGGCCAGAGGTCAGAATCAGACTATTTTTCCTTGATTTGCTCTGATCACTGATCAGAGGCCAGAAGATCAGATACTAAAAATGATTAATTTCCTATATTTATGTTGAAAAAAATCCTTTTTCCTGTTAATTAAATTAATCAAAAGATTTCGCACCATTTTTGGTCTATAAAAACATCTATCAACAGCATGTAGTAGCAAGCATTCATTTGTTTAAAAATAAAAATAAAATGCTGACGGATCATCTTGTGTAATTCTGTTAGATGCCAAACTATTAATTCTATTAAAGAACCTTCAAAAAATGTGTTCCTCTTTAATGTTTTATAGTTCTTATAATAAGAAAGAAGCAGAATATGTCAGGATCAGCATGGGCAGGTCCAACCTTGGTTATCTCCTGGGGAAAATGTGATCTTTGCACTTCTAAGTAACAGCAAATTGAATGCTGCTATAGAGTTACTTTTGAGTTATATTGTGATTGCTGACATTATGAAGCCGTTGTCATTTTAAAAAAAGATCAAATTAACAGAAAATTGTATGTACTTCCAATTTATGCATTTGGATATCTAAAGTACAGTTACACATTGTAAAACCAAGTTATACTTAATCCCTACCTGTCAGCGTTCTGAAATGATTTAGATCTTATGCCAACTGTATAAAAGCACACAACTGATTCCACAGTGAAAGACTTTTCCCCTTGGGTTAGTAGCTTTTGTTAGTTCAGTTCCACTCATGTTAATTAGTCTCCCCGCTCAGCTTCCCTGCTTTCCTTCTACAATAGCTGTTCCACATTTTCTCTAATTAGCTCATTTTGTTTCTTTGTCATCTTCCACCTCTACCTCAGTATTTAAGCCCTTGACATTTTTCTGTTTACTGCTGGATTCTTCTGTTACTCTCTTTCTCTCTGTTATTATGTCTGTTGCTCTGCAGCTCATTCCGTGCCCGTTCCATTTCATGTCTGTTATCCCTGTGCAAGACCATTGTGTAAGTTCATGTTTATTTTTATTATTAAAGTAGTCAGCTTCACCTCAGTATATATCTACATTTGAGTCCTTCACAAAGCCAAATCATGACAGAGAAATAATTAAATTCAAGTGTGGCATCTAAGGCCTCAACTAGCAGGTGAAATACTGATCAGAAAAAAACTGATGTATGCCTTTTTTGAATGTTCCATTAAAAGAAACCCAATTCCTTCACAAAAGAACACGGTGGTATGACTTAGGTTAGCAAAGTTGCATCTTGACAAACAATAAAGCTGTTGATACCATGTCCTTTGGAAAGATGAAATCAATTCAATTCAGTTTATTTATATAGCGCCAATTCACAACACAGGTTGTCAGTTCAATCAAATCATAAAGATTCCAAGTCAAGTAAATGCACTCCAATTGATCCCAGTTATCAAACAATGAATTCAGATTTAGTTTATTATTCAAATTGGAAACCCAGCAGGTTGCATCAAGTCAGTGACTTGCAGCATTCACTCCTCCTGGATGAGCGTGTAGTGACATTGGACAATCGCTTGCACTGTCGTTAACTTTGCAGCAATCCCTCATACCGGGCATGCATGTTGCGACAGTGGAAAGGAAACCTCCTCTTTAACAGAAAGAAACCTCCAGCAGAACCGGGCTCAGTGTGAGCTGCCATCTGTCAGGACCGACTCGGCGTTTAAGAAAACAGCATATGTACAAAAGAACAGAGAAGCACTGATCCAGGAGTATTTTCTGAAAGAAAAGTAAAACGTTAAATGCAATAATGGCTCCTTTAGTGGCTTCATCTCGGAGAGAAACACTGCTAAGCAGATAAGCTCTGAGTCAGTTTTCATGTCTATAGGAGGAAAGACCACATACAGTTAGTCACAGCAAAAGCTCAGCCAATACCTACAGGTCCTTCTCAAAAAATTAGCATATTGTGATAAAGTTCATTATTTTCCATAATGTCATGATGAAAATTTTACATTCATATATTTTAGATTCATTGCACACTAACTGAAATATTTCAGGTCTTTTATTGTCTTAATACAGATGATTTTGGCATACAGCTCATGAAAACCCAAAATTCCTATCTCACAAAATTAGCATATCATTAAAAGGGTCTCTAAACGAGCTATGAACCTAATCATCTGAATCAACGAGTTAACTCTAAACACCTGCAAAAGATTCCTGAGGCCTTTAAAACTCCCAGCCTGGTTCATCACTCAAAACCCCAATCATGGGTAAGACTGCCGACCTGACTGCTGTCCAGAAGGCCACTATTAACACCCTCAAGCAAGAGGGTAAGACACAGAAAGAAATTTCTGAACAAATAGGCTGTTCCCAGAGTGCTGTATCAAGGCACCTCAGTGGGAAGTCTGTGGGAAGGAAAAAGTGTGGCAGAAAACGCTGCACAACGAGAAGAGGTGACCGGACCCTGAGGAAGATTGTGGAGAAGGGCCGATTCCAGACCTTGGGGGACCTGCGGAAGCAGTGGACTGAGTCTGGAGTAGAAACATCCAGAGCCACAGTGCACAGGCGTGTGCAGGAAATGGGCTACAGGTGCCGCATTCCCCAGACCTGGGCTACAGAGAAGCAGCACTGGACTGTTGCTCAGTGGTCCAAAGTACTTTTTTCGGATGAAAGCAAATTCTGCATGTCATTCGGAAATCAAGGTACCAGAGTCTGGAGGAAGACTGGGGAGAAGGAAATGCCAAAATGCCAGAAGTCCAGTGTCAAGTACCCACAGTCAGTGATGGTCTGGGGTGCCGTGTCAGCTGCTGGTGTTGGTCCACTGTGTTTTATCAAGGGCAGGGTCAATGCAGCTAGCTATCAGGAGATTTTGGAGCACTTCATGCTTCCATCTGCTGAAAAGCTTTATGGAGATGAAGATTTCATTTTTCAGCACGACCTGGCACCTGCTCACAGTGCCAAAACCACTGGTAAATAGTTTACTGACCATGGTATCACTGTGCTCAATTGGCCTGCCAACTCTCCTGACCTGAACCCCATAGAGAATCTGTGGGATATTGTGAAGAGAACGTTGAGAGACTCAAGACCCAACACTCTGGATGAGCTAAAGGCCGCTATCGAAGCATCCTGGGCCTCCATAAGACCTCAGCAGTGCCACAGGCTGATTGCCTCCATGCCGCGCCGCATTGAAGCAGTCATTTCTGCAAAAGGATTCCCGACCAAGTATTGAGTGCATAACTGTACATGATTATTTGAAGGTTGACGTTTTTTGTATTAAAAATACTTTTCTTTTATTGGTCGGATGAAATATGCTAATTTTGTGAGATAGGAATTTTGGGTTTTCATGAGCTGTATGCCAAAATCATCCGTATTAAGACAATAAAAGACCTGAAATATTTCAGTTAGTGTGCAATGAATCTGAAATATATGAATGTTAAATTTTCATCATGACATTATGGAAAATAATGAACTTTATCACAATATGCTAATTTTTTGAGAAGGACCTGTATGTCTAGGAGAAAGACAGGGTTAAACACTAAAAGACAAGGCCAAGTGTATCATCCATAGAAGGAGAACAATAAGTTGTTGGCAGCAGTAGCCCAGCCAATGCCCTCTTCCAGGAAGGTGTAACAGCTAAAACACAGAGCTAGCCAGGTGTAGTTTCTAGGAACAGAAAAAACAGAGAGATAAAATACAGTTAAAAGCTGAAATAACAGCAAATGATGCAAAATTGGAGAGCAGTAGGAGAATGTAGCAGTGATGGAAAGTGGTCATTATGTCCTCAAGCCGCTTAAACCTATAGCAGCATAACTACAAAGATAGGCCAGGAAAACCTAAGCCACTCTAAATATAAGCTTTATCAAAAAGGAAAGTTCTAAGCCTATCTTAAAAGTTGACAGGGCATCTGCCTCATGGACTAAAACTGGGAGCTGGTTCCACAGGAGAGGAGCCTGAAAACTAAAATATCTGCCTCCCATTCTATTTTTTGAAACTATAGGAACCAGCAGTAAACCTGTAGTCTGAGAATGAAGTGCTCTGTTAGGGACATATGGAACAATTGTATGTCTGATGTATGACGAAGCTTGATTATTAAGGGCTTTATATGTAAGAAGGATAATTTTAAATTATCTTCTGGATTTAACAGAGCTAATAAAGGGAAGCTAAAATAGGAGAAATACAGGGGTTGGACAATGAAACTGAAACACCTGGTTTTAGACCACAATAATTTATTAATATTGTGTAGGGCCTCCTTTTGCGGCCAATACAGCGTCAATTCGTCTTGGGAATGACATATACAAGTTCTGCACAGAGGTCAGAGGGATTTTAAGCTATTCTTCTTGCAGGATAGTGGCCAGGTCACTACGTGATACTGGTGGAGGAAAATGTTTCCTGACTCGCTCTTCCAAAACACCCCAAAGTGGCTCAATAATATTTAGATCTGGTGACTGTGCAGCCCATGGGAGATGTTCAACTTCACTTTCATGTTCATCAAACCAATCTTTCACCAGTCTTGCTGTGTGTATTGGTGCATTGTCATCCTGATACACGGTATTGCCTTCAGGATACAATGTTTGAACCATTGGATGCACATGGTCCTCAAGAATGGTTCGGTAGTCCTTGGCAGTGACACGCCCATCTAGCACAAGTATTGGGCCAAGGGAATGCCATGATATGGCAGCCCAAACCATCACTGATCCACCCCCATGCTTCACTCTGGGCATGCAACAGTCTGGGTGGTACGCTTCTTTGGGGCTTCTCCACACCGTAACTCTCCCGGATGTGGGGAAAACAGTAAAGGTGGACTCATCAGAGAACAATACATGTTTCACATTGTCCACAGCCCAAGATTTGCGCTCCTTGCACCACTGAAACCGACGTTTGGCATTGGCATGAGTGACCAAAGGTTTGGCTATAGCAGCCCGGCCGTGTATATTGACCCTGTGGAGCTCCTGACGGACAGTTCTGGTGGAAACAGGAGAGTTGAGGTGCACATTTAATTCTGCCATGATTTGGGCAGCCGTGGTTTTATGTCTTTTTGGATACAATCCGGGTTAGCACCCGAACATCCCTTTCAGACAGCTTCCTCTTGCGTCCACAGTTAATCCTGTTGGATGTGGTACGTCTTCTTGGTGGTATGCTGACATTACCCTGGATACCGTGGCTCTTGATACATCACAAAGACTTGCTGTCTTGGTCACAGATGCGCCAGCAAGACGTGCACCAACAATTTATCCTCTTTTGAACTCTGGTATGTCACCCATAATGTTGTGTGCATTTCAATATTTTGAGCAAACCTGTGCTCTTACCCTGCTAATTGAACCTTCACACTCTGTTCTTACTGGTGCAATGTGCAATCAATGAAGACTGGCTACCAGGCTGGTCCAGTTTAGCCATGAAACCTCCCACACTAAAGTGACAGGTGTTTCAGTTTCATTGTCCAACCCCTGTATGGTCTCTCTTTTTAATTTTCATCAGAACTCCTGCTGCAGTATTTTGGATAAGATGAAGGCTTTTAACTGCATTTTGTGGACATGCAGATAATAAAGAATTACAATAGTCTAGCCTTTAAGTAACAAATGCATGGAGCAGTTTCTCAGGTTCACCCCTGGACAGGATACTTCTAATTTTTTCCGGCGGTAGAAGAAGGAAATCCTACAAACCTGTTTAACATGGGATTTAAATGACACGTCCTGGTCAAAAATAACACCAAGGTTTTTTACTTTATTACCAGAGGCCAATTTAAAGCCAACCACATGAATTGATTGACTAAGTTTCTTTTTCAAAGACTCGGGTCCAAAGACGACAACTTCTGTCTTCTTTCCTTTTTGATAAAGCTTATAGTTAAAGTGGCTTAGTTTACCAGGGAGGGAGCCTTCCTCCGTCCCTGTTGGTTGGAGTAAGGGGGAGTCAGGTTTAGCCTAAATCCGGCTCAGTTATGGTTGAGGTGCAAACACACCCTCCATTTCTGCTACCTGTGTGACCCCTTCTCTTTTCTGATGGTTGTGATCAGTCTGACAGAGAGAGGTATCCCAATCATTGTGGTTTTTAGTATAACAATGACCATCAGTGGGACACTTTGTGAGGTTCCTTGAGACGACATTGTTGTAAATAAGCGCCGTTTAACTAAATAATCTGAACTGAAACTATCTGTGTAGTTATGCTGCTATAGGTTTAGGCTGCTGGAGGACATAATGACCACTTTCACCCTCTTCGCTACATTCTCACACTACTCTCCAATTTTGCATTATTTACTGTTATTTCAGCTTTTAACCTTGTTCTCTCTTTTCTCTTCCTAGAAGCTACACCTGGCCTGGCTCTGTGTCTACCTGTGACACCTTTCTGGAGAGGGGAATCGTCCGAGCTTCTGCTGACAACAACTTAATGCTCACCCTCTACCAATGATCCACATGGCCCTGTCTTTTAGTGTTTAACCCTTTCTCTCTCCTAGACATGGAAATTGACTGAGCTTTTACTGTAACTAATTATATGTGCTCTCTTTCAGATTCTAACCTTGAAAACTGGCTCAGAGTTTATCTGTTCTTTCTTTCTAGGTGAAACGACTAAAGGAGCTACATCCATTAACATCTACTTTTCCTTCCCATAGAAAGTACTTCTGGATCAGTGCTTCTGTGTTCTTTTTGTGTCTCTGCTCTGTTCTCTCTAACCCCCAGTCGGTCGTGGCAGATGGCCGCTCATACTGAGCCTGGTTCTGCTGGAGGTTTCTTCCTGTTAAAAGGGAGTTTTTCCTCTCCACTGTCGCTACATGCATGCTCAGTATGAGGGATTGCTGCAAAGTCAACGCCAGTGACTGTCCACTGTCTCTACATGCTCATCCAGGAGGAGGGAATGCTGCAAGTCACTGACTGGATGCAATCTGCTGGGTTTCCTTAGATAGAAAAACCTTTTATCCAATTTGAATAAAAATCTAACTCTGACTGCACTGTTCAATTGTTAGGATTAATTGGAATGTATTAACCTGACTGTTGTGAAGTGCCTTGAGACAACATGTGTTGTGAATTGGCGCTATATAAATAAAACTGAATTGAATTGAACTGGAGCATGGGAGGGTCCACCTGGACACCCTTTTCAGAGAACTCAGGGACTAAAGCAGCCTGAGGCCAAAAGCGGGGACTGGTCCTCGGGGGCAGCATGACGCAGGCTCTGGTGCAGGGAGACAGTGAGGAGCAGGCTCTGAGGCCTTGAGGCGCAGTGAAACAGGCTCCGGGACAGCAAACAAAATATCTGGCTCAGCCACTGACTCCACAGCCAAATAAGCTGGATCATCCACCAAAAGCCTACACTAGAGCTGGGGAGCAGGCTGTGGTCGTGCCTGTGTAGGTGTGAAGTGTCGGGCTCCGAGGGAGGCTGTGAGGTGCGGCATGTATTTCGGAGACCCTGGCGTGGAGATGGTGGTCTGCTCTGTGGAAACAGAGAGGAACTGTTGCATCGCAGGCCGCTTCAAGGTGGTGGAATCGTCAGCCTTGAGCACCAGGACCGGTGCACCAGAACTTCTCTGCCTCACGGAAATACTCAAAAAGAGTAATTACCTCTACTCCTGTTGCTTGTTCCTTCTTCTGGCTGGATTTCTATGTCAATATTGAGGTTTGTGGAGGATCAAAGCAGCAACTGGACCATGGCAGACGCATGGTGAGGCAACTGTGGCTCAGTCGGAAGAGTAGTTGTCTTGCAATCAGAAGGTAGTGGGTTTGATTCCAGCTTCCTCCTGCCATATGTCAATGTCGATGCCCCTGAGCAAGGCACTTGACCTCAAGTTGCCTACCGATCTGTGTATCGGTGTATGATTGTGAGAGCGTTAGTGAATGTGATTGGGTGAATGTGGCTCTAGTGTAAAGCGCTTTGAGTGGTCTGTATGACTGGAAATGCACTCTATAAGTTCAGTCCATTTACCATATTCAAATAAGGAGATGATAAACTTACAAATGTACAAACTTAGGGAGCAGGCACCAGAGGAGCAGTACAACAGAAGAATCCAGCAACAAGGAAACAGAAACCCAGAACTTAAATACAGTTGAAACGTGAAGAGAAACAAAAGCAGGTGCAGATCCTGACAGGCTCCTTTAAATCAGGACTGTAAACATTACTGTTTTTGCAGCTTTCTAACAAAGAATCTCAGGTATGAACGGTTTGCCTGATATTAAATAAGTGAGTGATGTGTGAGATTAATAAACAGCCAGTGATGGTCTTGCAGTGTATAACAATCCATGGATAGTGATTTTAAATATTTTTTAGCTATTTATGTGATTTATAATTAAATTTTAACATTTGTTTCGTTTAATGCAGCACTTTTAAGTGTTTGATATTTTCAGCCCTCTATTTAAATTCAAAGTTTTTGATATTTTAATGTCTTTTATTTGATTTTCTGTAAGAATTGTTGATTGTCTTGTGTATGAATGGTGATATACAAATAACCTTGCTTTGCCTTATCCTTTGGCATTTTGAAGTTGGACTTGCAAACCAATTACTTGTCACTGTTTTCCCAGTCAAAAAAGATTTTAATCAGGAATGTGTATGTCCTAGAATTACCTATTTGGCATCCAGACAAAAATCTAATTAAGAATCAGTGGAGAAATTGATGTTCACAGACACTTGTTGTGACCTAGCCATGGGATGAAATAGGGACTGAACTGTACACAAACAAAGAAACCCGGTTAAAAAACACTGAATCCCTAAATCCACTGCATTTACCTAATTTTAATACAGCCTATGAAGGAGTGGTCACAGCTGGAATCCCCATGATCTCATGGAACCACCAACAAAACACCTTTTCTTTTAGCCGCAGCAGCGCAGTTTTCCTCATTGTTTATCTTTTTTTTTTTTTTTGCTTTTTGCTTGGAAGTTTTTAGTTGGATTGTTTTTAGCCTAGTTAAAGATTTTGTTAATTGAACTATTTTAACTTGTAATTAGGGTTATTAACTTGTTATTAGGGTAATTAACTTGTAATCTTCATGAGACTGTCCTCCAACAACAGAGTGTCTTCAGTCAGAGGCTTCTTCAGATGTGCTGCAAGACAGACCACTACAGGAGATCCTTCCTACCCACAACCATCAGCATCTACAACAGCTCTTTGAAGAAACCTTCATAATATGAGCCACAACAACATTTAATTTCACTTTGGGATTAATGAAGTATTTTTCAATTAAATTTGAATTGAATTGTTATATTTTGGAGAGATGTTTGATGTTTTGTTTTGAGAATGACATTGCTCAAATTTGGCAGACTGAATGTTGTTTGGTTAAATATTAAATAACCAAAATGAAATATATTATTGCACAACACACTCTTCATCCCGTCTGACTGAGCTTGAGCTATCTTGTAAAGAAAAATGAACAGAAATTTTAGTCTCTAGATGTGCAACGCTGGTAGATGCAAGTCTTGGTCTTGCAGTAATTGCAGAGAGAGGTGAAAAGCAGCGCAAGGTCAGTATTGACTCGGTAAAACTGAATAATGCACACCATACTTTTCAGATTTTTATTCACTTGAAAACTAGGTATCATTTTCTTTCCACTTAACAATACCTTACTTCGTGTTTCTCTATAACATAGAATCCAAACAAAATACATTGAGGTCTGTGGTTGTAACATGACAAATAGTGAAAAAAGTTACATTTTCCAAGGCAATACAATCTCATGGATTCTCATATTTATGCAGTTCTACTCTAAAACTTAGTTCTGACAAAAATACCTTTCAACATCCATACTCTGGGGAAAATTTTACAAAATGGAATCAAAATACAGCACAGACTTGTTTGCAAAATCTTTTTTTTGTACCTTAAGTATGATTGAGATAAACCAGAAAAGCATGACCTCCAACTTCATAAAAAATTTAAATGTGGTCTGCATGCACACCCCATTTATTTAAGAAATTTCAAAGTGCATTACAAGCCCTGTTTTAAGTGTGCATGGCATGTGCAAAGTGGAAGATGAATTAGAGCATGTCTGAGACTTGACTGACTCAGTGTTTTTAGTTGGATGTCTGTCTGTGTTTGTAGCTCATACTGCTCCACTGCTTTAATAGCTCTGCATAAGGCTTAAGTGTGCAAATACGTCTTAAACATAGATTGAGAGGACACGATTTACTCCCTTAGACAGTGTATATAGAAGCTCATGAACTGAATGCACATGAGAGGCAGTAAATGTTATAAGATTGAGGTATTTTGGAGGGCTGGAGATAAACACAGTGGTTGGGTTTCAGTTTGACTTTGTTGATGACATGAAGTGTGAAACTGAGTTAAGTGTTCAAGAGGTAGAGGTCCTGGGCTGGAATAAAAATACAGCTCTGTGAGTTCCTGTGACTTGAGGACAGATGTTTGATGAGGTTGGAGTTTGGATGAAAGAGGGAGGCTGAAACAGGGTGGAAGTGTGTGTCTGCAGGCAATGAATGGAAGGTGTTGGTGGAAAGTAAAAGTGGAAATTATTTGAAACGCTCAGAGGCATGAAACACTCTCCATCAGAAGATGCATTCACACACTGAAAGACACTAATTAAATAAAACAGGGTAATCTATATCTAGGTTTTCTACTCTTAAAAGAAGATTTCTCAAGGCTTTGTACCATCCTGTCTCTCCGTCTGTCTCTTTGCACATGTAAGCCGATACCCATTTCAAGTGGGTTACTCATGTCCAGGACATCCACACAAAGAGCCCGGATAAAATAAACATACCGCGTCAGATATCTTAGAAAGAATCTGTCATGGGTTTGGGGCTAATCATCTCCAGAAGGGGCTTGAGTCAAGACCTGAAACGTTAGCCCGTCGGGGAGTGCTGGCTGGGCCAGGCTGCGTTGGGCTGCCGAGGCCCCGGGCACTGGGGAAGGATCCGGAGGGGGGGATGAGGGGGGGGGGGGGGGGGGGGGGGGGGTGCCTTCCACAGGTCAGAGCAGAGGAGGGTAAGCACGGCACTACATGGGAGTCACACCCCCACTATCACTGCTGTCGCCATTGGTTCAAGGTCAACATGTAAAAAGGCGGCAGGTGTCATCTCTTTTAAAATCAGGCAGGTTAGAGTTACACTCTTTACTGGAATCCACTCAGTCGGATCAGAATAGTGACTGAAATACAGAGTTTGAATCAGAGCACAGATGACCTCCTGGCCCTGAACCCCTTGTTAAATGACCAGCTGATATAGCTTTTTAAATTCAGGCTTGACAACTCTAGTTCTGTTAAATGGCTTGAGAAAACAAGGGTGGAGAGGAGCGACAACAGCTGGAAATATTGCTGTGAAGTAATAGGTCATTCAGATAGAAACATTGTTTTGCTGCCAGTTGGCTGAGACTTTATCAACAGAGGTGTTGTACTCAGACATGATTCCAGTGTCAGCACTGGAAAGCTGATATAATTCAACAAAAGTTCATACTATTGACATAATGAGGCTAGCAGAGTAGAGCTCAAACCAATGGAACATAAATGAACAGTCCTTTGTAGAACAGTAATCAATAAAATATTTGGACATTTTCTGCAATGGCTGGGGAGTTTACTTCTTTAAATTTTGTATGAAAACAACCCACCATCGAGTTTGGCAGCTTACTAGAAAATAAACTTATGTTGCATCAACTACCAAATTGCAAGCTTAGGATTTCCCAAAGTTGGGATCCCTCTGGAGATCGCAGACCTACAAGTGTTGGGTCAATCAAAGTAAATAACGCAACCAATAATTGTAAAAACATAGAATTGTAAAAACATAGTCTTGCTGTGAAATTACAATTGACAAAAACAGTATATTGGTAATTGATTGATGAATGTTTGTATACTCAACTGATTGTCATGAAAATAGAAAAACATATATTAGGAATGAGTTATCCAGCAATAATAACCATGGACTCTTATTGATAATGGCAACCCCTAAAAACTGACAAATGACTGGTATTCTTACTTTTGCTGCATGAACTTTTTTTCTAATGTTGATCATCAATAAAGAGTGCATTTACATTTTGAAACATGATTCAAAACTATTACTCCTCCTTGAACTGCCACCTTAACGTGGTGTTGGGGTTTGAGTGCTCGAATGAACCTAGAGACTATGTTGTCCGAGGCTGAAATGCCCCTAGTAGGGTCTCCCATGACAAACAGGCTCTGGGTGACAGGTCAGACAAAGAGAGGTTTAGAAGCTTTCATGAGGACTACCACAACGAGGCATGTGATGTTGCCTGGTACGGCGGAGCCGTGGTCCCATCCCGGATCCTGGTTTGTGGTCGGGACTCGTCGGCGAGTGTCTGATGGCCGGTTATTCATTGCAGGACCAGGCCAGGCCAAGTCTCAACGAGAGACGCATGGCCATCCCCCAGTGGGCCCACCATCTGCAAGGGGAGCCATGAGGGACCGGTGCAAAGAGGATTATGCAGCGGAAAAAGGTGGAGACCTTGATGATCCGATCTTCAGATGCTTCAACTGGCTCTAGGGACATGGAATTTCACCTTGCTGGGGGTAAAGAGCCTGAGCTTGTCCTGGAGGTCTCAAGATATTGCCTAGAAATAGTCGAGCTCACCTCCACGCACAGCGTGAGCCCTGGAACCCTGCTCCTCAAGAGATCAAGAGAGGTTGGACTCTCTTCTACTCTGGAGTGGCCCGCAGGGAGTGGTGGCTGGCTTGGGTGGGCATGCTTGTCGCCCCACAGCTCAGCTGTCTCGTGTCAGGGTTTACCCCGGTGGTTGAGAGGGTTATATTCCAGCACCTTTGGATCGAGGACAGATCACTGACTGTTGTTTCAGCCTACGGGCCAAGCATAAATGTTCATTAGTACATTTGGCACCAGGACACCCTAGGCAGAATGTCAATAATCAACTTTGTAGTCGTGTCTTCACAACTTCGGCCACGTGTTTTAGACACTCAGGTGAAGAGAGGGGCTGAGCTATTCACCAATCACCACCTGGTGGTGAGTTGGATCCGCTGGAAGAGGAGGAAGCCCAGGACACGCTGGAGGAACCATGTCTCTTGGCTGGCCTGGGAACACCTTGGGAGCTGGAGGAGGTGTCTGGGGAGAGGGAAGTCTGGGTGTCTCTATTAAGTCTGCTGCCCCTACAACCCGGTCCGACCCGGAAGACGACGAGTATGGGTAAAATCAATTATAGTTTCCTGATTGGAGGAACAGTTGCACAACTGCTGAATTTAACGAATTCTTTTCAACATGGATAAAATTAGTTATAGAGCTTTATTTATTTTTATGAGGCTCTGGTTGTGACGCTATGTAGAGATAAATCTGTCACCAAAATCATTTTAAAACTCTTTTTATCACTTTTATTATCATTGCAGTAAATATTGCAATCCAAGTTCACATCGCCCATTCCTTGTCAGAAGCTGCAAAGTTGAGGAATCACTGTGCTAGATTACCATGCTCAAAAAGCAGGGATGGGTGGGTGAACTGTGGTGTAAACGGAAAGAAAAACAGAGACGACCCCTCATGATAAAGTCAGGCTTTCGCCTATCTTCCCTCCAACTCTCCCTCTATTTTAGGTCTGGTTGTGAATGCCACACAGTTCTAAACCATCTTTGCATGTCAGAGCAGAGTGATCAGTCCATAGTGCAAAAATAAACACGGAGGAAGAATTCGTGTTGTTTATCAGACTACTGTACAAGCAACACAGCCTGTACACTATTGAGACAATAAACAAACAAAAAAGATTATATATGATTAACTGAAATAGTTTAGCTGTAATAGACATTTATTATCAAGGTAGAAGGAACTTTGGTTTCTCGTCCTGCAGGGCATTCCCCACCAGGGATTTGTTATATTCTGCATGTGAGAATCATGATATGTTGCATGCAGTTACATGAACCTGCATCTTGTCATACTCTCGGGTACCCTTGATCTGCAAAGTGCTTATTGTGTGTTTTAGATAAATTAGAAAACACTACAGAGCATAAAAAACCTGGGTTGCTGCATGTCTTAAGTCCTACCTTTTAAACAATGTCTGTTGTGTCGTGCAGGCCTGTTCCTTGCCTCCACAGGGCTTATTTGATAATTGCAGTCTCTGAAGGCTGCGTGGACAGAGGGATCTAAGAGGAACAAAAAGAGAGCATCAAGGAAGGACATAGCAGGCTTAAAACCAGAAGCGAAAACAAGATGTAAAAAAACAAGATGAAACATTTAGAAACTATTAGAACAGAGCTCTGGTTTCACTGAGCGACATGCCATTAGGAGTTACAGCCGACATAGACCTGCATGTTGGTGGCACAAGATGACAAGAGAGTTGCAATTTCAGTCATGCATTTGCAATTATGATCAAAGAGCAGCCTCCCTGTAAATGACCAGCATGCACGATATCTGTGTCAGGACCACTGTGTCTTGGAACAGAACAGAGGAGAGGTGAGGTCAACTTTCACTGCAGCTACGCTGAACCATTATGAAGAGGTGGAATGAAAGTCATCACAAGAAGCTTTTCTGACAATTTTTATTATATTTTGCGGGCTTTTAAAAAACGTCCAAAAAGAGTCGCCAGGCCCTGCTTCTGCTGCCTGTTATGGCTCATTAGTGTACATGGGCTGGAAAGGTTCACAGCTGCTGAGGCATGGTTGTACGAAAAACACGAGAATGAAAGGAAGAGACCAAAAAAGTTATGGAGGAATTTGCTTATCATTTTTTATGGATTTTGTTTTATTTTGATAAAGAAAAATATGTTCAAGAAGCAGGTCTTAATCATAACACAAAGGTACTTTTCTCAAGTGCCAACATCAGTTTCTGCAAAGAGTATACAGAACAGGGAATTATTAGTGTTTTGCACATGTAAACAAAAAGGTCCTGTGTCATAGATTCTCAATTGGATTTAGGTCTGGACACCTAACACTTGAATGTGTTGATTTTAACAATTCCATTGCACCACTTGGAAGTTTATTAATGTTGTTCTGCTGAAAGGTGAACCTCCACCCCCAAGGTTAAATGTGAGCAGTTTCTCAGTCCTTGCTGAAAAAAAAAAAAATCACCACAGCATGATGATGACGCCGCCATGTTTTACTGTGGTGGTGTGTTAAGAGTGATGTGCAGTGTCAGTTTTTCCACACCCATCTAGTCCGACAACTTCAGTTTTCATCTCATCATCCCAGAGCACACTTTGCCACAAACCATGTAGGAAGAGCAAATATGTGGAAAACTGCAAACACATTACTGCTTTCTTTCAACATTGTGCAGTGCACAAATCTTGTTGTCCTGTGGATCTCTGCAGCTCTTCCAGAGTTACCATAGTTGCTTCTCTGATTAAGGATGTTCTTACTTGGTCTGTTTGGTTAGGTGGCAGTGATGTCTTGGTAGATTTGCAGTTGTGCCATACTGTTTCTGTTTTTAGATGACATTACAGTGCTGTGCTATTCTTTGTTGGTGTGTGACAAATTGTCCAGATAAAATAAATTTAGAAAAATTAAAGGGATATAAGTATTTTTTCAAGGCACTGTATACAATCATATATTTTATTTTGGCCTGACCACACTCACTTCCATGTTTTTTCTGCTTTCGTTTGGTCGCCTTCATCTTTTGAGCTCTCTTTAGCATTAGAAGAGCTGTGCGGCTGTCATTAAAGCCCCTGCAAACATCAAGACAAAGACAACTATCTAAAAACTCAGTTGCACAGAATCCAGACATGACATTGATAAGAAAATAAAGCAACAGTTGCATTAGATATGATGGTGAGTTACCATTCTTGGAGAATTTTTTCTGATCTTTCAGACAGACCACTGTGTACCAAGGTTGAAGTGGGAGACTTGCTTCTGAAATCATAAAGAACTCCCAATATTTAAAAGATTTCCAAATTAAAATAAAAAATGTTGTTGTCATCACAATAAACTGCATATTTTATACTATTAATATTTTCTCTGCTTCCTTTAACATATCTGGCAGTCTATAGCTGCATTATGCAATAATGTTGAGATTCCCTTAAGTAATCTGTTTACAATAGTATCCTAATTGAGGTTGGAGGTGTGAGGTAATGTTGTTTTAACTATTCTCAAAATGTAGACAATATCAAAATGTGCTATAACTAGTATAGATGCACATGAAAACTAGTTAGGAACTGGAACCCCCAGATTTTTCATATGAGCAGCCCTAAAGGCCCAGCTGGAAGGTAAAAAAAAAAACACTCATGAATGCTACCAGATCATGCATACAATATTACTCGAAATAAAAATAATTACAGTGGGAAGAAGATTCAGTAGCACCGAGTGTTTAAAAAGGAAGTCAGAGAAAGCACAATAACTGAAAACTGTACTTTTTACAGATGTTTCATGTTCCTTTAACCTGCCACCTAATTTAAACATAATGGCTAATGTCAGATAACAGGAAAGCTGCATATTTTGCAGCAAAGTTGATATTTTTAAAAAGTAAAATTCTGTCTATCGATTTGGAAATGTTCACTTTCTATTGGAAACCTCACACTTAAGGGAGGGGTGTACTTACTTTCACTCTTACATAAAGATTGTAGTTTGCATCTAGTCATGCTAACAATAACTATTCACTGAGATGCTGAAGATAGTTTAAAATAACTCTGAAATCATTTTATTTTTTGTTTTGAAATAACAGTAAAATTCAGTTTAACTGCCGAGCTGTGTGACACAGACTGCATTCTCCTCGATTCCAGTTTAGGTAAGTCAAAGCTGGGATTTATTTTCAATGGATCCTTTAAAAAAATTATATCTTGCAATACAGTGCACCTCTATATTTTATAGTGTACAGAAGAAATTGTCAGTTATATTCTCTCATGTAAAAAAGTAAAGGAGATATCTTTAATCCATCTTATTTGGGTTTTATCTACATAAAGTCCTGGGAGGATTTTACTGTAGTCCCTCTCAGATCATCCTTATAGCCCTGATCTACACTGTGGGTCAAACGTTTTAGATACACTTTCTCACTTAATGGGTATCTTCATTTTCATGACTATTTACTTTGTATATTCTCACCAAAGGCAGCAAAACTGTGAATGAACACAGATTGAATTATTTAGCAAACAAAAAGCATGAAAGAGCTCTAAATATTTTTCTATTTTAGATTCTTCCAAATAGCCACCCTTTGCTTTGATTACTGCTTTGCTCTCTTGGCATTCTCTCCACGAGCTTCATGAGGTGGTCACCTAAAATGGTTCTTTCAAGAGCCTTGAAAGAACTTCCCAGAGGTTCATTGAGAGACGGCCAAAGGTTAATATTTCAGTCATCACAGCAAAGGCCGGCTACTTTAAGAAATCTAAAATATAAAACATAATTAAAGTTCATTTTTCGTGGGCTGCATAATTCCATATGTGTTCATTCACTGTGTTGATGCCTTCAGTGAGAATCTCATACAATGTATATGGTAACTAAACAAAAACGTTAAATGAAAAAGTGGTTCTAAAACTTTTGACCGGTAGTGTATATATATATATATTTATATTTTAAAACAAATAACTTAAATATAACCTAAAATTTAATCTAACTAAATGTTTAGTAAAGTGAAAATATACCACAAAAAATGCAGTTCTTTTACAATTTTTGGTTTGCTACATAATTCCATGTGTGTTCATTCACTCTTTTGCGGCCTTCAGTGAGAATCTACATACAATGTAAATAGTCATGAACATAAAGAAAACCAATAAATGAGAAAGTGGTTCTAAAACGTTTGACTGGCAGTGTATATGCATTTATGTTACCTTGCAATCAACAAATCGGTTTTGAAATGGTATGGGGGATTGAAATTGACCTATCAATGTTACGCACCAATCCATCTAGAGAGGTAGTAGTAAACGCGGAACCACAACAAACTGTAAGTGGTACTACGGGATGGCAAAATAAGGGTGACAAGGTACAAAGCAAATACAACAGATGTTGTAAAGTCCATGCTTGCACACTGAGTATGGACAATGATAATCTGATATGAGAAATATGTTGATCACCAAAGCATTGCCACACAGAGCTCAGCACAGAGGAATTATCCTAGGGGAAAATCCTCGTAGGTGTAGAATAACAGCTGTACGGCATGCCCCTTTGAGTTCCGTAATCCCAGCTCCATGATCTGAATGCTCACATGGTCCATGATCTCAGCGGAACTGTATGGTGCTAAAGGACAATGTGATCCATAGTGGTGTGTTCGTGGTGGTGTGTTTACTGTGGAAAATAGGCTGATGTTAATGATGCAGTTTGGTAGCTCTTTAACCTGGTCCTGTTTTAAACAAAATAATAGTTGTTATTTTTTACAATAAGCATAATGCTAAAATTATCATGTTGTAATCCATGTTGTTAATATTGTTTGTTTAATATTGTTGGTAAGTGTCTGCATTTGTGTGTTTATGATTTCAAGTTACTTTGATGTGAAATTAACTTTGGTTTTGTTTGCTTCTTTTGTGCAGCAGGTTTGGATCTCTGTGCCAAGCTCAGTGATGAAAACCTTGTCTTTACCATGAAATGTAGGCAGTTCAACCTAGATAAACAGTTAGGAATTGAACTTCCTTACCTGCTGCAGACCCCTGCTGAATGTCTTGTTGACACATAGTCTCCTTGCTCCTCAGCCAGCCAGGCCTGCTTTGGTTGAAGTAAAACCTGGGAGTGGTCATGACAGAGCATAAAAGGATGACATCCATAAACTGATTACTGTGAGAATACTTTAGCAAATTAATACATTGTCCCTCCTGGGTGCTTGTTGCCAGTAGCCTATGCGGGTCCCCGGATCGCTGCAGTGACCTGGCTCAAGGCTTTGAAGGGTGGGTTCCTGCAGGGCTGGGTTGGGGGGCTTTGGGCCCTGTGTTTGCACATTTGCCTTGGGGGCTCCTGTTCATTTGCTTTGCCATGGGTTCCCCTCTTTTCCCGATGGCAATTCTGTGGATGTAACTGGGATATCTGCAACCCTCAATGGTCCATGCTGCCCGCCCTGAGTTGCTCTTGGGTCCTGAGAGTTCTGGGGCTTTTACCCATTTTGCCACTTTAACCAGGTGTCAAATTCAGACACGTACTTTTACACACACACACACACACACTTTGCGCAATTAATAGATTCTTTTTTAGCAACGTCTCTGCTATTACTGTTGTTGCACTGCCTGACCCTTAACCCCCCGCCCACCAACCCAAATTGTGTTTGTTCTCAGCAACGTCCTCTTTTTTAGGTGTCTGTCAACTTTTAATGTCTGTCTACTTTGGAAGAAACGATAAAACATAAATATTTTTCATAAAGGACATTTTTAAACCATATAACCATTAAATGAAACCCAAATCTAAGGTCAGTTTTTCCATGTTGATCACTGTGTCATTATACTACACCAAGGAAAGATGGATATACCAAGATGGACCAAGTGTTTTTAGATATTTTAAACAGGGCTCCAAATAACTGTGGTGTGTACTGTAATGTACTGCACTGTTATCTGCACATGCAGAAGAACTATCTAGAGTAACTAGGAATAATAAAATATTACATCCAATAATAGGTAATCACATTTAAATCAAGAGTCTGTTTTCATTTTAAATATTTAATGCATACATTTCACCAATGTAAGTCAGATGAAAAACCTAATTACTCTCCAGATCCCATTTTCTCTCCATCCAAGCCCAGAAATGTTCATCATCATCTTTGATGTACACCTTGCTGTCAACAGATTGGAGCTGACCACACCAGCAGCTGCAGCACATCAGTTGACCCAAGTGGACTACCATGATGTACTGTGCTGAGCATTCTCCAAAGAAAAGATCCAGCGAGAGGTAAAAGTAGGGGGGAAAAAAACAGTATGACATTTCAGCCGGTGTGATAAATGACATCTGTTGGTGTTGAGCAACCTTCAGTCCCTCAGGGAAATATTCCTGTTTTTCAAACGAATAAATTTAAAGATCAATCAGAGAGGGGGCGTCTAAGCTTGGAAGGAGGGGCGGGGGGGTTGTTTGGGCTTAGCAAGATGTGAAAGGAAAAGGTCTAGAAAGTAAATTTTAGAAAATGGCCTGGTAAATCACCACTTTTACTTACCACTCAACCCAAAACACAACACAGCTGGCCACTTTCACTATGGTAATAGATTTAAGAACACTCCGGTACTTTACCTTTGGAGATAAGTGTCGCTCTGTCACAGGATAATGCATGGGAGGGGAATCCTTGAAGAAGGTCATTGTCCAGTGTTCTTCTAGCGCTTGCTTTGAGGATAAAATGAAATAGCTATAAATATAAATAATGTGGAATATAACATTAAAATAATCTATATATCTGTAGTGTCTGTCTTTTTAATTAGGGACATTTAAGGAGACTTTAAACCTTTCTTTTGTCAGAGTGGAATTATGATGATTTAACAGACAAAGGATGTTTTCAGCTCACGAATTGAGAATTTAAGATTAAGTGCTGATTTTCTCTAATCTACACACGTTCTAAATACATTTAGTAGCCATCAACAAGCTTATGGTATGAATCTGGCTGGTGTTTGGACCAGTTGCCTCATTTGAATTGTTAGAGCTAATGGTTGTTTTCCTACCAGGGACTGGATTTTTAAGCATAGTCCATAGTCCACCAATTTTCAAATGGGGTTGAGTCAGAGCTATTCCATAAGCTCAGTGTTAGCCTAATTTAGCCTGGGATCATTATCCTTTTGAAACACCCAAATGTGTCAACGTTTCCCTCATCTGACACAAATTCTCACCTTAGGTTGAACGGCATACATAGTGTACATAGTGAAATTTGTTTAGCTTTAACATGGATTAACAGGATGACAACCAAGAAAGAATCAACACCTTCAAGCTGGACATAAAATTGCAGCTGCCCACAGTACCATTGATAAACTGCCTCCTGGAGAAAGGTTTAATGTTTGAATGAGACAAAGACTGAGCCCGTTAGACCACAAGGACAATAAGCATGTTTGGGGGAGTCAAGGTGAGGCTCTTCAATCTAGGAACCCTATACCATCCATCAGGTACAGTGATGGTTGCATCATGTAGTAAGACTGTTTTGCTGTAAGTAGTAATGATGCTTCACACAAAGTGGACTGAATAAAGAAAGAATACCTCCTATAAATTCCAAACAACAGCTAGACTGTTGGCAATTGGACACAACTGGGTCTCTGAACAGGACAACAATCCCAAGCACACATTAAAACTGATTTTAAAAGAAATAAAGCAGGCTAAGATTAAGTTATTATTTTTGCATTTTTACATTTTGAAAGAATGCGTCGCTTTTGTGAGCTCAGTGAAATCCAGCATGATGCTATGGTAGCGTGGCACCTTTACAATAAGGCCAGTTGTAAAATGTCCTTGCTACTAAATATCCCACAGCCAACTATTAGTGGTATTGTAACAAAGTGAAGCCAGTTGGGAAGGACAGCAACCCAGCGACAAATTGGTAGGCCATGTAAAATCACAGAGTGGGGTCAGTGGATCCTGAGACCCATAGCGGAGACGTCACCAACTATCTGCAGAGTCAATAGCTACAGACCTTCACACGTCATTTTGCCTTCAGATACAGTTCATAGAGAGCTTCATGGAATTGGTTTCCATGGCCTTGCAGCTGCATCCAAGCCTTACATCACCAAGTGCAATGCAAAGCATCAGAGGCAGTAGAGTAAAGCTGTGGAGAGGCGTTCTGTAGAGTGTCAAACCATACCTCTGCATCTGCTAACCCAAACAACAAGTCAGGGTTTGACAGCTGCCAGAAGAACTAAATCTGCCTGACTGCATTGTGTCAAGTTTAGGGTTTAATGCAGAGGAGATTATGATGATAGAAAACTGTCTCCCTGGAGTTGGGCTCAGCTCCTTAGGTTGCATGTAAGGCACTCTTAATGCTTCATCACACCCAGACATTTTTGGGCTATTTCAAGCTCCTAACAGTTTGGAGATAGACTGTTCAGTTCCAACATGGCTGTGCAACACTGCACAAAGAAAGGTCCATAAGAATATGAATGAGCAAATTTGGTGCCAAAGAACTTGACTGGACTTCACAGATGGACCTTTTGTCCAAAATCAGTGCCTTATCTTAGAAATGCTCTTCTGGAAGAATGCCCCTATAGACATACTTACTAAACTAGTTGACAGTTGAAAGGGATGAAACTGTTGTAGCAGCAAAGGGTGGGGAAAAGCCACGTTAAAGCCTTTGTATCAAACATTCCATGTCAGTAAAAGTCATGTGTGGTACAGATACTGTACATTATGTAGTGTAAGCACCAAAATGTTTTAAAAGTGATTTGGATTGAGGAGCAGATTCAAAATGGTTTGCAAATGAGCTCCCATGTTTTGTCTGTGGAAATTTGTCTGTAAATCTTGGCATTTTTGTTATTTAAGATATGAACTTGCATGTTTGCAAAGTTCTGTATGAGGATCATACGTTTATCTCTGTTCCTGGACAAACTCAGCTTATTTTGCGCAGTTTTTTACATTGAGGTTAGACGTGACAAACATTCAAACCATAAGAGTGAAGTAAAGACAAACCTGCATACCTCATCCACGACAAATTCCTCCACATCCACCTCCTCGAAGGTGTCCTCATCTCCAGTGTCAGCGTGTGTAAAAGCAGCGAGAGCAGATGCGAGCCTCCTCCTCAGAGCGCAGCCCCTCCAAAACGCCTAGAGGTACGCGTAGAAGGAAATGTCAGAAGACCATCTATGAATCACAGCCCAAACGTAAATACTGCATGTTATCCCATTAGAGAGATAAAACATGTTAGCCCCTTTTTTAATTGCAGAACGTTCTGCTGTCTGAACTCTGCATGACTCCGGGGTGCTCTGAGACAAATGGAGCTCCAGTGTGCCTCTAAATCCTCCAATTCCCAACGGAGCTGGGCTGGGGGGGGGGGGGGGGGGGGGGTCGCACACTACACTTTAAGCTGAGTTTCACAGGAATTCTGGAGCTACTTACTACTGCACTTTTTTGGAATATGATTAATCACTCCATACCCATCCAACACATACACACACACACACACACACACACACGCACCTACATACTGCTCCTTCACTCTCCTACCCCCACTTTCTTCTCTGGAGAATCCTAAAGGACTCATCAAACACTTCTAGTGTCAGGGTGAATATCAGAGAGGTGGCGAGTAGCATGTTTTTCAGAGCAGCAGCTTACACCTCAGTGAAGAGGATTAGCCAAGTATATGTCCAGAACATGCTGGAGGTCTGTAGATTGATGATCAGGGATGTATACGTACAGTTTCATAAATCCAATGTGTGAAAATCACTTTAGGAAAGATCATTAATTACAAATCCACAGGTCTCTTTATACTCTCTTCAAACATTTCAGAAGCTCAACAGTTTGGTTGAGTTTGATTGAAAATATAATGCTTTGCTAAAGTGTCTATGCCCCTAGGACAGCCATAAACTTATTGAACTTTTATTGGAGTTTTATGTAGTAGGCGAGTGAACATCACCCTAACCACACAATTGCTATGGTGAAAAATGGTGCAGCCAACTTTATTCTTTGGGAAGGTTTTTCTTCATCAGGGACAGGGAAATTGATCAGAGCTGGTGGGAAGATGGATGGGAAAGCATACAAGCCAATTCTAGAGGAGAAATTCTTAGAGGCTCCAAAAGACTTGAGACTGTGGTGGAACCTTATACACCTTATAAGAAAACAAGACCCTAAACCTACAACTATAGCTACAATGGAGCTGCTTAAATCAAACATGATTATGTGTTAGAATGGCCCAGTCAAAGTCTAGAGAACAAACAAAGACTTCTGTCACTCTGTGTGCAAATTTACATCTGTAACTTTAGTGAAAGGTGGTTCTACAAAATATTTTGTTACTAGTGCTGAGTACAAATGCACATCACACTTTTTGGACTTGTATATTAAACATTTTTGAAGTCATGTACCCATTTTCCCTCTACTTCACAATTATGCATAACCTTGTGTTGTTGTAACGTGACAAAATGCTTAAAAGCTGAAAGGGTATGAACATTTATGCATGGTACTGCTAACTATCTCAAACCATGAGGGTGACATGAGGTTTGGCTTTTGATCCTATAGTTTAGAAACTGTTCAATGCAACCGCACTTTGCATCTTGGACAAGCAGCCAAGTAAACCAAATTGAGAGGAAGGTTTTACCTGTATGACAGTTGCTGCATGGTCTTGACTGGCTTTGCTCCAGTTGTTATTGAAAAGCTCAAACAGAGGCTTTCCTGCATGTCCTCTACTTTCTCTCTCAGAATCTGCAATGAAAGAGACCTCAACATGTCCACGTTTCTGCCTGTATGCCCTCCACATCCTCTGAAGCATGGTGGCTGCTGTGCTGCTCACATGACAAACACACAGACAAATACACAAAGTCAGTAACATCACACTGACAATCTATTAAAACTGGACTTTTTTTTTACAGGCACACATATGGAGTGCAGACCTTTTGAGAGATTAGGCTTGTCCAGAGCTAACCTATATATTAAAAATCTATTACCCTCGCAAAGATAGCAGTGTTAATGATGAGGCGGTGTGTTAAAATGAAGGACATCTTCAACGTCTCTCACTGTAAATCAAATAGAGGAGGCTTCCAATGATGACAAATAGTCTGCAGCAGAAACTAATAAATGGCTCAACTGCTATGAACCAAATGCTAGAAAATGTGGAGCGTTTGCTTTGTTCTGGCTGTTCAGTTTTGTACCATAAAGGTTTATCACATGCAGCCACGGGTAAAATCAGAACACCCTACACCAGTGTGGTTGGCTTTGTTAACATGTTTGAACATACGGCTATTTAATATTGAAAAATAAGTTAAAAATCTCAGTGTGCCCAGGCCTGGCTGTGCAAGCAAGTTCCCCCTGAACCCATTAGATACTAAAAGAGGTCTCCAAAAACTCTCTTGCTACTGTTGATGCAAAAGTGCATGCCTCTCAGGAAGAGACTACACAAGTTTAACTATCATGGGTCTGGTGTGCAAGGTGGAAAACCTTTAAATGAAAAACACAAAGGCCAGACTAATGTTTGACATTGATAACAGACAAAGACCAGGACTACTAGAATGATGTTTTTGGACAGAGAAGTCTAAAACTTTCTTAGATACCAGAGAAGAGAGCACTGGGGTTGAAACAATTATTCGGATTAATTGTGATGAATCAATTATTGAAATAATCATCAACTAATGTAGTAATCAAATAATCATTAACTGGAGTGTACAGACTCTAAAACATGCCATTTGCTGAAAGAAGAAGTAAAATGTACAACAAATATATACATTTTGCATTTAAGATGAAAAACCTTCTGTGTCTGTACATATGCTCTATCCAGAACTCCTAAAGTGGCATAGCTTTAGCTTCAGCTGGTTCAAATTCTTTAAAAATTATCCTATTAAGTACCTTTTGCTATCCAATTATTAACTTAATTATTAATCGATTTATTGAAAATATAGTCGACAGATTAATCAATTAGCTAAATAATCGATAGTTGCAGCCCTAGAGGGCACATTTACTGTAAACCAAACACAACATTCCAGGAAAAGAACACAACACTAACTATAAAGCATGGAGCTGGACGTGTCATGGTTTGGGGATGCTTTGCTAAAGCAGGACCTGGCCAGCTCACCATCATAGAATCCACTATGAAATCTATCAGGTTTCAGAGGGTGTTTGAGGAAAATGTGAGACAATCATCACCAAAAAATATTAACTCGAAGCAGAACTGGACCCTGCACAATTCTTAATAAAGAGCTGATAGGATGTCCTAATTCTTTCAAGTTTGTACATTAAATCAGCTGGTCTTTGGTAAAATACTTAGAATTTCCAGAAACGGAAGTATACATTAAGTGAATTACTTTTTTCGGTCCAGGTTGTCCAGTTCCATGTCCAAACTGGTGGAGGTTCTTTCTCCTTTTGAAGGGAGAAAGTGAATAAGACCTCTGGCAACGTTTGACTCTGTTGTCGACCTCTGACCAGTTGTAACACAGCCAAATGTATCTTGTCGGCTCTTTTCATCTGGTGTGTTCTCAAAATGGAAGTAATTATGTCTGTTCTTGTCCCTGCTTGGGTTGTCAAAAGGTCGTCTGATAGTGGACTC
The DNA here is from genome assembly GCF_021462225.1 of Girardinichthys multiradiatus. Classification (NCBI taxonomy): domain Eukaryota; kingdom Metazoa; phylum Chordata; class Actinopteri; order Cyprinodontiformes; family Goodeidae; genus Girardinichthys; species Girardinichthys multiradiatus. The sequence continues at coordinate 2,937,520 of NC_061795.1, read as the reverse complement.
AGTTTTCAGGGAATCTGTGAGCATTCCCAAACTTTTACTATCTATGTCCAGGGTTTTCTCAGGGATTGTTTGGCCAACATCCATGTGTTCCTCAGATACAGCATTGTCACCATATTCATGAGCGAATCTCTGATCCTCAGCTAGTTGCAAAGACATAGTAAACAGATGGCAGCAGCTCTTCATAGCATCCAGAGAAGATGAAGCATTTCTGTAAAAAAAACAACACAACAAAAACAAAAAGACAAACATTTATAATGCAACCTAGGGTATGTTTATTTTGGCATCTCGGAAAAATCATATGAATTTAGTTGAGACCTTTCAGTAAATCCGCCTTGATCTGATTGGGCATATAATTCATTAAAGTGTAAAAAGATGAGCTTATCTGCCATTTATTGCACTCAAAGCACCCAGTCGCTATTTTGATATAGCTCAAGTGTATACCTGAATTAAGTGAAATTAACATTGTTCTCATTAGTATTTCAGCATAACCAATAATCATCTTTATTACTATGATCGCCCACATGTAGGAATCAGTCAGGGCTCACTTTGCTGCCCCCACCTGGTTCAGCTAAACTGGGGCAAGCTTAAACTACCGTTGTCATGCTGTAGCAGTTTCTCTTGTGTTTTTAAGGAGGATGAAGTTAGGAGCTAGCTTTTTATTAACCCAATGCTATTGTGATCCCCAGCTAAGCCGAGATGCAACCAAACATTTGGACAGCCTGTGAAAAAAATTACTGACAGGAGTGTGTCAACTCAGAGACATCACACGTTGCAACAGTGACCTGATAATTACACTCACCGGCCACTTTATTAGGTACACCTGTCCAACGGCTCGTTACAGCAAATTTCTAATCAGCCAATCACATGGCAGCAACTCAATGCATTTAGACATGTAGACATGGTCAAGATGATCTGCTGCAGTTTAAACAGAGCATCAGAATGGGGAAGAATGGTGATTTAAGTGACTTTGAACGTGGCGTGGTTGTTGGTGCCAGACGGGCTGGTCTGAATATTTCAGAAACTGTTGATCTACTGGGATTTTCACGCGCTACCATCTCTAGGGTTTACAGAGAATGGTCCAAAAAAGAGAAAATATCCAGTGAACGGCAGTTCTGTGGACACAAATGCCTTGTTGATGCCAGAGGTCAGAGAAGAATGGCCAGACTTGTTCGAGCTGATAGAAGGGCAACAGTAACTCAAATAACCACTCGTTACAACCAAGGCATGCAGAAGAGCATCTCTGAACGCACAACATGGCGAACCTTCAGGCGGATGGGCTACAGCAGCAGAAGACCACACCGGGTGCCACTCTTGTCAGCTAAGAATAGGAAACCGAGGCTACAATTCACACAGGCTCACCAAAATTGGACAATAGAAGATTGGAAAAAACGTTGCCTGGTCTGATGAGTCTTGATTTCTGGTGCGACATTCAGATGGTAGGGTTAGAATTTGGCGTCAACAACATGAAAGCATGGATCCATCCTGCCTTGTATCAACGGTTCAGGCTGGTGGTGGTGGTGTAATGGTGTGGGAGATATTTTCTTGGCACACTTTGGATCCCTTAATACCAATTGAGCATCGTGTCAACACCACAGCCTACCTGAGTATTGCTGCTGACCATGTCCATCCCTTTATGACCACAGTGTACCCATCTTCTGATGGTTACTCCCAGCAGGATAACGTGCCATGTCATAAAGCACAAATAATCTCAGACTGGTTTCTTGAACATGACAGTGAGTTCACTGTACTCCAATGGCCTCCAGAGTCACCAGATCTCAATCCAATAGACCACCTTTTGGATGTGGTGGAACGGGAGATTTGCATCATGGATGTGCAGCCGACAAATCTGCAGCATCTCTGTGATGCTGTCATATCAATATGGACCAAACTCTCTGAGGAATGTTTCCAGTACCTTGTTGAATCTATGCCATGAAGGATTAAGGCAGTTCTAAAGGCAAAGGAGGATCCAACCCGGTACTAGCAAGGTGTACCCATAAAAGTGTCCGGTGAGTATATGTGCTACATCACTCTTTCTGCGCTAATGAAGATCCATTCATCTCAGCATACTAAATTTATAAAGTGGCTCCACAGGAGGGCAGTCCAACGTATCTTTAGATTTTTTCAGCTAATAATTAAGACTGAAGATAAGATCTCTCTCTTCAAAGACTGCTAGTTAATGACTTGATTTGTAACAATCAGATTGATTTATTTTGCCTCACAGAAACCTGGCTGCAGCAAGAAGATTATGTTACTATAAATGAGTCAACTCCTACTAATTATTTAAATTTTGACATACCTCGAAATACTGGGCGAGGAGGAGTAGCGACCATCTTTCAGTCTGATTTATTGATTAGTCCCAGACCAATCAATAGCTACAAGTCTTTTGAATATTTAATCCTTAGTTTTAAAATCACTTCTGTTTGTTGTTTTGTACCGTCCACCAGGCCCTTACTCTCAATTTTTAGATCAGTTTTCAGACCTTTTATCTGATTTAGTGTTAAATAAGGATAAGGTTATTATAGTGGGGAATTTTAACATTCATGTTGACACTGAAAGTGATAGCCTAAATATTGCCTTTAATGCTATCTTAGACTCAATTGGTTTTGCTAAAACAAACCTACCCACCTTTGTCTTCATTCTCTGGACCTTGTGCTGACATATGACATATGGAGTGTAAAGAAATAATATTTCCTCATAACCCTGTCCTGTCTGACCATTTTTAATAACCTTTGAGTTTCATTTTACCGAGTACTCCACACCTGAAAGAAAATTTAATTATAGTAGATCATTATCACACAATGCTGTAACAACCCTCAAAGAATCGGTTCCACTTTAAATTTCCTCACAGAAAAACACAGTGAAGGGCAATAATTTTGTTTCTTCCCCTTCACAAATTGATTCTCTTGTTCATAGCGTTACTTCATCATTGTGTGGGGCATTAAACAATGCAGCCCCCTTGAAAAAGAAGGTAATTATTCATAGGAGGCAGGCTCCCTGGTTTAATTCAGAGCAGTTTACTTTAAAGCACAATGTTAGAAAATTGAAGAGAAAATGGCGCTCTACACACCTAGAGGATTCCTACTTAAAATGGAAAAATAGCCTAGTGTTGTATAAAAAGACACTTCACCAAGCCAGAACAGCTTATTTATCATCATTAATAGAAGAGAACAAGGATATCCCTAGGTTTCTCTTTAATACAGTTGCTAAACTTACACAGAGTCATAGCTCTAATGAATCATCCATTCCCTTAGCTCTCAGCAGTCACAACTTTATGGGATTCTTTTTCATTTAAATTGATTCTATTAAAAATACAATTTTTGACACTCTCCCGAAGATGATTACTTCATCCTCAGCAAGTGAGACAACATTGGAAGTAACTGTAGAACCTGATCTGTGTTTGGACTGTTTTGATCCGGTGGAGCTTCCTGAGTTATCAAAAATATTAGCTTCATCTAAGCCTTCAACTTGTATTCAACCAAATTATTTAAGGAAGTGTTCCCTCTAATTACCAGCCCCATTTTTGATATGGTTAATCTATCCTTAGTAAATTGATATATACCACAAGCTTTTAAGGTAGCTGTAATTACACCTTTACTTAAGTGTCTGGTCTGGCAGAGAAGCAATTGTTGTCTGAGTTCCAGGAAAAAGCCCAACAGATTTACTTTCACAAGTGGAGCATTACAGCTAACGCTTTACAGCTCTGCTGAAAGTCACTAATGATATTCTCCTAGCCTCAGATAATGGACTTGTGTGTGTACTTGTTCTGTTAGATGTCAGTGCTGCATTTGATACAGTCGATCCCAATACTCTTAAAAAGGCTGGAATATGCTATAGGGATCCAGGGAACAGCACTAGGCTGGTTTAAATCTTATTTGTCTGACAGATTCCAGTTTGTTCATGAAAATGATAAATCATCTTTAAACTCCAGGGTTAATTGTGGAGTACCTGTTTGGCAGAGTGCAGCATAGGACCCCAGAATGCAGACGAGCAGGCAGCATGATGGTAAGTGCAAAAGATTTAATATTTAAAAGAAAACAAAAACTCACTCAAAAGAGGACGCAGGAACAAAACAATAAACAGGCAGGCGAGACAGCATGGCATGATCTGAACACAAGGAGGCATGATCCGAAAAACAAGACATGAACAGAGATGGTGACATGATCTGAAATGTTTCTGCGATGTGTAACTAAACAGGTGTGTGTTTATGGAGCGTGAACAAGGTGGAGCAAGAAGACAGATTAGCTTGGACCAGGTGAACTGAATAAAGTTAATTAACAGACAGGAGAGAAGAAACGTGACGAAACTCTTGAATACAAACTAATAGAAACTAGAAAAACATGAAACTAAAGCATAACCAGATCCAAAAACCAAACTTGACAAAACATGAACTAGAAGACAAAAACTAAAGCATGACCAGGAAAATAACAAACAGAAGCATGATTCAAAAACTGTGAGAAACATATAAGAAAAAAACAGAAACCAAACAACCCCAAATCATAACAGTACCACAGAGTTCAGTGCTTGTGCCAATTCTCTTCTCTCTCTCCACTGATACTCAGCTTTATTTATTTAGATAGACTACAAGCATGTCTTGAAGATATAAAAACTTGGATGACTTTACATTTTCTGCTTCTAAATTCAGACAAGACAGAAGTTGTCGTCTTTGGACAGGAGTCTTTGGAACAGAAACTGCTTAGTCAATCACTTAACCTGGATGGCATTAAATTGGCCTCCGGTAATAAAGTTAAAAGACCTTGGTGTTATTCTTAACCAGGACGTGTTATTTAAATCCCATATTAAACAGGTTTCTAGGATTTTCTTTTTTCACCTCCGGAACATTGCCAAAATTAGAAATGCTAGTCTCTAGAAGTAAAATTGGAGGCAGATCCTTTAGTTATCAGGCTCCTCTCCTGTGGATCCAGCTCCCAGTTTTAGTCCGTGAGGCAGACACCCTGTCTACTTTTAAGGCTAGGCTTAAAACTTTCCTTTTTGATAAAGCTTACAATTAGAGTGGCTTAGGTTATCCTGAGCTATTCTCTGTAGTTATGCTGCTATAGGCTTAGGCTGCTGGAGGACATAATGACCACTTTCACTCTCTCCACTACATTCTCATACTACTCTCCAATTTTGCATTATTTGCTGTTATTTCAGCTTTTAACTTTATGTTCTCTCTCTTTTCTCGTCCTAGAAGCTACACCTGGCCTGACTCTGTGTCTACCTGTGGCACCATCTGGAGAGGGGCATCGTCAAAGCTTCTGCTGGCAACAACTTAATGCTCACCTTCTACCGATGATACCCTTGGCCCTGTCTTTCAGTGTTTAACCCTACTTTTCTCCTAGACATGGCTACTGACTGAGCTTTTACTGTGACTAACTGTATGTGCTCTCTTTCATACTCTAACCTTGAAAACTGGCTAAGAGTTTATCTGTTTTTTCTTCCTAGATGAAATGACTAAAGGAGCTACATCCAATAACAGGTACTTTTTCTTCCCATAGAAAGTACTCCTGGATCAGTGATTCTGTGTTCTTTTTCCTTCTCTGCTCTGTTCTTTCAAACCCCCAGTTGGTCGTGGCAGATGGCCGCGCACACTAAGCCTGGTTCTGCTGGAGGTTTCTTACTGTTAAAAGGACTTTTCCTCTCCACTGTCGCTACATGCATGCTCAGTATGAGGGATTGCTGCAAAGTCAACGCCAGTGACTGTCCACTGTCTCTACATGCTCATCCAGGAGGAGTGACTGCTACAACTCACTGACTCCATGCAATCTCCTGGGGTTCCGTAGATAGAAAAACTTTTTAACCAATTTGAATAAACAACTGAATCGGACTGCATTGTTCAATGGTTAGGATTAACTGGAATGTATGTACCCGACTATATGATTTGATTGAATTAACTTAGCCTATTTTAAAGTTACCCACCTTTCACACAATGCAACAGGAAACAACGCTCTCCAATTACTTCTACTTCTGACTTCCTCCGTCCCTGTTGGATGGAGTAAGGGGCAGTTATGGTTGAGGTGCCAACACACCCTCCATTTCTGCTACCTGTGTGACCCCTTCTCAATGGTTATAATCAGTCTGACAGAGACAGGTACCCCCAACGCTTGTGGTTTTTAGTATAACAATGGCCACCAGTGGGCTCTAGATGGACAAACTTGATCAGTTTATTATTTTACTTAGTATCCCTACACATGGCCCATTCTAAAATGGCCAAACTAACACTCAGTAGTTTATTCTAACCTCCCCAACAACCCTACACCATTCCAAACCATTTGTGAAGTGCCTTGAGACGACATGTGTTGTGAATTGGTGCTATATAAATAAAACTGAATTTAATTTAATTTAATTATTTAATCATGTGGAGCACTCATAGACTGTATGTAGGGAACAGAACTTTCATTCTGACAAGATAAAGTGATTACAAATTCCGTAAAAAAACAAGCAGGTAAAATTACAGCAAAAGTCTCTTAACCTGTCCTTATGCAGTTGCAAAGTATACATTTTACACCCTTTTTTTTTCTACCGCTACACCATGCCCTGCGCCCAAATAAAAGCTTTTTAAAAGGTATTGATATCAGAAATGTTAGGAAAGCATTAACAACTGGCTTATACATTCACTTTGAAATTTAGTCTGCTTGATGAAGTCAGTAGATACCTGCACTTTACAAAGATTAGAATGTCCAAGATGCTAAAGCTCACAAAGACTGTTGGAAACACATATGAGTAAAAGACCGAGGAAAATGTTGATTTAATGTAATAATTACCTATAATATCACATTTGCATGATTTTGTGCAGCCCTAACTCCAACCTACATAACTAGATCAGAAATTCAGCTTTGCAATTCAAGTATCAAACTATATTTACACAAATATCCCAGATTTTCTGATCAATTATATTCTCACAGAATCAGTGATATCTCCTGATATCCAATTGAGTCCTTCCAACTGTCTTCAAAGTATTCTTTGTGTCAAACTTGTCCTAATAAATTTATTACTTTTTTTTTCACTGCAGTCTCGTAAAAATCAATCAAAATCTCTTTTAAAAATGGCTATTAACACTGTTAAGAAAGCTGCGTTCACCAGTAATGTAAGGTTAAGTGTGTGATTATGCATAGGTAAGTGTGGGTGTATATCAGAGAAGACAAAAGACTTGTCTGCCTGCCCAGTTAAAATGTCTCTTTCATTAAGGGGATAAACCCTCTACAAAGCCTCCTCAATGGAATCATAATGAATCTATTAGCAATGCTTTGCTCTGTTGCACTGCTCCCCTACCCTGACTTCAACCCTGAGGGGGCAGACACACACTCAGTCTGTCTGTCTGTCTGCCTGTCTGGAAGGCTGGTAGTTTTAAGGAGAATAGATTCTTCTCAACAAAGGTCCAGCTCTTCATTCTCAGTGGGACAAGCGAGAAAGGAGTAATGGGGTGACAGAAGACTGTGACCCCCATGATCCTTCTTCCTTGTACCTGCTGGTTCACTCCAAGGTCACCATAAAATTGCACAACATTGACATAAGAAAGCAGAAAACTGTTGTAAATTAAAGAATGTGTCCTCTAATTTACCCTGTGGGTATACAGAAATCCTTTCTGGCAACCTGTTATTGCAAATCAATTACAGTGCCTTCCAAAATATTCATACCCCTATTCCACATTTGTGTCACAATACAAAGTAAACTTCCATTACTTTCTAAGGATGTTATGTTTTAGAACAACACAAAGCATGGAATGTAAGAAAAATAATACACGGTTGTGTTTTTTTTTTTAGACTAAAGAAATCTGAAAAAGTAACCTAATTAGTAAACAGAGTCACCTGTGAGTAATTTAATCTCATCATATATTCAGCTGTTCTGTAAGACCTTAGAGGTTAAATTATGAAATAAATGAATGCAGACCAAGGAACACAGCAGACATGTGAGACAGAAGTTTAAGTAGGGTTACATTTGAAAACTAAGTTGAATCTGATGACAGGTCTGTTGTTAAGAAGACCACCATTTATGACAGATGTCACAAATCTAGCAGTTATGGTCAATGTTAGGCCAAAACTAAAGTTGAAAGAAAGCAACACACTTAAATCCCCCTGAACCCACCACTCCCAACTTGAAAAAGAGTGGAGGCAGCATCATGGTCCGTGGTTGTTTTCCTCCAACAGGGACAGAGAACTAAAATAAATACAGGGCTATCCTGGAAAAAACCCAGTATGGTCAAGAAGACATATCTCTCTGATGGGGAAGACCATGCATTCACAGTTTAATTCACTAAATCCTGGAGATGAGGTACTTTTTGTAAGCTTTAGTTGAACCTTGAAAATAATCCTGTCACATTATATCTGCACTATTTTAATTGTGAATTACAGAACGAAATATTGCTCAGCTACATCAGCTATTAGAGACAACACCCAACATTTAACCTGGTGCTGTAATGCAAGCTGTAAACAATACATCTAAGATAAACCACAGTTTCATGCCTTAGAGTCACCAGTGAAATGGCGTGTGGCACCCCTCTCACCTCCCCTAAACTTCAGTTTGACACGAGGTCAGGCCAGGGGTTAAATGGCTTTGTCGGCTCCTGCAAAGCCCCCCAAAATGGCTCATTGTCCAGAGGCCAGAGGGATAGAGGGTACACAGTGAGGGGTGAAACGAGGGGAGCACCACATTACCCCCCAAGCAATAGGAGTCCTCCGTGTGACCCGTTCAAGTGGCCGCCGCCACGTTTCATCTTTTGTGCAGCGTAATTCAGAAAGGTCAGGAAGATAAGCAGAAAGTTGACCACCGCTTTAAGCGCTGGTGGTCCTCCTTGCATAGGAGTATATACGTGTGCAGGGTTCAGTGACACTGAAGGACTTGTGAAAATAGATGGACGTTGTCTTTAGGCTCACTGCGCCTTGTGCATCAGACATAACAAGGGAATAGCAAGCATTCCTCACCGCTTGGTGTCAGGCGGGTTGATCAGCTCAAGATAAAAGAAATGCCTGTCAGCAGACAGGAAAACCTTTATCCTGTTCTGTAATGGCTTTTATTGTTTTCTATTTAGGATATGACAAATCAAACCCACAGTTCTGGTTGATAGACCTTATTTTCTTATCTGAAGCTGAAAGAAATATTAACTATTTGGCATGGAAAATTGAGAGGTCAGATGAAAAATAGGATATGCTGCATTTGGTCCTGGGACTACAAGAGAGCTTAATTTATTTCAAATATAATTAGAAAAAAATAAGAAATTCTTTGTTTGGTCCATTATTTCTTAACTGTATTAATGCCTCTTGGTGATACATTTTATACTATTGGTAAATCTGTTTATTTTCCCTTACATGATGAAACATTTGCAAGAAAAATGCATTTGAAGGTTGAGAAACAGAGTTGCATGTGTAGGCTGAGTATGAAAAACTTGCCAAATCCTCTGCCAATGCTAAAGAGTTTTCAGAATAACTTTTTATAGTAACAACTTTAAGGAGTTTCTACTGTTTTCACTGAAATGTTAAGCTAAAAATTCCCGCATCAAAAAACCAAAATGATAACAGGGAAAAACATGGCTGACATCACATGGTCGGTGTCACATTTGTGTTAAACACTCAGTTCTACTCTTACCGGAGCTTCCTGCTGAGACGCTGTTGTAGATCCTGAGTCTGCTGAATCTGCACCTGACAAAGCATTAGGAAACTGTCTGGGGCCCAGCAGAGCTGCCCAGAAGCCAGAGAAGAGAGAAAGGAGGCTGTCTTCTGGCTGTCAATGGCCTGTAGGCCAGGCACTGCCTTCTGCAATTTGGATCTGAAAGAGAAAAACTAAATCAAATTGTCAGCTATATTCTCGATTCTGTTTGAGCTGCTTTCAACCTCACGTTTATCAGGACATAACATTTTATGTTGGAATGGTCAGACCTCACTGATCAACAAACAATTCAATAAATGTGAAATATATATTGTTGGATTTTGTTCTATTTGCTATTTCAAGCCAATCAATGAAGAACTGCTCAAAGATAGCTTATATTTCAATGCATTTCTCTTGCTGAATTTAGAAAACAATCTAAATGACGTGTTAGGTGGCATAGGCCTTTAACTAGAGGGGGTCTATAAGTAGCTGAGAGTCTTTAGGAGAGCTAACTGTTGCCTGAGGCTGAAGATATGCAGGCAGAAGAAATGTGTAGAATCAACCCCAAAAGCAGACTCAGAGCTCGAAGCAACTGAAAACTGACCAAATGTGGTCAGTGATCAGTGGGAAAATACAGAGCCGGGAACTCTACAGGACACCAGGGAATGCAACAATAAAACCTCCAAAAAATGCATGCTTTGGTGCCACTAAAACAAATGGAGCCTTTGCCAAAATGATTCTCTAAATCACCACAGGGTTTTGAATCTTGCCTGGGTTCTCAACAAAAGGAGGACAGAAAACTTGAGCTACATGTTCAGATGGTTATGTAGATGGTCTACTTTATGATTTCAACTGTCCCAATCCTAAAAACATTGTAACAGTTTCAGGGAGCACTACTTTATTGATTTATTTCACCGCCTTACTTATATTTCACTCTTACTCTGACATACGTAATATGTTTTATTCTCAGTAGGGGTTTCACACAGGATGATTAGTGGTGGCGCATCGCCTACTACCTCTGTTTCCTATTAAAATAATGTCGGGCAGCCATGTAAGTGTTTATAAAATAGCATTGAAATAAAACAATATGACATTTCTGGGACTGGGTCTGTTTAAAAATGGTAGAAATGCGCTTTAGTCATAGTTCCTCTCAGAGTAGTTAGCTTCAGCCTCCAGGATCAACTAATCTGGACACTAATCTGGTTCTACTAAACCAAGATGCCGAAAGAGCTTCTGACTGCAGGTAACATATTAACTACCCCATTGCATTTTCAAAGTGTGTATGAGCATATAGGCTCTATACCATACTCCCTGGTTGATTTAGATTTTAAATTGTTTGTATTTAACCAAGAAGTTTGTTTCTGATAGGAAATGAGACAGTTAAAGCAATGTAAAATAAGTATCTGTAATGGCTTTTTAGTTACATTTTTAAATCAAAAATAGCATGTTGAACATGTTTTATATCCTTATCAACATTTGATAAAAAACAATCTTTATTGGGATTACAGAAATCAAACTTTTCTTGAAACTGCTGACCAGCGTTTCACATGTTTCCACTGGTATTATAACAATTTATCTTTGGTGATGAGCTCCAACCCTTGCCAGGTTTTTGTGTCTTTGAGTCTTTGTCAGGTTCAAGTCAGGACTCTGGCTGGGCCATTCCAGTCAGCAGAAATATGCTGGCAAAAGCAAAAGACTAGTTTAAACCTAAATCTGCCAGGGGTTAAATAAGTTTGGGCCTAACTGTAGTGTACTTCAGAAGATATTCTACGATCTTGACATTTTAAGCTCAACCATAGACAGTTAACATGTAGTGTTTCTGCAACCCTCCCACGGCTCTGACAGATAGGCGCGACCACAGAAGACAAGATCTGTGTACTGTCAGGGAGTTTCAGTATAGATGAGGTCCACTAGGTCTCTCTTGGCAAAAACGGGGATTAGATTTCACCCCTGTGGGCATGTGATCTGGCCCACTGTCGTCACATGAAGCCCCAAACCCAAATAGGACCATTTTAGTTGTTGCATGACCTCACTGAGGGGGGGAGTGTAATTTGATCAGAAATGCACACCTCTGTTTCACACTGGTGAGAAACTTTTGTAAGACAATTGATCTAATAAGTTCTTGATGTGATGAACATCCTGCTTAGAAACTCTTCAGTTAAAAGAAATGTAAACTAGTGATTTGTCAATGCTGTGCCCATATTTCAGAAGCTTCACACCTTTTCCAGTGACTCTATATTTCCCTATATATATATTTCACCATTCACGTTTTACTATATTTAACTCCAGACTTGAAAATCTGTTGCCTTCTGAAAATAAATTAATTCAAGTTTGTGAAAGCAACAACGCAGTTTTTTCTCATTCCTTAATGGTCCTTCCCAAGCCCATATGGGCACAAGGTCGTACTTCATTCAGTAAAGACTTTCTCCACTTTTATTCGCTGTTTTCATCATCTACATCTCCTGCACTCTGAGCTGCCAACAGGGTCTGACATGACATTGTCTCATTTAGTCTGCCAATAACACTGCATTGCTGTAGGCTAGGTGTTTAAACCCTACAGAATACTGTTTGTCTTTAGGCCTAATTTACCACATGAATGTTATATTTTAACATGCAAAAGGTATCATGAGGTGCTTTAAATTATTGATGATGTGTAATATAAATACACATCATCAACCTTGAACCGCCACCTTCACGTGGTGGAGGGGTTTGAGTGCTCGAATTATCCTAGAGGCTATGTTGTCTGGGGCTTAAATGCCCCTGGTAGGGTCTCCCATGGCAAACAGTCTCTAGGTGATGGGTCAGACAAAGAGCCGTTCAAGAACCCCTCATGACGACTACAAAATCGAGGCACGTGACGTTGCCCGGTACGGCGGAGCCGGGGTCCCACCCTGGAGCCAGGCCTGGGGTCGGGACTCTTCGGAGAGCGCCTGGTGGCTGGGTTGCTCCTCGCGGGACCCGGTCGGGCCAAGCCCGAACAAGAGACGCAAGACCATCCCCCAGTGGGCCCACCGCCTGCAGGGGGAACCGCGAGGGACCGGTGCAAAGAGGATTGGGCGGCGGACGAAGGTGGAGACCTCGGCGGCCTGATCCCCGGATGCTTAGGCTGGCTCTATGGAGGTGGACTGTCACCTCGCTGGGGGGGAAGGAGCCTGAGCTTGTGCGGGAGGTTGAGAGATATCAACTAGAAATAGTCGGGCTTGCCTCCACGCACAGCGTGGGCTCTGGAACCCATCTCCTCGAGAGGAGCTGGACTCTCTTCTACTCTGGAGTGGCCCACGGGGAGAGGCACCCCCCAGCTCAGCTCTAGTGTTGGGGTTTACCCCAGTGGATGAGAGGGTCGCATCCCTGCGCCTTCGGGTTGGGGAGAGGTCTCTGACTATCATTTCAGCCTACGGGCCGAGTGATAGTGCGGAGTACCCGGCCTTCTTGGCGTCCCTGTCGGGGGTGCTGGATAGTGCCCCTCCCGGGGACTCCATTATTCTGCTGGGGGACTTCAACGCCCACGTGGGGAACGACAGTGACACCTGGAGAGGCGTGATTGGGAGGAATGGCCTCCCTGATCTGAATCCGAGTGGTGTTTTGTTATTGGACTGTGCTAGTCACGGATTGTCCATAATGAACACCATGTTCAAACATAAGGGTGTCCATCAGTGCACTTGGCACCAGGATACCCTAGGCAGGAAGTCAATGATCGACTTTGTTGTTGTATCATCAGACCTTCGGCCGCATGTTTTGGACACTCGGGTGAAGAGAGGGGCTGAGCTGTCCACTGATCACCACCTGGTGGTGAGTTGGATCCGTTGGGGGAGGAGAAAGCCAGACAGACTTGGCAGGCCCAAGTGCATAGTGAGGGTCTGCTGGGAACGTCTGGCGGACCCCTTGGCCAGGGATGTATTCAACTCTCACCTTCGGGAGAGCTTTGACCAGATTCCGAGGGATGTTGGAGACATAGAGTCCGAGTGGACCATCTTCTCCGCATCTATTGTCGATGCTGCCGCCCCTAGTTGCGGCCGTAAGGTCTACGGTGCCTGTCGCGGCAGCAATCCCCGAACCCGATGGTGGACACCGGCAGTAAGGGACACTGTCAAGCTGAAGAAGGAGTCCTATCGGCTGTGGTTGGCTTGTGGGACTCCTGAGGCGGCTGACAGGTACAGTGGGGCCAAGCGTGCCGCGGCCAGGGCGGTGGCAGAGGCAAAAACTCGGACCTGGGAGGAGTTCGGCGAGGCCATGGAGAAGGACTACCGATTGGCCCCGAAGCGATTCTGGCAAACCGTCCGGCGGCTCAGGAGGGGGAAGCAGTGCTTCGCCAACACTGTTTACAGTGGGGGTGGGGAGCTGCTGACCTCAACTGGCGGTGGAAGGAGTATGTCGAGGATTTCCTCGATCCTGCCATCACGCATTCCCTGGTGGAAACAGAGGCTGGGGACTCGGGGTTGGACTCTTTCATCACCCGGGCTAAAGTCACCGAGGTGGTTAAAAAGCTCCGCGGTGGCAGGGCTTCGGGGTTGGATGAGATCCGCTCTGAGTACCTCGAGTGTTTGGATGTTGTGGGGCTGTCATGGTTGACACGCATCTTCAACATTGCGTGGCGGATGGGGACAGTGCCTTTGGATTGGCCGACTGGGGTGGTGGTCCCCCTACATAAGAAGGGTGACTGGAGGGTGTGTTCCAACTACAGGGGGATCACACTCCTCAGCCGGAGTTTGGTTCGCATTGCCGGCACTAAGTCGGACCTGTTCCTGGTGCATGTTGGACTCCGGCAGGGCTGCCCTTTGTCGCCGGTCCTGTTCATAACTCTTATGGAAAAGATTTCTAGGCGCAGCCAAGGGCCAGAGGGGGTCTGGTTTGAGGACCAGTGGATTTCATCTCTTCTTTTTGCAGATGACGTCATCCTGCTGGCCCCCTATAGCCAAGACCCACAGCATGCACTGGGGCGGTCCGCAGCCGAGTGTGAAGCGGCTGGGATGAAGATCAGCTCCTCCAAGTCCGAGGCCATGGTTCTCGACCGGAAAAGGGTGCCTTGTCCTCTTCAGGTTGGAAGGGAGTTCCTGCCTCAAGTGGAGGAGTTTAGGTATCTCGGGGTCTTGTTCACGAGTGAGGGAAGAATGGAGCGGGAAATCGACAGACGGATCGGTGAGGCTGCCGCAGTAATGGGGTCACTGTGCCGGTCCGTTGTGGGGAAGAGAGAGCTGAGCCGAAAAGCGAAGCTCACGATTTACCGGTCGGTCTACGTTCCTACCCTCACCTATGGCCATGAACTTTGAGTCATGACCGAAAGAACAAGATCCCGGATACAAGCAGCTGAAATGAGCTTCCTCCGTAGGGTGGCCTGGCACTCCCTTAGAGAGGTGAGGAGGGTGAGGAGCTCCGCCATCCGGGAGGGCCTCGGAGTAGAGCCGCTGCTCTTCCATATCGAGAGGAGCCAGTTGAGGTGGCTTAGGCATCTATACCGGATGCCTCCTGGACGCCTTCCTCAGGAGGTGTTCCAGGCATGTCCCACCGGGAGGAGGCTCAGGGGACGACCCAGGACACGCTGGAGGGACTATGTCACTCTGCTGGCCTGGGAACGACCTTGTAATGAAGCAGCTGGCCAAGCAACGAGAAAACAAGATGGAGGTATGTGAAATTTACTTTGTTCTGAAATGATCGGAAGGCATGAAATGCAGCATTTAGATGAGAAGCATCTATCTACTCATTATTATGAAGCTACAGCTAACATGAATAAATTGTCAAAAAGCATTACAAGCCAGCAGTCCGCAAACATCACTGGCTACTAAATCAAGCACACCATGTCACAATAAAACATGCATGCAGCACGCCATCTGCAGCCTGTGGCTTACATATCAATTTATGTTAATCCAGACTACAGTCATATTCAATAAATTAGAATATGTGTTCCGATGACGATTGTTGTCAGATTAAGAGTATTTTTGAAAATAACAACCTTTAGGCACGTATAAAACATAACTTTCAAAAGCCCATATTTCTGTATTTAAAAAGTTGGTTTTTATTGGTCTGATGTAATATTCCAATCTTAAATGCTATGTTTTCATTGGCTGTAAGCAGAAAATCCTTAAAATTAACAGAAATAGAGGCTTGAAAACATCAGTTTATGTGCAGCTAATATATATGTGTTTCACTTAATGAACTAAGTTATGGAAACAAAT
Source organism: Girardinichthys multiradiatus (assembly GCF_021462225.1). NCBI lineage: Eukaryota > Metazoa > Chordata > Actinopteri > Cyprinodontiformes > Goodeidae > Girardinichthys > Girardinichthys multiradiatus. Next base: position 2,921,771 of record NC_061795.1, on the reverse strand, counting down.
GAACTTTTCAACAATATTCTAATTTATTGAATGAGTCTGTACATGAGATAAAGATTGGTTTTAAGACTCGAGTTGCAGCCCACAAATCTGAGGCAAGTCTTGAGTCTCTCTTGAAAAAGTCTAAGTCAATTGTCAAGACTTTGCATTTCACCATACCTGAAAAAGAGTAGTACTTAATAAATGACTACTGCACAGTTATGATTAAGAATGGGCTGGTTGTGGTATCAAGGATTGCCAGAGTTTAAAATGTTGAGGTTTTAAAACGGCACAACTTTCCATCGTACTCTTTCCATAGTTTCGAGCCCTATTTGTTGAAATTCCAAAAAAAGTAAGTGAGAAAGTTTTTTTCTAAAAGCAAGTAGTGCTACCCCTGCCCCATCTGCTCCGGCACACTGCTGGTCAGGTGGCAAAAGTTTCCCCTATTACAAGAAAGAACACTTTGGCCTTTTGAAAAGATAAAATAACACAGAGTCATCAATTAAACAGTAAAGGAGCCCCACTGATCACTCACTTTAAGGTTTTAAACTAGAGTTAGCAGGCTACATGTAGCATGTTTGTTAAACAGCTCACTGCAGGCGCTACCAGAACAAATAAACTAGCTAATTAACCAGTTGAGATGAGCTTGTTATGCTCATATATATCACATTGGGCACTAAACTCCAAATTGTAAATAAAAATTTCATGTGACTTATTTGTCTCAATAAGATCAAAGTTAATCAAATGCTTAATCAATTTAGCTTATTCAGTTATTTTACATTAACATATTTTCTGTTGTTCTTTCGAAATCATATTTAAGGAAATGTAAGCATAGAAAATATATGAAATTATTCAAATATATGATGAAACTTTAACTTAGCTTTAGCCTAGTCATTTTCCAATTACCCTGTATTTTATTGTTATTTCACTTTTTTATAGAATGAATAAAAAAAAAATACAATGGTCAAGATGCACTTGTGTTCATCACTGGAGAGGACAGTGTGTATGAGGGATGTGAAAGTAGGTCAGACGAAGATCCTAGAGTGTGAAGGTTCAATTAGCAGGGTAAGAGCACAGTTTTGCTCAAAATATTGAAATGCACACAACATTATGGGTGACATACCAGAGTTCAAAAGAGGACAAATTGTTGGTGCACGTCTTGCTGGTGCATCTGTGACCAAGACAGCAACTCTTTGTGATGTATCAAGAGCCACGGTATCCAGGGTAATATCAGCATACCACCAAGAAGGACGAACCACATCCAACAGGATTAACTGTGGACGCAAGAGGAAGCTGTCTGAAAGGGATGTTCGGGTGCTAACCCAGATTGTATCCAAAAAACATAAAACCACGGCTGCCCAAATCATGGCAGAATTAAATGTGCACCTCAACTCTCCTGTTTCCACCAGAACTGTCCATCAGGAGCTCCACAGGGTCAATATACACGGCCGGGCTGCTATAGCCAAACCTTTGGTCACTCGTGCCAATGCCAAACGTCGGTTTCAATGGTGCAAGGAGCGCAAATCTTGGGCTGTGGACAATGTGAAACATGTATTGTTCTCTGATGAGTCCACCTTTACTGTTTTCCCCACATCCGGGAGAGTTACGGTGTGGAGAAGCCCCAAAGAAGCGTACCACCCAGACTGTTGCATGCCCAGAGTGAAGCATGGGGGTGGATCAGTGATGGTTTGGGCTGCCATATCATGGCATTCCCTTGGCCCAATACTTGAGCTAGATGGGCGCGTCACTGCCAAGGACTACCGAACCATTCTTGAGGACCAAGTGCATCCAATGGTTCAAACATTGTATCCTGAAGGCGGTGCCGTGTATCAGGATGACAATGCACCAATACACACAGCAAGACTGGTGACAGATTGGTTTGATGAACATGAAAGTGATGTTGAACATCTCCCATGGCCTGCACAGTCACCAGATCTAAATATTATTGAGCCACTTTGGGGTGTTTTGGAGGAGCGAGTCAGGAAACGTTTTCCTCCACCAGTATCACGTAGTGACCTGGCCACTATCCTGCAAGAAGAATAGCTTAAAATCCCTCTGACCACTGTGCAGGACTTGTATATGTCATTCCCAAGATGAATTGACGCTGTATTGGCCGCAAAAGGAGGCCCTACACCATACTGATAAATTATTGTGGTCTAAAACCAGGTGTTTCAGTTTCATTGTCCAACCCCTGTATGTTGTTGCTAATTTTATGACTACAAAATAAGCAGTGAGCTGCTGTTGAATGTCAGCTTAAAAGGAAAACTAATTTTTATTTTGACTTTTTGGGGGGATTAGTATAATTGGTAATATTCTTATCATTTTGCTGTGTCATTGTGAATAACTGTTGACCCGAATAACTCATTAAAACACTCTTCAAGAGGCATGATGAAAGCAAGAGAGATTAAAGTTCTCAAGTAGGCATATTTTTTCAGATCCACTGTCTGCAACTGTCACAGAATCTGTAAAATATTTAGTAGTTTTAATTGAATACACAAATTAACCATCAAAGATAATTGATCTGTCTTTTGTATCAATGTTTTGTGAATTATACACGCTTGGTGTGGGGCTATGTACAATGGAGATCCTCACATTAATCTAATTGGGTAAGCTGGAAGAGTTAATATTGGCAAGTGAACAGGAAGTCCTATGTTCTCTTGCAATGTTTAGACTATTTCAGCCAACAGGTTAATTTTATTAAGACAACTGGCGTTTCAAAGAACAGGAAGCTGAAACATTTTCTTAAAGTATTTGGGATTTGTATTTTTTTTCAGGTGTTTCATCTGAATGTAAAAACAGCTGCTGCAAAGATAAATGTGACACAGCATACCATGTAAACAGCTGTTTAGTCTGCAAAATTAGCAGTAAAGCAGTGCCTGCTGTGTGCTGAATGTTGCCAAGTACACATTATGTGACATATATAGGCATAAAAAAACAATATCTCTCCGTCTCCCTCCATTAAGACTTCAGCTTACCTCCAGTCACGCTCCTGCTGCAGAGGATTCTCAGTCAGATGGACTTCCTGAAGAAACAGACATCCCTCCAGATTCTCACACACATTTTGTAGCTCTGAGAATGAAACAGGCATTTATATTTTGATAAGCTTCTGCTTTACCTTTTATGCTTTTTAATGTTTTTTCATATAATTAAATACACAGTATGGAGATACACGCATCATTGGAATACATATCCTGTTACTGTCTATTTAAACAGTGATCGCATATTTATAGACGAAGCCTAACTCTGGGTCTGTGCCAGGAAACAACCAATGAAGAAGAGGTGTCCATAGTTATGCCAGGACCCTGATGTTTCCATGTGGTTTATCTTCAACTTGCAAATGTACATATTTAAAACTGTAAATACAGTTTTAATATTTACTGTATGACTTTTTCAGTTTCTTTGAAATAAGCCCAAATCGTCACCGCTCTACCTCCATGCTTAACAGTGGGTAGATGTCTGGTTTTCTCCAAACATGGCGCGGTGCATTGGAAATCTGGATATTCTGCAATTTCCACCCCACATACAATTGTGAAGTGGAAAGAAAAGTATACATGATTCCTTTTTTTTATAAATAAAAAACTGCAGTATTAAGCCCCCTTTACTCTCAGTGCAACCAATTGCTTTCAGAAGTTTCCTGATGATTACTAATGACTAAATAGACTCCACCTGTGTGTAATCTAATCTCAGTAGAAATACAGCTGCTCTGTAATGGCCTCAGAGGTTGGGTAAGAGAACATTGGGGAGCAAACAGCATCATAAGGAAAACAAGAGACAGGTCAGGGATAAAGTTGTGGAGAAGTTTAAAGCAGGCTTATAAAAAGACTTCCCAAGCTTTGAACATCTCACGGAGCACTGTTCAATCAGCTGGAAATGGAAAGAGTATGGCACAACTGTAAACCTAGCAAGACAAGGCGGTTCACCTAAACTTACAGGCCGAACAAGGAGACCACTGATCAGAGACGAAGCCAAGAGGCCCATGGTGACTCTGGATGAACTGCGAAGATCCACAGCTCAGGTAGGGGAATCTGTCCACAGGACAACTATTAGTTGTGCACCGCACAAATGTGGTCTTTATGGAAGAGTGGCAAGAAGAAAGCCATTGTTAAAAGAAAGTCATTAGACCTCCTGTTGCAGTTTGCCAGAAGCCATGTTGGGGTCACAGCAAACATGTGGAAGAAGGTGCTTTGGTCAGACTAGACCAAAATTGAACTTTTTGGCCAAAATGCAAAAAGCTATGTGTGGCGGAGAACTAACACTGCACATCACTCTGAACACACCATCGGTCACCACCATATTTGACAGTGGTCAAATATGGTGGTGACAGCATCATGCTCTGGGGGTGCTTCTCTTCAGCAGGGACAGGGAAGGTGGTCAGAGTTGGTGGGAAGATGGATGGAGCCAAATACAGGGCAATCTTGAAGAAAACCTGTTGGAGTCTGCAAAAGACATGAGACTGGGGCGGAGGTTCAGGTTCCAGCAGGACAACGAGCCTAAACATAAAACCAGGGCTACAATGGAATGGTTTAAAATAAAACATATTAATGTGTTAGAATGGCCCAGTCAAAGTCCAGACCTAAACCCAATCAAGAATCTGTGGCAAGATCTGAAAACTGCTGTTCACAAACCCTCTTCATCTAATCTGACTGAGCTTGAGCTTTTTTGCAAAGAAGAATGGGCAAAAATGTCAGTCACTGTATGTGCAAAGCTGGTTGAGACATACTCTAAACGACCTGCAGCTGTAATTGCAGCAAAAGCTGTTTCCACAAAGTAGTGACTCAGGGGACTGAACAGTTTTGCAATAGATGAGGTTAAATACTGAGGCACTAGTGGAGAAATGACAGAATGCAGTTGTGAGGAATCAGGAGGATGTGTGGATCAGCTGGGGCAGAAGGCAAGCAAGGAGAATGGGAAGCGAGACCAATAAACACGAACAGAGCTCATCTGGGACACAAAGGGATAAAAGAAACAGAGATGTAACAGAATAAATACTACAAGTATGAGAATTAACTAAAAATAAAGGAATGACTAATATGTCAAGAATATAAAACATAATGGACAACAGGAAAACAAAAACCTAACACCCTATGGTCATAAAAAGATGGAGTTAAATATGGGGCAATACTGGAAGATAAATGCAAAAGACCTGAGACTCAGGAAGATGGTCACCTTCCAGCAGGACAATAACCTTAAACATACAACCAGAGCCACAATTTGATAGTTTAGATCAGATTCATGCATTAAAATGGTCCAGTCAAAGTCAAGACCCGAGTCTAATTGAGGATCTTGTGGCAAGACTTCATAAATGATGTCCAAAGGTGCTTCCACCCAATGTGAACAAACTTGACCTATTTTGCAAAGAAGAATGGGCAAAAGTGTCTCTCTAGATGTGCAAAGCTGGAAGACCTACACCAGAGGACCACAACACAACCAATACAACGTACTGCTACAGTTGTACTTAAACAGATGATGTAAAAGATGCTAAGACGAGAGGGCTACCAAATTCAATCAATTTGATCAAACACAAGAGAAGTCAACTCAAAAATAAGCAGACATTATGAAAACACCAACGACTGCAATGCTAGCAGATCTGTGCCAAACAGGAGAAACTACCCCAAAGGTCACATGTCAATAGGGTCAAAGGAATGAGAAGGATCCTTCCAAAGCAAGTGGATCTAAGTGTTGGATCTAAGTGTAATGCTTAACTTAAAAAATATATTGAATCAGGACAATAACCAAAATAAAAAATAAGCAACACACTTAATTTTTTTCCCATAAAAACATTTTACCTGACAGGCAGTTGGATCTCAGATGCAAAGTTTTAAGAGATACATAGTCAGTCATGGAGGGCAGCTGGGTTATTCTGACAAACAAAGAGAACAAATGCAATAGTTTTACATTGTTTGCATGAATCTTTGTATCGTTAAACTCTTTACATCCAGGATTGATCTTATATAAAAGGAGTGGCTCATATATATACATATATACATATATATATATATATATATGTATATACGAATATGAGTTAGAAATAGAGAAAATAACTGTAAACCTGTTTTGTGCGACAGAAAGATGTTGCAGCAGAGGAAGCCAGCAGGCAGCGAGGCTTTGGAGGGAAGAGATGCTGTTATCGTCCAGAAGCAGCTCTCTGAGGAGAACTTGGTTCTTTAGACTGGGGGGCTGATAGAGAAACAAGCTGTCAACTCACACCAGCCAAACTGCGAGGTTAGACTAACTTTGCACTGCTGCTGCTGGTCGAGCAGTGGCTAGCTGACCCCATCCATCAATGTCAGTTGCTTTAGTCCTGCTGTGGTTACTGTCATGAGCCTTGGCTGCAAGCGAGGCTCTCAGGGTCTCAGTCTTGCATTATAATAAGCTGAAAAGCAGACTAGATCTTTATTTTCACATTTTCATTTGGATGCATTATTTTTCTTTATTTGCCTTAGATTTAATTTCATTGACAAAGGTTCATGTAAATTCCTATACAGACAGCCGAGAAATGGTCGATTTTGACGAGGAGCAGAGGCAGGTTGCCACTGTCTAGTAGAGAGTAATGACGAGAACAAAAAACTCAACTGTTTCTTGTGTACTGAAAGATTTCCCATGCCTAATTTGCATGTACAGCCAATCGGATACAGTACTATCCCTGAGGTGTGCATACAGTAAAAATCTTAATGTACACCACAGGTGCCTGATGACACTAAAATTGGTGTCTGGTTTTCCGCTTATCATTTAGTGCTTAGTTTAAGGCATATTTCTGAGAAATGACAAAGGCGCCAATTTGGTGTGGAGGAACTTAATTGTTCTGCATAGAATTATGTATGAAATGCATGGCTTTTCATCAGCTTTCGACGCTGTGACCACACCATTCTAACTAACAGACTTCATAGTTTAGTGGCAATCTCTGGTACTGTTCTGGACTGGTTCTTATTTTTCAAATAGGGGCATCAGTGTCTTTACTGATCTAATATGAGGGGTAGCTCAAGGCTCTGTTTTGGGGCTGCTTTTTTCTCAAATATATTTACCCACTTGGCCAGATCATTTATAAATTTCAAAATATCTTGCATCACTTTTATGCAGATGACATTCAGCTGTACTGCTTTATCAAAGATTCTGAGTTTTTTAAACTGTCTCAATGACATCAGTGCCTAAAATAAATAAACTAGCTAAAAAAGAACTCACTTCAACTGAACTCTGAAAAGAGTCTGACCAATCCCCTGAAGAACATGGTTCCTCTGATAAACCAACCGATTGGACTTTTGAACTCCCCTATCAAGCCAAATTTAAGGAATTTTTGTTTTGTTTTTGAACGATCAGTGTCTCTTAAAAGTCACTGAAAACAAATTTTCCAACAGTCTTTATCATTTAAGAAATATTTCCAAATTTGGGGGCTGGTGTCAACAGCAACTTGACATGGTGATTTATGCTTTTATTTCCTATCCTCTATTCTACAGTAATCCCCTTTTACATCTATCAACCCATAATCATAAACAAAAGAGCCAGTCGCTCATGTTTTTATGTATTTGCAATATTTACCTTTTATTTTAGAATGAATTTTAAAATCCTGACTCTAACTTTCCGTTGTCTGCAAGGTCAGCCATATACTCCCACTCAGGTCCTCGGGTCTTCAAACTAAAATGTACTTATAGTCCCAAGGGCCAGGTTTAAACTCCAGGATCCCTCTTTTCAGACTGGTACACCTCGACTGTGTTTTTAAAGATCTTTTTAAATATTGTATTTGTTTCAATAAATGTTTAATACTCTCTTTTTTAAGTGGTTTGTGATTTTTATCTGTGAAGGTTGCAATATAAATAAACCTTACTTACATAAAAGCACTTAATTACAACACTTATTTTCATCAGCAGGCTTTTTTTGTACCTCAGTAAGGCTGTTGGACCTTAGATCCAGAGTGTGGAGAAGAGCACTGTTCTCCAAGCCCTCAACCTTTGCCAGGTGGTTGTGAGAACAGTCCAGGTGGAGGAGAGTATATACATCCATAAGCCCTTTGGTACTAATCAGCTGGTTGTGGTCCACTGAAAGCCTCTGCAGCCTCCTCAGAGACTCCAGGCCAGCTAGAAAGAATGAAGAAAATTAGAAGCTAATTGTTCACACAGAAAAACAGCTCAGGAATTGTACTGTTCACCAAATATACCCGAAGTTCCCTAGTGTAAGGCAGTGCAACCTGCTGGGCCATAATGGGGTCTAAAATTCAGTTCACATTGTAAATGAAAAGGCTGCAGAATGCAGAAAGGAAGGGAGATCCTGCCCTCTTGTGAAAATTTGAGTGCCAACAAGTTTCTAGTTCTTTTGTTCTCACCAATGCGAGTGATTGAGTTATGAGAAAGGTCGAGAACGTCCAAACTATCAGTGCCACGTAAACCGTGGATAGATGTCAGCTTGTTGTGGGCAAGTCGGAGAACTCTCAAACTGCTCATATTTTCACAGTCCAAGAACGAGATGTCATTTTCCTGCAACATCATATTGTCAAACACAATCTGTTACAAAAAAGGCTCACTGATTAAGTGTGAACTGTGATGTCTGGATTCTACATTCACCCCTAAATCCACGTAGCAGAGCTCCTGCAGCTGGCTGATGCCCTCCAAAGACCTGAGGCCACAACGTCTGAGGGTGAGGGACTGCAGTCGATTACACTGGGCAAGAGTAGACAGGCTGCAGGCCGTCGAGTCTTCTAATGTGACTGTGGTGATCTGGCAGGGAGGATGAGAGGTTTCAGGGTTTAAGGATTCAGCTAGCATGAACTAATTTTAGATTTCATTCCGAAATTTTCTTTCAATATCTAATATCAATCTCTTATATAAGATTGGTAAACAGAACAGGTAAATTTGATGATTATGTTTTACAGCTGATGAAAACCAAAAGACAATTGGATGGAGATCATTGTGCAAAGAAGGATTTTTCATGAAATTAAGAACATTATGGGAGAACCCTGAGCATCCTTCTCATGAGACTGTCAACAGTGTCTTCAGTCAGAGGCTTCTTCAGATCTGCTGTAACACAGATGGCTACAGGAGATCCTTCCTGCCCACAGCCATCAGCATCTACAACAACTCTTCGAAGAAACCTTCATAATATGAGCTACAACAACATTTAATTTCCCTTTGGGATAAATGAAATATTTTTTAATTAAATTGAACTGAACCGAATTAAATGACAGCAATAAAAATTATTTTACATTATGACCTACACAATCATCAGGAAGAATGCTGACATGACAGCCGTCAAGCAGACAGTAAGGGTGGGTGTCAGTCTCCCACTTCATTCTCCCCTCACTTGTGAACAAGACCCCAAGATGCTTGAACTCCTCCACTTGAGGCAGGAACTTCCCTCCAACCTGAAGAGGACAAACCACCCTTTTCCAGGCGAGAACCATGGCCTTAGAGGAGCTGATCTTCATCCCAGTCGCTTCACACTGGGCTGCGCACCGCCCCAGTGCATGCTGTAGGTCTTGGCTAGAGGGCTTGGCAGCTCCCCAACCCCACTGTAAACAGAGTTGGCAAAGCACTGTTCCCCCTCCTGAGGCGCCTTTGCCAAAATTGCTTAGAGGCCAACAGGTAGTCCTTCTCCATGACCTCACCGAACTCCTGCTAGGCCTGAGTTTTTGCTCTGGCACAGCCCGGGACGCGGGCAGTATTTAGTGTTACTGGAAAGATGTCATATTCTTTATTGTTAATTGTCTGAGAAAATAAATTTGGGTTTTCATTAGCTATAAGCCATAATCATCAAAACAACTTAAATAAATTTAACTGTGAATTAGGATCTACACTATGTATGAGTTTTTAAAAGGAATTATTGAAATAAATAAACTTTTAATTTATTTTTATTTTTAATTTATTGAGACATAAATTAAATATGCATATGCAAATGGATTCGAATCAGAACCTGTGTACTGGATTCTGTACATTTAGATTGAACTTGATTGCATATATTTGGATGTAAATTGGTCCTGTTGGTCAGGTGAAGTGCTTTCTAATGGCATTTTCAAGATATAAATCAGCTAAAAGGAATTAACGGAATTGTTTGCATCAACATATCAGCATCACTGTTACCTCCTGCAGCGATTTTCTCCCTGTGGACTCAAGCAGAATGCATGGGCAAAGGGGGGCCAGACGGCTAACTCCAGCCGCCCTCCTCGGCCTCCTCTGGCTCTGGAAGGAACCTTTCTGCTTCATCTTGTTCTGGTGGGACAATTCAGACCAGTACATGCAACATCCCATCCAAGACAACCTCTTTTGCTCTGTGTGTTCATGAAGGGAAGCAGGCAGAGAGTAGGAAGAGGTGGAATGCTTTGACTCAGAATCTATTTGGCCAACAGTCTGAAATGCAGAGGTGTCAGAGATGTTTTTGTCTCGAAGGTGTTGTGTAGTTTCACAGATACTGAGGTTTGTTGTGACCTTACTGATTGATGGATCAGACATTAGAGAGGCACAATGTCCAGTTCTGTCATTTTCTCTCTTGTTCTCTTTCAGATCATTACTGTCATTCAGCTCCACCTCCTTTTTTGCGTTGTTCTCCCCCGCTATGCCTTCTCTATCTTCTTCTGCTCCTTTTTCAAACATTTCTATCTGTTCTCCTTTCTCAGCTTTCATCTTGTCCACTGCACCGTTTGTACCATCATCTTTTATCTGGTTGTCTTCTTTCTCTTCAAGATCCTTCCATTCTTTCTGTCTCCTCTTTTCATCCTCTGTTTCTTCCAAATCTTCTATTTCTTTATTCTCTCCTCCAAAAGCTTTGCTGCCTTTCCTTTCTTGCCTAACTTTGGTTTCTTCTGTATTTCTTTGTTCTACTTCTTCTTCTTTCTGTCTAACTTCTATGTTCTGGGTCTCTAACTTCTGTCCTTCCATCTCTTTGCCTCTTCTCTGGACCTCTTGCTTTCGTAAAAGACATTTATTCATATCTGTCTTGCTCTTCTCTTCACATTCTTTGTGTTGCATTTCCATCTCTAATGTCTTTCTCTCTGATTGTACCTCTTCTCTTTCCTCTTCTTTCTCTTCCTTCTTCATCTCTTCGTGGTTCACTCTAACCTTACTAAGGGAACCAATTCTTAAATATTCATTTTCTTCATCATCCCTCTCTTCCATTGTTTTGAGTTGATTCTTAAGCTTTACCTCTTCCTTTTTTTTCTCTTCACTGTCCATCTTCATCATCTTTTCAGTTACCATAAAGCATCTCTTCTTCTTGTTCTCCCTTTTTGTTTTCTCATCTTCTCTTTTCACCTCTTCCTTGTTTTTCCTCTCTTCCTGTTCCTCTACCTGTCTTCTCATTCCTTCCCTCTCCCTCCTTATTTCATCTTCTCTGATGTTTTTTTCCTCTTTGCGTTTTCTCCTTTCATCTTCTTTTTTCCTCATCTCTTCAGCCATTCTACACTCGCTTTCTTTTTTAAGTCTCACTTCTATGGCTTTTTGGTTTTCCTCTTTGTCCTCTTGTCTTTTCCTTTGGTCCTCCTCTTCTTTTTTTTTCTTCTCTTCCTTCTCCTTTATCTTGACTTCCTCCAATTTTCTTCTCCTTTTCTCCTCTTCAATCATCATCCTCTCTTGCTTCACTTGCTTTTTGAAGTTACCAATGAGCTCCTAGCAAAGAAGCAGCGGTTATTTGATATGCAAAGTTAATAGTGCAATTCATTGGTTTATCATGTTACTACTGATCTACAATATGAAGAGACACAATAACTGCTAATAAAAAGAGCGGAAGATTTCAGAAACAACTCATATACAGTCATATTCACTAAATTATAATATTATTGAAAATTTCATTTATTTCAGTAACTCAATTCATGTAAAACAATTTGTATTGACTATTTACACTGATGTTTTAAAGCCTGTATTTCCAGTAATGATGATTTTTAGCTGACAGCTAATGACAACAAGACATTTAAGATTAGAATATTACATAAGACCAATAATTTAAAAAAATGTATGCAGAAATGTGGGTTTCATGAAATGTATGTCTAATACCTGCTAAAGGCTTGTTATTTCAGAAAGGTACTTCGCATATTCTAATTTATTGAATATGACTGTATACCCCTTGTCATGATCAACCTGTGTTTTGAGTTTTGAGTTCTGTTTATTTCTCTTCACTGCCAGGTTCTGCACTTGCTGTATTCTAGTTCATTCAGGTTTGTTAGATTTATTCTGTTGTTTAGGTGTTTGTTAGGTCCCTGGTTAGATGTATTAGTTTATATATTCCGTATAGATCTTGCTCCTTATGTCATATAACACTCAGTTTGGGTTGGACCAATGTGCTGAGAAGAACGCAGATGGGATATAGCAGTTAGAATGTTTGCTTACCGTATTTTCCGCACTATAAGGCGCACTTAAAAACCTTTAATTTTTTCAAAAAATGACAGTGCGCCTTGTAATCCGGAGCGCCTTATATATGGATCAATTGGTTAATTGGTTGATCCATACTGGTTGTACACGGCGCTCTGTCAAAATGTTTCAGTACGACTGGTAAACTACAAAGCCGCACCGCTTGCAGCATTACGGCTACCGTAGTCAGGGGTGTCGCCGAAGTAATAGCGGTAAACACCTGTACTGTGCTTACTCCTAGTCCAACACCATTTGTGTGTGTATAACGTTTGAATGTACTGTTGCAGGAATTGCCTGAACTATATGTGATTAGAAGCTCAGTGTGTGGGGTGTATGTTTCGTGTGTGTATGGAAGATGTTGACATTACTCCTCCGGACAGAGGTGGCGCTGTGTGCTGCCGTAGCTGAGAATCAAGAGTGAAGGAGTGACGTCGGTATTATTGTGTGTGTGGGGTGGGTAGAGACGGCGACCGGAGCAGCGGTGTATGAGTCTGTAAGCCCTGTGTTTTTACGTGCTGCAAAGTCATTAAAAAGAACCCCGAATCCCGTCAACAACTCAGTGTTTTGATGCTGTTTCTTCATGCTCAACTCAGCAACGTATGAGTGAGGGAGTTAACCCCGAGGAAACTAGTAACTTCGGCCCTGGAGAAAGCGTCTCCCCTGTGTCATCAGACTACGGTCAGGGGACAGAAACAGGAAAGGTTAACAGTACTAACGTTTGATTTAGTGCATCAAACTGTTTCTTTTACGTGTTTACTGAATCAGGGAACAGTTCCCTTTCACGTTTTAACTAACGTTTGATTTCAACTTCAACTTCATAGACTCCAATGCATTTTTAACGTGCGGTTGGCTCTATTCAATAGAATTCTATGTAGAGGAGACCTTACCATGAGAGTGAATGGAGTTATCAGAACGCTGGTTTGTAGTGTATTAATAAAGTTTGACTGACTGACTTATCTGACTGTTTTGTTGACATTCTCTTTAGCACAGCTCCATCTAGTGGATGCATAACGCAACCCCAGTCAAATGTTTGACTGCAGTAGCTTCTATTCTATGCGCCTTATAATCCGGTGCGCCCTATATATGAAAACAGTTCTAAAATAGGCCATTCATTGAAGGTGCGCCTTATAATCCGGTGCGCCTTATAGTGCGGAAAATACAGTAATTAAAAAGGCAAACTTACAGCACAACAGGGCATGGGACAGAGGCAATGACATGGAGCGGGTAGAAGCCAGGGTAGTGTACAGGGTTGATATTGAGAAGGAACCAGTCAAGAAATGGACCAAGCAGACAGAGCCTCGAAGATGTGCCACTGGATTCAGCAGCAGGAGGGAGAGATGAGATGCAGAAATGAGGAGGACATTGAGATCTTGCCCTCTCCCCTGTTGCTGGAAGAAACAGAAGAGACTTTTGGAGGTTCCAGGCTGGTGCTGGCGCCACAAGGTTATGGACCAGGCCAGAACAGCTCCTCTCTGCCTCCTCCATCTCCAGACTCAGCACCGCCGTCTGCAGACCCGGCTGATGTTTCCCGCCAGCCTACCACGTACCTTCTGTGAGCCTTCCACCTCCGCGGTAGATCCTTCCAGTCCTCAAGATTAAGTGAACAGTGGATTTAAAAAGGCTCAGGTCATCATGGCACTGTATCTCCACCTCCTGGATTCGCCTAGTTCACCTTGGACCAACCAGCAAACCAACTGAAGGACTGGTTGGAGGAATATGGGAGTTCATTCTCTCAGAGCACCTTGACTCCGGAGATCGTTGAGGCTGAGCATCAGAGAGCTCTGGCGGAAATTTTCTCTCCTGTCTTCAAAGGTCCTGCTGCCGCCTCTGCGTCCTTCTCTGAGGATCTGACCGCTACATCTGCCCCAATCTCCGTGAGTCAGGTTGACATCTCTGTTCCAGCCAAGGTTACGGATGGCACCCCCATTCCACCTGCTACCGCACCTCCTGTTTGCTCCTTTTCCCGTCGAAGGCGACGCCATCGACAAGACGTGCCTGTTTCGGAAACTTCGGCCAGCACCTCCTTTGTTTCTCCGGAGGGTCACACGAAAGCATTCCTTCCTGTTTGGTCAGACAAGCGCGTCCTCACCTCTTCCAGAGAGTCTGATCGGCCCTTCCCTATTTTGCCCAGTCTCCAACCTCACTTCCAGCTTCAGCTTGCGAGGCAAGCTCCGCGTCTCAGCTTCACACTCAGTGTCCCCAAGGCCAGGATTCTCCGCCGTTCTACATCACTCCTTCAGCACCCTCCAGTGGTCCTCAGCAGGAAATTGCTGCGACTGTTCCTCTTGATCAGTCACCTTCAACATCAAAATCATTATCACCCTCACCAGGTGTCCAAAGCACTGTAGCACAGACCGTCTCTGTCTCTTCCCGATGCCACGGGTGCAGTTATAAGAACACTTCAGCTCCTGAGTCCGAGGGTCAGCCTGACGTCCCAGCTCCAGTCGTCCAGCCATCTTCATCTTCAGCACTGCTTCGTGCTCCTGTCCTTCGCGACGAGGGCGTCCAGGTGGCTCTATCTCCAGAGTCCTGTAGAGGGTTCCAGTGGTTTCTGCAACTCTCTCCGGAGCCTTGTCGAGACTTCCAGCAGTTCCTGCACTGTTCTTCAGAGCTCCACTGCAGGTGCAATTGGCTTCCACACCATTCTTCAGAGCTCTACCATGGGGGCAACCAGCTTCCACGCTGTTCTTCCGAGCTCCTACATGGGTTCAAGTCTCCCGAGGTCCTCCGTGGGTGCAAGTGTCCCGAGCAACCATGTGGCCAACCTCCAAAAAGGATTCCCAGACTGTCCTCTACGCTTCGTGGCCAGCTTCCTCGAGGCCGACCTCCAGACAGGGTTCCCCAAGGGTCTTCTACGCGCCGTCAACCTCCAAGGCACCTTCTCAGCAACCGTCAACCTCCAAGACTCCTTCTCAGCTGGCTTCCAGGTCCTCGTCATCACCGCCGTCGCTGGCCGCCAAGGTCTCAACAACTCTTGCCACCTGAAATCTGTGCCTCTTCGGAATTACGTCCCGGTCATCTAACTGAACTCTGCGCCTCTTTGAGACTACCCCCGTCAACCTTAGCTATATTGTTTTATGGTCTTAGGGTTGACATCGAGAAGGAACCAGTCAAGAAAAGGACTAGGCAGACAGAGCCTTGAAGATGTGCCAATAGATCCAGCACCGGCCTCTGCATACCCGGCTGATGTTTTCTGCTGGCCTACCGCTGCTTCTTCCTTGCAAGGTAGATGCCACTGTTGTGAGCCTTCCACGTCCACAGCATATCCTCCCAGTCCTCAGGACCGAGTGGACAGGGGATTTAAGAAGGGTCAGGTCATCATGGCACTTTATCTCCACCTCCTACATTCTCCTAGTTAATCTTGGACCAACCAGCAAACCAGCTGAAGGACTGGCTGGAGGAATGGGGGAGTGTATTCCCTCAGAGCACCTTGACTCTGGAGATCATTGAGGCTGAGCATCTGAGAGCTCTGGCGGAAATCTTCTCTCCTATCTCCAAGGGTCTGGCTGCCGCCTCTGCTTCCTTCTTTGAGGATCTGACCACTACATCCGCCCCAATCTCCGCTAAACAACGCCTCCCTACTTTGCCCGAGTCCCGACCTCACTTCCAGCAGACAAGCGCCATGTCTCAGCTTCACACTCAGTGTCCCCAAGCCCAGTACTCTCCGCCGCTCTACATCATTCCTTCAGCGCCCTCCAGTGGTCCTCAGCTGTAAATGGCTGCATCTGTTCCTCCTGATCAGTAACCTTCAACATCACAATCATCATCATCCTCACCAGGTCTCCAGAGTGATGCAACCCAGCCAGCTCCAGGTCTCCGAAGTGCTACAGCACAACCCATCTCTTTCTGTTATCGACACCACAGATGGCGTCATAAGAACGCTTCAGCTCCTGGGTCTGAGGGTGAGCCAGACGTCCCAGCTCCTGACGTCCAGCCATCATCATCCCCTTCACCACTATCTGCTCCTTCTGAACAGCCATTTACACTCTTGGCTCAGTCTTCATCGCCTGCTTCCTACCCAATGTCAACCCTGTACACTACCCTGGCTTCTTCTATTATGTCATTACTCCTGCTCCATGCCCTGCTGTGCTGTAAGTTTGCCTTTATTTAATTAAACAGAGATTCTACTCACCCATTATGTCCCATCTGCGCTCTTGTTTGCACATTGGTCCGACCTAAACGTGTTATATGACACTCCTGGTATATAATTGTAAAAAATCATCCGGAGATCACCATGGGGGAAGGTTGATTGCGTGTCTGACAAACCATTTCTGCGTTGCTTTGGTTAAAGGTGACCTATTATACTTCCTTTTAAACATTTGGGATAGGTCTATGGGCTATACAAAAACATTCTCAGATAATGAGATTTCACCTCCTCAGTTTCCCCTTTTTCAAACTCCTTTCAGAATGAGCTGTTTTAGGGCTCTGTCACTTTTTGCAAATAAGCTGTATCTGTCTGTGCCCCCAACCAGCACTTCGTACACGTGAAAATAAAACCTAAACTTATAAGACACAACAATAAGTACTTACATTTCTGCCATCTGCAGATTTGCCATGGACAGTAGGGGCTGAGTTTTTCTTCAGTATAAGTCTTTCTGCAAGTCCTGACGTGTATTGATGTGAGTGTTCATAGCAGTGCGTGGTGAAGTGATTCGCGCAAACTACTTCTGTCTTCGGCAATGTGACTGGAACATTGACGCCAAAAATGAAATTAAGCCACAAATCTCTGTCATCCGACAGCGGGAGAATGTGCATGGACAGATGTGGGTCTTTGCAGCTAAACAGAACATCTGGCTTTGAGGGCAGCCACTGTAAAGCGCATGTAAGATAAAACCAGCCAGCGAGACGTGATCGATCCTCTGCTGAGAATCAAGTGGGTGGAGCTCCGCTTCAGTTCCTAGTCAGGGGCGGGACTCAGGTAACGTTGCTAGGTGCCAGTGTAATTATGACATCACAATTACACAGCTTTTGAAACCGTGCGTTTTCTAGAAAAAATAAAACATTCATTTATAGCCAAAAAACGGCTGAATGTTTCTTTTGTGTTTGGACTGTAGAAGCATTAGAGACCCAAATGGAAGTATAAAAAAAATGACCAAAAAGTGAATTTTCCATAATAGGTCCCCTCAAAATGTTTTGAATCATTATCCTGTTCAATGACCCAATGATGACCCATTTTCAGTTTACTAGTAGAGTCCAACTATCTTTACATTCAGTTTCCTGGTATGAACTGGATTTTGATCCCTGACAGTTCAAAAAGTTCCCAAAGCCTTTTTGGCCCACATGATTACAGATTACAGACATTACAGATCCTCCACTCCCATATTATTTTCCAGGATGTTTGTAACTGAAAAGCTCAAGCTCAGCCTCATCTGGGCAATGCACAGTGACATGGAAACCAAGCTCTTTGTCTAAAGTTTCTTTGAGCAAGTTGACAGTCATGATAATTCTATGTTGCTGAAGAGAAAAAATTATAAATTATCACTTATTATTTTATAATCTAGATATTTTTTTAAAAGTGTCCAATAGCAAAGGTTTTCCAGGCTTCCAAAAGTTCCATCAGTGGGAAAATTGAGATTTTTTATTGAGGATATAACTATAAAAAGGGACCTAAAATCAAAGTTTATTGTTGCCATAGCAACGTAGACCATTTACCACATAAAATAATGTTCTACTACAATGGTAGCATCTGCAGCATGTCACTTCTAAGAAAATGAAACCTACCTGCCGAAGCAGCAGCTCCTGTTCAAGTTTTTCCTGAGCGTTTCTCTGTTTGAGCTCAAGTTCCATCTGATGAAGCTTGGATTAGAAGATTTTATATCAAAATATTTAGAACATCCATTTGCTCATAAACCAACACGTCAGGTTACAGATTTTACAATGATACAGTTACTAAAATGGGTTTTTCTCTCTGCTATATCCCCTGCATGATCAGACTGAAACTGAGCAGTTCAGGAACGACTTACTTTTTCTGCCTCCATGATCCTCTTCAGCTCTTCCTGGAAGTCCATCTCTCTCTGTTGCCTTTGCTCTTTTTTCTGCTCCTGCTCACAGTGAGTTTCCCCTCGCTCTGTGTGAGGGTCACTGATGTTCAGCGCAAAATCATTCTCATTCTCTGGATTATCATCTGTGAAAAGTACATTAAATGTTGTAAAAAACAGTTTGCATCCTAACAGATTTTTATCATTCTCATTCTCTGGATTATCATCTGTGAAAAGTACATTAAATGTTGTAAAAAACAGTTTGCATCCTAACAGATTTTTATCATTCTCATTCTCTGGATTATCATCTGTGAAAAGTACATTAAATGTTGTAAAAAACAGTTTGCATCCTAACAGATTTTTATCATTCTCATTCTCTGGATTATCATCTGTGAAAAGTACATTAAATGTTGTAAAAAACAGTTTGCATCCTAACAGATTTTTATCATTCTCATTCTCTGGATTATCATCTGTGAAAAGTACATTAAATGTTGTAAAAAACAGTTTGCATCCTAACAGATTTTTATCATTCTCATTCTCTGGATTATCATCTGTGAAAAGTACATTAAATGTTGTAAAAAACAGTTTGCATCCTAACAGATTTTTATCATTCTCATTCTCTGGATTATCATCTGTGAAAAGTACATTAAATGTTGTAAAAAACAGTTTGCATCCTAACAGATTTTTATCATTCTCATTCTCTGGATTATCATCTGTGAAAAGTACATTAAATGTTGTAAAAAACAGTTTGCATCCTAACAGATTTTTATCATTCTCATTCTCTGGATTATCATCTGTGAAAAGTACATTAAATGTTGTAAAAAACAATTTGCATCCTAACAGATTTTTATCAATTTTTGGGGTTTGTTTTGTTACCTGTACATATTTCAGTTGATAAAACACATTTTTATACCAATAACGTTAACAAGAAAATCCCTGCATAATCTGCAAAATCAAATGGCTGGCCTTGTCTGAAAACATTTATTGCCCTCTAAACTTAATTCCTGGCTTTGCCATCCTTAGCAACAACAACTGACACAATCATTTGCAATAATTAGTCATTTCTACACACTCTTCTTTGCAGAATAGTTTTAAATCAGCACCATTGGAGGGTTTTTGGGTAGACAGACGCAAAACCTTAGAAAAAGCTTGATAATCATTTCATTTTGTCAATGACTTTATTTCTCATCTGTTCTTGAATTTCTACAAATATGTTGCTTTATGAGGTATTTTAGCCTACTTGTTGTCTGAGGCTGTATTTACGTGCTCTCCTGGTTCTACAGGTGTGGCAGCAATCAGAACAGTAGGATCAGTAATCTGGCTGGTAAAACATGTTTCCCGTTTCAATTTATATGAGAATTGATTCATCCAGAGGATCAAATCAATCAGGTAACTTTTCACATAGGACCAAGATGGTTTGTATTGTTTTTTAATTATCTAAAAAGTAGGACAACAACAAAGATAGAAGCACTCTGTACTGGGACAAGCACGTTTTTGCCGCTGTGAGAGACTTTCTACAGAGGAGAAAAGGCACATGTGCATTTACAGTATGTAATCTCCTTTCATTGCAATTTTCCTTTAAATCAACACATAGAGGAATATACGCCTCATCTGCCATGATTTAATCAGGCATTGTTTCCAGTGGTGTCAAACTCCAGCCCTCGAGGGCTGGTGTCCGGCAACATTTAGATGTGTCCCTGGTCCAACACACCTAAATCAAATGGCTAAATTTCCTCCTCAGTATGTAGTCAAATTCTTCCTGATAATTAACTAATTATTTGATTCAGGTGTGTTGAAGCAGAGACGCATCTAAAAGTTGCAGGACGCCCTCAAGGACTGAAGTTAAACACCACCTGTGGTTTAGGCTGATAACCAGCAAGGTATAGCACTGCACTGTATCCAGCTGTGCAAAATGTTGGCTGGCTGCAGATGGTATAGAGCAAAGGTTTTCTCATCAGCTCATATTTCTATAACATTTGGTTTCTCTGGTAAAGATTCAATCTTCTTTTTAGCCCTTCTGATTCTACACATCTTGTCTGCCATCTTAAAGCTACATAAAAATAAGAGATTAGTGACCTCTTGTGGACAATTGTGTTAATTGTTCACAAGACTACCAACTGCAGCAAAGGCTGTACTATATGATGCTTGCCAGCCCCTGAACAATAAAACGGTGAAATGTCTTGCTATGTACAAACTGCATCCAGTTTATATTTTGTGGCAAGGGAAAGGGCCCAGAATTTCACCAGGAATAAGAGCTTTTCAGTATTCTAGCTTGTCCAGACTGTGACGCCTCATCTGAAACATACTGAACTGAAAGAGTGCTTTAAAATACAAAACAAAGCTTAGTTACTTTTGGTTACCTTTCTTGGTTTTAAAGTTGTAATGTTCAGTTCTGTGTCACACATTCCCATTTCATTTTTCCCACCACACACTCTACCTTCAACCTACCATCAATGTCATTCTTGTCCTCTGCTGTCTCACTAGTAATCTGCATCAAAAAACAAGCTTCGTTAAGTCATGTTTTTCAATCCTTTGGATATCATACTCTTCAGCTTAATTATTAAGGTGGCACTTACCCTTTTCTTTGATTTCCCTGTGCCATTATTTAGTTCAGTTTGCAGTTTCATCAAACCAGCATTTGAGTCTTCGGGTTCCTCGAGGATCTGTTTCTCAAAGGCTGCTGCTCGGCTTTTTGAAGTCTCAAAGTAGCTGACTAAAGAAGGAGGAATATCCAAGGTCTGGAAACAAACACTTTATTGGTCTGATGTCTTCTCTTCCCAACCTGCATATCTAATCAGGTTCAAAGTCAACCTGAGAGATATTTTTTTTAAACTGTTTTCAGTTAAAAACTCCTGCACTACTTGTGCACTAATTTTACATCTTCTTTTATCCCAGTTTAAATGTATCTGACACATAATAATGAAGTGAAAGTAACATAATGCAAGGTTTAGTGTTTAGTTTTTTTTTGTTGGGTTTTTTTTTTTACAAATAAAGATCTGAAAAGTGTGGTGTTTAAATTTTCTGCCACTAGGGATTGGCTGTTATCACACCATTAACTGTTATCATTAAATTAGTTTTATCGTAATAAAAATTTGGATTTATCCTGACAATAATAACCTTTACAGTGTGAAGTTTGCTACCCCCGTAAACTAAAAGTATTGTTGGGATTACTACTTTTGATATTTTTTCCACTGTTAGTTCTAAGAGAGCAGCAATAACTACCAATATCTTTAAAAATATGATTCAATGCAATTATTTTATGCTATGTGGTAATAAAACTGTTAGTCATCACTTTAATGTTAACACAATAAATACCACAAAATATTGTGATTAACTTCTAAGTCTATATCGCCTATCCCTATCTGCCACACACAGCATTTTGATTTTAGTCCATTCATATGCCATTCATTCTAACCTGATTCCCTGATCCAGCTGAGGAAGAGCCTCCCCTCATCATGACATTATCACTAACTAGCATGTTTCACAACGGTAATTGTGTTCAATAGAAGGTTTTAGTTTGCTGCATCCCAGAGACCTTTCTTTTCTTCAGTGGCTTTCTTCTTGCTACTCTTCCATAAAGGCCAAATTCGTGGAGTGAACAACCAATAGATGATTCATAAACTGATTCTCCCAGCTGAGCTGTGAATCCCAACAGCTCCTCCAGAGTTACCCCAGGCCTACTACGCAGTTCCCTTAAATTCCTTCCTTGTCCAGCATGTTTAGGAGGACGGTCATGTCTAGGTCGGGTTACTCTTGTGCCATATTCATGTTAACATTTGGGATAATAGCTTATCATCTAAAATTGCTTTACCCAACTCCATCTCTGACCTGTCTGGTCCTCAGACACGTGGACTCTACTTGTTAGGTGAGCTCTGAAGGCAATTAGTTGCATTACATTTTATTTAGGGGTGTGACTGATAAAAAGGGCTTAAGATAAGACTGCATTTCTCACATTTTTATTTGAGAAGTATATTGAAAATGGTGTTACATTTTCACCTCATCTCTTGCACTACTTTGTGTTGGTCTATCACATAAAATCCCAATAAAAGTTGTAATGTAACAAAACGAAAAAGATTTCAATGAGTTTTTTTATTTATTTATTAGGTTTATTTGATAGGGACAGCCACACAGTAACATAGACAAACTAAAACAGCAGTCCCATGACTGTATCATGGTGCTTATACCATAAGCTAGTTTGCGGCTGCAAACTCATGATGGGTGTGAATACTTTTTGCGAGGGTCTGTGCTTTGTTAATATCATGTTGGCGACAACTGGCTTGTATAGGTTTTAATTAGACTTACCATTTCGCTGCTGTCCTGGTTTCTTTTACTTTCCTCCATATCACAGAGTATTGAGCTCCAGTAAGAGAGCTTCACGTCTCCTTCCTCTCCGTCAGAGCAACAAAACGGCAGCCATTAATTAATTAGTTCATTACCACTTGTCGTACGTGAGCTATCTTCAGTGGTAAGTTGTCGATAATTGGTCTTAATTACATTATGAACAGCTTAGCTTAATGAACGCTTAACATAACTGCTGCGTTTGGTGGTGAGGCGGTTTCCATGGAAACGACGCTGCGAGCTACGTCATTTCACGTTACCGTCCAAAACGTAACGTGAAACAGTTTGGGGGGAGATTTACTTGTCCTTTAGCAAATATCCGAGCTGCAAAGATTACTTAAATGTGACAATTAAAATTTAAATTACACACAAAATATTTAAAGGTATATATTTTGATAGAGAGAGAGAGAGAGATAGATAGATAGATAGATAGATAGATAGATAGATAGATAGATAGATAGATAGATAGATAGATAGATAGATAGATAGATAGATAGATAGATAGATAGATAGATAGATAGATAGATAGATAGATAGATAGATAGATAGATAGATAGATAGATAGATAGATAGATAGATAGATAGATAGATAGATTGAGTGAAAAAATTAGACAGTATTTTCACTCAATTATACATATACATGCCTTTGGACCATGGGAACTGGAGTACATGAATATGTTACCATTTACTTTATTTTTATTTTTTCACTTAATTACTAATCTCCAGAAGGAGATGATAATAACCCCAGAAGCCACAGGCGAAGTTATGCTGTAGCTGAATTTCTCTTTATTTGTTTTCCAGGTGAAGGTGTGAGACGTCAGAGGGTGGACAAGGCAGGCGAACTTGATGTAGGTGATTGAGAGAAGATGCTCCCACTTCCGTGATGGAGGTAGGTTCCAGGAACGGGAAGGAGACTCACAGCTGGGTCAGCACAGCAAAGTGTTTCCAACCAACCACAGAGAAAGGATCGGAGCGTCAAGAAAGAAACCCAGGCTTGGATCTCCTGTAGATTTTCACGCTGGGCGAGTTCACAATCTGGCGTCTCCTTCAAGGTCCCTGCAGCTTTTGAACTCTTCACTGATTAGCCTTGAGGTACTCCAGCTGCGGAGCTGCACCTCCCTGTCACAACCATGCAGAGGAGAGGTGAGAGAGAAAGTACAGCACAACACAACACCTGCCTGCACTCTCTTTGGCATGACACATGGGTTATTAGATTACTACTTGGTCACAAGAATTACTGTTTTACAAAAGTCTTCATTTGCTTTGAGCTGTTATATTTTTGGGTATTAAACTGCCAAGGCTTGACAATTTTATTATTTAATGTTGGTTTTTGAATTTCATGTGTGGACCTATCTTCATTGAGGGCCCTGAAAGTCTCACTTAGTTTATCACCACTAGAGGGCTGTATATACAGCCACAAACCTCGCATTAACTTTAATTTGTTTTCATTGCCATTTTTAATCAAATCAGCAAGTGATAACTCTTGACAATTTGATAGTGTTTTCCTGTAATCCGTGAAAACAAAATGTCTTTAGCTTGTGAAGAACTTCAGTGTTTCACTGTCACTTTAGTGAGAAAACGCTCTGATAAAATTACATGTTCCAGAGCTACACACAAGAGAGAACGCGGTTAGTGGGAACTGGACTAAAGCCATTGATTACACACTGATTATATTTATTATATCTAGATCAGGTTCTCACAACAGTACTTCAGCTTGGTTTGTCTTTATTTTATGTATGTTGATCATTTAAGACATGAGGCATATTAAGATTCAAGTCTTTTAAACAAGAAGCTCATTGTCAGAAGCGTCCTGGAATTATTGCTCAGTTTTCACCCTCCATCCGTGATAAAGATGTTTAGAAACCCCTAAAATAACCTTTCACTGTAGTAGAATTATCTCATAGCGAACATTTAAAAAAAAAACTTTTACTTGGATTTTTTTACCAGATGGTTAAAAATCTCAGGTTAGTACCCAGTTGACTCTGTTAAAATCACTGATGTCACACTTTGTGTCACTCCAGCTATACTTTGAGCGTACAACGTCCTTTTGCCAGTAGAACAGCTGCTTTCTATGAAGTTTGAGCACACAGAGAGAGGGATCTTTGTCCGTTCCTTGTCTCACAATCTCTCTGGATCATTCAGTCCGCCAGGTTCTCTCTAATGTTCTCTTCTCTGCAGCTCACCCCACAGATTTAGGTCTGAAGCTAATAGCCATGGCAGAAAGTTGACAGTGTGTGTGCTCATGTGTTCATTTGGTCATGTTTTGGATCAGTATCCAGATAAAAATCCCAATGTTGACCCTTTCTTATTAAATAAACAGAGGTCATGCAAGTTTTGTTTAGTTCATGATGCCATGTAACACAATTCCCTGCATCACAGATCCTCTCTCAATACTTAACAGTGCACATGAGGTGTTTTTCCACATATTCGTTCACTATTATGTAGTGTTATTCAGTAAACTTCACATGATTATATTTGTGATGGTAGGACAAAAGTGCTTTTTTTCTGGCATGCTTCCCACACAATATCTTGGTATGTAGATAGTGTCTATTGGTTGTTATGGGGACTCTGTGACCCCAAGATGGTATTCTTTGCTGTAGTTCAGTAAGCATATATATTTTTCCATCTCTTACCATCGTGTTTCTCACAGTTCCAATTGTTTTATACTTCATTGTTATGACTCTTAATATTGACAGGTTAGGTCTTGCAGTCATCTCCTGTCATATAAACTAAAGGTTGGATTTTTCTCGATATTACTACATGACAATATGCAATTGCAATAAAAGAGGAATACATTTGTTTTTGGGCGAGGGCTTTATTTTAGAAAAACAAGAAATGTGAAATGACAGAGTTAATTAATGAAGATAGAATGCAGTGTCCGTGAGTTATGTGGGCATTTTTGTGAGATTAAAGCAGGGTCAGAGAGGCTGAGTCTTTGTGGGAGAATTGCAGGAATAGAAGAACAAAAATCCACTATAGTGGGAACAATGCACATTTTTTCCACGGTGTTTGTGATCACAAAGACCTGTTGCTCTCCTGTGGTGAGAGCTCTGCACTGGTACTCTACTCCTTCACTTTGAGGAGATTCCAGTGGCCCACACAGGTTATACAGTTGTTGGGGCTCTCCAAAAGAGGCTCAGTCTCCTTCCTCAGAGTTTCGAAAAAGAACAGCTTGTTCTATACAAAGTGTTTGGTCCAGAAACACACAAAGCCTGTTCCTTAGGCTCATGACATTTGTGGACAAAAACAACACAACAGAAGAGAGCCAGCTAAAACTCGGTTTTGCTTTCAGTTTCTGACTTAAATTTCTCTATGACAACAAGAGGAACATTTACAGTCTGTATGTGCCCCAATGTCAACACCTTCAGAGTCTTCAAAGGTTCAGCGAAGGCATATTTTTCTTAAAGGGCAGTACGGGTCAAAGCACAACTTCTGTCCTGCAGTTGATGGGCAGATACAGGACAGTTCAGTGCTGCTGCTGTTGTTGGAGTCCAACTGTGTGTCTCTTATGTTTCATTAGATCCTCTAAGAATTATTGAACAAGTTCAATTGCCTAAAAAGCCTCCATCAGCAAGCCTTGTCTACTCCAATTAGAGCCAGGCCCTTTGTCGGTGGGCAAGGTGTTGCTCGCTTTTGTCCAAGTGCACAGAACCCAGACAGCAGCCAGACAGGGCCAAACTGCAGATTTACACAGCAGATTACACCAGTCAATGGCTCCTTGAGCCAAAACACAGCAGCAGCTTGGACAGCAGCCGTGTGTTGACTCTACCAAGGATTTTCTGTTACTCATCTGTAGCCACTATCATAGGGCATATTAAGCCCATCATTTCCATCTGGAGGGTTTGACGAAAGAGGAGATTAGGGGTTAAATTTTACCAGAATGAACCTCAAGCATTAAGATTCTGCTTAATGTGGAGTACTTTGAATAGTAATTGCAAAGTGTGCAAATTTCAATGACCCATAAAAGTAATTAGCAAAAATTTAATGCCTTAACATCTACAGTGCCTTGAATGCTTTCAAAGTTTTGTCACACTACAACTGCAAACTTCAATGTATTTCACTGGAATTTTATGTGATAACTAACACAAACTAGTGCCTAATTTTTAAGTAAAAAAATGATTCATGGTTTTTTTTAAAACTAAAGCTGAAAAGTGTGGTATGCTTGTGTATGCATCCACTTTTAATCTGATCCCTCTAAATAATGTCCAGTACAACCAACTCCTTTTAGAAGTCACATAATTAGTAAACATGGTCTACATGTGTGAAATTCAATCTCAGTACAATTCTAGGTGGTGTGTAAAGACCTCAGCAGAAACGTCACTCAAAGCATGGTTTAATCCATTTTTTCAAGAATGGAAGCAACATGTCCTCTACCTGGCCAACAATACAGATGAGCTGCTCCTTCTTAGCACAAGATCTGCTATCCTCTGCTTCACCGAAAGCTGGCTTGGTGAACACCTCTTCGGAGGCCATGCATCTGATGCCAGGCTTCCAGATGTCTCGAGCGTACCAAAGTGCTGAGCTCTTGGGGGGGAAAAAGTGGAGGTGGAATCTGCTTTTATGTAAACAAAGGTTGGTGTACCAACGTCATAGTATTATAGAGGACAAATATCCCTCACCTGGAGTAATTTTGAAAACTGTAAACCCTTTTATCCACCGAAAAGGTTCTACTTTGTTTGCCCATTGGTGTTTACATCCCACCACAAGCCTGCACATCAGACACTGAAACTATTAGCCGTGGAGAAAAATCATTTTAACTCTCTGCTTGTTCTTGAGGATTTTAACAGTGCAAACCTCTCAAATGAACTACCAAAATACAAACAGCATGAAAAATGTCCCACCAGAGAAACAAATGCATTGGACTTCTGTTACTCAAAAGAAGCATAACGTTCAGGTCCCCATGCAGCTTTAGGACTCTCTGAACACTGTCTGCTTCATCTGTTTCCAATTTACAAGTAAAAACTGAAAACCTCTAAACCTGTGGTTTGAACTGTTAGGAAATGGACTGATAAGTCAAAAAGATGTTACAGGGCTGCTTTGACTGTACAGATTGCAGTGTTTTCGAAGCCTCAGACCCTGACCTAAATGAGCTTGCCGAAATGAGCTTGCTGAAACTGTGACATCATAGATCAGTTTTTGTGAGGACATGTGTGTGAAAACCAAGACCTTTCGCACATACAACAACAATTAACCAGGGTTCACTTCACATCTGATGAGGCTGCACGGAACCAGAGAGGAGGCTTACAGCTGTGGGTACCGGGCCCTGTATAAGCAGTCTTTTCCTGCTCTCGGTGGAGGTGGACGATTTTTCTCTGTCTCCCGCACCCCTCCCATATCTGCCCTGCTTCAGCTCTATGTCTTGTCTTTTTTTGGAGCCTCTTTTTGCACATCTTCCAAATTCTTCCAAAATATGGATTTGTTCAGCTGGTCTCTCAATGCAATTGATCAAATTTTCTCGAGGAGAAGACAGGGGTCGGGAGAGCCCACTTGCCCGGACGGGACATTTTTCTCCGGATACACGATGGACTCCTGGCAGAAGTGGAGGATTGTGTGTCTGTCGATAATGTCAGTCGAGGATGTGGAAGATGTGTATATAATTGGATGTTTGATATCAGGATTTCTGCTTTTTGGAGTCAGCGGTTACCTGGCATATCAAGAAATTTGGAGAATGTCAGCAGCTGTTCTGGTCACTGTAAGGCTGCCTGGCATGTATGATGGGATCTTCAGAGCGATCAACACTCAGACTGAGATGTTACGTGAGCTGAATCACAGACTGGATGTGATCCTTACACAGGATCGCAGGCAGGTTGCGGTTCCTGGACTCAGGGGTGAAATGGGATAAATCTTGGAGAAAGTTGTTCACTCAGATCTGGCAGAAAGACCAGGAATTTGACTGTTTGGATTCGCCTTTGAGAAGCACCAGCGAGACTCTCAAGGCTGACGGAAAATTAAGAGTCAGCCTAACCCAAATAATTATTGTTTTTCTGAATCTGGCTCCCCTGCACGGCCTTGATGGCTGGCTATCTTCAACTTCTCCTGGAAGTTATGTAACCATGACGCTCTGCTCCCTCTGCCCCGTCCCTTCCCTGAGGACATCTGTGGACCTGCTCAGAACTTTGTGGCCGGTTGATGAACCTTCCAACGAACCATCAAGGACAATGGCCTCTGTGACAGTGCTTCGTGGACTTACTTACACACACTCACTTGCTCAAGATAAACATATGCACCCCTCACACCACCTTCACCGTTCCCAGCATGATGTTGTTTTGTCAACTTGTTGCTTCTTTGTTCTGAGGTTTTTTACAATCTCAAACTGTATCCTGCTAAGGATAAAGTGTGAAATATGATTTTTTTCCCTCTACTTACCTAATGTGGCCTTTTTTCTCATCTAGCAAGGGCAGCGCTTGTGAGTGGGGAGCAAAGTCTCGGTGACCCGTCCCCCCCTTGTCTTGTGTCATGATGTATGTTTGGATGGGTTGTACTGGAATTATAATTTCCCCTCGGGGATCAATAAAGTATCTTTGAATCTTTGAATCTTTAAAACTGACCAAGGAGATCGGGGCAGCTAAAGGAAGCTAGAGGAAGAAGGTAAAAAGCAGCTTCTCAGCTAATTACCTAGCAGCAGTTTGGAGGAGCCTAAACAACATCATTAACTACAGGAGCCCATCCCCCCACCTTGTGATGACCCCCTCGATGGGCTGACGACCTCAACAGCTTCTTATGCAGGTGGGACCACACTTCATCCTGTACCACCTCAACCACCCAGAGATGTACGCCAGGATCCTGTTTGTGGACTCCAGTTCACCACCAAAGAACTGAAGTCCACCATTTCTTTGGTAGTGGTGAACCAAAGATAAAGACCACCCGAGCAGGTAGGGGCCGGCACTGGAAGCTGGGTGAGTTTTTGGTGGATGATGCCTAGTGGTTGAGCTTCTGGTGGTGGAAGACATTCTCCACCAGAAGCTCACCCAGCTCCCAGTGCCAGCCCCCACCTGTCAGTGGATCACCAGCTACCCCACTGACCAGCAGCAGCAGGTGTGGCTGGGGAGCATTTTATCCTGCACAAGACCCATCAGGACTACTTAAACTAACAGGGCAGGCAATGAGAGCAACATTCGGAGAATCAACCAGTAGGCTCGTAGTAACTATAGGGAAGTTGAGATCCACAGATTAGGTGGAAGAATTTCTTGATAGGTCACTTGATTTTCATGCAAAAGCTGGGGTAGGGTACCTTAAGGGAAATTAATACTTTTGCATACTAGAATACTAGAACTTCAGCTTAAGGTTTGCCACAAGTCACATAGAGGAAGACCAACTGCTCATCACCCAGAACACACCATTACCACTGTAAAGCATGGTGATGATCAAGTTCAGATCCATGCAGAACTGGATGACATGCTGAGGAGGTACCTTAAGTAATGGCCCAGTCAAAGTCTGTACCAGACCTAAATCCAATTGAGACTGTGGAGACTGTGATAACACATGAGAATTAATATTCACAGACACTCTTCTTCTAATCTCTCTGAGCTCTTATGAAAATTAAATATTATATTTCGCCCACTTCATGATATTGCAAAATCCCATTAAAATAATAATAATGTAACTAAATGTGGAACAGTTCAAAGGGCATGAACAGTTCTCTTTTGCAAATTCAGTCTCACTCAGTCAAGTAGGTGATTCTAATTACAAGCTCGCATTATAAATCCCAGAGTTAGAAAAAACTCATCTGAATGCACTGAGCCACATTACATACTTCTAAGAACAAAGGAGATTGTGCATAACTTGATTCACACACATTTTGTGCATGAGATCAGAAGTGCAGAATTTAGGGAAGATGCACATCAATCACATTATTTGTCATTTTTTTACCTGGTGCAATTTAACTTGCATTTTCCTCTGGGCTCTGGTTCCTTCTTTAAACTTTTCAAAGTTTTACCTGCAGCAGTGTCTCCAACTCATACAGTTCATACGGTTCATCCTCAACATCCTCAGGAAGATTACTTATCCCACAATGGGTTGACAAAACTAGTTACTCAGCTGGACATGAACACAGATTTGGACTGCCTTTCAAAGTCAGCACTAAGCTGCCAGACTGCACTTAGAACATCTAAATCTGATTCAAATGACTGTGGGATTGCTTCATAAAGAGGCTATCTTAATAAGGGAACAGCAGTGGACAGTTTTGTTTTTTAATCACCTAACAATTCTGTTTTGTGTTACAAAATTTCCTATTCTTTGACATTTGCACATCATCTCATGATTAAATCCATAATCCCATGCTGAGAGTAGGATCCCCCCTTCCCCCCCAGCCAATCAATGGTAACACTGATCACCAGGGGCCAAATAAATTGAGGCCTTCTTTGTATACTTCACAAAAGGACCGAGTTCTGCAAGTCTACAAATAATGTCACAAGCTGTACAGATTGCTTGTGTGGGGACACAGTGAACAGAAATCCACTGTACAGAACCCAAATGTACCCCAGTGAACAGAGGCAAACTGCAGAAAGCTAGCTCTCCCACAACAGTCGACACAGCATCTAAAATGTACAGAAAGGTGCTGACCAGAGCAGCAGATCATAACAAAATTTTGCCTTAACAGGTGCAGCCTGTAACACCCGTAATAAAATCCAGGATTGCACAGCTTGTGCCATGCAATCCTTTAATAGATCTGGTCCCTGAAAATGGAGATTTTGTTCCTTTTCTGCTATCAGTGAAATAGAGCCTGTCTACACTAACATGGTTTGCCTAAACTTAAAGGTTTTCCTTAATATTTAAGTTTAAGCTACGTTTTAGGGGAAGGTCTCACGTATTTATTAACTTTAGTAAATAACAAAATTTTATTTATATAATGAAATAAAATTGCATTTCTCCATTTCTCATGTCTGGAAGACATCTACAAAGCATTATCTTTCTTTAGATGGATCAGCACTTGGGAGTGGAGCAGCACTTTAACATCTCTTGACATGTAAGCAGCAGTACAATTTACCCTGGAAGTCAGTTCAACCCCTTGGTCAGTAATGGCTCTTCTCTGGCATGTATTCAATCTCCATGGTAACTAACACCTCTAGGGGCCAATAAGTGGTGCAAGACATTCACCACAGAATCAGGACATGGGTTTATCAGCAGACCCTCTGCTTGCCATCTGGATGGAAGGATGACAGAAAACTGAGATGTAATAGCAGATTAAGGAATCTTTAAGGACCAGTATCTCGTTCATTTTGGTCTGGCATTCATCCACATTTAACCAGAGTGTGGATGAGTGAGTTGGTGTTTTTTTTAATGTCAGAGTCTATCACACTGTGTCTGAATGCTGTTAGGATCAGTTGATAAGTTAGACATATAACTCAGAAAAACCATGATTGAAAAAGAATTGCCATCATTTTTCTTCTTCAGAAAAAGACAAATATTTAAATGAGAAACAAAATTCTGCAACAGAATTAATAAAATCTGTAACAGGACTTAATGTGGTAGTAGGAGATAAATCATTAAGTAGTGTCTCCCTTCTTCTTTTGCTCATCTAAAATTTATCTAACAACGCCACTGTTACCTTATCGCTGACACATTATCTTTCGCAGAACATAGCATTACCTTGTTTTCAAAGCTACTAAGACCTGCTTTGAAAACAAGGTAATGCTATGTTCTGCGAAAGATAATGTGTCAGCGCTGACATGCAATCAATTTTCCTTCACGTTCCAAAAAAGGGTTTTAAGACAATATAAAAGACATTAAAGAGTGCCGCCTATAGCTGCAAATAAAAAGAAAAAGAAAAATGCTTATTTATGTTACCACTGTTACCTTTTTATTAAGTAACCAAGTCTTCAGAAAACAGTTACAGGTAGTTTAGTTTTGAAAGTGTTAAACACTCGCTGAAAGATTAGCTTCTCTAACTCTGAAAATCACTAGCAAATTCATTTAATCTAGCTCTTAGAGTTCCTCATTTGTCATCAAGGTGTGTCCTCATGACAGTGAAAACCAATACACCCTCCCTTTCATTGAGATGCGAAGAAGGGGAAACTGCTGACGACTGATTGGCATCACGTTACCAAAGTCAGTGTCAGTTCATGAAGAATTCAAGAGCTACATAAGTTAAGCCACCATCTGTGACCGGCTGACACAGAATCAGAAATGTCACACACCAAATCATATTATAAAACAGTTTCAAAACACATAAGCTTACTCTTGTACATTTTGGGGATTACCCAACTTATCAAATATGTGGGGAAATAAAGTGCTCAAAAAAATTAAAGGACCACTTTTAAATCGTATAATTTCAAAATCAGGCAGTTACTTGAGGAGAGCTGGACAGGGTCGTTGGAGGTCCTTAACCCTTTGGCAGGACCGGTATTCAAAAATACTTTATTAATCCCAAAGGGAAATTAAATGTTGTTGTAGCTCATTATGAAGGTTTCTTCAAAGATCTGTTTTAGATGCTGATGACTGTGGGCAGGAAGGATCTTCTGTAGCGCTCCGTCTTACAGCAGATCTGAAGAAGCCTCTGACGTTGTTGTAGGACAGTCTCATGAAGAGGATGCTCAGGGTTCTCCATAATGTTCTTCATTTTATGAAGAATCCGTCTTTCCACAATGATCTCCAGAGGTTCCAGAGGAGTCCCCAGAACAGAGCCAGACTTCTTTATCAGCTTGTTGAGCTTTTTTAAGTCCCTGGCTCTGATGCTGCTTCCCCAGCAGATGATGGCAGAAGAGATCCCACTTTCCACAACAGACTTATAGAAGATATGCAGCATCTTGCTGCAAACACCAAAGAACCTAAGCTTCCTCAAGAAGTACAGTCTGCTCTGTCCCTTCTTGTAGATGGCTTCACAGTTGCATCTCCACTCTAGTCTGTTGTCCAGGTAAACACCGAGGTATTTATACTCCTCCACCACCTCCACTTCTTTTCCCATGATAGAAATAGTTTTTGACATATTCCTGTTTCTCTTAAAATCTACAATCATCTCCTTTGTTTTAGTCACGTTCAAAATGAGATGATTGTTTCCACACCATGCCACAAAGCGGTCCACCACCTTCCTGTACTCAGCTTCTTGTCCATCTTTGATCCACCCCATGACTGCAGAATCATCCGAGTATTTCTGCAGATGACAGGAGTCTGTCTTGTACTGGAGGTCTGAGGTGTACAGAGTGAAAAGGAATGGTGAGAGTACAGTCCCCTGTGGTGCTCCTGTGCTGCTGACTACCTGGTTAGACTCACAACCCTTCAGTCTCACAAACTGTGGTCTGTTTGTCAGGTAGTCTTTGATCCAGGAGATTGTTGAGGCCTCCACCTGAGTCTTCTGGAGTTTCTGACAAAGCAAATCAGGTTGGATTGTATTAAATGTTCTGGAGAAATCAAAGAACATGATCCTCACAGTGCTGCTGGCTTTGTCCAGATGACAGTGGGTTTGTTGAAGCAGGTGTATGATGGCATCTTCAACTCCAACTCCACAGCGATAAGCAAACTGAAGGGGGTCCTGATGGTTTACTGTTTGCTTACTCAGGTGGGCCAACAGGAGTCTCTCTAGGACCTTCATGATGTGAGATGTCATGGCAACAGGTCTATAGTCATTGAGGACTGATGGGTGAGTTTTCTTTGGTACCGGAACAAGACAGGAGGTCTTCCACAACACCGGAAACCTTCTTCTGGGCCAGGCTAAGGTTGAAGAGGTGCTGCAGAATCCCACAGAGCTGCTCTGCACAGGCCTTCAGGACTCTAGGGCTGACATGATCTGGACCTGCAGCCTTATTTCAATTCAGTCTCTCCAGTTGTCTCTTCACCTGACTTCTTGAGACACACAGGTGGAAGGGGGAGGCAAAGAGAGCATCAGCATCTTCTGATATGGTTGAAGGCAAACATGTAGAAGCAGAAGGGTCTGGGCTGAGGTGGAAGATAAAAACTCTGAGGTGTTACTGGACAGCTGTGGGTCCTGTGGGTCAAAGGAAGGTGGAATGTCTGTTTGGCTGTGAGCAGGAGAGGAGGATGCTGAGCTTGTTTCTGAACTGAACCTATTGAAGAATGTGTTCAGTTCATTGGCTCTGTCCAGACCTTCATCGGTCCGATCATCCCTCTGCCTGAAGCCTGTGATCTTCTTCATCCCTGTCCACACATCTCTGATATTGTTTTGCTGGAGCTTGCTCTCCAGCTTCTTCTTGTACACCTCATTGCTGTCTCTCAGTTTGACTTTAGGTTGCTTCTGTATTCTCCTCAATAATTCTCTGTCTCCCTCTCTGAATGCTCTTTTTTTTCTTGTTAAGCAGGTCCTTCAGGTCACTGGTGATCCAAGGTTTGTTGTTGGGGAAGCATTTCACGGTTCTGGTGGGGATGATGTTATCCACACAGAAGTTTATATAGTCGGTTACACACTCAGTCATGGCATTGATGTCCTCTCCATGTGGCTGGCACAGTGCGTCCCAGTCTGTAGCCTCAAAGCAACCTTGCAGGGGTTCTTCAGCTTCCTGTGACCATTTTCTCACAGTCCTCTTTATTACAGGTTGCCTCTGAACAAGGGGCTTATATTTTGAGCAGAGAAAAACAAGATTGTGATCTGATTTGCCTAGAGGAGGTCTTGCCGTAGAGATGTATGAGTCCTTGACATAAAACAAATCCAATGTTTTGTTTTCTCTGGTAGAGCAGCTGACAAACTGTTGAAATGTTGGAAGTGTAGCAGAGAGTGAAGCATGGTTAAAATCACCAGAAATTGCCACAGAAGCATTGGGGTTTTGTGTCTGTAGCTTAGCAACAGCTGAGGTGATGGCATCACATGCAGTGTCGGCAACAGCAGAAGGTGGAACATAAACTGTTGCCAAAATAACACTGGTGAAAATAATATGGACAAAACAGCCAACAGTTCAATATCTGGACTGCAGAGATGACACTTCACAGTTACACGGGTTGGACAATGAAACTGAAACACCTGTAATTTTAGTGTGGGAGGTTTCATGGCTAAATTGGACCAGCCTGGTAGCCAGTCTTCATTGATTGCACATTGCACCAGTAAGAGCAGAGTGTGAAGGTTCAATTAGCAGGGTAAGAGCACAGTTTGGCCCAAAATATTGAAATGCACACAACATTATGGGTGACATACCAGAGTTCAAAAGAGGACAAATTGTTGGTGCACGTCTTGCTGGCGCATCTGTGACCAAGACAGCAAGTCTTTGTGATGTATCAAGAGCCACGGTATCCAGGGTAATGTCAGCATACCACCAAGAAGGACGAACCACATCCAGCAGGATTAACTGTGGACGCAAGAGGAAGCTGTCTGAAAGGGATGTTCGGGTGCTAACCCAGATTGTATCCAAAAAACATAAAACCACGGCTGCCCAAATCACGGCAGAATTAAATGTGCACCTAAACTCTCCTGTTTTCACCAGAACTGTCCGTCGGGAGCTCCAGAGGGTTAATATACACGGCCGGGCTGCTATAGCCAAACCTTTGGTCACTCATGCCAATGCCAAAAGTCGGTTTTAATGGTGCAAGGAGCGCAAATCTTGGGCTGTGGACAATGTGAAACATGTATTGTTCTCTGATGAGTCCACCTTTACTGTTTTCCCCACATCCGGGAGAGTTACGGTGTGGAGAAGCCCCAAAGAAGCGTACCACCCAGACTGTTGCATGCCCAGAGTGAAGCATGGGGGTGGATCAGTGATGGTTTGGGCTGCCATATCATGGCATTCCTTTGGCCCAATACTTGTGCTAGATGGACACGTCACTGCTAAGGACTACCGAACCATTCTTGAGGACCATGTGCATCCAGTGGTTCAAACATTGTATCCTGAAGGCGGTGCCGTGTATCAGGGTGACAATGCACCAATACACACAGCAAGACTGGTGAACGATTGGTTTGATAAACATGAAAGTGAAGTTGAACATCTCCCATGGCCTGCACAGTCACCAGATCTAAATATTATTGAGCCACTTTGGGGTGTTTTGGAGGAGCGAGTCGGGAAACGTTTTCCTCCACCAGTATCACATAGCGACCTGGCCACTATCCTGCAAGAAGAATGGCTTAAAATCCCTCTGACCACTGTGCAGGACTTGTATATGTCATTCCCAAGATGAATTGACGCTGTATTGGCCGCAAAAGGAGGCCCTACACCATACTAATAAATTATTGTGGTCTAAAATCAGGTGTTTCAGTTTCATTGTCCAACCCCTGTACATGTCCTGGATTACACCATCTGTTGTTCACAAGTACTGCCAGTCCACCTCCTTTACATTTGCCGCTCCTCTTTAAATCTCTGTCTGCTTATATGGTTAAAAAGCCCGGCAGAGAGACGCTGGAGTCGGGGATATGATCCTGCAGTCATGTCTCAGTAAAACACATGATACTGCATGCCCGGTACTCTGGCTGGGTCCTCTGTAGGGCTTGGAGTTCATCCAACTTGTTTCCCAACGATCTCACATTGCCCATCATAATTGACGGAAGAGATGATTTGAACTTCCTCCTTCTCTCTCTTCTCTTAGCTAGTGCTCTGCATCCACGGCATCTCCTTTTCAACTCATCAAGGATTTGGGGTTGTAGTTGAAGTATTATTTGAGCTTTTGAGATATTAATCAGCTGCTCCCGGTTGTAAGAAACAACCCCGTTGCCATGGCAATGCATCATAACAACTGTCCAAAAGTAGAACAGTATTAGGAAAAATCCTCCAAGCTGCACAGCATTTGACACTGGAGAGGACAGTCGTCCAAAAAAAATCAACTGTATCCACCCCAAGAGGAATAGTTCCCAAAAAAGAATAAATCAGAATCAAAAGTAACAGAGCTACTCCAACCTGCTGCCACCTTGAGCGGCGCAATTCTAGAATTGCTCCCTTGTGCAAGGAGGAATGTGAGGAGTACTGCCAGAGCCCTAAAAACAGACCTCCAGCAAGCCCCTAGCATGAATGTCTCAGACCAAACCATTAGAAACATATCTTTTGAGGGTGGCCTGAGGGCCCGACATCCTCTAGTAGGCCCTGTGCTGATTGTCTGGTACCATAGAGCTCGACTGGCATTTACCAGAGAACAATGGAATTGGCAGGTTCGGCATTGGTGCCCTGTTCTTGTCAAAGATGAGAGCAGGTTCACTCTGAGCTCATGTGACAAACGTAAAAGGGTCTGGAGAAGCTCGGGTGAACGTTATGCTGCCTGCATAGACAAAATGACTGACCTCCATGCTCCACTGACCTAAATCCAAAACAACAGCTCTGCGACATCATGTTTTGGTCCATTCACCAGGTTGCACCTCAGACTGTCCAGGAGCTCAGTGATGCTCTGGTCAGGATCTGGGAGGAGATACCCCAGGACACTATCCGTCATCTCATAAGGAGCATGGCCCAATGTTGCCTGGCATGCATACATTAACATGGACCATACAAATTACTGAAGCCATTTTGAATTGCTGCAATGACATTACAGCAAATTGGACTGGCTTACTGCATCCATTTTTCAGTTAAAACGTCTCAGTGTCTTCAGATTAAGCCCTATGTGGGTTGATAATTTTCATTTTTATCAAATGATGTGGCATCGTTTTGTCCCTAACACAGTACCCATTCTATATCAAAATGAATATCCAGCATGATTTTTCTTCCAATTATGATCTGATGTTTTTTTCAAAGCATTCCTTTATTTTTGAGCAGTGTGGATGTAAAACAAAGGTAAAGTGGCTCACAAAAAAACAGAAGTTTTCCTGCTAAAAACTTGTCACATCATGACCAAGACAAAGCTGCCAACTCTTATCACAAAAATCAAATAATGTCAAAGCGCTTTTTGCACACTCTTTTATAACCCTTAAAACTGCTGTCATATTTTCATTACATAGTTGATGGTCATTTTGGTTTAATCTAGATACAGCTTCACCTTAGGAAAATGTACATCAAGTGTCAAAAGAAGAAAATATGGACCCAGAATGGCAAAATATGTAGGTTAGATCCTCTCCCAACACAACAGTGATGTACCTGTTTCTTTAAATAAAAGAAGGTTGACTGACTGTTAGGGAAAATGTTGAATAATGTGGTGGTCAGGTTTGTACTAACTGGAATTTTTCTCCTGGTATACACACAACAGTCGGAGAGCAATTCAAATATTGTTTTAATATATTTATAATAGAAATCAAGTCTCAGATGTGTAGGAAAAAGCTCCAAGCAAAAGTCAGATCAAGTTTTAGAAGGCTTCTACACATGAAACAACAAACGTATTGCAAATCTGTTACAGCTGTGTCTTTCAGTTTCTGACATTTGAGTGGACCAGAGCCTTTCCAGTGGGGAGGAGGATGCAGTCACTGCGACCTGCAGGAACAAAAGCATTAAGGAACGCTGAGGGACCAGATTCAATCAGTTGAGCGAGGCATGATCACGGAGCTGCTTTAGGTTGGCATGTTTCTTAGACTTCTCCCGCAAACACAGATGTGTCGGGGTTGGAGTTCTCTGTGTTTTTTTTGTATTGTCTGTGTTTGGTTTTCTAAAGGGCGTTGGAGAGCAGGAGCAGAGACAGGTGTTCTCCATTCACCTGTGATGAGGCTTCTGGAGTATTTAATCAGGAGGCAGCCAGCATGTCAGCGCTCAAATTTTAGCCTTCAGTGGTACTATTCAAGCCGACCTTTGAGCCGCTTCTCGTATTGCTTTCTTCAACCTTGTTATGAGACCTTGCTTATGAGACCTCGTTCCAAGTTTCCCATGAATGGATCTACAAACTGGTGTCTTGCTAACGCTATGCTGCTGGATTTCCTCCTGCTGATCTTTTCCTGGATTCGA
Source organism: Girardinichthys multiradiatus (assembly GCF_021462225.1). Classification (NCBI taxonomy): domain Eukaryota; kingdom Metazoa; phylum Chordata; class Actinopteri; order Cyprinodontiformes; family Goodeidae; genus Girardinichthys; species Girardinichthys multiradiatus. Next base: position 2,882,432 of record NC_061795.1, on the reverse strand, counting down.
CCTCCTCCACGAAACCTGTCCACCCTCCACCGCTCCACTCGTGCCCACCATACAATCCTCCAAACACTGTTAACGTTCAAGGGACTAAGTATCTTGGCAGAATTCACCTCCATAGTCCCACGCTATTTCCTCCGGCCCGACTCCCTCTCCTCCTGGCGGTTTGTCAACAACCAACTAGTAAGTAATGGAACACCATTAGTTTCCCATCTTAGTTACCGTCTTAACTTACCTATGCTTTCTTCCTTACAGCTTTGCCTAGTGTGCCAAGACCGTACTTACTTCTGTGCTTTCAATAAATCTGTTAAAAACGTCCTGGTTTCCTTTGAGCGTTTACTGCATGTGGGTCAGAACTATCCGCAAAACGATGACAAGATGGAGGAAATCGAGGCACTCTATAATCAAGAAGGCAACACAAGAAAATATTGGTTAGGAGTATCGGCAAACGGAAACTAATACTGTATTTTTAGCTACGTGTTCTGTGCCTTAGGAAAGGTTCCTGCTAAATTTAATCCAGCCTTTTGTGAAAAGCCTGGTGTCAAATGGACACCTGTGCAGCATGCAATAAAGCATCGTCCCCAACTGCCAAACTGTCGTAGAAGCAGCCTTGTATTTTTCATATTTAAAACACTCTGGGGCGCGTATGGAAGAGTTCCTGGAGTACACGCATATTCAAAGTGGACTTTAGGACAAAATGGTTGTGAAATATTTTTCTGGGAGGCAGTTTTCAGTTTTGTCTACATCGGGTTCGTCTCCCGGCTGGGGGTCTTTCTGCACGGAGTTTGTTCTCCACGTGCATGAGTGGGTTCTCACCAGGTACTCCAGCTTCCTCCCACAGTCCAAAAACATGACTGTTAGGTTAATTGGTCACTCTAAATTGCTCTTAGGTGTGAATGAGTGTGTGCATGGTTGTTTGTTCTGCATTTTTCTGTATTGCCCTACGATGGATTGGCGACCTGCCCAGGGTGTACCCTGTCTCTAGCCCGTAGACTGCTGGAGATAGGCACCAGCTCCCCCGTAACCCACTATAGAACAAGCGGTATAGAACATGAATGAATATATATATATATATATATATGTATAGATATATATATGTATATATATATATATATATATGTATGTATATATGTATATATATATGTATATATATATATGTAGCTCCCGCAGCTTCACAGTGCTTCAAACAGTGAATTCAATAGCGAAGCAAAAATGCTGGGCTTTGTCCCGCCCATCGGATGCTCAGCGTCTCGTCTCCGGGGGTCTATGGGGCAGCGGGCTGGCCTCGGCTGGCCCGGACGCTCAGCTTCTGCATGATGATTGGGTGATCTGTCTGAGGCAGAATCCCTTTTTGGTTCACAGCGAAATGTGCGAATCAGCGATCTTCAAATTGAGCTTCCCCTCCTTCAAAGACCAGCATCTGCCACTGATATGTATATATACACACACTACCAGTCAAAAGTTTTAGATACACTTTCTCACTTAATGGGTCCCTTTATTTTCATGACTTTTTACATTGTAGATTCTCACCAAAGGCAACAAAACTGTGAATGAAAACACATAGAATTATGTAGTAAGCAAAAAGCTTTTTTGCTTACTACACTTTTCTAGTTTAGATTCTTCCAAATAGCCACCCTTTGCTTTGATAATTGCCTTGTTCTCTTGGCATTATCTCAGTGAGCTTCATGACGTGGTCACCAGAAATAGTTTTCCAAAAAGTTTTGAAAGAACTTCCCAGAGGTTCATTGAGAGACGGCCAAAGGTTAATATTTCAGTCATCACAGCAAAGGCCGGCTACTTTAAGGAATCTAAAATATAAAACATAATTCAAGTTCATTTTTCGTGTGCTGCATAATTCCATATTTGTTCATTCACTGTGTTGATGCCTTCAGTGAGAATCTCATACAATGTATATGGTAACTAAACAAAAACATTAAATGAAAAAGTGGTTGTAAAACTTTTGACCGGTAGTGTATATATATATATATATGTATATTTTAAAACAAATAACTTAAATATGACCTAAAATGTAATCTCACTAAACGTTTAGTTAAGTGAAAATATACCACATAAAAAATGCAGGAGAATTTCTTCTTTTCAAAACTACCTCAGCCGAAGTCCATAACAAGGAGGCGTGGCCCCGCGGAGCCAATTTCTACAAGTGTGTTCTCCAACTTCCTGTGGTATACACATTGTTTGTGCATTTCCATGGCAGCCTCCACCAACTGGTTCATTTTTTTTAAAGTGTCTTTGTTTAAAACATTGCTCCACTTTTTTAAACAGAATAAAAAGCAGTTTGTGAAAACGTATTTGGCTGAAAAGACTCCTGAAAGAGTTCTTCGGTTTTTGCGATTTAAAAGATTATTGTATTTATTTATAAAAAAATTTTTTTTTTTTGAGCTATGACTGGACTGAACAAGGTCCGGAAGCAGCAATGCAGCCCAAAACCATCACATTGCCTCCACCATGTTTAACTGTTAGTTAAACAGGGTGATGCAGTAATCAATCCTGGGTGCGGCTTGTGAAAATGAACTGAGCTGTCAAAAGTGGGAGTAAATCACAGTATATTTTCCTTTTTTTCTCCATTTCCTCATTATTGTCTGAACTCATTCAATCAATGTTATTATTAATAGTCTTATAAATTATTGATAGAATTTATTTATTTAAAAAAACCGGTCTCTAATAAAAAAAACAAAAAGGTTATGCTGCAGTGACAGAAACATCAACCATCCAGCTTCCCTAACCTGGCCTCATCTTCCCGCAGACAGCCTCCTCGGGACTGGATGTACTGTGCAAGATCCAAGGAGGTTGGCAGTCTTTCTATAACAAGGACCAGCTTTTGATCCAGATAGTACCAGTCCAGAAGGGTGACGGCAGCAAACTTTCCAACTTATTCTGGCTCACCTCTGGCCTCAGAAAACCATTGTCAGTTAACACAGTTGGTTGCTACATCTACAAAGTGCAAGTTAAAACTATGCAAAGCGTCTTTTTTAGGGACATCCCTACTAATTTCAGCAAGACAATTCCAAGCCATATTCCACACCAGTGTGGCTTCCTAGTAAAAGAGTCCGGGTACTAGACTGGCCTGCCTACAGTCCAGACCTGTCTCCTTTTGAAAATGTGGGGCGCATTAACAGAGATCCTGGACTGCTGAGCAACTGAAGTTGTACATCAAGCAAGAATGGAAAAGAATTCCTCCTACAATTAGTCTGCAGTTCCCAAAAGCTTATTGAGTTTTGTTAAAAGGAAATGTGATGTAACTCAGTGCCTCCTTCCCAGCTTTTTTAGAATGTGTTGCAAGCATCAAATTCAAAACAAATGAATATTTGCAAAAAAACAATGAAATTTATCAGTTTGAACATTAAATATATTGTCTTTGTTGTGTGTTCAATTGCATAAAGGCTGAACGGGACTTGCAAATTACTGTGTTCTGTTTTATTTACATTTTACACAATGTCCCAACTTCATTGGAATTGAGGTTGTAGTGTATAATTTTGAAGTATAGAAAAATGATGCATGGCTTTCAGGTTTTTATGCAAATTAAAATTTAAAAAGAGTGGCATATTAAGCCTCCTGGAACAATCCCGCCTTTTGCTGCAATTGCTGCGGCAAGTTTTCTGGGAAATGTCTTTATCGGTTTTACACACCACAGACAAAATGCCCATTCTGACAGATTAAGTGTAGATTGGTGAACCAAAATGTTTAAGTTTTGCCACAGATTCTCAGTTGCATTTAGGTTTGAACTTTCCAACCAAATGATGTGCTTTTCTCCAAACGATTCTGTTGTAGCTCTGGCTCTATGCTTTGGTCGTCCTGCTGGAAGGCGAACCTCTGTCCTAGTCTCAATTCTTTTTCAGCCACTAACAGGTTTCCATCACCTCTTTCCATTACCTTTGACCAGCTTCCCCCTGCCTGCTGAAGATAAGCATCCCCACACCATGATACTGCCACCATCCTGTTTCATAGTGGGGTTGTTTAATTGAGTGGAATGTTCAGTGTTAATTTTGCTCCACATAAAATGTTTTGCATGTACAGGTCCTTCTCAAAATATTAGCATATTGTGATAAAGTTCATTATTTTCCATAATGTCCTGATGAAAATTTAACATTCATATATTTTAGATTCATTGCACACTAACTGAAATATTTCAGGTCTTTTATTGTCTTAATACGGATGATTTTGGCATACAGCTCATGAAAACCCAAAATTCCTATCTCACAAAATTAGCATATCATTAAAAGGGTCTCTAAACGAGCTATGAACCTAATCATCTGAATCAACGAGTTAACTCTAAACACCTGCAAAAGATTCCTGAGGCCTTTAAAACTCCCAGCCTGGTTCATCACTCAAAACCCCAATCATGGGTAAGACTGCCGACCTGACTGCTGTCCAGAAGGCCACTATTGACACCCTCAAGCAAGAGGGTAAGACACAGAAAGACATTTCTGAACGAATAGGCTGTTCCCAGAGTGCTGTATCAAGGCACCTCAGTGGGAAGTCTGTGGGAAGGAAAAAGTGTGGCAGAAAACGCTGCACAATGAGAAGAGGTGACCGGATCCTGGTCAAGCATCCTGGGCCTCCATAAGACCTCAGCAGTGCCACAGGCTGATTGCCTCCATGCCACGCTGCATTGAAGCAGTCATTTCTGCCAAAGGATTCCCGACCAAGTATTGAGTGCATAACTGTACATGATTATTTGAAGGTTGACGTTGTTTGTATTAAAAACACTTTTCTTTTATTGGTCGGATGAAATATGCTAATTTTGTGAGATAGGAATTTTGGGTTTTCATGAGCTGTATGCCAAAATCATCCGTATTAAGACAATAAAAGACCTGAAATATTTCAGTTAGTGTGCAATGAATCTAAAATATATGAATGTTAAATTTTCATCATGACATTATGAAAAATAATTAACTTTATCACAATATGCTAATATTTTGAGAAGGACCTGTATATATATATATATATATATATATAAACACACCACACATGCACACATATATGTCCTTTGCACTGACCTAAGCAAAAAGTTCAGTGGCTGGGTTTAGACCAACATCCTATTTCACTTCCTATTTCTGGCTGCCAGAAAACCAAACTGGTATTCTAACTAAGAAAGGCAGAAGAAACTGAAAACAGGCAGTTGTGGCAAGAACAAAGATAAAACAAACCATAGGAAGTCCCATTTAAATTTCGCCATAAGTTGGTGACACAGTGTTGAAGAAGAGGCTCTGGTCAAGAAGTGAGACCAAAATTGAGCTTGTTGGTCTGTATACAGTGTGTGAAGGAAAACTGACACTGTGCATCCCCCTGGAAAAATCCTGACCACCATGAAACATTATGTGGTGTGGGTATGCTTTATTTTGGCAAGGACAGGGAAGCTGGTTAGAGTGAATCTGAGGATGGATGGATGTAAATACAGGGCAATCCTGGAAGAAAACCTGTTACAGATGGCAAAAGATTTGAAACTGGAACAAAGGTTCACCTTGCAGCAGCTCCTTTTTTACAGCCAATGGAACAACAGGTTGGTTTAGATCAAAGCATATTTCTACATTATAATAGTCCAGTCAAATTCCAGGCTAAATCCAATTAAGAATTTAAGTCAGGACTGAGATGGATTGATTTTGTAAAGAAGAATGGACACAAATTTCAATCTCTAGATACGTAAAGTTGGTAGTTAAATTCCTCTAAAGACTTGTCATTTGTAATTACTGTGAAATGTAGTTCTACAAAGTATTGTTTGTGTAGTCTATCACATAAAGTCCCAACAAGCTACATAGCGATTTATGTTCAAGAGTCATGTAAACCTTTGCAAAGCACAATGAAATTGGCCTTATTTTGTGAATAAAATCTTCATGACCAACATTTTAGCCATTAGAACTTGTATAATTTTTCTTTCCAAACTCCATCTGCAACAACACTGACCAACAGCGATCACCCCCTAAGCATTCTGACTACCCTAAAAAATAAAAAAAAAACATCACACCACTACAACATGAATTGTAGCGCCAAGAGCAAAACAAAATGCAATCACTAATAGTTTTAACAAAACCGATTGGTTTCCTTCTGTGCTCTCTATCAGAGTCTGTGTGCCATTTTGCTGAGGAAATGTAGGCTATTAGCAGCAATCAATAAGACTGCTACTTACTCTGCCTTTGCAAAGAGAGAAAAAAGTGCAGTGATCAGGCAGAATCCTGGTATTTTGTTAAAAAAAAGGAAAGGATAACAAGTTGCGTTCATGTCAGGACCACAGAGATGCAAAATGTCTGCTAACATTTTCATCCCTCAACGGAGGAAAGTTGTAACTAAAAGTGGTGGGAGTGTATCATCAGGAAATAATCTGTGATTTGTGGCGACCGAACACCCAACATCTCAGCCCGGCAGTGTCATCTGATGGGACCTCTGATGATGCAGCTGAACCAACTATACAGTAGGTGGGGGAGGAGCTGGTTTTTCTTTACCTGTGAAGAGTTGTGTGGATTCTGACTGAATGGACTGTCATGAAAACAATGAGGCACAACTTTCCAAAGAAAGAAGAGTGTCTTCATGACTTTAAACAGCATTTTGACAAGTTACAAGCATGTCTGACTGGAAGTGTCCCTCTGAAACTGACAGAAATGTTTTCAGTAGAAGGAATGTTGCTCCAATAGATAATCAATATGTTTAATTTACATTAGGAACACATGAAACATGATCAGAGTCTAATCTTTTTATTATAGAAATTATATGCAGCTAATCCATGCCTCCCCGCCGACCCAGGGGGCTCCCACTCATATCACTAAAACAAACTAAACAATACTTTATTACATATTTTAATTAATAATAATAATAAATAAACTACAATGCTGACATCTGAATAAGCAACATTAAACAAATATATGTACATACATAGATCCATGTATAAATTCATACACACGGACGGACTCCTACCATCTTGATTGTTACCCTCTTGCTTTTACTCCCATCTTTTGCCAAGGTCAGTGTCATAAATGAGTACTAGTTCAGAACATTAATCTCACAACACAAGCGACAGAAGAAAGGCAAATCACATATTATGAATTTACAGAAAGAGATTTCAGATTTCCAGAAACCATAAAATCTATCTGTTAAACCTTGGCTGGATTTTTTTTCGCCAACTCTAAAGATGAAATATTATCCTCCTCTATGGTATCACTGCAATGCTTCGGTCTGAACTCCTTTTATTGTTGCTCCACAGCCTCCTCTCTTACTCCTTTTCCGAGGTGCACCTGAGTGCAACTCATTTTGGTGCTGTCTCTTTAAATGCTTTTGAGACACTACACCTGTCACCCCCTCCAGGTCAAAGAGTGCTCCACTTTAACCAATTCAGCCATTTTTGTAGTTTGATAACAGAGATACAATTATCTAGTACCGCAGAAACAAGACAAGAACAGTAAAAACAATGCAAAACTGTTTATGTAATAATACTATTCAAAACACGGAGTACGGTTCAGTCTTCAAGGAGCTAAAAGCAACACACAGCGCTAACATAAGCAGAAGGCACGATGCTACTGCTATCAGAACAATGGCCGGGATGTCATATCAACACACAATAAATTCATGTCTCAAATAAGGCTGTTTGTCATTTTAGCCTCACTTGCAGCTTACTGCTTTGCAGTGTCCGTCATTTCCACAGATGGAAGGAACTGACCACTTTAATCAGATCCTTCTTGACCTTTGCAGAGGTTGCTGAAGAACTCGTTCTTGAAGTGCTTCACGCAAACACAGACGAATTTCCCCATTGATGTGGGTACATTTCCATGAAAAATAAAATTAAACCAGGCACTTCGAAGAGGGTCTGATGCAGGGGGACAGTGTAATGAAGAGTGTAGGTTAATACATCCAACAGCTGAACATTTAGTCTTATCCTCTTGTAGCTTAGGCACATTTGAGCTTGGACTACAAAATCGCAGTGAGAAATAAAAATGGCGGATTTAGTTTGTAATAGAGTCGACTGTCTGGACTTTATGTGAGTCATTCCATTAAAACGTTCCAATTGTACTTTGACATTTTCACATTTTTTTACCAAAATGTATTATTTGTATGTATATCAAGGGCATAGTTAACCATCAGAACAACACATTTCCCATCTCAAGCATTACTTTTTCCATTATTAGTGGTCATTTCTTTCAGGATGTGGTCAGTGTAATTCTTCAACCCCGTTATGGACACTATTGAGGCTCCCTAAATATGACTATAAAGTGCATTTCTGAAGACAGCAATATCTATATATTAATCAGATGTCCCCCACACTAATTCAATCATTTTAAATGCAAAAATGGCATATAATCTGAAATTTAATCTATGATCTAAAACCTGAAATGCATCTATGCGTTAAAGCACTCATTTCATTTTTCAACAAACATTTTGTTAAACAAAAGAGTTGTGATCAAAATAAATGGTCTGATGACAGGCCTCAACATTTTAGACAAAAGTCAACAAACACTGAATTCTTTTTTTTTTATATATATTTTTAAAAATAATGTATAAAAATGTAGGTGTGATGGAGTTGAGACTAAGATAACAGAGTTGAAGAGACAAATACAGCTTTACATAAGAATAGTTGTTTTTTTACTCTTAAATTCACTGTTTAGGACTTGCTATTAGCATTGTATTTTATTATGCAACCATAAGAAAGATCATTTGCAGTTGAACTGAGTTTTATTAACCTGGCTTAAAAACAACTACAACAATATTATCTGTCAAACATCGATATGTGAATTTCTCAAATTTGTGTGTGTGTGTGTGTGTGCGCGCACCAAACCTCATCTGGTCAAATATATTAGGCCTGATGAGAAGTGTTCTGAAATGCACCTTGTCCTCATGCCAATAACATACAATTAAACTTGGAAACTGATGAACTGTTGAACTGAACCACTTAAACAGTTAATGATTTCAGTGTCTGTTTGTATCAGGCCTGTGTGTGTGTGTGTTTGTCTGAATGTGTATGCATGCATCTCCTTGTTTCATTGCATTCATCTTGTGAGTTGGTTCCACACCTCTCTCAAGACCTTCACATGGCACTTTGTCACTGGCTGTGGGGGTAGAATGAGTTCAAGGACATCAATCTGGTACCAGAGGATATCATCCTGATGCCGCCAGAAGAATCGGTTTGACCCAACAAGATGCATGCATTTGACCTGGACATGTGTTTCCTGTATCTTCTGAATGATGCCTGGATACAAATCATCATTATATACAGGTCCTTCTCAAAATATTAGCATATTGTGATAAAGTTCATTATTTTCCATAATGTCATGATGAAAATTTAACATTCATATATTTTAGATTCATTGCACACTAACTGAAATATTTCAGGTCTTTTATTGTCTTAATACGGATGATTTTGGCATACAGCTCATGAAAACCCAAAATTCCTATCTCACAAAATTAGCATATTTCATCCGACCAATAAAAGAAAAGTGTTTTTAATACAAAAAACGTCAACCTTCAAATAATCATGTACAGTTATGCACTCAATACTTGGTCGGGAATCCTTTTGCAGAAATGACTGCTTCAATGCAGCGTGGCATGGAGGCAATCAGCCTGTGGCACTGCTGAGGTCTTATGGAGGCCCAGGATGCTTCGATAGCGGCCTTTAGCTCATCCAGAGTGTTGGGTCTTGAGTCTCTCAACGTTCTCTTTACAATATCCCACAGATTCTCTATGGGGTTCAGGTCAGGAGAGTTGGCAGGCCAATTGAGCACAGTGATACCATGGTCAGTAAACCATTTACCAGTGGTTTTGGCACTGTGAGCAGGTGCCAGGTCGTGCTAAAAAAGGAAATCTTCATCTCCATAAAGCTTTTCAGCAGATGGAAGCATGAAGTGCTCCAAAATCTCCTGATAGCTAGCTGCATTGACCCTGCCCTTGATAAAACACAGTGGACCAACACCAGCAGCTGACACGGCACTCCAGACCATCACTGACTGTGGGTACTTGACACTGGACTTCTGGCATTTTGGCATTTCCTTCTCCCCAGTCTTCCTCCAGACTCTGGCACCTTGATTTCCGAATGACATGCAGAATTTGCTTTCATCCGAAAAAAGTACTTTGAACCACTGAGCAACAGTCCAGTGCTGCTTCTCTGTAGCCCAGGTCAGGCGCTTCTGCCGCTGTTTCTGGTTCAAAAGTGGCTTGACCTGGGGAATGCGGCACCTGTAGCCCATTTCCTGCACACGCCTGTGCACGGTGGCTCTGGATGTTTCTACTCCAGACTCAGTCCACTGCTTCCGCAGGTCCCCCAAGGTCTGGAATTGGCCCTTCTCCACAATCTTCCTCAGGGTCCGGTCACCTCTTCTCGTTGTGCAGCGTTTTCTGCCACACTTTTTCCTTCCCACAGACTTCCCACTGAGGTGCCTTGATACAGCACTCTGGGAACAGCCTATTTGTTCAGAAATGTCTTTCTGTGTCTTACCCTCTTGCTTGAGGGTGTCAATAGTGGCCTTCTGGACAGCAGTCAGGTCGGCAGTCTTACCCATGATTGGGGTTTTGAGTGATGAACCAGGCTGGGAGTTTTAAAGGCCTCAGGAATCTTTTGCAGGTGTTTAGAGTTAACTTGTTGATTCAGATGATTAGGTTCATAGCTCGTTTAGAGACCCTTTTAATGATATGCTAATTTTGTGAGATAGGAATTTTGGGTTTTCATGAGCTGTATGACAAAATCATCCGTATTAAGACAATAAAAGACCTGAAATATTTCAGTTAGTGTGCAATGAATCTAAAATATATGAATGTTAAATTTTCATCATTACATTATAGAAAATAATGAACTTTATCACAATATGCTAATATTTTGAGAAGGACCTGTATGAGAATACATCATTTCCCAATCAGCTCTAGAACTTTCCCACTGGATTTCTTTTGTTTGGATTGTCCCCACTGGCTGACTATGGTACAGCAGTTTCTATCTTTGAGCCAAAACTGAATCACTTAGCATTGAAGCACTTGCAGTCAAACCGCTTTCGTGTTGTGCATATGCAGCTTGCATCATGAAATATCTGCTATCCTGGAGCCAAAGTAAAGACCTGGTGAAGTCTCATGGTTCCAGGAACAGCTGGTATCTGCTTTGGCGTTTTCTCCATTGCTTCCTCAACATCTTCACTAATCACAAAGAACAGTTTCACAGTTGTGTTTGTCTCAGTCAAGGCCCTGAATAACTCCTCTGCATCTGGGATGTCACGGCCCTTTGCCACCATCATGTCAACTGCTCTTTTTAAGGCTCCTATGACACCATCTGGGACTCTTTTTCCATGGCTGGCCTCAAAAAAATTCCTAGAACCACCCTTGAATCCTGTTCTGTCCAGTTCTCTGGTGAAAAGGTAGAGGTTGCCTCGTTGTTTGTATCGAGTACAGGGTCCATCGCTTAAAAAGTGCACCACAGACACGTGTGGATGTTGTGCCTGAAGGTAATCCAGCGCAGGATTTAGGTGCTGCCATATTACCGAAGGGCCTCTATGTCTACTGGCTTAGATTGTGCTAAAGCACACAGGCTCTGGGTGTCCTCCAAAATACAACACACCTGGATGAAGGGTGGCCTGCTGATGTGAAGCTCCAAAGTGGACTGCCTGAATTTAGGAACTGTATTTACAGCTGTAATCTTCTGAGAAGTCAACATGCATCAAAGCCTCTTCTGACATCTTCTTCAACTCACGGCAGAAGGCATACTGCTGCTAGATGTTAAGTGATGCATTTTGAATTGCTTTACATAGCTGCAGAAGAGTTCAATGAGGCCCCCTTGTGTGCCCTGCACATATTTCTAGATGGTCACTTTGACTGTTGCCTTTTCTCCCTTTTTGTCCATGTCCTTCTCCTCTGTTATCCACTGGGTAAACGATGCACTTGAGGAGCTTTTGTATGCACTTGTGATGTGGACTGTTTTGTTCTTGCAATCGAACCACTCTCCAAACATGCAACTCTTTTTAGATGAGTTGCAGCAAACCTTCCTTTTTACACCGTATTAAATGAAACATTTTAATATATATGTAACGCTGTTTAAATATAAATGTTATGTATCCATTTGATGAAATGCACCTAAAGAGGCGAGAGGGACTCAAATGACGCTATTTTCATGGAACGCCTCATGTTTTATCGCGGCACGCCGGGAGATTGAGCTGGTGGATGACGGACCGATTTCCGACCATGAGCAAGAACCACACTTTATTCTTCTGATTAACCCACCAACTGTAGTCTTCAACCCCCATACAGACAGCTCAACGCGTGAAGATGTTTAAAGGAATCCGCAGCCACTGTGAAGGAAAACGAGTTTCTAAACAGAGACACATTGCATGTCATCTACGAGCCAGCCCACTTCCACTTGCTGCGATTAGTAGTATCCTCGTGGGTTGAACCAATCCGCCCGTCAGGAGGGGAGTACTAGAGGACCAGTGTGCTTATTTTCTGGACCTTTAAAAGCAGAAATATGTGAAAACGGTTTGTGCTGTAAAATAAATCAGCAGATTTAAGTGGATAAAAATAAAGACATTTGATTGGACAGCGGGTTAGCGTCGATTTTTTGGGGATAGAGGGCGGGGATCCCCTCGAGTGGCTGCCACCATTTGGGGCGGTGAGCTATAGAGAAATTGAGCGCTGAAGTCGGATGAGCCAACATACACTGGCCGGACTGAAACGAGTGATGATGTCTTCCCCGTGTATGTCTTCTCACAACTTCATCCCTTGAAACGCATCCTGTCAGCAAAATTGTGTTGTTCCGCTCAGGTAAGACTCTGCGTTGGTTTTTATTGGTGTTTCACCGCGGGTGATGGAGGTTTTTAGGACAAAGGCATCTGAGGATGTGTGTGTGTGTGTGTGTGTGTGAGGCTGAGCGGGGTACCAGTGCAGCAGGATGGAGCTGAAGGCCGAATGATGAAACATCTCACATGGATGTCATGAAAGGCGCGCAGCAGAGCCGCCGCTCTAATTTATGCCAATTCTTCCCAGAACAAATTGTGCCGGACTGGATCAGCGACAACACATGGCATTACTGGAACTTTAATTCATATTACTATTAATTAAAATGTTACAGCTCTTTCTCTGACCTCATGTCTGCTGTGAGAAAAAACAACGAATTAATTGAAAAAGGCGTTTTTTTTTGTCCTTCTTTGTGTGTTGAATTCTGCTCTTAAACCACATGGATATGTTTACATGATCTGCGTTCAAACATCCCGGTTCTGTTCTATAAAAAAAAAAAATTCTAATAGTGAAGCATCTCCGCTCCTTTTTGGCTGCCGGTCCCTTTTCTTCCCTCATTCAACAGCTAATCTGGAAGCGTTAATCTAATCAGCATTTAATCCTGCGGTAGGTCGGCGGGAAGCGTGCTCTGCTCAGGACCACCTATCATTTTATTTAGAAGAAGCTCGTAGGGGGTGAAAATAAACTGATATGTATTGAAGGCTGGAAGTGGCGGCGTTGCCTCTAAAGCTGAAGCTGGAGCTTACCAGACAAGGAGGCTGCGCACACCCTGTAGGCTCTAGCCTGCAATGGTCATACATTACGATCCCAGTGGAAAGTGGAAGAAATCCTGAACAAATACAGCACAAGTTTTCTTTTTCTCTGTCAGGGTGCAGCAGAAATAAGGAGATGTTTGGGTGTGGATGTAGCTTTGTCTCCCTAAATTTTCAGAAGGCGGAAAACATAATAGCTCCAACTGTCCTATTCCAAAGTGCTCCCAGGCCTTCAATTTCTCAGAAGAGTGACTAAGAACAAAATGATCCCCATTCATTGATGCCCATGCCAGCCATGTGAATTCCATGTGAGGGCATAAGGCTACATCCTTAAAATCACACTGTATTAGATCAATAGTTGTAGGCATGGAGGCGGGGATGAGAATCTCACAGTTATGATCATCCTGAGTAAAAATACCAAAGTATCATGGAACATGTCCTCATTTATTTTATATAAACAGAAAAGCTACAATTATTTCTGCTGGAGTTAAATGAATAGTATATTGATCATTACACTCATAATAATGTTATCTACTGCATTTATTTATTATTTAGGTTTTGATACATAGACTTAAGCATAAATATAAAATACATTGAAGTTGTACTTTCAATGCCAATTGTGCAATATCATAAGTATTTGCCATTCTGGTCTTCACAGAGTAACACAAGTATAACAAACTGATATTAGCATATTAATTAGTCAGGCTATCTGCAGAGGTGCAGTCAGCTACTTAAGCAGAGAAGCTGCTTCTGCCATGCCATTTATGGCATTAAAACAGCTTTTTTTTCATATTTCCATTCAGCCATTTTTGTTTTACTTTTAGGCAACAGAAATTTGAGTACTTTTTTTTTCAGCCAACTGAATGGCACTGCACAGATACGGGTGGGGGAGGTACAGGACTGCATATATCAGTGATTGATGGAGTCAGAGAAAACTCTTTTTGTTCAGGCACTTCTCTGGTTTCTCATTAAAGGACTTTAACCATGGGAACGGTAAAATGGGAAATCTTTGCAGTTTTTAAACAGTAACCTTGGTACACCTTGATACATGCAACCAGCCCATGCTTAAATAGAGGAGGTATGTTGCTGGTCATAAGTACCGGGCAAGGATGTCACATTTATTTTATGGCTTTTGATTATTCACTAGATGTATTCTTTTTTAAGAGTAGAATGATTCAAAAACTTGCAGGATAATTGATTAACAACTTATATATAAATACAATTTTAATTAGTGTTTATTTTCTCTAATCCACGCTGGGTCAAATCTTAAATACATACATGGACTCCCTAAATACGTATTCAAAAGTCCCTCAATAAGTTGCAGAGAACTCAATTTTATCTGGAATTAAGGTAATTTATCCTATCAGAAATAGTATTTACCTAAATTGGTTGCTTTTTGGCATTTACCCAGCTTTTAAACATATACTGTATTTCTTCTATAAGGTTCAGGTCAGAAAGTTTTCAGGAGCCTAATGTTAGCCTACTTTATCCATTCTAAAATCAGTTTTAATGTGTGTTTGGGATCATTATCATCATTTATCCAAGTTTTAACAACCTAGCTGTTCATTTGAATAAAGGTAAAGCATTTAGAGGGTGGCCTCCTATTTTGGAGCAGGTGCTTTTGTGGTCCACTCCATCTCAGTGTGTGTTCATTTTAAACTTACTTCACTGTGGACAGGGACACAGATGTTCCAGCATCTTCCAGTTTATGATAGACTTGACTTGGTGGTTCTTGCATTGTTATTGAACCTCCTGACCAACATTTCCTTTCCTCAGAGGTTATAGTTTGGGTCAGATGAGTAAATGTGGAGACAATTCTGTCTTCCAGGTAGACACCTCAAACACACATCAATACTAGTTTTGGAATGAATAAATCAGCGTGAGATCAAAATGACTGGATACAAGAGGCCACATGAATGTGTATTTAATTTCCAATATGTTGTACCATTATTTACTGTTCATGCTGTTTCTTTTTCTGCCCACAGACATTTGGTGATAATGAAGAAATAAAGCACTTAATAACAACTGAACCTTCACAGACTGTGTGAAAGCCCCTGGGCCATTGAATTCAAACGTCCCCCCCTTGAACTCAGAGTTCTTCAGAAGGTGACTTTCACTAGTCGCAGGCACTGCCATTAAAGCCCACCCACCAAGACTTAAAAAAAGACGTTCCACTCCCTTGCCCCGTGTTTGCTTTATCAAATGCCCAAAAACAGCAAGGCCGTCAAGAGAGAGCTTGACGACGATGTCACGGAGTCTGTCAGGGACCTGCTTTCCAATGAGGATGCCTGCGACGATTCTTTCAAGAAGAGCTCGCTGATTGTCGACAGCCCCGAAGGCGAAGGCAAGGAGTGCGATGTGGAGGAAGGGGCCTCGGACGGCGAGGAAGAGGAGCGCCCGGCCTGGAACAGCAAGCTCCAGTACATCTTAGCCCAGGTTGGCTTCTCTGTAGGCCTGGGCAACGTGTGGAGGTTCCCCTACCTGTGTCAGAAGAACGGAGGCGGTGAGTTACTCTCAGCCGGCCTCATTTACAGCATTACTGTAGGAGGTTATAGCTACCTCCCACTTATACTGAACAGCAATAATAGAAACACATTATAAGTTTCACAACTGAAGGGTAATATTTGTTAACTGCTGGAAAATATTCTGAAATAAAATGGGCTTTAGGAATTAATGAAAACCTGACTGCATCATTCCTTCACATATTTATCTGTCCCTTAGCTGTACTTAAATGTTGACTCAGGCTTTTCCAAATCTCAACACCCACTTCTGCACATACACAGTTTGCATTAGATAAAATGTTAGATTCTTTACGCCTCCATGTTGCCAAGAGTTGCAGTTGCATCTGTCTGTTCAATCTCTGGGAAGGCAGTGAGAAGATTTATTTAAATTAAATTAAGAAATATTTGCATTTGCTCTAAAAGGCCAAAGTCCAGCTTACATGTTACTTCAGCTGGATTCAAGTACACGTCAAGCATATGTGGTTTTCGAAATAGTAGGTTCTTTGTAGAAAATCACCTTTGATTAGAAAATCATGGCATGAAAGTGTGGCCACATATCTTCCCCAAAATCCAGCTGGGGAATATAATGACAAAGCATGATGCAAGTCAGACAACAGAGTAGCCAAATTAGACACTTCAAGGTGTTATTTGGGGCGACTGGAAAGTCAGTAATTATTGCCTGTTTTAGAGGAAGGCTGCATGAGGAACAGAACTGAGGAGAATGAGATGAGGCTAAAGGTTCAAACTGGAAAAAACATTTTAAAGTGTTTTCTGGCTTTAAGCTCAATGTAGCTATGTTAATTTTAATGATCGGGCAGTGGTTTTGTAAAACAGCAGCAGTGAATGGAAGCAGCAGAAAGCCTCAATTTTCAGCAGATAATAAACTGCAGAACAGTATTGCAACATTATTCTGACGACACTTCTGTCTTCTAAAAACATGTTGTTTGGGGGGAGGTGAAAGGGAAGTCAAATTCAGATATACAATTTGTCATTCATTGTGCTCAAACACTGAGAAAAAACAAGTCACTGTTGCATCTAATTTTCATAGGTAAAACCAATAGGAGCAACATTTAGAAAGAGTCAACGCTATAGAAAAAACTGTACTTGTCCCGCAGGCTCAGCTTGTTCCTTCCCTTGAGGCCGATCAAATTATAAATTATTTCATAATGCTTAATATGGTGGGACTGTTTGTGGTGGGGAAGAGGACTGGTTTTGGTGAGTGACAGGAAGTCCACCTTATTCACTTTGATTGAACTCACCAACGTTTCCTGCATAGAGGATCTGTGGGGAAAGTAAGAGCGACCACTCAAATTTGTTTTGATGGCCGTTTAACATATTTCTATCACAGATGCTTTTTTTTGTTAAAAAACAATTCATATTTTGTTTTCAACAACAGGTATTTTGCGTTTATAGACCACATGTGATCAACCACATATGTGGCGATGTCGTTTCATTTAAACCTGTTTTTGTGTCAGGAAGGTGCACTTTAAAATGAGCTATCTGCTATGAAAAACAATGGTAAGGCTGATACTGATTTATTTATGTTTAATACTTTCAAGATTTCATAAGTTTTCTAACTCTAATGTAATATTTGATCCCTAAAAATACAAATGGTGTTGAATAGGTCAATAAAAATATAATTTAACGTTAAAGGGTGAAGTTCTGTTTAATCTTAGCAGGTGAAATTTGGTTCACAGCTGACATTAGTAAATAAAGGAGCAATCTGATGTTAGGGTTCTAATATATATGCCATTTGAATAACTGCAAAGCATCAACACTCTTATTTCAGCCAGGTTTTTTCACCAAATGTTACAAAATGTTCTGACAAACCCCTACGAGAGCACGAGGCTGTCAGACTCAGTTGGAGGTGGTATGACACTTTAAAGAAACAAACCAAGGACACACATGTGCACATCTGTTTGTAGCCATTTTGCTTTTTTTTTTCTATATTAACGTTTTGTGAGATTTGCCTGGAAATAAATGAGTGTTACAATTCAGTTTTTGCTTTTTAAATATATTCAAACTCCAAGCCCATGATAAGGCCCCGCGTCTTTTTTCTAATAACACTATTCTTGCTCTGTGTTTACATTTAGGGTTGCACAATCTTGTATCAATGTCTGTTCAGTATTCTGATTTGGCCCTGACTGAGGAAGGAAGTCTGGCATTGCAGAGAGACTTTCATCTATTTGACTGACTGTGTCAGAAGAATTAGCATGTGTCAGAGTCTTTGTCTAACAGTAACCTCATTTAAACATGTTACTATCAAAAACACTTTAGGCATACAGACCGACTCCTCATACGAATGCTGTTATGATAATATCCCACATGTATGTGCCCTAGAAAGGTGGGAAGGAACTACATGCACTTCCCACCTTGAGATTATACAAAGCTGTCTCTGGCTTCATGAAAGCTGATTAAATGTAACTGACACAGACAGGTTTGTTAGGGAAGAGACAAACTCTAAATCTAGACATGTTATCACTGAACAATATGAAGCGTCGATGAGTTTTCTAGACAAAGTAAACAATAATTACTATTCTAGTTTAATGAGACACCTGTTATGCTACATACAGTCATGCGAAAATAAACACCCCTGGAAATATTGAAATTTAATATTAATTTCAACAATACTGGAAATTTCAAGCAATATAAAAAAGAAGCACTGAAGAAAAGATCTTCAGTGCTGAGATGTTACAATACAAACACCTGCATGTTGTTTTAATTCATTCATTAAAGTTTATATATTCAGAAATAAATATGTTAAATTGAAAACTTTTGGCCATGCGATGGACTGGCGACCTGTCCAGGGTGTACCCCGCCTCTCGACTGCTGCAGATAGGCACCAGCTTCCCCGCGACCCACTATGGAAGAAGCGGTAGAAAATGACTGACTGACTGAAAACCTTTGAGATTTCATTATTAAACAAATGAACATTTATTACTACATAAGCACACACTAAAGTACCGAAGACTGGTACTGTTGAGTACCGGTATCGATTCCCAGGTACCGGGTATTAGTACTGTATCGGTTCAAATGTGAAAGGTACCCATCCTTATGTGCACTCTTCAAATCTTGTGCTTAATGAGGTGCTTCCTCAGATTAGAAGTATTCCCACCGTTCGCCGTGCACTACGCGTCACAAATATTGCAGCAAACGTAATCTGCACCGAATTTTGAAAAGTGGAGCCATACTTTCGAGCGCTTTCTATCAACCATGCTTTCCTTGTTGACTTAAGCAGCTACTGATGTCATTACGCGCTTGTGAAAGAATGGAAAATCGACCACTCTTCCACTTCCTCACTGACACAATGATGCGTTTAGGTACCGAAACATGGTATCGTTTGATTTTACGTGAATTGGTACTCCTGACGGAATTTGGTCGGTACCTTTAAAAGTACCGAATTCTGTACCCATCCATACTGGTGCTTCACTCTAGCGGTCAATGGGCAGGAGGCGGGTAACATCCTGGACAGGTTGCCAAATGTTTTTATTTCAGGTAATGTGCATATTTCTGGTTTTGCATCTGTGTATGTTTTTCTAGACTGTCATATTTTCAGCTTTGCTTTAAAGAACTCATTTAACCCTGCTGCTGTGCTCATCTACAATTTGATTAAAATGGCAGATCTGGGTCTTAGTGAAGATCCCTATGACAGATCTTGTATTCCCATTTCATTCACGCCCTTAGTTAGGTATTAATAATGTTTTAACGGAGACCTTGTTTTCTTCTGTTCGACCCCCTAGACAGGGAAGTTTGAGGGTTAACATTTGGTTCAGAGGTTAAGGGTTGGGCTTATTCAGTTATATAATCACATTTTACAGTTTTTACGTTTGGCTGTCTTGGTTTCTTTCTGTGGCATATGTGAGGTTACACATGATGGATGTTTTTGATCACAGGCAATACAGTGTCTTATTTTGTCCCATAGTAGGGATTTTTTCAATCATCATTATCAAGATAACTACAAATAATGGTTAATTCCCTTCGTACTGACAAATACAAATTTCAAAAGTCCAAATTGGAAAGATTCATTTAAACACCCTAATGCAATTTGCATATTTAAAATGTGCAGGTGCCCCAGGTACCTCAACCTTACATCCAATATGGCTGCTGCAGGTTTAAAGTGGAAAGTTTATTAAAAAAAAAACTGTTTATTTGCTCTTTTTAGGTCTACCCATTTCTTTTCAAATAGCAATCTTCCCACAATCAACAAAGTTCTCAATTCAAGTGACAACTGAATCAATGAATAGCCATATACCAAACCTTAAAGCAGTAGATTAGATTGTGCTTATTTTGGCTCTGAACCCTATCACCTAGTCTGTTGTGGGCTGCCTACACTGCTATGACTGTCGTAGCCAAGTCAGTTCTGGTTTTCATCCTTTTAGCAACATGCTGTGGTCTGAGCTGATACCATGCTGCAGAGATAAAAGACTTGTTTTTAAACCAGTACACTAGAAAGAATGCTAATGTACTGGCCTTTAGAAAGATGGAGTTAACAGTGTTTTTAACACATCACTTTTTCCTTAATTACTTAATTAAATGAAAACCTTCATGTCCCAATCCTAGTATAAATACATATAATGAAGAAAAATACATTGTTCACATTTGGATTACTGAGTATTTAGCTAGGGTAATTAGCAAATCCAACTAGTCCAATAGTTTTACTAACATCCGATATAAAACGTTTAAATTAATCTTTTAAAGACTATAGATAAATAGACTGACCATAAAACTTTGTACAGACCAATTTACTTGTTTTAAAGCAACGAATCTGATGTGTTACTTTTGAAGCCTAGTCTTTTTTACAGAAGGAATATCAAACACTATATTGTTTCTTGCATGACATCACAGTTTATTTTGCCATTTTAGTGATTAAAACAACAGCTAGTGAGAAGCGTATTGCTGAGGTTGGTGTCTTGTCTACATGATTATAATAACAGTCACATTTTGCACCACTTTATCTTGTTTTTCGTGCCACGAGCATCAAGCACTTAAACCTTCTAGGTTTCATCCATGATTTAATGTTTTGCATCCATTTTACCATGTTTTACAATTTGTTCCTATTGGCTAAATGTATGTAAACTACCTCACTAAAGCTAAGGTAGGAAAGATGATTAAGGTTGGAACTTTGAGAGGAGAGAAATTATATATCTTCTGTTAGTTGTTTAATACTATTGGGCCAAAAAGGAGGTTGGATAGATATGTTTTATGTTGTATTTTTACTAATTGTTCACATTCCTCGTTACTACACATGATGCAATTATAACAAACATGCTGAGATCTTGCCTTGATGCACATGAATTGAATAAAAAAAAAAATGACAGGTAGTTTATAGCAGATTTCAAAAGAAAAACAGAACAAAACACCCTTATTAGGCTGTTGGCTTTGTTGGAATCTGGGAGCAGGACCGGAAAAAGAAACTCAACTACCAGACAGTTTGCCCTCTGATAATCAGCTGTATGTAAGCAAACCAGAATAAGCTGTTTTGATATTAGAAACAGGTTGTAAATAACACATCCTTAAAACAATACACAGATGGAACACACACGCTGATTCCCTTTGTATCGCCACTTCCATCCAGGTCAAATCTGGAAATCTGGACAGCGGAACTCAGGAAAAGGTTTCAATAAACGCCCGGCCATATGAAACAATAAGATCTGTTGAAACAGACTTACCACCGACCCACCACAGTTCACATCTGTTGTGGTTCGTCCACGAGACATGACGGGGCGGCCGTGGCTCAGCAGGAGAGACCAGTCGTCTGCCAACTGAGACACTGAGAGTTTGATTCTAGCCCCCCAACCTGCTGTCCCCAGAAATTCGATCCAGTCTGCAAAACACTGTGTGAATGTGTGACCTTTAGCACTTTGAAGGGTCAAAAAACGTTGAAAAGTTTATAAAAGGCAGAAGAATGTTTGGTAGACAACTATGGTATACAGTGCTGTGAACAAGTATTTGCGCTTTTGCTTTTTTGCCACACTTAAATGTTTCTAATTAATATTAATAAAATCCTAACTAATTAATGCCACAGAATGTCAATCAGATGTAAGTCCACACTTGACTAGACCAAACCCTTCATCTAAATTTACAAGCTGATGGTCTTCTCCTTCAGGATTTTGTACAAGGGAGCAGAATTCCTGCTACCATGCGCTATGGCAATTTGTTTAGGTCCCAAAGAGGCAAATCAGCCCCAGACTGTCACACTACCACCATGTTTGACTGTCAGTGTGACAGTGGTGGTTCTAACACAAATGGTGCCCTGGGCAAGGCCCTCGTTCTCCACCCTTGAAGGACTAGAATAAACTACAGATCAGATTAAGTTTCATCAGTCTTTATCTACATTTTAAGGAATCTCCTTTCAGTGAGAAATTATTATGTTCAGGACTCATTTACACAACATTTTTTGGTGATAACAGAAAACCTTTGTTGCATTTCTACTGTTTGTGTACAGGATAACGGCTCGTGTTTTCTCTAAAAACGTCATGATTTGAAAATGAGTTCCAGAATGTAACGTTTTGAAAACGTCCCGGTCTCCTTTTTCTCAAAGACAGGAAAATCTAAATCTTCCTGTATGGGAAGCTCTTGCACATGTGCAGTGTGACTGCATTTAGTAGACCTAATGCGCATGCACACAGTATAACAGAAGATTACCAGTTTAAAACCCACAGAAGAAGATTTCAACAATAACAATGGTGGATTGAAGAGTACTGTATGTGCTGCTGACCCTTTTGAATGTAACGATGGTTTTCCAATGAAGTGCTCATTTTCTATCCCGTTTTTTAAAGCAGGAAGTATTTGCGCATGTTGATAAGTCTCAAAGAACAAGAAGGGAATTTATACAGTTTTCACGAATTCGCTAATGTCAAGTGCACGGAGATTGCAATTAAAACATCGTCAGGTAGATAAAGCAGAAACAGAAAAACAATCCTGCTTTAAATGGATCGTAGTGTAAACAGGGCCATAGTAATTCTGGTTTTGAATAAATCCAGTCTAGTTTCTTTAAAAAGGTGAACTACCCTTTTAATTTAAGAGAATTGGCAGCTGCTAATCAGATGCCAACTTCAGCACCACTAGCCATTACAACCAGATTTTCTTGCAGTGCATAAACTGTGTACAACACATTGTGTGCCCACTTACCATTGACTGAACATTCAAATGAACAATAAAAATCTTGTTCATGGTGCAACAATGCTGCCCTTATGGCATGCTGCCCTGGGCATGAAGAAGAATGGCCCATATCAAACCTTTGCTGGATGCCCCACCTCCTTTGGCTTTTTTAGTCCACAGAATATTTTGTATTTACCGTAAAAGTCTTGGGGATCCTGAATGTGTTTTTTGGCAAATGTGAGACGGGCCTTTGTGTTTCTTTATCTGGTCAGGAGTTCTTTTTAGCCTCGGAACTCTCCCATGGATGCCATTTTACCCAGTTTCATGCAGGAGGCATTGGAAATGGCTTTGTAAAACTTTCCAGAGTAATAGATGTCAATGACCTCTTTTCTCATCTGCTCTCAAACCGCTTTAGTTCAGGGCATGGTGTGTTGCTTTTCGAGGTCTTTTCGCCTACCTAATGTTGTAAGAAAGGTTCTACTTCAATTCAATTCAAAAATACTTTATTAATCCCAAAGGGAAATTAAATGTTGTTGTAGCTCATTATGAAGGTTTCTTCAAAGAACCGTTGTAGATGCTGATGGCTGTGGGCAGGAAGGATCTCCTGTAGCGTCCGTCTTCCAGCAGATCTGAAGAAGCCTCTGATTGAAGACACTCTGTTGTTGTAGGACAGTCTGATGAAGAGGATGCTCAGGGTTCTCCATGATGTTCTTCATTTTATGAAGAATTCATCTTTCCACAATGATCTCCAGAGGTTCCAGAGGAGTCCCCAGAACAGAACCAGACTTCTTTATCAACTTGTTGAGCTTTTTTAAGTCCCTGGTTCTGATGCTGCTTCCCCAGCAGATGATGGCAGAAGAGATCACACTCTCCACAACAGACTTATAGAAGATATGCAGCCTCTTGCTGGAAACACCAAAGGACCTAAGCTTCCTCAAGAAGTACAGTACAGTAAGTGATTTGACAGGTAGCACAGTGATCAGGCCTGGGCATAGCAAATAAAATTGAGCTCAGCTTTTCAAATTGATCTTTTTCTTACATTAACATTTGTTTCATAATCTAAAAACATTTCTTTTTTTTTTAAGTCTAAAAAAGATGTAAAACATTTGAGTCTGGGAAGAAGAAATTCTTACCTTTTCACAGCACTGTAACCCCAGTATAAAAGCAGATGATGTAGTGGTTTCTTCAACATTTTCAGATGTACAGTGAAGAAACTTTACCACAGTGTTTATCAAGTTTCCCCTGATTTGACAGGGAAATAAAGACTCATTATTTTAATATCTGATGCCGCTGAACACAGATGTGATTCTTTGCATCTTACATTACCACACAATTAGAGACTGTTCTACTGTTTCGACTATAATGCAGTAGTTATGATGTGCCACAACGTAATGCAGGTGTAGTTTGGGTAATTTAAGACTTCAGTGTCTTTTCTAGTTTCCAGTTTGATTGTACCACACATAATAAGGGGGATAAGGTGGAAATAATGCAGCAGATATGCATAAAGAGCAATGTGTGTACTTTGTTCCACATGCTTTGTTGGTTTCAGGAAATGACACTTGCTGATGCCACGGTTATCTGATGTAACAGTTTCCTTTCCTTGCATGTGCTTCATCTAACATGTTGGGTGTATTTTTTTGATTGGCAGGAGCGTACCTGGTGCCCTATCTGATCCTGCTTATATTGATCGGCATCCCGCTGTTCTTCCTGGAGCTTGCAGTGGGCCAGCGTATCCGCAGGGGCAGCATTGGCGTGTGGAACTACATCAGCCCTCGGCTGGGGGGCATCGGCTTTGCCAGCTGTGTGGTGAGTCAGAGATCTGGTACTTTTCTGTTCTGCATATACAAAGCAAAAGTTCACAAAAAAAGGATCCTTAGATCCTGCAACGCAGGACGTCTAAGCGACTATAAGATGTCAAGTAGCATAAAACATTTCATGTCAGAATATTACATAATTTTCTTCTAAATAAATCTCTGTAAACAAATATTAAATATTTGTGAAAATGTTTTTATACAAAAATCAGTTAATTTCAGTGGTTTAATCTATAAATTAATACAAACAGAAGGAGAATCCAAATTGACAATAAACCTGTAAATCTCTTGGTGAACATAATAAATTCTCTATATTATGGCTTATGTAAAGTCATTAATTTTAAGTAGGCACGGGCAATTCTAAGATTTTCATGGTATGACAATCTTTAGTAGAAATGTTAACAGTATTTACACAAGCAGTTAAGAAAAATGTCTAACCTTATTAAAGTAGAATTATTCCTACTGCTGCTAAAATAACAACTATTTAAGTTACTGTAAAAAAAAAACAACAAATCTGCTAAGTTTTGTATTAATTGTTTATCATGCACAATATTATACCTATTAGCTCTTTTTAGAGAAACAGTTAGAGTCTAACGGCCTGATGTTAGCTGGCCAGAGGTTTATAGTCCATCAGACTCTTAGCTTACCAACTCTTGTTACAAGACAGTGTTACTTTAGTAGTGTGATGGGTGGCACTCCCTTTGTTTCTACAACATGACTGTACATGGTTGTCATGACCTGAAATATTTCCAAACAACCAAATCTGTCTTTCTTCTGAGAGGGAAGGTGTAGTAGCCTTTGTTCAGCCAGCTGGGCTGGAGTGCACAGAAACAGGGGGGGGAAGGGCATTGATAAATTTCTTAATGCTCCAAGTATGGAATGGAAAAATTTGACAATTACTCGGGCATCTCATTAAACGGACTTTAAATCGTAGTGGCAGTATGACAGAAGATTGTAGTGGTTTTAAAATGGTAACTTTTCAAAACTTTGGTTAACCTTGATACCGGATACGTTTTTTTTGTTTTAGGTATCTAAAGTTTAACATATTCTCTTTTTTACAGGTGTGCTTCTTTGTGGCTCTCTACTACAATGTCATCATCAGCTGGAGTCTCTTTTACTTCTCCCAGTCCTTCCAGCAGCCTCTGCCGTGGCATGAATGTCCACTTGTCAAGAACAAGACCAGTACATGTAAGAGACAGAAACTATTCAGGAGGGGTAACATTTGGTGACCAGTTCTGTTGCTGTCAAGAACTAGAATTCTAGAAGGATCCGTTTCTGTTTGCACAGTAAGAAACAAAGTTTCAGAACTGATACCTTAAACCAGTTAACGTAGTTGTAAACAGTAAGTGCTGAGGTCTTAAGCAATTTTATTAGATATTTTTTTCAGCACTAGAGGCCTTTATTTTTCATTTTTCAACAGTAGGCAGACAGGAAAGAGGGGGAGACATTCAGCAA
This sequence comes from Girardinichthys multiradiatus, assembly GCF_021462225.1. NCBI lineage: Eukaryota > Metazoa > Chordata > Actinopteri > Cyprinodontiformes > Goodeidae > Girardinichthys > Girardinichthys multiradiatus. The sequence continues at coordinate 2,856,113 of NC_061795.1, read as the reverse complement.
AGGTTGCCGGCTCCGGGATTCAAACCGGGAACGGTCGCATCGAGGACTATAGCCTCTATATATATATGGTCGCGCGCTTAAACCCTACATCACCAGCCCTCAAACAACCTTAAACAGTTTCTATTTGCTTCCATAGGGGTGGGCGATATGACAAAAATATTATATCACAACTTTTTTATTGTAAAATTACAATCAAGGCTTTATCACGTTTCTCTAAAACAAAAAAGATTAAAAAGTACTAAATATTCTAATGAGTTAGCACAATCTTTCCAACTTTTGTCAAGCACAGTTGACAAGAAGCATGCTGCCATTCTTAAGACGCGAAATACACATTGTGTTTCAGAGTTTTGTCTAACTCAAAACTATTTACTTTCATTTCAAACCAAAACAACACTCAGCCAAATCTCATTCTTGCTTGATTGAAAGTTTTGTGTCACGATGATTACAGCTTACAGTCAGATTAACCTCAGCACCAGTATTACCATTATTATTGGTAACAGTGTTAGTTGTAATAATATTCATTGCTTCATCGCTCTCTCACAACACACTCAGAATGAATTAAATCATATCTTTCAGGGATAAATCACAGCCTGAACACACAATGCACCCAGCATTCAGACAGCTGTGTCTTAGCTGTGTTTTTAGTAGCAGAGAGGATTTTAATTAGCTTTATGCTATTAGAAGTGCTTTATACATGGTTAAGGCTCTTATAATGAAGGTTTGCCGTATTCATGCTATAAATAGAGACATAAACCATCGTGTTATTGTTTTGACTGACAAGCTGGTTACCAGTTCAACAGAAAAACAAGAAGCTGGGTTTGCTAAGTTACCTCTAAATGAAGCACAAGACTACTGACACGATGTCCTTTGTACTGATGAAGTAGAGGTGCTTGAATTGTAACACAAAGCGAATTGTTGTGCAGCTCAGATGTCTACATCAAGACTTTAGCCTACCTCTATTAAGGACCATCTCTATATCTTGCTGGGTTCTTTTCTTACAGTTGTCCCTTGTTGCAAAAATGACACTCTAGATGGTCTCTGAGTTGACTATTGTTGGTTTTAACCATAGATGTGGTGCCAGAGTGTGAGAAGAGCTCGGCCACCACTTACTACTGGTACCGGGAGGCCCTGGACATTACCAACAACATCTCTGAGGGCGGGGGACTCAACTGGAAGATGACAGTGTGCCTGCTGGTTGCCTGGTCCATGGTGTGCCTTGCCATGATCAAGGGAATCCAGTCTTCTGGGAAGGTAAAGAGACTTTCTCTTACTTCAAAGTTAAAAAAGGAAAATGTTTAGCAGATGTTCTAAGAAGTAGAGAAAACTGTAAAAATGGTTCCTGGGAGCAACCTAGAAGAACTGAGAAAATGGCTTACCCAAGCTACCCTACAATCCTGCTAATCTGGCTAAATTAACTTCTCAAGTGAAATGCTTGCAAAAATGGCCAAAGTTTCCTCAAGCATAATTAGCTCACTTTAGGGCTTTAAGTGTTCAATTAATAAATCTTTCAAATGAAAGTGTTCTCAGAATATTTCTTTGAATGCGTGTGATCTTTAAAGGATTTCTGGCTCAGATTTCTTCAGCTTGATGCTACAAAGCACCCGGAAGGATTAGCCTACTGGACTAAAGGTTACTCTCTGCTCGTCATCTCTCCGTACAGTTTGATCTTAATCATTGCAAAGTTTCTCCAGTCATATGACAAGCATTAACTGTGTTCCTCTGAGTTCAAAGTCAGGCCTGTGCCTCTGGCTTTAATCTTTTAAGGATACATTTTGATCCGCAGGTTGATTAACTTTGACATTATGTGAGTTCTGAACTGCAAGAGTGTGCAGCTGAAATGAAAACAGTTCATTTCAGTAATCACGGTCTTTATCTTTAAACGAGGAGGTTCCGATAAAGGTTTTACGGGGACTTAAAGGGGGTCATTAGACTGAACTTGATGGCATTTCTGAATGTTGCTTGTAGATTCTTTGGCTCATTTCCTTCTAATTATTGAAATTTCAGTGTTTGATTCTGTCTAAAGTCAGTTGCCTACCTCTGCAGGCAATAGTGTCAAAAACAGTGTAACAAACATCTTTGTGTCTTTGTCGTTGCTTACAAGCGTATTACTTCATCTCATGCTATGCTCTACAGATGTTTCACTTACCTGCATGCTGAAGCATACTCATGCTGCATGCTTGAAACAGAAGTAATATGAGGACATGACTTACTTTAAACAAGTCTGTAAATAGGAGCAGTGCCTGGTGCAAACAAGGTCAAAGTGTAGCAGCTTTCTTTCAGCCATCTGACCAGCAGTGCTCAGCAAAGGAAGAGGGAGGGGCAGCACACTACGCAGCATGCAGTTGGGGGAAACTCTGGTCACTCCGGGAATGTTTTGGACATTAGCCATTGCTTATGTCTTGCACCAACAGCCTCAATATTTGAGGAAAAACTGCATTTACACAGTCGCTGTGATTCCAACCAATGATGCTGTAAAACCTATTTTGTTTCAACAATGCAACGTTCACATCAAAATTAAGTGGAAAAACCTGAGTATAGCTAAAGTGATGCTAAATGAAGATTCAACATATTTTTCCGAAACAATAGTAGCATGTGTTTTCCTTGACACAGTTTAACTTTCCTCCCAGTTAGACAAAGTTAAATGGAAGCAGTGTCAGGACAACCCGAAATAGACGGCCGTTTTTTGTTGTTTCTAGAAGATCTCCAGTTTCGAATGGGCTTTAAACATTTCTGTTATTCGGACCAAAAAGTATCCCCATACCAGTGTGGAGAGCGTTTTCCTATGAAGGGTATGTAGATTCGGTTGTCTCACAGGTTTATTCTGCTCCCTGTGGTACAAAAGAATATAAATGCTCACACCTACCAAGCTTTACACAAAAGCCTTGCCCAAAGAATTTCCCAGCCTAAAACAGTGTTTCTGTACCATGTGTGTGTGCATGAGTGCGTATGCGTGAGTGTGTGGGTGGGCATGAAAAGGGATCAGACCATTTGGTTGCCATGGTAATGCGTGCCCTTTTGGCTTGGTTTGATTGCCAGGAATTTGGCAAGAAAAAAAAGGACTTGTGGTAATGATGCTGGTGGGGGGCATCTTTAGCCTATAATGTGATATACTTGGGGTTGCAATCTGCAACATTGTGGGTCATAATAAAGAATCGGATATTTAGAGACATTAAAGAACCATGGCTACTTTTGCAGTGTGTAATAAAAATGTTTACACATTGTCATGGAAAAACTGTCCGTTTGTACCACTCAATGAAGATAACTGTGGGATTCCCAGAACTTGACCTTTGCGAGATGCAACTGCTGATTCGCCACAAAAGTAATCTTTAACTGTATAGGTGTCTTCTTTACAGAACATAAAGTTGAGGATCTGAAGCTCAAAACTGTTTGCCTTTGAGAGGAGTCAGATCAAGGTTGCAGCTGTGAGCTCCAACAAAAGCACAGCCCTGGAAGGGCATCATCAGAAAAGTTTCGACGAGAGCTGTAGCTGGGAAAAAGTCAAGAAAACAAGAAAAGTCTTTCAAATTAGACATTTGACTTTATGTTGGTTCTGATCTTATTTTGAAACTGATGTCATTGCTGCTCCCCCACATTCAGTGGTTTTCAGACATCATGTCATGTCTCGGCCTATCTGTTTTTTGTTATTCAGAATCAAAGTGAGAAATTTGGGGTTCTTTGTTTTTTAAATCTTCATCCTAAAAAATGCCTGCTGCTGTATAATTTGATGTATTATATGTCTCATCCATATTCAACTCAGAGACCATTCCACTGAAAAGTTAATATCTTCTTTTCTTTGTAGTCTATTATGTTTATGCAGTCTGAAATGCATGGTTTTGCTTGTCTGCTTGTCAGATATACAGGGGTTGGACAATGAAACTGAAACACCTGTCATGTTAGTGTGGGAGGTTTCATGGTTAAATTGGACCAGCCTGGTAAGCAGTCTTCATTGATTGCACATTGCACCAGTAAGAGCAGAGTATGAAGGTTCAATTAGCAGGGTAAGAGCACAGTTTTGCTCAAAATATTGAAATGCACACAACATTATGGGTGACATACCAGAGTTCAAAAGAGGACAAATTGTTGGTGCACGTCTTGCTGGCGCATCTGTGACCAAGACAGCAAATCTTTGTGATGTATCAAGAGCCACGGTATCCAGGGTAATGTCAGCATACCACCAAGAAGGACGAACCACATCCAACAGGATTAACTGTGGACACAAGAGGAAGCTGTCTGAAAGGGATGTTCGGGTGCTAACCCGGATTGTATCCAAAAAACATAAAACCACGGCTGCCCAAATCACGGCAGAATTAAATGTGCACCTCAACTCTCCTGTTTCCACCAGAACTGTCCGTCAGGAGCTCCACAGGGTCAATATACACGACCGGGCTGCTATAGCCAAACCTTTGGTCACTCATGCCAATGCCAAACGTCGGTTTCAATGGTGCAAGGAGCACAAATCTTGGGCTGTGGACAATGTGAAACATGTATTGTTCTCTGATGACTCCATCTTTACTGTTTTCCACACATCCGGGAGAGTTACGGTGTGGAGAAGCCCCAAAGAAGCGTACCACCCAGACTGTTGCATGCCCAGAGTTAAGCATGGGGGTGGATCAGTGATGGTTTGGGCTGCCATATCATGGCATTCCCTTGGCCCAATACTTGTGCTAGATGGGCGCGTCACTGCCAAGGACTACCGAACCATTCTTGAGGACCTTGTGCATCCAATGGTTCAAACATTGTATCCTGAAGGCGGTGCCGTGTATCAGGATGACAATGCACCAATACACACAGCAAGACTGGTGAAAGATTGGTTTGATGAACATGAAAGTGAAGTTGAACATCTCCCATGGCCTGCACAGTCACCAGATCTAAATATTATTGAGCCACTTTGGGGTGTTTTGGAGGAGCGAGTCAAGAAACGTTTTCCTCCACCAGTATCACATAGTGACCTGGCCACTATCCTGCAAGAAGAATGGCTTAAAATCCCTCTGACCACTGTGCAGGACTTGTGTATGTTATTCCCAAGACGAATTGACGCTGTATTGGCTGCAAAAGGAGGTCCTACACCATACTAATAAATTATTGTGGTCTAAAACCAGGTGTTTCAGTTTCATTGTCCAACCCCTGTATATATGTCTGTTTGTGTCTCTGTGTATTTGTTTTTGAGTTAACAAATATAAAATGTAACTAATGCATAGTCATTAGTGCATCTCCTAAAAAAGATCAGGATATGTTTATCTCAGATTTGAAGTGCCACAAATGCTTTATGTGGAATGCATTAAAAGAATTAATTTGAGACAAAGCACTGACTCCTTCAGAGTTCCATATGGAGCATCAAGCAACAAACATGATGTTTCTGAATCACAACCATAAACCAGCTCACAGAGTCTGCAGCCACACCCTTACAGCCCGTCCTGGGGTGGATGACTCAGGCCTTCCATCCGGTCCTCTGTCTTTAAGTCTCCCCTTGTCTTATCAAGCAAGCCCATCCGTTAATGATGGGTTTGGGATCCGGGTCAACTAGTCTTGGCCAGGAACCAGAAAGAAAATGTTACAGACTGCAGAAAATGTCTATGAAAAGCCATTCCGAAGTTTCTCAGTAATCCTGGCATAAACAATGTGGGTGTAACTATACATCCAGCTCATGAGGCAAAATAACACGCACTGTTAATATCTGCCTTTATATTTAGTGGTGGAGGAAGACATGATGCCATAGGAAAAATCGCTTTCGCATGCTTTTAATACTGTAGAATACAGTTTAATTAGCACATAAATCAGTCTGCATTGGTGCTGCAGCTGTCTTACAGCAAGTATATGTATGCGTATTACGCATTAAGATAAAAGTTGTATTAATTATGTCATACCTGCTTGTGTTTTTGTTCTATTACCTGATCTAGTCCTTTGTTTTCTGTCTCCCTGCACCCAAGCCCAGACCTGTTCTGTGTCTTCCCCTGATTGTCTTGTCACGTTTGTCATTGGTTCCCCCTGCTGTTCAGTTTTGTATTTAAGCCCGTTTGTTTCCGTTGCTCCCCGCTGGTTCCGTTTGTGGGATCTCGTGTTTACTACCCTGTCTGTGTCCTGCAATGGATAATAAAGACTCATCTTACCTGAAAACCCCAAGCTTCAGGAGTTCTTCCCTGCATTTTGTCCCATCAAAAACCCACTTTATGACAGAAGGAACCAGCGAACGGGACCAAGTGGGAGGAATGGAGAAGGCTGGAAATAGCTGGCAACCTTCAAGACTGGCTCGAGGTGAGAAAGGATTTTTTTCCTGATCCTCGGATCTACCACACCATCGAGGCCGAGCGACAAAGAGCCCTAGATGAAATAGCCGTGTCTATGAGGAGATCACCTGCTCCCTTCTCTGCTCGCCTCTCCACTAAAGCTAGAGGTGGCTTTCCGGCTCATGGCTTCGCTCCTGATCAGCCCTCGCTACTGCTCCCGACTCATAATCCTGTTCCTGGTCCAGTTCTGGAGGGGTTCATGAATGAACCGCCTCCACACCCCGATCTTGTTCCTGGTTCTGTTCCAGAGGGGTCCCAAGGCGAGCCGCCCTCACATTCCTGTCCGTGAGGAGCTCGTGAATGGACTGCCTCCACTCCCTGCTCCTGTTCCCGGTCCTGTCCTGGAGGGCGAACTGCCTCATCCCTGGTTCCGTTCCGGAGGAGCTTGTGGAGGACCTATCTCCACTTCCTGTCCCTGAGGGGTGCGAGGACGCATCCTCTCCGCCTGCTGTGTCTCGGCACCTCCGCCGCTGATCTCCACGGCTTCGCCAAAGGTCCTAGCAGTCTCTGCATCATTCGCCTGGGTTCCAGCGGTCTCGGAACTGCGCCTCTGTGCTCCACTGTGGGTTCTCCTGGTCCCGCCGCCGGCCGTTAGATTGTCGGTTCATCGTCGCCGGCCGCCTTAACTCTGGGTCTGTCGGGGACGGCTTCCGGGCCGGACGCCTGAACCCCGGGTCTGTCGGGGACGGCCTCCGGGCCGGCCGCCTGAACCCTGGGTCTGTCGGGGACGGCTTCCGGGCCGGCCGCCTGAACTCTGGGTCTGTCGGGGACGGCCTCCGGGCCGGCCGCCTGAACCCTGGGTCTGTCGGGGACGGCTTCCGGGCCGGACGCCTGAACCCCGGGTCTGTCGGGGACGGCCTCCGGGCCGGACGCCTGAACCCTGGGTCTGTCGGGGACGGCTTCCGGGCCGGACGCCTGAACCCCGGGTCTGTCGGGGACGGCCTCCGGGCCGGACGCCTGAACCCTGGGTCTGTCGGGGACGGCCTCCGGGCCGGACGCCTGAACTCTGGGTCTGTCGGGGACGGCTTCCGGGCCAGCCGCCTGAACTCTGGGTCTGTCGGGGACGGCCTCCGGGCCGGCCGCCTGAACCCTGGGTCTGTCGGGGACGGCTTCCGGGCCAGCCGCCTGAACTCTGGGTCTGTCGGGGACGGCCTCCGGGCCGGCCGCCTGAACCCTGGGTCTGTCGGGGACGGCCTCCGGGCCGGCCGCCTGAACTCTGGGTCTGTCGGGGACGGCCTCCGGGCCGGCCGCCTGTACTCTGGGTCTGTCGGGGACGGCCTCCGGGCCGGACGCCTGAACTCTGGGTCTGTCGGGGACGGCTTCCGGGCCGGACGCCTGAACCCCGGGTCTGTCGGGGACGGCCTCCGGGCCGGCCGCCTGAACCCTGGGTCTGTCGGGGACGGCCTCCGGGCCGGACGCCTGAACTCTGGGTCTGTCGGGGACGGCTTATGTTTTGTGGGAGTCTGGGATCCGCCCTTAAAGGGAGGGGCTATGTCATGCCTGCTTGTGTTTTTGTTCTATTACCTGATCTAGTCCTTTGTTTTCTGTCTCCCTGCACCCAAGCCCAGACCTGTTCTGTGTCTTCCCCTGATTGTCTTGTCACGTTTGTCATTGGTTCCCCCTGCTGTTCAGTTTTGTATTTAAGCCCGTTTGTTTCCGTTGCTCCCCGCTGGTTCCGTTTGTGGGATCTCGTGTTTACTACCCTGTCTGTGTCCTGCAATGGATAATAAAGACTCATCTTACCTGAAAACCTCAAGCTTCAGGAGTTCTTCCCTGCATTTTGTCCCATCAAAAACCCACTTTATGACAAATTAACTACATTACAGTCATTCAAATGCAACATTTGTCCGCTCCAAGTTCCTTGGAGCCCGAAGATAGCATGTATGAGAGGTACATTGGTTGACCCAGCCGGAGCAAGATGGACCGGAATGGAATGAAAATTGGAGTTGTTCCGTAATTTGACGGAGAATGACAGAGAGCGGGTCCGTCGACGGTGAAGTTCGGAGTAGTCACGGAGAATGTGGAACCATTAATTAACATAACGGAGTCGGAACAGAACAGAACAGGAACAGAGAAATTATTTCGCCTCACTCTACGAACAATTAGCAGCTTCGCAGGCAGGAAGCAGCTGGCGGTGTTGGTTTTTCAAAATAAAGTAAATATTAAGGTTTCATGATATTTAAATTTCAAACTCTTGATTGCGGTCAGGATAAGTTATTTCAGCCAACTGACCAGTGGTGCACCGCAACAGAAGAGGGAGGGGGAGCATACTACGCTGCAAAGAATTGGGGAAAATTCTGGTCATTCCAGGAACTTTCTCCTGCATGTCATTAAAAGGACATCAACCCGTATGAATACTTTGACAGACATTTTCAGTGGTTTTCAAACCACTACTGTTCACAACCTTGTTATACCTTGGTGCCAGTAACTGGCCCATTCCTAGAATTAACTGTAAACACAGGGCAACCTAATAACTACATATATTCTTACTTCAAAATAAAAGTTTCAAACAGCTACAGTTGCATGTCAAGCTTAAAGCACTCACCTTCATATCTCATAATAGTAGCTCAGCCTTCTCCAGATGTAGATGACAACGACTGGACCGGGCTGCGGGAGATAGATGAGAAATATGGAGGGGTTTTAATAACAAAACCATAGACACAACATACATCTCATCTACAAGTTGAAAAATGGACTCTGGTAAATGTAAAAAAAAGCTTTTTCTCCTTCGAGTGATGATGTTAGCTGCTGCCCAGTTAGTCAGGCAGTGACTTCAAACAACATTTATTTTTAGAGTTTCTCAAAGACTCACATAATCTGTTCTGACGGGTTTTTTTTCTGACAAGAACTGATCAGAACTTCTCTCCTTCTTGCAGGTGATGTACTTCAGCTCCTTGTTTCCCTACCTTGTTCTGATCTGCTTCCTGGCTCGGGCTCTGCTGCTGAAGGGCTCCATCGACGGGATTCGACACATGTTCACACCCAAGGTAAAACATGTCTGAAGAACAGATGCTCCCTTCTGTACATTTATACTATTTATTTTCTATCAAACATAAAAGCCTATTTGTTTCCTTACTTTTAAGTGACCAGTTTTCACTCACACACTTCAGTATTTTTACAGTTCCTTCACTTTATTCCATGATAGTTTCACTGCATGAGCTCAAAGAGTAGAGGAGGTAATAGGCTGGCTTCTCAGTAGCAAGCAGCCAATAGCAAGTCAGGCCACAGAATCATGTCACCATGGAAACAGCAGTTACAGGGTCCTTATGTAACCAGCCAGCCGAAGATGCTTATTTTCAGCAGAGCACGTCTGCCTTTTATGTCTGCTCCGTCTTGTCATCTGACATCTCGCTGCTTCAAACGGCACGCTGGCCTCCATCTCCAAGTACCTGTGGACACCAAAGCAGCTTGGTGTGTGTCCTGCTCCGAGCCTGGGGGAAATGGAAGCAGTGAAATGTTATGGAGAACCACCACGTGGTGACTGTCAGGTTTTACAGCTGTCGTCTGACGGGGTGGGGCGGTACATTTTCAGGTAATATCATTTGCTGGGATAATTTAGGGCCACTTGTTCATTAAGAAAGGAAGGTTACTTTCATCTATATTGTTGTGTCACATTTCTTTGCTGATGCTAGAAGATGACAATGACCTCAGCCATGGTTCAGATACAATGAATAGTTACAAATCTCTTAGTGGAACATCTTTTAGAGGAGTAGGACCTATTGGACCCTGCAGTGCTGCAGTGGTGTTATCTGGAAGAACAACCCAATCAAACCAGAACATTTGAAGATAACAGTTCCAGTGAGAAGATTGTATAAAGGCATCATGGGAACGAATACCAAATGAATATGGGCCTTCTAATGATTTCTAAACAGTTACATATTTTAAGATCATCGGTGCAATCTATTTCAGACAATCTTGAAATGGCTGAAAAGAATGGAATTTAATTTGATCATTACCCAGGTTTAGGTAAGTCCGGGGAAAAAAAATCTGATCAGAAAAATGAAAGATTTTTACATTACTTTGTACATTTTACTTTAATTTGCTGCATCATAATTGAAAATAAATGCATACTCATTTAAAAATCAACAAAAGATCATTTCACTACTTTTTGGCTTGTAGACCGTCTTATAACAGAGTCCCATGCCAGACCAAGCATTAACAATTAAAACAATGGTATAAGAGGTCACAGGTTGTGATTTTCAGAAATAGTTATACTGGATTATAGGATAACCCAGTCCAGATTTTAAACTACAAAGCATTAAATAGTTAAAAAATGACACTGATCTAAGTTTGTTCAGATGACAGAAAACTAAATTAATTCTTTACCACACTTCCAAATAGGAAGCCAACTTCACTGGTGTTAAGTTTCATGTTTTATACTCAAATGTCCAGAATGTTAAGAAAAACTGCTGGACTGGTGGTTCCGATGTTCACAATGAAGCAAATTTTAGATTGACATGGGCGGAACGGTGCTGATCAAGAACGAAGGGCCTGCTCCATAACTGACCACTTCAAGGTTGACTAAACTTCACATCTGTTATCAGGGACAGACCTGATGCTTCCTGGAGAGAAAGTTTATGGTCACACAAGACAAAGATTGAATTATTGGACCATAATGACTGGAAATATGTTTGAATGACTCATGGTGCGTGACTCAAGGTAGTGGCGGCATCATGCTGTGGGGTTGTTTTGCTGATAGTGGTACAAGTGTGTGGTTGAGGTGCTTCCTGCTACAATACATTGAAGTTGTGTGTATGATCATGACATGCTGGAGAAAAGGTTCAAATCAATCATTAAGAGCCCAAAATAAAATAACGTTCTGGTTCATGATGAGTTAAGTTCTCATCAGAAGTGTAATAAAAAGCTCCAAATGCAGAGAAAAATCAGTTCATTTATTCTTACCTCCATGTGCATGCATAAACAGGGTTTTATCAAAATAAATATAAACCACAGCATCTTGACCAAGTTAGTGCAAGCCAATGTAATCACCATACTTCATGTATAGAGCTTAAAACATGAGTATTTATAGTGTTCTGTTCAAATAGGAATTTTTAAGCTTCCAAACATTGTTTGGGAATGATCTAAAAGTGGCAATTCTGATTATGATGCATAACGCTACACAATTGGGAAAAATCTTAAGTAACTTCATTAAAAACCAAATATCTCTGCTCTAACCTCAGCTAGAGATCATGTTGGAGGCCAAAGTGTGGCGAGAGGCAGCCACGCAGGTCTTCTTCGCTCTGGGCCTTGGCTTCGGTGGCGTCATCGCCTTCTCCAGCTACAACAAGCGTGACAACAACTGCCACTTCGATGCTGTCCTGGTGTCCTTCATCAACTTCTTCACCTCTGTGCTGGCCACCCTGGTGGTGTTCGCTGTGCTGGGCTTCAAAGCCAACATCATGAACAGCAAATGTGTTGCTCTGTACGTGAGAGCTTCAGCTTAGACACTTCTCCACTGTCTGAGAACAGACTGTGATTGCTGAAAAAGAGTGAAAACACCTCATAGTTAAACAGTAATTATTTTTGTTTTTTAGGACAGGATTCATGCTAAATGACTTGAATTCATCATGTCAAAAAAGTCTTGTTAAATTAATTAACATGCAATAAGACAATTTAGAGAATTGTTGCTTATCTAGGACAGAACTGCTGTGTGTAAAATATTTTTGACTAAATGAACTATTTCATAATTACATGGAAGATTTTCATAGAAACACATTTGAATTGTATACCCCACTTCCCTCTTCTATTCCTTAGAAACACTAATAAGATTGTGGCACTGTTGGGGAATGGCATTGAACCAAGCCTTATTCCCCACCATATAAACCTGACTCAGGTTAGTCAGGTCACTGCTGAAGATTACCATCAGATGATTCAGATCATCAAAGGAGTGAAGGAGAATGAGTACCCCAAACTGGGGCTGGAGCCCTGCAGCATTGAAGATGAGCTCAATCAGGTACATGCAAAGAAAACAACCAAAAATCTTAATCAGTTTTCTTCTTACCATGTGGAAAATGTTAAATTAGTTTGTGGCTACCACGCAGCTTAGCTTTTTGATTATGGTGCATTTATTTTACTGGTGGGATTCGCTAACTTCAGGGCTCAGTGACCAGACGAGCTAATGTTAGTAACACAAACTGATGAAGTATTTCTTCCATTAACACTTCCACTTGAACTAGTTCTCATTCATGAATCTTACTCTGTCTAAAATAAGGGTTAAACATACACAGGGTGCTTCAGTCATGAACAAATTAGCACATGAATCATCCCATCCCCAGCCTTTCCTCATATAAACTCTCATTGACTTAGTAATAGTTTCATCAACAGAAATGAACAATTTCATAGATATTATTTAGAGAGAGTAGCAGTCAAGTTTAAAGGGAGGAGAAGTTTTGTGCCCAAATCACCAGTATAGGTCCTCACAAAGCTAAACTTGGTCTCCGCTGCCCATGTGCACTCTGACACTCAGCAGACACTCAGCATGCTCCTTAAGGGCAAAACCTGCAGCTCTTTCTCTGTGAAATATACAAATGTCTGTCCTTAAAAAACATAGTTTAAATCTTTCCTTCATGCCAAACAGAGCGCTGTTAAATAACGTCAAGACCGCTGCATTTCCACGATGTTGTACACTTAAAAAATGCATCATTTTGTTCAGAGTTCTTAAAAATGTGAGCTCCATGAATAAACACATTCATTTGTGCAAAACACAACACTGGCAATGAGATATTAACCACCTAAACTGTAATTAAGTAGCTTTTTACTGCAGCTTTCAGTTGATCTTATGTGTGGTGGCCATATTGAATTTGGAGGTGGAACCTCCAACATAACTAGTCTAAATTCAGACTTCAAGTTGATTTGGAAGCCTTCTGCATTGTTAGCTTAGCTCTCCCTTCAAATAGCAAATTTAATCCACCATTTAATCTCCCTGAAGCAGATTTAGAAACAGTAATATCAAGTTTTAACGTATTTAACTTTATTTAACTTTTACACTATACATTGTAATACTTTTACTTGTAATTTTTATCCTCTTGTTGACTATTGTCCCAAATTCGCATCAAACGGCCACTGCTCTTTGTGGGGCTGAGGTGCCTGTTGATGCAGAGTGTGAACAACAGCCAGTTGTGATTTAACTGAATCTCAACATATGTACAAAAACATATGCTGAAATAAAGTTTCAAAGGCCTGTTTCAGTGATTAAATATTCTATGTACCTGGGCCTGGAAAACATGTTTCATTATTATTAAGCTCAGTTATGCCTTGTGTTTCTATATGGGCTGTATTCAAATGAGCAATGTCTATTTAATTTAGCTTCTGCTTGGTAGCAAAAACACAAATAATTCATTTTTATTGTATTTGTAAATACATTCAGGCAGTAAGGGGTTAAACTAAGCCCCTTTCAATCTGGTAAATTATTGTCTTTTCATTGTGTTGCTAATAGCATACAACAAAGCAAGACAGCATCTCCCCTTAGTCATAACAGTTTATGTGGACAAAAAAACATTAACTACATAAAAATGGGAAAAAAAAGAAAAGAAATGTGTCCAATAATGTAAAAGGCATAATCTTAAAGCAGCAGTTTAGCAATTAACAGCTTGTGTTTCTGCAACAGGCCTAAAACAGATCCTGGACAGTAAGAACGGACATTCCCATGACCATCTCAGGTTTCCTCACTATGCTTTACAGTGCCCTTTTGTTTTTCTGCGATATTTTTTGCAGTATAACACCAAAAATATTCTAGCTGGAGAACCTCACTTTGTGAAAGATCACTTTGGGATGAGATCTTTCTATTAAAGCTTTCCTAAAGAGTAAAAACATTTTGTGTCATAGTGTAAATATTCCTAATAGCTTTAGGCATCCGAACATGGCACATCCAATATCTGCACTTGTCCATGCAGGGTCGCAGTGGGGGGCTGGTGTCAGCGGTCATTGGGTGAAAGGTGGTGTACACCTTGAACAGGGAAACACACAGACACAGGACAAACATCCTTGCATGCACACACACTCATACCTAAGGACAATTCAGAGAGACCAGTTAACCTTTCGACTGTGGGAGGAAGCCGGAGTACCCAAGCTTTATATAGAAAACTAGGAATAGCCTCAAACTTCTCCTAAAGTAGGATGTCTGAAGTCACTGCTAATAACTCCTGTGTTTTTATCTTCCTCTAACAGGCAGTCCAAGGCACAGGCTTGGCCTTCATTGCCTTCACAGAAGCTATGACCCACTTCCCAGCCTCGCCTTTCTGGTCTGTCATGTTCTTCCTCATGCTGATTAACCTGGGCCTCGGCAGCATGTTCGGCACCATCGAGGGCATCCTTACTCCACTAATTGATATGTTCAAAGTCCGCAAGGAGTTTCTCACAGGTCAGAAAGAATGATCACAGAGCAACAAGCCCTTTATGTTACCTGTCATAACAAATGTGGGTCCAGAATGTTTAGGGGGTATAAAATGAAATAAATCTCACTTGCATACAGCAATCTTGAGGTCCGTTTCGGAGAAGCAGGCCAATACTTTCTGCAGATGTTCAAAAGCTGATCTTTTTGCTCACTGGGTCAGGATTTCATATCTCATAATTTCATGATTATGAACCCTTTTTGATTTAGTCCGTCTGTTGATGTGAAAGTGTGGGGTACTTGCAATCAATTTTGTCAACAGTAACATCACTATATTGCATGTTCTCCTAATATCAGACAGCTTTAGAGTAAAGGGTAGCCAGAAGTTTCATTTGGCAAACAGCAAAATCTCATGCAAAGGTATAAAACAGGCCTTTTAAATTAGAGCAACAAGGAGCTGAAGACAAAAACGAATCAAAAAAGACATAAGTAAATCTAATTACTAAAGATATCAAATGAATGTTAAGGGGAAACCTGTTGTGTTTGTCTGAAAGTAGATACATCGCACCAGACTATATATATTGTCCAGTAACAAAAAACCCACCTCTCTCTTGCAGTGGGATGCTGTGTCTTGGCCTTCTCCATTGGTCTCCTGTTTGTTCAGCGCTCAGGGAACTACTTTGTGACTATGTTCGATGACTATGCTGCCACTTTACCTCTGCTCATCGTCGTCATCCTGGAGAATGTGGCAATCGCTTGGTTCTATGGGATCGACAAGTAAGTGGATGGATCTGTTAGCATATTAGCACGTAACATACATTAATGTCAGTGCAATCCATTTTGCTTGGCTTCGAAACACTCTGGTTTGTAAGAAGAACAACTGTGATGTTGGTGAAACAAACACCTGGTCTCACTGGCAGATACGGTTCTCCTTCCTCCCCTTTCCCAGATTCCTTGAAGACCTGAAGGACATGCTGGGCTTCACTCCATACCGCTTCTACTATTACATGTGGAAGTACATCACACCCATCCTGCTGTTGGTTCTTCTCTGCTCCAGCTTCATCCAGCTGACCATGACGCCACCCAGCTATAGTGCCTGGATACAGGAAGAGGTGAGTTGAGGTCCCCAGCCCAGCTCTCCTTAGACCCAGGATCCACCTGGCGCCCTGGAATGAAATGAAAGCAAATGAAAGGGTACGGAGGAAGCAAGGCGGTTGCTGAAAGTACAAAAAACTAAAATTGTTTTGGAAATAAACATGTTTAAACGCTCCTTAAGCCAAGAACAATAAACAGGATGTTCGGTCTGCTGCACAAAGACCAAAGCACCCGTGTGATTTTAAAGCTAAGTGGAACAAAGGCTAAAGGAGATAAAGTTCTAAACATAGCCTTTAGTTTGTCAGATAAAGCTAATATTTTTTTTACTTTTAAAGTTTCTTGCATAAATATTTACGCCCCTTGAATTTAACTATATTTAGTCATGTTATAACCACAAACGTATGTATTGTGTTGAGATTTTGTGACAAAGTAGTGCATAACTGTGAAGGGGGACAAAATGGTCTCCCTTTTATTTAATTTTTTTTGCAAAATATCCCAGGCCCAGTCACATTGGATGGAGATGTATACATCAATTTTCAAATATTGCCACAGATTCCCAATTGGATTAAAGCCTAGACTTTGGCTAGGCCATTTTACCAAATGAATATTCTTGGATTTAAAGTATTCCATGTCAACCCTGACCAGCTTCTCTATCCCTGCTAAAGAAAAGCATGCCCACATTGTGAGTCATCGTGGGGAGGCTGCGTTCAGGGTGTTCCCCGGAGCATTCTTCCACGTTTGCTGTGTCCCTTACATGGCTTGTGGGAAATTTAAACATATATTCTTATGGATTTCCTTTAGCAGTGGCTTTTGTGTTACCACTCTTCAATAAGAGCCAGATGAGTGGAGTGCAACTAGCAGTTGTTCTGACAACAGACTCTTTCATCTGAGCAGTGGATCTCTGCAGCTCCCCCCAAGCTGCAGAGCACCGGAGTCTGCAAAACGATGTACTACCTCTGGATGTTCAACAGTGTGACTCTGTTCCTCAACTTGCTGGCGTGTCTGGCTTACAACCCCGCCTCCACAGAACCTGGCGTTGATTTTGGCCTCTCCATTCTCTGGTTCATTCTCTTTACTCCCTTCAAGGAGGGAAGTAAAGGCCGACGGTCTACAGGGATTGACAGCTCCTCTTACCTGCTTCTCTGATTAATGCTCTCTCTAAACTGTTTTGGTTGTCGGCCATGTTTTAGTTGGAGTGCGGTTAATAACTGCTTTTTGAAGGCACTGCACTACATTTAGAGGGAAACAGAGTAAAGGGGGCTGAATATAAATCAATGCCACACTTTTCAGATTTGTATCTGTTTTACAGACCATTATTTCAAAATCATGGATTACCGTGAGTGGCTCTATCCCATAAAATCCCAATGAAATACAATTAAACTTGTGGCTGTATTGTGACAAAATTTTGGAAAGTTCTAGGGCTGTGAATACTTATTGAAGGCACTATAAAAATCTTTATCACCAGAGACCTGGCTGTCCATAGTCACCTTGTCACTTCTCTCACCTCCATCCCATCAGGCCATAGAGAAGATCCTCCACTTCCCTCCATGGGGGATTGCAGTTTGCATCTCCCTGGTGGTGATGGCCATGATGCCAGTGCCTGTGGTCTTCTGTCTGCGCTACTTCAACATCATCGACGACAACACCGGTGGCCTCTCCACCGTCTCCTACAAGAAGGGCCGCGTCATCAAGGAGAGCCCCCGGCCGGAGGACGACGACGATGCCAGCCTGATTCATGGCAAGACCCGCAGCGAGGTGCCCTCGCCGATGCCCGGCAAAAGCATCTACCGCAAGCAGAGTGGCAGTGGGGGCACCGAGGTGGACACAGCTCCCAATGGCCGCTATGGGATCGGTTACCTGATGGCGGACATGCCAGACATGCCCGAGTCGAACTTGTAGACTATGATAGTTAGCCCTACCCGGCCATTTCTCTCCTCCACCCTTCTGCGTGCGTTTAGTCAGCCATTGTCATTGTTGTACATTGTTACTGCAATGTATACTCCTTGTAGAGAAGGTAGCTGCTCTGTTGTATGTTGTCTCTGAACCTTATGTGACTGTAAGCCTAAAAACAAACGGTTTTGGAAGAGATATTCTTGTCTAACTCATTTGCTTGACCACACCCTAGACTTTGACCCCTTTCAGTTTTTGCCCCATCCTATTCGAATCTGTAGAGCTCTGAAGGTCTTCATGGATATAGGTCTGTTTGCAGCAATAATCCTGCTGTATAAAATGATTGTGTGCATTTAGGTCCCCATATTAAAGTATTGAGGTTGGTCCCAGTCTAGCCACTACTTGTTAAACTTTGTTAAAACAGAGAGAGGACGGTGTTTGTATTCCACTCCCATGATTGTCTGAGACTGAAGTGTGCCTAAGACATTTATATTTGTTTATAGAATACATGCACGTTGTAAATTTGAGGTATTCTGTAAATACAATATAAATATTATAAATATATTTATCCTGATAGTTTGGATATCAGAGCAGTGTTTTTAAGGTTCAGAGGTACTTAACTCTCATGTCTTTGTTTTTTTTACTAATGTTCTGTTCGTGTTGGTGAGGACTGCGTCCTCTTTGTAAATATTTTTTTCATGAAATGCTTAACTTCGATGTCTCTTTCCCCCCCTCCTCCAGTTCAAGAATAAAAGTCGAAACGACCCTTACTTTACGACTTTTTTCATTCTTGACTTTATGTTTGTTTGCTTTTTCTATCTGGTAAAATCCACACTTTTTAGCACTTCAGTTTTTATTGCGCTCGTATAATCCCTCGCTGATACTATTAATACGTTTTTACAGCACCATTTTGTTAACAGAAAAGCACAACGTCTTCTGCTGTAACATTTAACAAGGTTGGAGCGTACAGAGAGAGAGAGATCTTTGACCGTTCCTCTTTGAATAATCTCTCCAGAGAATCCTTACAAACGCCACTTCAGTAAACAGTCAACTGACAGTGATTACAAAACAGTGTGACATCTGGACTTTTCATTGTGTTGGGTATTAAACATAAAAACATAAGACAAAGATCTGGTGAAGTCATTTCAAGAGTGAAAATCCAATATGGCTGGATAAACAGTTACAGTAAATGATTTATCTTCACATCTAACATGTTTTATGTCATTAAATCTGTTACACACCCAGTAATATACAACCCTCTGTGGTGCTGCGGTGTTTGGAGGTAAAAAAGCAGAGAAATATTTTATTAGCTTGAAGTGTTAATAGCAGTTAGCCTGCCTGCTCACCTAGCATTTCAGTCAGCAAATCCTATTTGTTGTGAACGGACAGACAGATATTCATACAAGAAGCCCACTTAGAGAACCAAATAAAGGCGATGTCATTCCCAGATCCAAATTCTGTACAAAATGGAACACAGTGTGAGCACATTTATCCAACTGTACTCGTCTCACGTTCCCTCTTGTCCCCTCAAGTTTGCACAGGGGGTTCTCAAAAATATTTTAGTATGACGTTTGGAATACATTTATTTAAGGCTCTTTACACACGGACAGAACTGTACACCTTAATGAAAATAAGCCAAATATTTAATGTACATTGTTATTATTAACAAGCAAAATAAAGACACCAAACTAGATTCATGACTCTTATGTGTAAAGGACCCGGACTATAGAAATCACGAGTCATAACTGTATCCAAAATAGCTTTTATTGACTTGCTTTGTTTGGCATCACAGTGACTTCAGCTACAAGGATGCCCATTAAAAAAATACTCAAAACATGTACAAGTAAGGCAGCATTAGAAGAACGTTTTACCCCATCTATGTAGAATGGCTTAATAAACTGGTAAATATGGGCACACAAACACGGAAATAAATAATCCAATGGACACTTTTTATGGCTTTTCTTTTTGTGCTTTCTTTCCAGTTTCTGCTTTTCTTATTGTACACAAAGTGAAAATCCATATCTGTTTATCGGGAGCAGGATGTCGTTAACATCTCCTCAGTTCTTGAGACTAAAATCGCAAACCAACAGTGTCCCTTTAAAAAAACCTCCCAAAATTCAAAGACCGTCATTATCTAACAACACATGCCACTTTATTTTTGAAGTGAGCTGGGTTAAAAGACAAGAGAAAAATAAATCTAGCAGTGGATTCTTCAGTTTTCCAGTCTTATTGAACATCCAGGGTCAGAGTCCTGAAAAGTGCATGTGGTCGTCAGAAACTGAGGTAAAACATCCGGTTCAGTGCAGCTGAAGTGTTGATCCCTTTTGGCCGACTCCTCTGTAAAAATAAGAATCTAATTTCAACTACTACTGTTGCTGTCACTTTATAGTAGACGTGTGTGTGTGGCAGTACAGCTACAAACAAACAACAAAGGAGATGATTGTAGATTTTAAGAGAAACAGGAATAAGTCAAACACTATTTCCATCATGGGAGAAGAGGTGGTGGAGTATAAATACGTCGGTGTTCACCTGGACAACAGACTGGAGTGGAGATGCAACTGTGAAGCCATCTACAAGAAGGGACAGAGCAGACTGTACTTCTTGAGGAAGCTTAGGTCCTTTGGTGTTTGCAGCAAGATGCTGCATATCTTCTATAAGTCTGTTGTGGAAAGTGTGATCTCTTCTCCATCATCTGCTGGGGAAGCAGCATCAGAACCAGGGACTTAAAAAAGCTCAACAAGCTGATAAAGAAGTCTGGTTCTGTTCTGGGGACTCCTCTGGAACCTCTGGAGATCATTGTGGAAAGATGGATTCTTCATAAAATGAAGAACATTATGGAGAACCCTGAGCATCCTCTTCATGAGACTGTCCTACAACAACAGAGTGTCTTCAGTCAGAGGCTGTTTTTGAGGTCAGACATCGATGTTGGAAGAAGGCCTGGCTCACTGTCTCTGCTCTAATTCATCCCAAAAGAGTTCTGTGGAGTTGAGAGCAGGACTCTGTGTAAGCAGGGTACTTATGGACTTTGCTTTGTGAGCTCGTGTTCTGTCATGTTGGAACAAGAAGGGCCCCCCCCCAAACTGTTCACACAAAGTAAGGACCAGCAAACTGTCCAAAAAGTGTTGGGTTGGGTCAAGAGTTTGTTTCGATGGAACTAACGGGCCGAGCCAAACTCCTGCAAAACAGCCCCACACCATAATCCCTTCTGAACCAAACCTGACACAGTGCAGTCAGGCTGGTGCCGTTCTCCTGGAAGCCGTAAACTCATCACACAGAGAGGCAAGACTCGTTAGTCCACTGCTCTAGGATGCAGTACAGGCAGAATCCTACAACGGTACCACGCTGGAATTAACTGAGCTGAGAGCGACTCTTTCTTTCACAAATGTTTGCAGAAACAGACTGCAGGTCTATGTGCCTACGGTCTGTATACATGCAGCTATGGAGCTATGGAAGTGGTTGGAGGATGTGGATTTAATGATTTGGAGGAGGGTGCAACCACTTTTGGCAATATTTCTGGTTTAACCAAAAAATGGCAACAAAAGGATAGAAAACTGAAAAAAATATTGAATCTTAAGATGAAAAATGCAAAACCCCAAAATTCCGATGCATCATCAGTAATTAGAACAATAAACCAAAACCATAATTTTGAGACTACCCAATCCGAGCCTGTTGTTCAGGTGTGATGGAGCTGCTCTCTCATTCTGGCTGCTGCTCGCGCTCTCTTCTCACAGTGCTTTTTCAGGTCTTTGACCTCAAGAGGCAGCATGCTGTTCCACACCATCAGCAAAGTCTCCTCATCTGAGAGACCACAAACAAACACGTACACGTGTTACTTCTGCAGAGAAAGTCGCACAGCGAGGCGACTGTTTTCGGAAAGCAACAGGCAAGCGAGGACACTTCACACTCACCATCCTGATTCTTGTCTCGTGGGAGCCTCCGGCCCAAAACCAGCACCGCGTTCTTCCAGTTCATCGACTCTGGTCGTTAGAAAGACACAAAAAAAAGCAACATTTGTGCCCACACTGTTACTCACAGCATGCAGCATGCCGAGTCGTCCGTAAACGCCCCGAGAAACAGTGAAACAAAACCCAGCTGCCTAAAAATGTTTTTCTTTACTCATCTTTATTTATTAAACTTTTTTCATTTGTTCTCACACTCTCTTTGCTACACAGCAGATATGAGCTACTCTTAATCTGTACTACTGATGAGTTAACCTTCAAGCTGTGGAACAGAGTGCAAATAAAATGACTTTAGGAAACATCATGTTCTTGTTAGAAGTTTGAAAGGTAAATGATTAATGTTCTAAACTATTTGACATTAAACATACTGATGTACATTTTTTCCCCAATAATAAATCCATATAATGACTCGTGACTCAAAATGAAGAAGGTTTAGATTGGGGACCCACGTTTGAATGCTGAGGAGATGGAGCAAATGGAATTACACGAAGGTGCCATGACCTGCAGGGTCTGATGATTGGAGAGCTCAAGCAGGAGCAGGTAGCCCCCTCTAGTGCCGATCCAGAGAGCTGCAGTGTTCTGCATCATCAAGGCCTTAACTGTGGCCCAGGAAGGTGAAGCCTCAGAGGGCAGCTCTACTCTGCTGCCCCGCCTGCAGCCCGATTCTTGCCTGCAGGGGGACAGGACGTTTATTGCCTGACTTGTAGAACAGAGGAAATCATTATGCAACAGTGTGTACCTAATGATCTGAGAGCAGTTGATGCAGTCCACCATCCTCTCACTCCTCTTATCCCAGACCTCAACAGTTGGTGTCCCAGCTTTGCTAAGATACACATGTTTGTCCACCACCATGCGGGAAACAAACGCCTCGCTACTCAGAGGCCGCTGCTGGCTGAAGGGGGCACACATGAAAACGACCACTGTTATACCACCTTCCAAAGGTTTCCATACCTTTTAGACATTTCCACATTTTATCACGTTACAACCACAAGCTTTAATTTGTCTTTTATGTCATTATGTGATTTTATGTCATAGACCAAAACAAGCTGGCAAATAGCTGATGTGAAAAGAAAAGTAGACACGATTTTCAACCTCTCTTTTTATAAAAACATGATGCATTTGTATTGAGCCCAACTGAGTGAATACTTTGTAGAGGCAGTTTTTGCTACAAGTCTTTTGTGTATCCCTCTACCAGCTTTGCATATATACACTGAAATTTGTGCACATTTGTCTTTATACAATAACTCCAGCTCAGTCAAATTGGATGGAAAGTGTCTATAAATATCAATTTTACTATGTTTTTAAGAGCCACGAATTCTCAATTGTTTCAGTTCTGACTTTAACTTGGCCACTCTAAGACTATGCTTGGATGCTCTCTCATCAACTCTCACTAGCTTCCCTGTTTCTGCTGAAGAAAAGCATCCCTACACCATGATGCTGCCTCCACCATGTGTGATAATTTTCCAATATGGAGTAGTAAAGCTCTTCCAGAGTTACCATGGCCCTCTTGACTGCTTCTCTGACTAATGCTCTCTTTACACAGCCTGTAAGTGTAGGTGCATATTCATGACTTGGTAGGTTTGCTGTTGTGTGATACTCTTTAAATGTGTCTTATTCTTCCATTTATCTATGTACTACTGTGTTGGTCTATCACATAAAATCCCATTGAAATATGTCAAAGTTTGTGGTTGTAATCTAACATAATGTCAAGCAGCTTGAGGGGTATGAATACTTTTGGGAGGGCTCGTACCACTCTAGTCTCTACATTTAACTGGTTGCTTTTCCTTCTTCAAAAGCAAACCAGACTTGGACTCAATTTCAACACTGGATAAAATATAAAATCCAAACGTGAGCAGCATCGTACGGAAAGCTGATTTGCTTTAAAACGTAAGATGTGAGACTCACTGGAAGATGGGGTGTGGTCTCGTGTCGATGGACTTGCAGACGTCGTAGTCGACAGAGAAAGAGAGGATCTTGGTCCCGCAGCCGGCCCAGACGGACTTGTTGTCCAGGGAGTGAGTCGACTGGCCCAAACACATGAGCGGAGTGCTGATGTTTCCCACGGTGAGAGTTTTAACTGGCTGACCGTTCTCCTGCTGGAGGGAGAAGACAGCAGACCATTACAACAATAACAGCTTATGATCACCATCCAACATACTGGTTCTTATTGTTATGAGTCAATATTTACCATGAGTACAGACTCCTCATAGACACTAAGAACTCCATCTGCGGTCCCGACCAACAAATAATTTGTTCTTTGGCTGCAAAGGAATCAGAAATTATACATAAAAAGAAATAGTAGCACAAAAATGATATCATAATTTTCAACACATTTACCCATTTGAAATAATAAACAAGTTTGAGATTGATGAGCCAATCATGCTGCTTATTCTTGCAAACGTTTAATAAGACTTTAGCGGAACATTTTTATAAATAAAAAGGATTTCTTTTTCTCACGATAGTCCATTTGACCATCAGCATATCTCAACATTTTGGAAAGACATTTAAGCTCTGAGATGACAGACACTTACTTTGATTCTTGTAGAGCAGTGAAATTAACACACCACTGATTTACAGCATGTCCAGCTCACTACAACCTCTTCACTTCTGACCATAATTTGAACAAGATGATATTTTAATTAAACATTCACCAAGAATCTTCTCTAGACCACGCACAGTTCTCTATTGACCTTCTGAAGCAGCACAGGACTTCCACCACTGGACCAGCAGGAGTCTCAGTGCTTTTGTAAAGACTTACATGTGCTGAGGGTGTAGATGGAAGTACAGTGAGGTGACGGCATCAGTGACGCTCTGCAGGTGGTGCCAAGTGGAAACGTCCTGGGTGCTGATGACCAGCAAGGAGCCGGACTGTGTGCCTGCTACCAGCCAATCAGATTCATCGTTTGGGATCCGGACTGTTGCAAGGCAAAGGACGGGACTGGTGTCGACCTCCTGTTTAAGAGAAAAGGAAAGTTCAAGATTACTGTTTGTTACAGTGGTCGGTAAAGTTGATGCTTAAAGTGTTTCCCTGAAGAACAACTACATTACAATTGGTGTAAATACAAAGTATTCACAACTCTACTGCCTGCCAGCTTATTTCCCATTTTGTCATTGTTCAAGCATACCCTTCAGTGTATGTTATTGGGATTTTATGTGATGGACCAACACAAAGTAGAGCATAATTGCGAAGCGGTCAGAAAACAATGTAAAGATTTTTTAATCTAAGAAACGTGGCTCGCATTTCTATTTAGTCCCCTTTAGCCTGATACCCCTAAACAAACTGGCTTTAGAAATCACACAATCCGTGTCCACCTGTGTGTAGCTTAATCCAGCTCCTCTGTCAAACCCTTAGAGGTTGGTTTGAGAAAATGGGTTAACAAACAGCATCATGAAGACCAAGGAACATGGCAGACAGATCAGGATTAAAGTTGTGGAAAAGTTTAAAGGAGGGTTAGATGATAGAACATTATCACAAGCTTTGAACATTGTTAACATTGCTTTAAGATCTTCTTAATCCAGCATCTAAAACTCAAAAGAGCATAGCACATCTGCCAGTCTACACAGCCATTAGTCTAAACTGATAGCCCAGGGGGAAAAAAGCCTAATCCAAGTACCAGCCAAAGGGCCTATGGCATCTCTGAAGGAGCAACAGACATCCAGGGCTCAGGTAGGAGAGAATCTGTCACCAGGTCAACTATAAGTTGCGCACACTATTGATGCTGTGAGCAGGGATTGGGAAGCTGGTCAGAGTTGATAGAAGGATGGATGAACCTAAATACAGGGCCACAATAACTCTGTTAGAGGCTGCAAAAGACTGGGGTGGAAGTTCACCCTCCTGCAGGACAACAACTGAATGGTTAGAAGAGCCCAATCAACAACCTACTGTTAGAAGACAAACATGAGGTAACAGAATTGGGATCCGGGTGTGTACCTTTGAGGTGACCGTGTTGGTCTGCAGGTCCACAGCTGTGATGAAGCCTCTCTTCCGGGAGCTGCTGCCCCCGCCGAGCCAGGCTGTTTGGCTTGATGTTCTCTGACCACTGCTGCTCCTGCAGCTCACTGTAATGCACTGAGCACTGAACATGCTGGAAACCTTCACTTCACTCATTAAGCAGAGCATCTCCCCCGAATTCAGCCTGTCGAACAGCTGCATACATCACAGATACATGATGAATAAATATGGATAGAGAAAAAGTATTTTATCTGGAAAAGTGTTTCCTGCTTTGAATCACCATGCTTGGTACCCACAGATATACAGCATGTTTTTCCAGACTCCATGGGAGCACTTTGTTTTGAAGGTCAAGTCAAACACCATGAATTAGTCAAAGTTTAATGCACCTGCAGCCTGGTTCCACTATAGTTCAAATTAACACCCTGCTTTGATGCCCATCACTCATCTCAAGGACAACTTTAAAACAGGGAACAGCTGTTCAAGTCCTCACCTGAGCGGAGGTGGGTCGATCCTGTGGGCTTTCCCTCAGACAGTCCATCATCAGAGCCTGGAAGTTTGGCCAAGGTGAACAGCCGTACTGCTTTACTGGGTCTGTGTACAAAATATTGGTCATTCTAATTTTGTATACATTTTTCAAAAAACAAAACAAATTAACAAAGTTGAACCCAGAGTCAGCGTTTTTCTTCACCTGGCAGCTTTCCCTGCACTGCGATTTCATCAAACTCACTGGGGAACTTCATGCCGTCTGAAATGCGCTCACCGCTCGTCAGCAGGTCGTATAGCAGCAGGCCGAACGAGAACACATCAGCCTGCTGGTTGTAGATCACATTACCTCGGGCCACCTCAGGTGCTCGGAAACCTGCCAGATGGAGTTCTGTCAGAGCACAAGCTTTCATAAGCAGTAACTGGTGTTGGAGAAGTGACTTTGTCTGACCTGGAGTGCCCTCGGAGCTCCTCACTCCCATGCTACAACAGTACTGAGCGATCCCATAGTCGGTAATTTTAGCGATGATCTCTGAGTCAGTTTTCAGGTTGAACAGGAGCACGTTGTGGGGCTTCAGATCCCGATATATGATCATTGCAAAATGGAGGTACCTGATGACAAAGGTCAATCACTGACTGAATCGATTTGACTTTTTTTAATTAGACCTTAACTGGAACAAAGACAAAAAAACTTACATCTGTAAGAGTAAAAACCTTTAGAAAACCACCAAACTTACAAAAGGTGTTATTTTCAGAAACAATATATATATATAGTACAGACCAAAGGTTTGGACACACCTTCTCATTCAAAGAGTTTTCTTTATTTTCATGACTATGAATATTGTAGCTTCACACTGAAGGAATCAAAACTATGAATTAACACATGTGGAATTATAGACTGAACAAAAAAGTGTGAAACAACTGAAAATATGTCTTATATTCTAGGTTCTGCAAAGTAGCCACCTTTGGATTTGATTACTGCTCCGCACACTCTTGGCATTCTGTTGATGAGCTTCAAGAGGTAGTCACCTGAAATGGTTTTCACTTCACGGTGTGCCCTGTCAGGTTTAATAAGTGGGATTTCAAGCCTTATAAATGGGGTTGGGACCATCAGTTGTGTTGTGCAGGAGGTGGATACAGTACACAGCTGATAGTCCTACTGAATAGACTGTTAGAATTTGTATTATGACAAGAAAAAAGCAGATAAGTAAAGAAAAACGAGTGGCCATTATTACTTTAAGAAATTAAGGTCAGTCAATCCGAACAATTGGGAAAACTTTGAAAGTGTCCTCAAGTGCAGTCGCAAAAACCATCAAGCGCTACAAAGAAACTGGCTCACATGAGGACCGCCCCAGGAAAGGTAGACCAAGAGTCACCTCTGCTGCGGACGATAAGTTCATCCGAGTCACCAGCCTCAGAAATCGCAGGTTAACAGCAGCTCAGATTAGAGAACAGGTCAATGCCACACAGAGTTCTAGCAGCAGACACATCTCTAGAACAACTGTTAAGAGGAGACTGTGTGAATCAGGCCTTCATGGTAAAATAGCTGCTAGGAAACCACTGCTGAGGACAGGCAACAAGCAGAAGAAACTTGTTTGGGCTGAAGAACACAAGGAATGGACATTAGACCAGTGGAAATCTGTGCTTTGGTCTGATGAGTCCAAGTTTGAGATCTTTGGTTCCAACCACCGTGTCTTTGTGCGGCGCAGAAGAGGTGAACAGATGGACTCTACATGCCTGGTTCTCACCGTGAAGCATGGAGGAGGAGGTGTGATGGTGTGGGGGTGCTTTGCTTGTGACACTGTTGGGGATTTATTCAAAATTTAAGGCATACTGAACCAGCATGGCTACCACAGCATCTTGCAGCGGCATGCTATTCCATCCGGTTTTCATTTAGTTGGACCATCATTTATTTTTCAACAGGACAATGACCCCAAACACACCTCCAGGCTGTGTAAGGGCTATTTGACTAAGAAGGAGAGTGATGGGGTTCTGCGCCAGATGACCTGGCCTCCACAGTCACCGGACCTGAACCCAATCGAGATGGTTTGGGGTGAGCTGGACCGCAGAGTGAAGGCAAAAGGACCAACAAGTGCTAAGCATCTCTGGGAGCTCATTCAAGACTGTTGGAAAACCATTTCAGGTGACGACCTCTTGAAGATCATCAACAGAATGCCAAGAGTGTGGCTACTTTGAAGAACCTAGAATATAAGACATATTTTCAGTTGTTTCACACTTTTTTGTTCAGTATATAATTCCACATGTGTTAATTCATAGTTTTGATGCCTTCAGTGTGAAGCTACAATATTCATAGTGATGAAAATAAAGACAACTCTTTGAATGAGAAGGTGTGTCCAAACTTTTGGTCTGTACTGTATCTATCTATCTATCTATGGATGGATGGATGACTTTACCATATGTCTGGAAAAACCCCAGTGTGCATACTTGGAGTTTTCAAGTTTATATGGTGCCAAATGGTATGGTATAGTAAGGTAAGTTTATTTATAAAGCGCTTTTCAGTAACAAGACATTCAAAGCGCTGTACATGAGGAAGAACAATTATAATACAATCACAAAGAAAATAAACAGACACAGAAAAACAAATCAAATGATACTACAATCCTTCAAAGAAATCTAAAAATTTATGAATCCTTCTGAGAAATCTAATAGTCTCATCATTCCACTGAATTATAACTAGTGAAGCTGAGTCACTGGTACAAAACAGCTTTAATCCACATTTTCAGGTGCTAATAATATATTGCTTTTACTGGTGCTGAAGTTGAACTTAGTAATAACAGTCCATTGTAGTCTAATTAAGAAAGCTGGGTCATTGGTGTAAGAGCAGCTGAAGTCCAAATTACTAATAATAATTGGCTTTTGCTGGTAATCCTTCTGATAAAACTAAAAATCAATGAAAAAGTAATGAAATAATTGGCTTTTGCTGGTAATCCTTCTGAGAAATCTGAAAATCTATGAAAAGTAATGAAATCACACATTTAGGTGAAGTAAGATAGGAGGGAAAAAAAATCATATTTCAGACTCTATTCTTAGCAGAATAGAGTCTGAAGTAGTACAAAAACCCTCAGCAGAGGTAAGCAACACACACATAAGTAAAGATTCAGCAAGGGTACGGTGGAATCTTGAGGGTGTGAATGTAAGTCTGAGTGTGTTTGCAAGAATTAGACTGTCAACACTGATAGAAGCACCATTGTCCTTGAGAAGAGAGGTGGAGGTTTTATCAATCGGCTGCATAGTCCTATCAGCACACAGCTGGTAGGGGAGTGCTGGGGAAGAACGTCGTGTTTATATAACATCCAGGAGATATTTTGTCGATAGCCAGTTAGCAGAAGTTGTCAAGGCCACATTGGGGCGCCAGATTTAGAAAAACAATAAATGTGGTTCAGGCAGTTGGGAATTTCCAACCACCTTAAGAGTTTTACTGGTATGTTTCAATTGTGAATCCAAATAGCCAAATTTCTGGTACTTTCCGCAGATCTGGAGCGTACAACTTCTCCAAGATTATATCCTTTAACCTCTGAGTCGAACCGCTGCCAGGCTGCGATTCTGTTCAAGAATCGTGTCCAGCTTGCGATTCTGCTCTCTAAACATTTCAGTCTGAGTGTTGATCGCTCTACAGACTCCATCTAACATCGCAGGCAGCTTTGGAATGCTTTGAACAGCCGCCCACGTTTTGCAAATCACTCGATAAGTCAGGTAACCACCAACTCCAAAAAGCAAAAATCCTGTTATCAGAATCCAAATATATACACATTTTCTACGTACTCGACCGACATCGTAGTCAGACACACAATCTTCCACTGCTGCCAAGAATCCATTGTGTTTCCAGAGAAGAACGTCCCGCCTGGACAAGAAAGTCTCCTTTACCCTGTCTTCCCGTTGAAAAGAAAACAATTTGATTAATTACGTTGAAAGTCCAGCTGACCAAATCCATAATTTAAAAGTTTGGAGGATATGCAATGCGAGGCTCTGAGAAAAATACTGACAAAAGCAGAAGCAGGGTTCAGCAAGGAGGAAGGGAGAGAAAACGCGTGTCTTCCACCGAGAGCAAGAGAAATGAGGCTTCCGTCTCCTTGCCCCAGAGTGACATCATTACATGTTAACAGACTGGTTAGCACTGGAATGTATGCAACTGACTTTGAATCTGTCTGTATAATTGAAATGTCTTGGGACAATATTTGTTATTTTATCCAAAACGAATTAGCTTAATGGTGTAGTAGTAGACACAGAACGGACATCAAGAAGACATGTCATTTCTGTAGTTGGTACTTATAACCTTAAAGATGGATGGAGTGGTTTTACTGCTGGAGGATTTGTTCAAAACCCCCGGTTTTTAGAAGAAAGTTGGCTTGGAGATCACCAACCCCAAGACAGAGGGATCAGTCGGATAAGCAGTAAACACGAATATTACTTTATCCTATAAGAAGGTGTGGCTAACCGTTAGCTTATGGAAGAAAGCCTTTTCTGATTTCAACGCCTGTTTATTGGAGAAGATGGCACTTGGGCCAGAACCAGAACATCTTACTGAGAGAATTCTCAAACATAGTAACAGCATGATGGACTGGAAAACTGTGAAGCTGTGTGAATGCCCTAGCCCAACAAGCAGAGCATACAGGAACCTACCTTTGAGCATCATGGCATGTGTTCAAACCTATAGAAAATGTGCAACAGCACTCCAGGCCCAGGACAAGACTTGTTTAATCCATGGACTCTGGGGCCAGGATGAGTCTGGTGACACCCTAAATCCAGGGTGGCCACAGACTCTTAAGTGTTTAAATCTAGTATTCAGGAAGAACATATACAGATTCCAAATGCTATATCAAGAGGTTTTTTGATCCCAAATGGTTGAATGCAATACATGAAAATTGATGCAGCACTGTGGTAATCATCTGTCAATATGTTGGAGGCTTTGTCTATATTTTCTCAAAGATAAGAAACATGAAGAAATGAAGCACATTTTCTGAAACAGAAAGTCTTGCCCTGTCTGGAAAGTACATGTATCCCTTTATGTTGCCCCCAGTTTTGTACACTGTGTTTATTGGGAGTTTAAATCTGGTTTTCTGAAATTATTTGCATTCATTTTGTAGCAGTGGTGCCTAAGAGCAAAATACTCTTAAGTCACAGTTGCTAGAGCATTTTTAACATGTCCAAAAAATATGTAGCTGTCTAGCTTAGCTGGAGATCACATCACTGACATTGGCGCTACAAAATAAGCAGAAATGTTTTTTACTCAACCCATTACTGCTTGATCTTGTTTCCAATTTCATAAAAATAAATCTATAAATTAATGGGTGTTTTTGCTGTCAAACTATTTCAATATTATGTACAGATTGTTAATGTGAATATAGCACATACAATGGATAAAAGACCTAATACAATCTGTTGTATGTGTAGAATATGCATCAACAGGCACTAATAATATTCATACACAACCTTGGCTTTGCGGTAGTTTGAGGCAAATTCAGGCAATAGTCTACAAGATATTAAAGCCACACATCTTTGTTTGCCATTTAAACACAAGGCGCTTTGATGGGGGTATTATGTTTTATAACTTATGTCTGTTAAATGAAAAACAGATATCAACCAAGTAAAGGAATCTAAATGATGGATTTTTGAGAACATTGCAACTTTTTAAAAATCTAAAATCTTCAAAATAATTTCTACCTTTACCCTGCTGCTATTTAACTATATGTTCTTTAATATTAGTGTGCAAACTTCAAAAATTCACTCCAGAAGCCAGTTTTCATACTGGAATTATTTCTAACATTCTACCTGAGTCCATCTGCCACATGCAGGGCGATCCTGTGCTGCAGCTTTCGGTTGAGGCTACCATTCTCATGGTCAAAGAGGGAGTCTAGAGAGCCTCTGAGAGCTAGCTCCATCACCAGGACCTGAGGAGCGGAGCTGCCGGCCAGCAGGCCCACCAGGCTGGGGTGCCGGAGACGACCTAGCACTGCCAGTTCCTGAAAAAGCACCAAATCAGTTTTTCCTGTGAGAAGATTTCCACTGAATATTTTCACTTTTACGAGCTTTTTCGAAGCAGATTTAAAAAAAAAAAAAAAAAACAGCCAATCACCGGCTTCTACAAATGTAAAACACAACAATAACACCTGCTGCTGCAACAGAAACCTTTCAGCAGTACCTGTCTGAGGAGTCTGTGGACATAAAGATCAGAAGCATGCTTGTTGAAAACCTTCACAGCAACTTCTTCGTTTTTATAAACTCCTCGATAAACTGTTCCAAAACCTCCATTCCCTTAAAAAAATAAAAACATGTAAAATTATAATAGGACAAACTACTTCAGGAGACTTGATTACCAAAAAAGAAAAACAAACAAGCTGTACCTAGTCTGTTCTCTGTGGAGAGGTCTACTTTCAATTCCTCGCTGTCCAGTAATGTTCCTGCAGGCTGGTCACTCAGCACCAGGTCTGGGGCGATCTGAGAAATCGGGAGCCTATAGCGTGGATTCTCTGGGTTCACCAGCAAAAAATCTAGGATCGACAACGTCATTAGGTTTCTTAAGTTTGAATAAAACTGGGACAATCATATAGAATGACTAAACTGAATTTTAGATTAACTTTCAGCAACCAAATATCACCAAAAGAGAAGACCGAAATAGAAGATTGTGTCATTAGCACAAATGTTTAATTTCTTGTTGAGAATTAAAAGGTATCTACCATGATCAAAATGCCTGTAAAGGTCATCCAACAGAATCTTCCTCAACTCCTGGCCATCTTCAAAACTGTAGAGAACCCACTTCTTCAGCAAAGCCTCTCCATTGCCATGCATGTCAGTGTTGAGCAGGCCAGGAAACCATTCCTCCAGTACAGAGTCAACATGGTCCACCACTTGGCCCAGTAACACTCGGCCTGGGCAAAAGGAGGCAGTAGGAAGCAATACTGTTAGGAACATACACTATATTGCCAAAACTAATTTTCAAATTTTATATGTACATTAGCTTTGAAGACATGCTATTTTTAATCTATACGGTCCAATTTGTTAATGAAGTCACGTCACCAGCAATAGCAACTTTAACTTTTCTGTAAACATCTTCCACAAGGTTTAGGAGTGTGTTCATATTTAGATGTGAAAACCAGAATAGCAGCCTCTACTCTAATTCATCCCAAAGGTGTTCAGGAAGGTTGAGGTCAGGACTCTGTGCAGGCCAGTCAATTTTCTCCACATCAAACTTTATACCTCTGCAGCCATGGAAATGACTAAAACCGGAATTCATTGATTTGATGATATGTTAGCCAATACTGTGTAATTATAAGCATTCTCATCACAGACAATACTGTGACATAAAAAGTAACACCATTATCTTTTAAATTTTAAAGACTATATGTATAGGACATTGAATGGTAGCAATTGCCAGTGCCGATGCAAAGAGTTTCCTTTTTATGTACAACCCCAATTCCAGAAAAGTTGAGACGTTGTGTAAATCATTAATAAAAGAGAATACAATGATTGGCAAATCCTGTTCAACACTATATGCAATTGAATACACGGCAAAGACAAGATATTTCATGTTAAAACTGATAAACTTTAATGGGTGTTTTTTTCACAAGTATTCATTCATTTTTAGTTTTATGCTTGCACCACTATCCAAAAAAGCTGGAACAGGAGCATGTTTACAACTGTGTTACATCACATTTCCTTTTAACAACACTCAATAAGCTTTTGGGAACTGAGGACTAATTGTTGAAGCTTTGTAGGAGCAATTCTTTCCCATTCTTGCTTGATGTACAACTTCAGTTGCTCAGCAGTCCAGGATCTCTGTTAATGCGGCCCACATTTTCAATAGGAGACACGTCTGGGCTGCAGGTAGGCCAGTCTAGTACCCGGACTCTTTTACTAGGAAGCCATCCTGTTGTAATCATGTCCCCCATTGAAACTATGAAAATATGTGAATAAGCGATAGTACATGTGGTGGTTGGTGCTCATGGGGAATGCATTATAAAATGCCAGGATTACAGTGCATCAAAAATACTTGGTTATAATGGTAGTCAAAGGGACCAAATCGGTACTGAAAGTAAAGAGTGTATGCAAAATGCATAGCTCGTGTTCTACATACCTTGCAATAAAAAGAATAAAGAAATAAAAATTTCTTTAAAATAAACATAAAAAGCAAATCCTGGCCACATTTCATTGAACTGACCTCTAAGCTGACTGAGATATTGACAATCAAAAACAGCCAACGAGCAGAAAGTACACGATTGGTGCCTCAACTATAGTACCTTTTTGAGATGAGGGCACAGTTATCCTGACAAAGCTGGAGGGACTCTGCTCATCTGAAGTTGCCTCCATCAGACAGTATGCTTCAGGGGACCAGTTTAGGTAAATGCCTCGCCTCCAGTAAATACGGTTGGGTCGAAGCACCTTTTCTGGAGAGACAAAATGTGACACATTTAATAGCCAGTGTCATCTTTCTTGAAATCCTTAAGCTGCTGTCACACTGTTTGCTATCTTGCCATGTAGGCTGGCTTAAATGGGTCTTCACATGATGAATTGGAGGGGAGTTTGTGGAACATCAAGCCCTGCCACATCTTTGAAGTATGCGTGTCACCTCTGATGTTCTCACATTCTGAACAGTGTGTTGAAACTGGAATTCATAGATTGGAATTCACAGTGTTCTGCTGTGTCATGGCTGGTTATGTTATATGTCATATCATCGTTTCCTTTCATTAATTGTTTTCATATTAAAGGATCAACTGACAATCTAGGATTAACTTTCAATGCTTCTGCAGTGGCCCCAAGAAGTCTGATAAATATTAGTTGAAGTAATCAGACAAGAACAGATACTGGCAGTTTCACCTTCAGTTTCAAGCATCCAACATCCTGAGGTGAGAAAAGTCAAGTCAAGTAAAGTTTATTTGTATAGCGCTTTTCAGCAACAAGGCACACAAGGCACTGTACATAAGAAAAAATATTACAGTGATACAGAAAATCAAACAGAGGTAATTTAAAAAAATAAAAATAAAGAGAATAGAATGATGGATAAGAAAATGAAAGGAAACGTGGACTGAAAACATAACTAATAATGTTTAGATGGCCAAGTCAAAGGCCACTCTAAACAAATACGTTTTTAATCTTGATTTAAAGCAATTTAGGGTTTTGGCGCTTTTACAGTTTTCTGGGAGTTTATTCCAGATTAGTGGAGCATAAGCACTAAAAGCTGCTTCTCCATGTTTGGTTCTGGGTAGGCAGAGTAGATTTGAGCGAGAAGACCTGAGAGGTCTGGGTGGTTGATCCACTGACAACAAGTCTGTAATGTATTTTGGTGCTAAGCCATTCAGTGATTTATAGACTAACAGAAGTATTTTAAAGTCTATTCTCTGAGCTACAGGGAGTCAGTGTAGGGACTTTAGAACCGGGCTGATGTGCTCCACTTTCTTAGTTCTACTGAGGACGGGGGTAGCAGCATTCTGGATCAACTGCAGCTGTCTGATCCACTTTTTAGGCAGACCTGTGAAGACACCATTGCAGTAATCAATTCTGCTAAAGATGAACGCATGAATTAGTTTTTCAAGGTCCTGCTGAGACATTAGTCCTTTAATCCTGGAGATGTTTTTTAGGTGTTAGAAGGCCAACCTGGTTACTGTCTTTATGTGCCTCTGAAGGTCCAGGTCTCAGTCCATCACTACACCCAGATTTTGAGCCTTAATAGTGGTTTCTAGCTGTATTAACTGAAGCTGTGTGCTAACTTTTAAACAATCTTCCTTTGGTCGAAAAAAAATTATTACTTAGGTTTTGTATTAGATTCAGCTGAAGAAAATTTTGGAACATCCATGCATTGATTTCTCCTATGCATTTACCAACCGCTTGGATGGGTTCATAGTCACCTGGTGACATCGTAATGTATAGCTGTGTGTCGTCTGCATAGTTATGATAACTTACAATGTTGTTTATTAAAATCTGAGTTAGAGGGAGCATGTAGATATTGAATAGGAGGGGCCCTAAGATGGACCCTTGGGGAACGCCACATGTAATTTTTGTGGTCTCCGATGTAAAGGTCCCTGACCTTCAAGTAGGATTTAAACCAATTGAGTGCTGTACCAGAAAGGCCGAACCAGTTTTCTAGGCGCTCTAATAAAATGGAGTGATCAACAGTGTCGAATGCTGCACTAAGGTCCAATAATATCAGCACTGTGGTTCTTCCACAGTCTGCTTTTATACAGATGTCATTGAACACCTTGACAAGAGCAGTCTCTGTACTGTGGTGAGCACGGAAACCTGACTGGAAGACATCGAAGCGGTTGGTCGTTGTTAGGAAGTTGTTTAACTGTTGAAACACAGCTTTTTCAATAATCTTACTGATGAAGGGGAGGTTTGATATAGGCCTGTAGTTCTGTAGTAAAAGCTTGTCCAAGTTGCTCTTTTTCAATAGAGGTTTGATAATTGCTGTTTTCAAGGCCTGGGGGAAAACACCTGACAAAAGGGACGTGTTTATCATATGTATTAAATCAGATGCTATTACAGGCAAAGCTTTCTTAAGGAAAGCTGTGGGTAAAACATCGAGACAGCAGGAAGAAGAGCTTAGTTGCTGTACGATTTCTTTGATGAAATTGGGAACTTTTGTCAAAATCAGTTCTAGTTGGAGACAACTTTGGTACTGGAGTTGATGTGGATGTACTGACTGCCCCTCTGATCTTTTGGGTTTTTTCAGTAAAGAATTTAGCAAATTCATTGCAGGCACTGGTAGAGTGGAGTTCAGATGCTACAGTTACAGGAAGGAGGGTTTGTTAACCTGTCGACCGTGGCAAATAATGCACGAGCATTGTTAATATTTTTCCTGATGATCTCAGAAAAGAAAGATTCCCTTGCATTTTTCAGTTGTAGGTTATATCTGTATAGTCTCTCTTTATAGATAATATAGTGAACCTGGAGTCCGGTCTTTCGCCACCTGCTTTTCGACACTCCTTTTTTTCACTTCTGACTGGTGGAGCACTTCTCCACGGAGACATTTCCTTCCCAAGAAACAACTTTTACTTTAATTGGAGCAGTTGAATCAATGATGTCCGAGATTTTAGAATGAAAGTTTTCTACCAGCTCATCTACAGTGTTACAGGGCAAAGTGGAGGTAGAAGAGTAAATCTGGTCCTTAAATATGCGTTTTCTTATAATGTCTCTTTGGCAAACTGAGTCATTGCAGATGATGCTTTCAAAAATAACAGAAAAGTCCAAAATATGTCCCTGTTTGTGCGTTTGCTGTTTAACATGTTGAGTCAAACCAACATTTCTAAGAGTGTCACATACCAGGGTTGGACAATGAAACTGAAACACCAGGTTTTAGACCACAATAATTTATTAGTATGGTGTAGGGCCTCCTTTTGTGGCCAATTCGTCTTGGGAATGACATACAAGTCCTGCATAGTGGTCAGAGGGATTTTAAGCCATTCTTCTTGCAGGATAGTGGCCAGGTCACTACGTGATACTGATGGAGGAAAACGTTTCCTGACTCGCTCCTCCAAAACACCCCAAAGTGGCTCAATAATATTTAGATCTGGTGACTGTGCAGGCCATGGGAGATGTTCAACATCACTTTCATGTTCATCAAACCAATCTTTCACCAGTCTTGCTGTGTGTATTGGTGCATTGTCATCCTGATACACGGCACCGCCTTCAGGATACAATGTTTGAACCATTGGATGCACATGGTCCTCAAGAATGGTTCGGTAGTCCTTGGCAGTGATGCGCCCATCTAGCACAAGTATTGGGCCAAGGGAATGCCATGATATGGCAGCCCAAACCATCACTGATCCACCCCCATGCTTCACTCTGGTCATGCAACAGTCTGGGTGGTACGCTTCTTTGGGGCTTCTCCACACCGTAACTCTCCCAGATGTGGGGAAAACAGTAAAAGTGGACTCATCAGAGAACAATACATGTTTCACATTGTCCACAGCCCAAGATTTGCGCTCCTTGCACCATTGAAACCAACGTTTGGCATTGGCATGAGTGACCAAAGGTTTGGCTATAGCAGCCCGGCCGTGTATATTGACCCTGTGGAGCTCCTGGTGGACAGTTCTGGTGGAAACAGGAGAGTTGAGGTGCACATTTAATTCTGCCGTGATTTGGGCAGCCATGGTTTTATGTTTTTTGGATACAATCCGGGTTAGCACCCGAACATCCCTTTCAGACAGCTTCCTCTTGCATCCACAATTAATCCTGTTGGAAGTGGTTTGTCCTTCTTGGTGGTATGCTGACATTACCCTGGATACCGTGGCTCTTGATACATCACAAAGACTTGCTGTCTTGGTCACAGATGCGCCAGCAAGACGTGCACCAACAATTTATCCTCTTTTGAACTCTGGTATGTCACCCATAATGTTGTGTGCATTTCAATATTTTGAGCAAAACTGTGCTCTTACCCTGATAATTGAACCTTCACACTCTGCTCTTACTGGTGCAATGTGCAATCAATGAAGACTGGCTACCAGGCTGGTCCAATTTAGCCATGAAACCTCCCACACTAAAATGACAGGTGTTTCAGTTCATTGTTCAACCCCTGAAGATCTATTGTAGTTCTGTCTTCAGGATTGTCCATGTGAATGTTGAAGTCTCCCACAATAATTAAACAGTCATAATCAACACATATCACAGATAAAAGCTCATTAAAATCACTGAAAAAGTTTGTTTTGGACTTAGGAGGCCTGTAAATATAAAGAACATGGTTCGGACCGGGCTCTTTATCTGGAGAGCCAAATATTCAAAATAGTCAAATTTGCCCAGAAAAACCTTTTTATACTTTAATAAATCTTTAAACAAAGTGGCCACCCCTCCACCTTTTCTTTGATGTCTGCTCTCACAAAGAAAAATGTAGTTCGGAGATGTTGACTCTATCAGAATGGGAGCTTCATTAAATTCATGTAACCATGTTTCTGTTAAAAACATAACATCAAGATCGTGGTCAGTAATGAAGTCATTGATTAAAAACTCCACTTCTCCTGTGGATTTCGACGGGGATGACTTCTCTTTCTCAGCCAACTGGCCGGTTGTCTCTGCTGGAGCTGTTGGAGGCAGCGTTATCATTGTTGTTGATGCTCCATGTTCTCTGCTGAAGGTCGAAGCTGTAGGTGGATTATTTACTGAATAGAAGAGATTAGATGTGAGACGTCTGGTTCCTGGCTTGTTCAAACAGAAACCATCTTGCTTGAAGAGTTGTCTTTTTTCCCAAAAAATATTGAAGTTGTCGATGAAGTTCACAGATGTAGTAGGACGTGTTTTTTTCAACCACTTATTAATCATCAGAAGTCTCGAATAAATCTCATCTCAACAGAAAATCGGTGCAAAGGGTCTGCTGAGAAGCACCTTGATATTGAGACCTCCAACAATATTCAGAAGACGAGTGAAATCCTCCTTCAGTCCTTCTGAATTTTTCTTAGCCACGTCATCCATGGCTCCACAGCGTATAATAAGGTTTTCTAGAGACGGGCGCTTTTCTGTGATTGCATGAATATTCTCTGAGATATCAGACACCACGTTACTGGTACCAATCAGAACTTCTGTGTTTTTCTTGTTGCAGACGTTTTTAATCCCATCCACAGCTGTGTTGCCCACTATTAGGGTTCTTGGTCCGGTGGGGCACTTTTTCTCTGGCAGCTTAGGAGATGACTGTTTCGAATGAAGGTTGTTCTCAAACATTTTATTGTTCTCAGAAGATGGATAGTTTTCCTGGTTTTCATTCTGTAGTGGAGCAAATCTGTTTTGG
The DNA here is from genome assembly GCF_021462225.1 of Girardinichthys multiradiatus. Taxonomy (NCBI): domain Eukaryota; kingdom Metazoa; phylum Chordata; class Actinopteri; order Cyprinodontiformes; family Goodeidae; genus Girardinichthys; species Girardinichthys multiradiatus. The sequence goes on along the minus strand of NC_061795.1, from coordinate 2,816,392 downwards.
AGGAGAGTAAAGCGTCTGAATAGTGTAGCATTAGGCTACGTTATGATATTAGTGGGTCACTGCAGCAACATTTGAGTCGCATGTGCAAAAGGTCAGTGGCAACATGGCTTACGATCTGTGGTGATCAAATTGTGTATGATGCAAAATGAAATGCGTAATTAAACTATGAGCCAGCATTATTTTCCTTCACTATGTCTTCTTTTGCCATTGAAATGAAAGGCAGATATACAACAGCATGACAGCGAACAGCACTAATGCTAGCAGCCATTTTTGAATTTACCTCTTCCACAGAGCAAATACGAGGAGACTTCTAAAAGGCGACTGATCTGCCGAGACCAGAAATCCATGGGGAAGTACGGCATCTCATAGAGACGTACAATCACCTCAGAGTTCTCACAGTGTGGTAGTTCTATAACCGGTCTTTGTTTGGACAAACTGTTCAAAACAGGATTAGTCAGAGAGCACTAGGAGATTGGCAGCTCTACATAGATGCATTTCCAAATGTAGAAATGTAAACCTACCTGCTGGGTACCAATAGCTGGTCCTCACCAAAAGGAAGGGCAATCTGAAACTTCTCCAGAAGCTTAAAGAACTGGACCATATGGCTCTTTGGGAAAAATTTGGTCTCTAACAGAAACCTTTCCACAACAGAACGCTGAACCACTCCTTTTGGTTGCTCCAAGAGACCACAGCTCTTCAATGTCAGTTTCTGCACAGAGAACAGTAACCGCATATATCTAACACCTCTAACATACCTTGTTAATAGGGTTTAGATTAAAGTAAAGATTTTTAGTGTGCTTTTCAAACAAAGATTTTGTCTAGTATACCACAGATCCTAACCCTGTAGAGGGTTGACTATGGAAAGGACAATAGGATTGTTGTACACTTAAACTTGAAGTGAATGAAAACAAATTCATTTCCATCACTGTTGAACAGACAGAGCCCTGGGGAAAACAAGCATAGTGTGTTTTCCTTATAGTGGTGAACTAGAACTCATTGGTTCATGAAAATATAACTGTGGGAAAGTAATTCATGTATAAAAAAGACCCCAGGTCTGAGCTCTGCGGAACACCAATTGTAACTGGTGTATAATAGAACCACGTACAACTGTATATCAAAATGCAGTTATCATTGCAATCAATAACTACACAATATTGCAAAGGACTGCTTGGATGCAATATCTGCATGTTTTCATTATATTGTGTGTCCCTTGTTGAATTGAAGATTTCAGTGTTATGTGCAGAAGAGATAAACCTATGCATTTCGCATGCTTACCTGAGACAGAATGTTACACAACCACTGTGGGTCGATAAAATAAAGTTCCGGAAGTTGGAGTGCAGGGTCATCAAAGTGTAATAAAATGCCTTAAATGAAAGAACATTACAAGTTATTAAAATAAAGACTTACATTTCATTAAATCACAACAAACTGCTGTGCAACAACAACACAGGATTTTAACAGATTTTAGGATTGCCATTATAGTGTCAGAAAGCAGTAAATAATATTTCAGTGCTAGTGTCAGAAATAAAGCCCAGCTCTTAACTGACCGACTTCACTGAGGAAATGGATGGCGTGAGGCAGTTCGGCTTCCTCCAGCTGAAGCTGGCTCTCCTCGATAAGCTGCAGAAGCCTATTGTATCTGAGGACAGGAAACTCTGGTGGGACCCTGATCCTTTCCAGGAGAATTCTACGTTCCAGCTCCACGTAGCTATCTGGCACCAGTTGACCCATAACATGCTGGCCCTGAATCTGAAAAATTATTGTTTATTAACAGGATAAGTAAAGACAGCTGATGAAATACCTGATTTCCTGTTTGTTTTCTTTTACCTTGAAGCTGGTGACCTCTTTGATGATTGCCTTGCGGAGTTTGACAATGGAGTCTGAGTCCTCACAGAGCGAGACCATGTGATAATCTCTAATGGTGGGGAAACCTTGATGGTTCAGCAGCTCTTGTTGGATTTTATTTAAGCAGGACTGGAGCTGCAACTCTTCACTCAAGTCAGTGTGGGTTCCAACAAGGATGACTGGAGACAGCGGAGCCACTGCCTGAAGTAGAAGGGACGTTTTGAGAAAACGAAATAGGAAACAAATGAAGTGACATATGATGTACAACAAGAATGGATTTATCCTTAATAGTAAAAGCTTTAGTGTGTGGCTCACTTTAATGTTGAAGAGCCAGGGTTTCAGAGCATCCACCTGACTGGCTCCTTTACTGAGGTTGTACACAACCAGGTAGAGAGCTCTGGATGTAAGAAAGAGAGGGTGACAGCCAGTGAGCTCCTCTCCACCTGTGGAGTAAAATGTCAGGTTTTTGTGAAATCAAAACATAAGTCTGTGAAGAAACATTCTAATGTGACATATAACCTGTAAAATTCAACTGAAAAACTAATTTATTAAGAGAAAAATACAAACGCTCAAAAAAACTTCAATAGCTTCGTTACACATGAACACCCCTAAAATAATACTATTAAAAGGACTGTCTGATTCCATTTCAGCATTCTCTCTTGTTCGATTGACGTCTATCGGCTTCACACATCTTTACCTGGGAATAATTACCCACTGTGTTTTGCAGTAGTTCTTCAAATCTGTCAGGTGGTGAGAACATTCTGCCTACAGCTCTCTTTGGGAGGCTGCAGACGTTTTGTCAGGTTTAGCTCTGAACATAGCGTGGCTATTCCCAAACTTCAATTTCTCTTCAGGTGAAGCCATTCTATTGTTGATCTGTGTTAAAGCTTGGACTCCATGTGATGCTTAAAAAACCATGTCTAAAAGATTATGTTTGGTTTCATTAGACCATAAGCTTCCACAATAATAGGACCTGGATATTATCTTAGGAAGAAAACGTTTCTGTCTTCAACTCTTTCCTTAGCCCAGACATTCAAAAGAAGACAGGAGATTGTTGTCACATGTATAACACAGATGGTACAGAAACACCAGCGGCTTATGCCTTGTTGCTACCTAGATACTTTTATACAATGAGATCCTTTTGATCCTTCGTAACCTCTCCGCGAACTATGGCTTCAGCTAAAGGATGCAAATTAACAAATGTCAGAAAAATCCTTCCAGGACAGCTGAACCTTACCTTAAGCTAGATTCATTATAGTTTTAATGAGCTGTGTTCCCAAGAGGACTTAATGTTGATAATGGATCAGAACACGAATAAAACAAAGTATGTGTCTATGGGTGAGCACTTATTGCAACCAGGTAACTGCAGCTTTATTCATAATGACTTTCACCGTTCTCTGCTCACACAATTCCTGGAGTCACATTTGAGATGCAAGCCAACCTGAGAAGTCCCAGACATTCAACAACATTTTCTTCTTGTCCCGTTCCTTGATGATCCAGTCAAAAACGTCAACAGCACTCTGTTTTGAGGTCAACTGGGAGCGCTTCAGCTTCATCAGCTGCCTGACGAGGGTGGTCTTTCCACAGCTAGTGTTGCCCACCACAATGAGCTTCATGCGGTGGTATGGCACTGCCTTCTTCAGGCGCTGCTGCAGGAACCTGGAAGATAAGGCAGTGCATGTTGATATTTAATTTCCAAGTGTGACTTAGTTGGTAAAATACTTCTTGTAATCAAAACAATCTTAATACATTTTAACCAAATTAAGTTCATTATGCTAATAGCTGCGATTTACAAATAATGTGCACTTCTCAGCTACAGAAATGAGTTTTAAAGCCCCTGACCTGACTATGTCTTTGGTCTTGTTGCCAATAAGTTTCAGATCCAGCTCAAGTCGAAGGCCATCCAGTGGCAGGTCCCACAGTCTGACCAGCTTTCCCATTTCTTCCGGGAAGAGCCTCAGGCTAGAATTACGACTCACATCCAGAGAGGTCAGGCCTTCTATCATCCCAATTTGTGGTGGGATCTGGATGGGAACAACACAACCGTGAATGTTCTCCTGTTCTGGAATCTGTCATTAACGTTCGTCATTTCTGCAGACTGTCTTTCACCTCACTAAGCTTGTTGTCACTTAGATGGAGCTTCTCCAGTCCGGCCCATCTGTAGATTGGTCCACTCAGATCCAACTCTTTGATGCAGTTCTGACTGAACATTAGCTCCCTGATTTTGTGGGACGCCCAGCACCCCGGGCCAGGTAAAACATCAATGTTGTTGGTCCTCATGTCCAATGACCGTAAGCTGGACAGAAAGACAGAAGCCTTACATACTGCAGAGTAAGTGCTGACTATGAGACATGAAAAGTTGTTCTCCCCTGAACGTACATTGGTAGATTCAGTATGGCCTCAGGAACGTGGGTGAAGTTGTTGTTAGCCAGTTTCAATGTTGTCACCTTGGCTGGCAGCTGTGAAAGGGAACCTGGACAAGCATGGGTCACATCTTCTGATTTCATTATATCAAATAATATGAATGAAAAGTGAATGTAACTTAATAACTAAGGTTTATAAACTCAGATCCCCAAACAGTGTCTCCAGTTGTCAGCAAATACCTGTACAGCAATGATCATTGGACACTGATGTGGTTTGGAAGGATTCTGAAACTGCTAAAGTTGAACCATGAGGCATTAGGCTGGTTTAAAAATAACCATTTTGCAAAGGGACATGTGTCTTTAACAGGCAGGGAAAATTTATTTGTAGGGGTGAGACGAGACATGATATTAATTTCATTAGAAAGAGAAGGGACGAGATTTTAATCATTCATTCACTAAAAAACTTTAAAGATTAGTTTAGGTGCAAAGGAATTTTTCAGCATTGTCTGTCCTTTCTGTATTGTCTTACAGGTGCTGAAGGCATCTTTGCATTTTGCCGGTGTTAGCCACCAATATTTTTTTCCGTGCTTACATATCATTTGTGTCTTGTCTGGAACCATTTATTGTTTCTACTGGAAACCCAAAATTCTGCCAAACCAATGATTTAAGAGTAGGTGCGGCCTCTTTTATTACAGCTTCATCAGCAGGAGCCATGCTGACAGCAACTGGCTAGTGCTCGTGAGATAGCGGTCACCTCAACCAGAAATATCGTGATGTTTTAATATCCGACATCTCGTACAAGAAGTTCTCGTTAGACATCTATTTTCTCGTACAGCGCAATTTATACAAAAAGTAATTCAAAAAAGGAACAAAGGAGGGGAGACATGTACAAAGCCATACTAAATAAAGCCCACTCTTATTGGCGTACATTCTATCATGCTATAAAATGCCGTCCTCATTTCGGCTTCTTTTTGGAGTATCCAGGATTTTTCCTAAACTTGCTCTAACAGCAATTTCTTATTTTGCTCTTTGATCATGAAGTTATGTCTAGAGTTTGCTAAAGCTTAAGGTTTATTTCAGTCTGGGAGAGTTCAAAGATTTCTGTAACTGAAGAGTGAAACTTGTTAGACCTTGTACTTCTACTATGTTGCATCTGACTGGTTTCAGTTAGTTAATTTGAATGTTAATGACAAACATCCAGCTCCTAACTTTTACTGGTATGTGTACATGGACATTTGTTCCCTGAAAAAAGAACTTAATGTAAGGGCAGTTCCTAATTAAATAAATAAACGAATAAAAGATACTGATGCTGTAACTAAGCATCTGTCCCAGGGGTTTTACCGTACTCTTGCTTGTTGAATGCATCTTCCTTTCCCACATAATACTTGCATAAATGAGATCAGCATCTGCCTTTGTTATCACGAGGTATTACTCATTTATTATAGCACATGTTCTAATAACCGAATGGAAAATCATTATTTTACCAAAACATCTGATGAATCAGTCATTCTATCAGTAATGTAGAAAAGAGGTGATTTCTATATTGTGTGACTTACAAAAAAATATCTGGACAAGGAAGTATATTTCACATTAGTACTTACAGATTTTATTCATTGAAGCATTAAAGGTTTCCAGTTTGGGACAGCTGGTCAGAAAGTCTGGGGAAACCTTCTCCACGTTATTCTTGCTCACATCCAGCAGCTTGATCTCTGGGAGATAGAGAGCTGAGCTCAGGTCAGTCAGACTGTTACTATAAAAACAGAAAAATAAAAGTTCTTTAATTCGTTATATTGCAATCGCAGTAGGAAATATATGATAAAATATAGAACACTTTTAAGGGTAGAACAGCTTTGTGCTTTTGAAGAAGTGTAAAACAAATACATACATTCATGACAAAAAGAAAGTACATCCTTATTCAATTTTTAGGTTTTATGTATCAGGACAATAAAAATCATCTGGTCCTCACCAGGTTACTAAATTTATTGAAATGCTATAATTATAAGAGGCTGTGATTTCTCTTTACTGTGACTGTTTAATTTATATCTGATCTTTTTGCATTTTTCTTTAATGAAAATTATTTGTTGTTTTTATCTGTGTAAAATTACAACTTTCTCCAAAAGCCTACCCTTCCATGAACAGCTCCTCCAGCTTTTCCATGGTCCGGCCCAGCTCATAGGGGAACGTGCTGACTTTATTGAATGACATATTGAGCTGCCTGAGTGACGGGCATGTGACCGCCGGGTCGAAGCTCAACACAGGGCCGATTAAGTTACGAGAGACATTGAGCATGCTCAGTGAGGGCAGAGCCAGCAGGTCATCTGGCAACGAATGAAGCTGGTTACCCTGCAGGTCCAGTCGGGTCAGACTTCTCAAACTCTGCGCCAAAACAAAACAATGAAGAGCTTCAGATTACAATTGTCATTTATTATATGACCTAATAATATTTGGATTAATTGTATTACCTGGCAGATGGCAGAGGGGAACTCCAGCAGACTGTTGCTGCTCAGGTCCAGACGAAGGACATGCCATAGCTGCTGCTGGACAAAAGCATCATCCAGGAAACAAGACAGAGAGTCCAACTCATTCCCTGACAAATCCAACAGACGGATCCGCTCCTTTTCCTTGGGCAGAGCAGCAGAGTTGTCAGCAAATCCCAGCACTGTAGAGAACATCCAAGAACACAATTACACTTTAATACTTTATATGGCACCTGCAGGGTTGCAGATGAAGAAGGTTGCTTTCTCTACCGCTTCATCCATAGTGGGTCGCAGGGAAGCTGGTGCCTACCTCCAGCAGTCTATAGGCGGGAGGCAGGATACACCCAGGGGCAGGGCAACACAGAGACACACAGGACAAACAACCATGCACACACTCAATGTAGAGAGACCAATTTACCTAACAGTCATGTTCTTGGAGTGCGGGAGGAAGCCGGACTACCCGGTGAGAACCCACGCATGCAAGGGCAGAACCCCTGCCCGGGAGTCAAACCCGGGACCTTCTTGCTGCAAGGCAGCAGTACTACCAACTGTGCCACCCTTTGCAAACAACCTGCTCTCATTGGTGCAACTTTGACACTTTATACATAATTTTTGCTTTGGCATAAACGTTAGCATCATTGTCTGCTTTAGCCACCTGTTCTATAGGACACGCAGTTTTCACATAGTTTTTCCATGTTCCACGCGAAACTTGATGTGAAGGGAGTGTGTAATCCGTCATGTCTCCTGCATAAAGCACTGTTTTCAAACTGCAACCGTTTGTTTTAGGGCCTCCTCTCTCTGTCTGCTAGCTTAATTAATTTAGGTGTGCGCTATCTACACAATCACCGTGGCAACCGGTGTTATCTGCGGATTTCTATGCTATTCAATCCCATCTGCTGTGTGTACAGCTTTTTCAGCAGATCTTTACAGTTTCATTCAAGCTGCGTTTTTAGAGAGGATGCTACTTTCCTAGTGAGGAACGTCTTATTAAAAGCCCTAGGTATAAACGTGAGCCATAGGCTGGGTATCCTGGAAGATGTTTACGACTCATATTTGGCTTTTATTTTGAAGCAAGAAAGGAAAGGAAATGACTCCTGAATTACCCTGGTGTACTGACAGAATCGGCTAATAAAGACTGCTCATCGGGCTGACTGACAACCCAAAACCATCAAAGAAGTCCCCACCACTTTTAATGGTGAGTACTCTGCAGGAAAAATAAGTAGTGATCAACAACCTATGAGTGATTGTAAGAACTTTAAAATACCAGCTGGTATTTCAAAGTGCCTGTAACAATGCTGAAGTTGGAATCTGCTTTGAAATACACTATAAATGTTTAAACTAAAGAGCAAGTTTATGTGATTCTGGACGTCCAAAATTTGAAATACTTAGACTGATCAAACCAGAAATGGATAATTCTACACTGGACAGATTCTTTAAAACATCACTTATGATTTAGGAAACCTTTATTCTATTCGAGTAAGCACAAAAAGAGAGCATTTCCAAGGCTTTTTGGGATCAGGACCACCTTAGAATAGAAAAAGCATGAAACCATATGTGGACTAGTCAAACCTGGACTGGAAAAACTTGACATTGATTAAATATTCTTTAAATGTCTAATCGGGCGGCTGTGGTTAAATGGGTACAGTAGTTGTCTTGCAATCCGAAACTGGTGGGTTTGATTCCAGCTTCCTCCTGCAAAATGTCGAACTGCCCCTGGATAAGGCACCTAACGTCAAGTTGCCCACCGATTTGCGTATCAGTGTACGAATTTGTGTGTGTTTGTTAGTGTGGTTGGATGAATGTGGCTCTAGTGTAAAGCACTTTGAGTGGTCGGTATGACTGGAACATTCATTTACCATTTAAAAACAGCTTGTGATTTTTAAAGTTGTTGCTGTATTTGTAAAAAGCAGAAAATAGTTTTTCCCCAAAATAAAATGTTGCCTCATCTTGCTCTGGGGAACCCAGTAACATGATCATCTTGTGTCATTAGCTGGATGCGTCGATACATCCCTAGAGCACATAAGTAGTAGCTAGAAATGTGGCAACTTTTCAAGATTCACAAGACATCTTGTGAATCCTGAGACGTTGCCACTTTAAATTATAAACAGTTCATTTGTTTTCAGTCTAAGGTACCTGACTTCGAGTGAGTCCGTCCATATCTTCTGTGTGTGGGTTCACCGTTTTCATTTTCAGCTTTAGGACTCTGCACACGAGGAAAAAGACGGACTAAAGAACCATGAATATAAGCTGTGCTTTGATACAATATAATGTAAAAAGTAAAGCAAGCAAGGAAATCTAACTGCTGAAATGGAGATTCACAGGACTGACCTCTGCGCTGGCGTGTCTGTGACGTCCCTGCTTCCTTCTCAAGGAGTCTCCCCTCAGCTCCTCTGCTGAGTTGTTTTTTGACTTTGGAGACAGAGCCGACACTGAATCACTTCCTAATCAAAGTGAAGAAAAAAAAGAAAGACCAGGAATTGGACAAAACCAACACAAAGATTTTCTATTCATACATTAGTATTTCAACACTTACAGATTTCTTTTTTTGTTTGTTTTTGGCACACGTGTTTCAGGTGATTAAAAAAAAATCGTTATTATCGGGCGAAGATGACCTGAGTGAATACAAAAAGTGATCTTCAAATTAGGTTTTCATTTATGAAGGGGAACAGCCACCCAAATGATTGCAAAGCCCAAAACGTGGGCTTTGGGACTCCAAACAAAACACAGTGAGAACTATTCTCCACCGATGGAGAAAACATAGAAGCGGTAAAACTCCCTAAGAGTGGCCAGTCAACCAAAATTCCTCACTGAAGACTCATCCTGGTGGTCGCAGAGGAACCCTGAACAACATTTAGATCACTACAGGCCTCGCCTGCCTCAGTTCAGGTCAATGTTTATGATTTAACAGTAAGAAAGAGACTGGGCAAAAATGGTATCATTACAAAATTTCAAAGGCTAAAACAAATAAAACAAAAGTCCCTCAAACATTTGACAAAATTCATGTTGATGACTAAAAACTTTGGGAATTTATGCGTGGGCCTAGAAGATAAATTGGGAACATTCTTTAAGGTTTACATCCCGTTATACCGGGCGTAACGAATTTTCATCATAAATACAGTCAAGCATTGTGGTGATAGTGTAATATTATGATGAATCCATGAATTCTGCTTTCTAGTCCTGAAGGAGAAAGTCCAGTCATCAGTTTCCAACCTTAAACTTAAACTCACTTGACTTAATTTATTCAGCAGGACAATAATCCCAAGCTCATCAGCCTGCCCAACTCTGAATGGCTCAAAAACCATAAAAAATAAAGCTTTTGAATCCAGACATCCAAATGAGATGTGTAGCATGGCCTTTAAATCACCGCTCATACTTGAAAACCCTCCAGTGTGGCTGATTTAAAACAATTCTGCAAAGAAGATTGAGCCAGAATTCCTTCACAGCGATATAAAGCACTCACTGTCAGTTATCGCTAACCACTGAAGGCAGGTGTTGACGCTAAGGGTGGCACGTCCTGGTATTAGATTTTGGGGCATTGACTCAAGGTTGGTTTGTGAACAGCTTTTCGTATTTACTCAGGTTAACTTTGTGTGATATATGAATAAACCAAATACAGAAGAAATTTACCATCACTCTCTATGTCGTCATTTAGAAACAAGCTGTCATCCATAGACACGCCACTGAAGCTGGAGTCATCGCTTTCATCAGAAATGTAGCCAGAAGTCAGACACTGGTCTGACATTGGTCTAGAAAAACCACCGACGCCCTTTGACCTCTGCAGAGACTGAATGTACCTCGCCAAGCTTACACCTTTACCTTTAAGATTGGAAACAAGTTATTCAGATTGAAGCTGCATCGTTAATTTCAACAATAATTTCATCTTTTTTAAAGCTGTGAGATCATTTACAACACTAATAAGACTGAATCGGAGAATCATTCTCACCGTTGCATCGCAGACTGTATGCTCTGTTTCGTTCAGCCAGCAGAGGGCTCAGCCAGGCAGCATCCAGTCGGCCCAGTCTGAAGCCTCCAAGACAGAGGGCGCCGTTGTTGAGGTCCAAACCAAGCCGGCCGAGCAGCAGGATAACTACGGGCCCATCTCCCCTCTTCACACTTACAGCCAGAGCCCTGCGGAGCTGCTGCTCAGGAGTGTCTCTGCTCAGCAGGAGCTCCACCAGCTCCAGAGGACCACCTTTCTCACATACCTTAAAAGTTCAAAAACAGCACTGTTGTCACCACAGACGTTGGATGACTTCAACCATTCTATCAAAACTGAACTGAACTTACAATGCAGCAGTACGGGGACAGAATCAAGCCAAAATCGTTAGCCTCTAACCTGATAAATGAGAGACTCTGTTTTTGCCTTCGTGTTGACATCGGCCCCCAGCTCAATGAGGCACTCTGCCATCATCGTGTCGCCATCCATGCAGGCCTTTTCCAGCATGCTGTAGTGTAGCTCGGAGTCGCAACACATCTTTGACAAAGCCAGACACACCGACCTCCGCAGCTGATGGCAGAGAGACATGCAGTCATGGAAAAGAAGGAGGAACTCCTTTTTTCAATTCAAGGGTCTAATGTAGCAATAAATCATGAGATGATTTAATCTTTGTGAGATTCTAAGATTATTTTATTAAAACATCCAGTGTAAAAACCAGAGAGATTCCACACTGTCACTTATCATACAAGTTAAAGCCAAAAATCAGAAGGCCATGAGTGAAAAGAATTCAATCACATTATTAGTGTGTTTCTGGGTACTATCTGAGGTATAATTATCTGAGTATACTGGATGATCTTTAGAAAAAGTTCCGCGGGGCTTCGTGGTTTGTTTATTAGTCGTATACTCTACTGCAGGTAGGGATGGATACCTTCACATTTGAACATACTGTACAGATACTTGGTACCGGTACTTAACGGTACCAGTTTTCGGTACTTTTGTCTCCGTTTATGTGGTAATAAATGTTAATTCGTTTAATAATAAAAATCTCAAAAAGTTTCAATTTAACATATTTATTTCTCAATATATACATTTTAATGAATATATCAGAACAACATCCAGCTGTTTGTATTGTAACATCTCAGTTGTTTCAAACATTTCTTGCACATTAAAACCTTTAAATGACTACGCAGTGTGTAGTGCACAAATTAAAACCCAGCCATGTTCCTAGCTGCAGACGACGTGTCGCTAACGAATGCAGGAGTTGTAGAAGTAGATCTGACGCTCACTAAAATGATCTCTTCAGCCTTGACAAAAAATCTTGTGCTTAGCCAGGTCAGTGTATAAACACACACACTCAGAAGAAAAAATGTAATGGCTGGGCCCATGGTTTTCTCTGACTGCAGCCTGTTTAAGCCGTCTACAGATTCGACAGAACATTCTTACAGGGAAAAAAAACCTGAATGTTTATCTTCTACCTACTGTATTTATATATTATGTCTACATCCATCTTCTTTTATCTTTAACTGTCTCTCCATCTTTCTGTCTCTTTATCACATCTTTTATCGTTTTCTGTCCCTTTCCATTTTTTCTTTTCTCTATCTATCATGTATGTATTTAATCAAGCTCAGTCTTATAGATCCGGGGGATAATTTCACCTCCAACAGCCAAGCCAGGTCAAAAACTTTAATTCGGTGGTGACTAGACTTTAGCTGCATCCCTGCTCCGACACAGCTGAATTGAACCAACTCTTCACAACGCCATCAAGTTTGGCGAGGCCAAGTAACGAGCCAGTCATTTGATTCAGGTGTGTTGGAGCAGGGATGCATCTAAAAGCTGCAGGGTAGTAGCTCTCAAAGAGTGTAGGTTGGAGACCCCTTCTCTAAAGCACCCCACAATGCAATGCAAATCTGGCTACGAGAAGGGATTTGGATCCAGCTTGCATTGTCCACCTGGTATCTGTGTCAGATTGTGGTTGGATCACATTCAAACCATAAACAATCTGCTCTAGGGCTTGTTAGAACTCCAAAACACTCTCAGCAGTTGTTTGGGTCCACACTCTAGTGTGATTCACATCTACAAAAATGAACCGCACCAAGGGGGAAACGGACCAAAGTTCATTTTAAACCAACTAAACACCTCAGGTGTGAAAACATCCTGCTCAAAACAGCACACATGTGCCATAGTGGTAGATGAACTTACTGGGCTGACACTCTGCCTGCTCTCCTGTCTGAGGTGCTGGAAGATCTGCCTGTCGAAGTCTTCTCTTTGCAGTTCAGCTCCTGCCCCCGAGCAGGCGTCCAACATCCTATACGCCACCTGAAAACACTGCAAGACCCATGTTTGCAACCACAGAACTGTCATTGAAAACGATTAGCTGGTTCTAAAACAAACAGAGACAAAAAGCTAATCTGAAGAGTGGTTTCAACTGCTAATTCTGGACATGATGTCAAATGTAACGATTAGAAGGATAATATCCTAAGACAGAAATATTAGGCAGAGGATGTGGTTCAACCGAATGAAACAAATGATTATTCTAACATAGATACATTAAATGTAGTCATAGTGAAATGCTCAGCTCACCTTCAACACCATCTCAGAATCTTGTCTGTACTGACTGAGGGAGGCGACGACAACAGAGGCCAGGACTGGCACAACCATCCTCGACAGCTTCTTCTTCGTCACGAGGTAGCTAAGAAGGGTCAGACCCCAGTAGTGTATCTCTGGGAATAATTAGAAACATCACAATGAATTAATTCAATAAATCAACAGCAGCATAATAAATCAGTATGTTAAATCAATGAACCACTCCATTGTCTCTCTGGTTGTTGAAGGCCTCATAAACAGAATTAATGAGGAGCATAGAGGCTGATTAGCAAGTCATTTAGTTGTAAACTAGTCATTTGATTTAACTAGAGACGCATCGAGAAATCACTTGGTGACCCGCATGGACCGGTTCTAAGTTTCTCCGGCCCCAACTGGCCCGTCGTGAGCTGAGTACGTTTTTTTCTTTGATCAGTGAATGCAGCATGCAGAAGAGTTAAAGGGTTGTTCTAACAACACTCTTTGGTATGGAAGCTGTTACTGAGGGAAGAAGACTCAGGGGCAGTGAAGGGTTTAAAAAGTCAGATGGAAAGCAGAGAAGTAAGAGGATGCTACAAAGAAAAGAAAGCAGTTTTCTATGCAGGCATGTCAGCTGTTCATTCTAGATGCTAATCAACCTAAACAGGAAGCAGAATGTTTGTGGATAACAGGAAGCTCACAGCAAGTAGCTCTGTTTTATGCATTCGAAGAGTCCACCTCTATGTGTTATGAGGTATCTGGATTTGGAAATGCTGGCTAATTTAGATTTAGAAATCTCACAGTAAAGGTAAAGCTCTGATGACAGGGAATACATACTAAGGCTGCTGTTTAGTTACTAATCATAACTGTGCTAATGGTGCAAATTGTCTGTATAGATGGCTAAAGACGTTTTAAAATGTCCCTCCTATTGCTATTTTTCAGTACTAACATTTCATTGGCCAGATCAATTTTCAGGTTATCCATGAAGTGGAAAAATATGTTTTTAAAGTTATTTATAGTTCCTAAAGAGAAATTGTAGTTAGCTAAAGTCTGTATTGGCAGGTCAGAGAACTGGAAATCTGGCCCTAAAGAATCTGATCGCTGCATATCTAGATCCAACTACAAATTCATTATAATTTGGTGCCTCACATCCTGAGGTTAGAGAGCTAGTCATTTTGACTCTTATGCTATATAGAAGTAGTATCATCTGTCTTCAAATTGTCAAGTTTGTCAAATTAAATAATGACAATAATAACTGATTTTTTTTCTTTTAAATGCACTCTAAACAATGACAAAAGTCTGTTTTAGTTCATTTTGGTTGACCTCTGTCAAAGACAATGAAATACCTCGTTCCTTCGGAAACATCTGTAGTGTATGAAGCACTGTGTCTATCGCCCCCTGCTGGCACAATAGGTCCACTGCACCTGAGCAGTCTGCCAGGGATGACAGCACCTTCAGGCCGCACTGCTGTAGGGTGGGCCTGCTAATAAACTACAAACACATGCACACATAAAGAAGATATTTTTCCACTAGCATTAAGTAATGATATAAAAATTAAAATCCACAAGAAAAGTTAAAATAATGGAGAAAAGAATATTGAGAGAGAGCTTTTCCACACACCCTGTTGAGGACCTCCAGGTAGAGTGTGTGAGCCCCTTCTACCACACACTGGTTCTTCAGGACTCTCAGCGACACATCAGCCATGTCAGGATCTGAGACGGACGCACCGTTCTCCCTTAAGCTCCTGTCTGGGAATTCCCACACAGTAAGGATAGAAGTGAGGACAGAAAGACAGGAAGAAAACATACAGAGTCAGAGAGAAGAGCACATTGTGATCAGGGACTAATCTAATTACAACTGTACTGCTATCTTGAGCCAAGGCAGAGAAAATGAACCCTATTTACAAAGAAAACCGCAGAGAAAAACAAAGCTGCTGCACTGAATCATCTTTGCTTTCCTTCTACTTTTACACCATCAGAACAACATGAGCTGAGTTCTTTGCGTTACTTGCAGAAAAATAAAAGCATAAAGAATGTTTCATTAATGCCACATTTTGCACATTGCGTGCCTTCTTAAAAACAAAACCAGTCCTGCAACATGTTTTGTATTTAGACAGTGTCTTTGGGCTATATTCACAGCATTTCCATTAAATCCAATTATCAGGATTACAGTTAAGTAACTGCATACTAATTGCAGTGTGCAACTTTAGTGTATTTTCCACCTCGTGTGCTCGGGTCTTCGACAAACACGGGAAAAGATTCAGCAGCTTAATGTTTCTCTTTTTGTTTGTGTTTGGGACATGTCTTCAATTAATCAGATGTTGACCATAACTAAGGAATATCCAGCTTGACTGGCACCCAGCCAGTTAAATAAACTGAGATCAGTTGAAGCCCAGAGATGCATTAAGATATTTATAAACAGTAACTACTTTTATGGAGGTGTTACAGCTAGTAATTCAGGGCGCAACTTTTAAATAAGCAGAAGGATCTTAGCAAATGAGATAATCTAAGAATCTATGTTCTCTAGGGAATACACACAGCTGCCACTGTTTAAAGGTAGTAATGATAGCCGTGCTGACTCCATAAAGAGTTGGTCTTTCCTTATAAAGCATCTTGTTACACATGGGCAGTGTGATGTCACCTCTGTTTCTAATTTAAATAAATAATGGCTACTACTAGAAAACAAGTCTTTAAGGCAGCACCTGAACTGTGAACAAAACCCAGTTTTTGTTCCAACTTAATAGCCAACCCTTCAACATACCTGGGCAAAGGAAGATCAGACTGGCCTCCAGTGCTGCAAGCTGAACCTCCGACTGGAAGTTGTGGACCTTCATGACGTTGAGGATCTGGCTCATGGCCATGTTCAGCTCATCCAGGCTGGCAGTCCTACAAATGCAACGACAGTGTTCTCCTACAAACAAATATCTCCAGGAGGCTAACCAGAACTCATGAAACGCTGATAGCACAGAACTCTGATCATCTTTAGATTAACTGAAATGAACAACTTTCATGTAATACTAGATATTACCTCATAGTTAAGATACATTCAAATAAAGACAAACAAACACACATCACTTCATTATTTTTCTATAAATAAGTAAAGATCATAAAAAGCCAATGTAAAGTATACAATACAAAAACAATCTTTCCCAAAACATTTATTAAGGAATCAAATTTAGGAGCACTTCATCCTTTAATCCCTTTAAAGTCAAAGTTTGAAGGGTATAAATTGAAAAAGAAACTGATAGCTGGCTGGATAGATGGCTACATGTTTTCACTCTACTTCACCTAAAAAGGACCTCCTTATTGGTGTGTTTATCGTTTGAGAAGGGTTTACCACTCTACAAATGACTATCATCATAGAAAACGGTAAGGAAATGAACCTGATCTCTTCCACCTAAGGGTGGTGACCTCCATAATTTACTCAAAGCTTTGCTCGATTTATACCCTTCAAGGTTTGGCTGCTAACAAAATAAATGATTCATTGCTTTTAAATATCTTCTTTAATGTTCTGAAACGTCATTCTGTACATTGGGTTAATCTCAACATGGCTTATTTATATGTACAAACCTTCCATGGAACAACAGCTTTAAGAGCTTGCAGGCACTGATGGAGACTTCTGCTGAGCTTGAATGTCTCTTCATCATCTCCACCAGGTTAACATGGAGGCCACCAGTCAGCAACAAGGAGCTCATTTTACCTGCAAGCAAAGCAGACACTTTCTATAGAGGCAGCAACAGTAACAACTTTTTCAAGATCCAAATAAAAAACAAAATGAGCTTGAATTTCCTGTTTCTCTAACTGAATGGTTGTTAAACTTGAAGTTGGAGCTACTTTCCATACTCTTTTCTCCAAAGCCCACCTCCACCTCGCTAGGTTCTATACCTGCTCCCCACTCTAACTACAGATCACAACGTCGTCTGAAAACATTATCAAGAGGCATGGTTCTGTACGAGGTCCTCACTGTATGACTACCTTGTGGAAAGTACTACTCAACCAAAAACAATTATTCACACTACTGCTAAAATAGTATAACATATTGTATACTATATAGTTATCATAATGTTAATCTGGAATAAGCAACTGCAAAAAATATGTACTTTTTAATAACTTATTGAGCTGAATTTTGCACGTTCTCCCCATCTATGGGGTTAGAATGGGTTAAGAAAAGGATGTCCCTCAACTTCATAAGTGTTAAGCCAGTCAAGCAAAATACTTTAGGCAACAGTGTTGCTCCGTGCACTCAGACAGTTTTTCTCTGATCTTATTAAAATAACTTTAAAGTTTAGGAATGGTATAAAAGATAGTTAAATAGAAATATATCTAATCTAATGTATTTCCACCCATCTGTCACTCCTACCCCACACCTCACCACTGTCTCACTGTCTATGTCCATGTTCTGTTCTTCTCTCACATGCTTGTCAGCCACAGTTTATTTCCTACTGAAGCACCACAGGTCTCTACTTGTCCCCCCTATTATATGTTTATTGTAGATCCATAAAGACCCAGTGCAGAAGCTTCTAATCGTCACTATATTTAAATGAAACCTCTGCTCACTGACCATCACCTCTCTTTTTAACGTGGGTTCAACAGCACTTTACCATATCTTCATAGTTTGGCTCACTGAGTTAAAGACTCTGCAGTTACTACAGCTTTGCATGTCACCCTTGTTGTTTAAAGTGACTAACTGAAGTACAGGAGTTGGACAATGAAACTGAAACACCTGGTTTTAGACCACAATAATTTATTAGTATGGTGTAGGGCCTCCTTTTGCAGCCAATACAGCGTCAGTTCGTCTTGGGAATGACATATACAAGTCCTGCACAGTGGTCAGAGGGATTTGAAGCCATTCTTCTTGCAGGATAGTGGCCAGGTCACTACGTGATACTGGTGGAGGAAAACGTTTCCTGACTCGCTCCTCCAAAACACCCCAAAGTGGCTCAATAATATTTAGATCTGGTGACTGTGCAGGCCATGGGAGATGTTCAACTTCACTTTCATGTTCATCAAACCAATCTTTCACCAGTCTTGCTGTGTGTATTGGTGCATTGTCATCCTGATACACGGCACCGCCTTCAGGATACAATGTTTGAACCATTGGATGCACATGGTCCTCAAGAATGGTTCGGTAGTCCTTGGCAGTGACGCGCCCATCTAGCACAAGTATTGGGCCAAGGGAATGCCATGATATGGCAGCCCAAACCATCACTGATCCACCCCCATGCTTCACTCTGGGCATGCAACAGTCTGGGTGGTACGCTTCTTTGGGGCTTCTCCACACCGTAACTCTCCTGGATGTGGGGAAAACAGTAAAGGTGGACTCATCAGAGAACAATACATGTTTCACATTGTCCACAGCCCAAGATTTGAGCTCCTTGCATCATTGAAACCGACGTTTGGCATTGGCATGAGTGACCAAAGGTTTGGCTATAGCAGCCCGGCCGTGTATATTGACCCTGTGGAGCTCCCGACGAACAGTTCTGGTGGAAACAGGAGAGTTGAGGTGCACATTTAATTCTGCCGTAATTTGGGCAGCCGTGGTTTTATGTTTTTTGGATACAATCCGGGTTAGCACCCGAACATCCCTTTCAGACAGCTTCCTCTTGCGTCCACAGTTAATCCTGTTGGATGTGGTTCGTCCTTCTTGGTGGTATGCTGACATTACCCTGGATACCGTGGCTCTTGATACATCACAAAGACTTGCTGTCTTGGTCACAGATGCGCCAGCAAGACGTGCACCAACAATTTATCCTCTTTTGAACTCTGGTATGTCACCCATAATGTTGTGTGCATTTCAATATTTTGAGCAAAACTGTGCTCTTACCCTGCTAATTGAACCTTCACACTCTGCTCTTACTGGTGCAATGTGCAATCAATGAAGACTGGCTACCAGGCTGGTCCAATTTAGCCATGAAACCTCCCACACTAAAATGACAGGTGTTTCAGTTTCATTGTCCAACCCCTGAAGATATTGTATGCATTTAGTGCGAGTCTGTATGCAACAACTAGAGGCATACCAGCAGAAAATTAGTAATTATGTGTTTGTGAAGACTCACTGTTGTTGGTAATGAGTGTGGCGATGGCACTGGTAGCTGCAATGAACACACTGGGAGAGGTGGAGTGGAGCAGCATGGCAGCCATTAATTGTCTGTGAACAGGAGTCCTGAAAGACATGAACCAGCTTCCATGAAACAGTGTTTTTTTTTGTTCAGAAGCCTAATATCTGCACTACGTACCTGCCACCCTGCTCTTCATCTGAAGGCTTTACTTGGACTCCGTGTAGTAGCAGGTTATGAATGGCCCAGCTCGCAGCTTCCTGAGATGGCAAAAGCTTTCCGTATTAGCTGATAACCTCAACACCTTATGAAGCCCCTGTGGCTAGAAGCTGCAGGACTGACCTGAACAGCCGGATCAGCTGCATGGAGCTCCAGCGCTGTACAGCAGTCCTCCATCCAGTCCAGGCCCATGTCCTCCACCCCCTCCATGCCTCTCTCCTCTTCCTCCTCTCCTTCCTCCAGACCCTGCTCAGCCACCGCTTTGTTCTGCACAATGGTTGCAGCTGCAAGGTGACACGGTGGTCTGATTATCCTGTAGAGCAGTGTCTTAACTAAAAGTCCAAGGTAGGAATAAACTAATAAATGACCTGAAAGTAAGCAAGTGGATAAACTAAGAAAAAACAAATCTAACATGTCTAACATATTCCTAGTGCATATTTGCTTTAGTTCAGGTAAGTTGAGCATGTGTGTCTGTCTCTTTTTAGTCAATGCACAGCTACACCCTGTTCTCCTCTTTGTCTCTATGCTCCTAGGATGCAAAGACACCAATACTGGCCACACTTCCCTAGCAACGATGTGAAATCTCAAAAATAAATTCAGAACATTATCTTACACCAAAATAGTTAGAAAAATCTGACTTTTTTAAGTTGTATGCATTTATTCAGCGAGGGAAACCATCTCACCAGTTGCACAACTGCTGGTAGCCCAGTTCAATCCATTTATAATAAATGCAACAAAGCATTTTAAAATACTTTACTTCTTTAAGTCGAACAGAGTTTCTAGACAGCTTAATTAAAGTTTAATTAGTAATCCATGACTTTCTGTTTCCATGAGGTATAAATACGACACAATACAGAAGACCATTCCATGTCTACAGGATTCTTAGAAGGCGTGCCAGAAAACAATAATCCTTTCAATCCTACCATCACAAATGTAAACAGATGGAGAGCAAGATTAGGCTTTTTCAGCAACAAGTGTAAAACATATGAGAAATAGGTAAAAAACAACCTCACGTCTATCATTAAATGTGGTGGGGAAACGGTGATGCTGTCGGTCTGTTTTTCCTCAAAAGGCCCTGGTAAGCTTTCAATTAGCAAAATGGGGTTTATTTACCACGAGCCCCCCCCCGCCCTCAGTTCAATAAACAATAAAAAATGTTTTTATTGTCTAATCTTGTTAAACCACAGGAATGTCTACTAGATTTCACTTGATTTCTGCCCATCTACTTGCCTGCTGAACATTGATTTAAAAACAAGTGAAAATAACAGCTAGACTGAATTTTTGTAACTTTTAACACACTGGTAACAAACCTGCAGCTACGGATCAATCTAAATTATGTTCTGCCACTACGTTGCGTAGACTAACTTCTGGGATATTATGGACTCAAGTATGAGTTGTGAATGTGTCTCCTCACTAAGGTCAGCCAGGCAGGAGAGGGCAGCAGCTTGCAGGGCAGCATTGTCAGGGAAGGTCTGACAGGCTCTCAGAGAGACCCTCTGGACGCCGTTGGTCACCAGGATGCTGTAGAAACTCTCTGCAGGAAAACGTAAGATAAAAAAATCTGAGTCAGACAGAAGCTTCTTTTAATCTTATCAGCCTTAAAAAGCACATAAGTCTATCAAAGGCAATCAAATTCAAACACTTTTGCATTGATTTCACAAGCAATTTAATCCTGATCTGTCAACATGTGAGCTGTCCAGTTAACTATTAACAGGGAATCTCACTGCTTATTTACCTGCTTTACTCTGGTTTCCTGGTATTCAGACATTAGTTCACTAAACAAACATAACTTCTCTTATTAAAAAGGAAAATATATTGTACACAGAAGAAAACAGATATTTACATACACTGTATAAATATACACATTACATTTTCTTTCTTCACTGTCTGACAATAAATCAGACCAAACTGCCCTGTTTTAGGACTGTCAGGATTACCAAAATTATTTCTATTTACTAAACGCCAAAATAATGACTTTTCAGAAGTTTACGTAAATATCCTCTATATTTGGTATAGTTGCCTTTAACTGTACGCCTTTATTAAACATTTTAGGTATCCGTCCACAAGCTTCTAACAATGGTTTGTAGGTATGCTGGCCCATTTGTCCTGACAGAACCGGTGTAAGCGAGTCACGTTGGTAGGACATCTTGCTACCACACACCTTTATTAGCTCTGCCCACTGATCCTCCACGGCTCAGAGATCAGAGCTTTGCGATGGCCACTTCAAAACATTGACTGTTGTTTTTAAGCCACTTTAAAAGAATTTGCCAGTATGCTTCAGGTCCCTGTCTGTTTCGAAGACTCACTGGTGTCCAGGCTGATGTTTAGAGATGTCACCTGTTTATTTCCACATGACGTTCTTTCCTCATGGTGCCATTTTTATTTATTTTTTTTAAATCAGGTGCACTAGATCCTCTTGTGGCAAAACCCCACACAACATGATCCTGCCACCTCTATGCTTTACAGATGGTGTTCTCAGCCATGTAAGGTTCCACCTTCTCCTTCCATACCAAAGGCTGGTCAGTATGACTACAGACTTTCATTTTAGTTTCACCAGGCCAAAGAACATGTCTCCAAAAATGTAAGTCTTTTTCTCAGAGTGGATTTGCAATCTGGCATATTTCATGTATGTATTAATAGAGCGAGAACCACGTTGTGCTTGTTGTTTCCTGGTGCTGCGGTATAATTCATGCATAATGACTCTGGCCGTGCTCCGGCATCCAGCAAAAATAGGCTCTCAGAATCTCTCTCTGATAGTGACTGACATTTATCTAAAGAAACTTCAGAGTCTTTGCTGCTGTCTGTGTTGCTGGCCATCGCAGCAGCAGTCAGTTTACGTGCACGGGTTGATGTCATAAAAGAGCACAACAAAGTCGCAAAGGGGTATTCTGGAACTGCCTTTTTAGTGAAATTTATGACCTTATATCTCAACAACTGTTCCTTTCAGTGATATGAATTTTGTTTTTTTTCAATATCTTTCAATGTTTCCTTTCCATTAATGTAATTGGATTTATCATAAAAATTCAATGTCACAATGATTATAAAAGAAGGACACACATTATTCCTGCTCCGCCCTCTGAGGCAGTGCTCTGACCTGAGGTGAACCTTCTGAACAGCAGGCAGGCTGTCTCCTGCAGCTCCTCCACCTCAGGGAAAGCATCCATGGCAGCGATGACTATGCTGTAACACCGAGTGCCTCCAGACATCAACACCTCCACGTTACTGCCTGCAGAAGAGACACATGTTAACCTCACCATGAAGTTTTGGCCATGAAAGGAAGAGTTGATATGTTCCAGAGAAGATTTTAATTTTACAAACTTATGTGTGAACAGATACAGAAACATAAAAAGAAATGTGAACAAATAAGTTCACATGGAAAGCTAAGCCATATTGATAGATCTGTCTGATTGGATGGAGAGCATCTGTGAAAATATATTTTAAAGTCTGGTTAACAATTCTCAGTTCGATTTAAGTCTGGACTTGGACTGAGCCATTTTAACATGTCTATATGCTTTGATCTAAAGCATTCCATCGTAGCTCTAGCTGTATGTTTAGGGTTGATCTTCTGCCAGAAGGTAACCTCCAACCAAGTGTTAAGTCTCTTGCAACCCTTCTTCTTCCAGGGCTTTCCTGTAATTAGCTCCATCCATCTTCTCATTAACTCATAACTGATCATTTCTCATATTAATTATTGTATCTCTTCTTGGACCCAAGGATATGCCTCCATATTAAAACCCCAGAAATCACTCTATAATCAGGCTTTTAAGTTACTCGATGAAAAGCCTTTAAGCCATCATCATTGTCAGATTCTCAGTAAACATAATATATTAATTATATTATTGATCATTTAATCGTATACTCAGATGTGCGACTACCGCCACCACAGAAGAGATTTGTACAGCTTTGCTCTGAGCAGATGACTAGAACATCTAGGTCCACAGCCCAAAATGACTGTAGACTACCTCAAAGAAGCTCAACCTTTGCACAAACTGCCTTTTCATACAGAGCCATTAAAGAATGGAAAAAACTCCCAGATAGTCTGAAATTATGCTGTGACCTGCATGATTTCTCACAAAAGGTTAGAGAGGAACGACTGGGAAACCAGCAATGTCAACATTAACTAAGAACATGTTTAATATAAATTGATGTACTTATTTTAAATTGTAGTTTTATGTAAATGGTGGGAAATGGAACAGATTGTTTTGTGTAAATGGATGTAGATGCTGTATATGGCTGGATGTACTGTATGCATGTTGAATGTATTTTATTGTTGAGACCTGGGCAGGCAATGCAGATGAAATTAGCTATAGCTAAATCTGGTGTAAAGCATCTCTTCTTTTATTAAGATTAATATGTTTACACATTGTCCCTGTGAAATAAATAGCAAACAAACAAACTCTGTGCAGCATCCCGCAGCAGGCTGCTGCCACCTTTCTGATACGGCAGGATACCCACAACTCTTACATTAGTATGCTGCAGTTAAACCCCAAAACTATTCATACCCCTTGCAGATTCAGATTTAACATCGTTTTTATTTAGCCAAGAAGTTTGTTTCTGATAGGAAAGGAGACAAGAATCTCTCAAAAGATAACAGAACCATGTAAAAGGAATATGAATTTCATTTTTCACACTTACATATAATATACAGGTCCTTCTCAAAATATTAGCATATTGTGATAAAGTTCATTATTTTCCATAATGTCATGATGAAAATTTAACATTCATATATTTTAGATTCATTGCACACTAACTGAAATATATCAGGTCTTTTATTGTCTTAATACGGATGATTTTGGCATACAGCTCATGAAAACCCAAAATTCCTATCTCACAAAATTAGCATATCATTAAAAGGGTCTCTAAACGAGCTATGAACCTAATCATCTGAATCAACAAGTTAACTCTAAACACCTGCAAAAGATTCCTGAGGCCTTTAAAACTCCCAGCCTGGTTCATCACTCAAAACCCCAATCATGGGGTAAGACTGCCGACCTGACTGCTGTCCAGAAGGCCACTATTGACACCCTCAAGCAAGAGGGTAAGACACAGAAAGACATTTCTGAACGAATAGGCTGTTCCCAGAGTGCTGTATCAAGGCACCTCAGTGGGAAGTCTGTGGGAAGGAAAAAGTGTGGCAGAAAACGCAGCACAACGAGAAGAGGTGACCGGACCCTGAGGAACATTGTGGAGAAGGGCCGATTCCAGACCTTGGGGGACCTGCGGAAGCAGTGGACTGAGTCTGGAGTAGAAACATCCAGAGCCACCGTGCACAGGCGTGTGCAGGAAATGGGCTACAGGTGCCGCATTCCCCAGGTCAAGCCACTTTTGAACCAGAAACAGCGGCAGAAGCGCCTGACCTGGGCTACAGAGAAGCAGCACTGGACTGTTGCTCAGTGGTCCAAAGTACTTTTTTCGGATGAAAGCAAATTCTGCATGTCATTCGGAAATCAAGGTGCCAGAGTCTGGAGGAAGACTGGGGAGAAGGAAATGCCAAAATGCCAGAGGTCCAGTGTCAAGTACCAACAGTCAGTGATGGTCTGGGGTGCCGTGTCAGCTGCTGGTGTTGGTCCACTGTGTTTTATCAAGGGCAGGGTCAATGCAGCTAGCTATCAGGAGATTTTGGAGCCCTTCATGCTTCCATCTGCTGAAAAGCTTTATGGAGATGAAGATTTCATTTTTCAGCACGACCTGGCACCTGCTCACAGTGCCAAAACCACTGGTAAATGGTTTACTGACCATGGTATCACTGTGCTCAATTGGCCTGCCAACTCTCCTGACCTGAACCCCATAGAGAATCTGTGGGATATTGTGAAGAGAACGTTGAGAGACTCAAGACCCAACACTCTGGATGAGCTAAAGGCCGCTATCGAAGCATCCTGGGCCTCCATAAGACCTCAGCAGTGCCACAGGCTGATTGCCTCCATGCCACGCCGCATTGAAGCAGTCATTTCTGCCAAAGGATTCCCGACCAAGTATTGAGTGCATAACTGTACATGATTATTTGAAGGTCGACGTTTTTTGTATTAAAAACACTTTTCTTTTATTGGTCGGATGAAATATGCTAATTTTGTGAGATATGAATTTTGGGTTTTCATGAGCTGTATGCCAAAATCATCCGTATTAAGACAATAAAAGACCTGAAATATTTCAGTTAGTGTGCAATGAATCTAAAATATATGAATGTTAAATTTTAATCATGACATTATGGAAAATAATGAACTTTATCACAATATGCTAATATTTTGAGAAGGACCTGTATATCCTGAAACCACCTTAATGTGACATTTTCTTTTAGTTGCAGTCTGATCTTGCCAAAAGTACCTTTGCATGTGAGGCTGTCTGATTTACATCAAGATAGCTAAACAAGCTTTACAGGTTTACAGTGATACTGTGTTCACAGCTGCTGAATGGCTAGAAAATTGCCTTTTAGAGATAAAATCCTCTTTTCTCTTGAGTTTGCTGTAAGCTTTGTTTAGTACTAGCAAAGACAGCTTTCCATTTTAGGATTTAGAGAACAAGAATAAGTCAGGTTTGAAGAATCAACCATTTTCCATTTCGTTAGGAATACTGTGATGGACTGGGGGCGTACCTGTTCGAGCTAAAGGGAGTAACATTTTCATGGCCTGGATGAGAAGCTTGGGGCAGTCAGAGAACATCTGCAGAGCTGAAAGAACCACAACATGGTCCTGGTTTTCCACAAACTCAACCAGATGGTCATCAGTTACTAAAATAGCAAGAAAAATAGACAAAGATATAATCATCATGTGTGATTTATCAAATACAGTCATGTAACAAATGAAAATCCACTTTCACTCTTAAGGTTTACAAGAATTTCATAGACAATAATAAAAGGTCCTCAAGCAGTCATGACCTCGTAGAGACGATGGCACATGGTTGACTCATTTTATTTAACAATAACTCATCTAAATGTTTCACCAGTCTGTACAGACCTTAGGATATGCCAACTTAGCAGTTTGCAGAATCGTGTTTAGCAGCAGTAACTTGAAGAGGTCAATGTCTGCATAACTCCTTCACTCCGTCATACTGTTGGGAGGAATTTTGTCCCACCTTTCCTAATAATACAGCTTTAGTTCTTCACGGGTGTCAAGCATCTGTTTATAAGCATCTCTCTTGTGGTGCCAGCAGCATTTCAACCAGACATTTCACTGGTGGACTCTTTATTGCCTTTTTGCAGCTCTCCTGTTGTAGGCGGATGCAGTTCTTGACCTGTTAAATGACCTAATTGGGCCCAAGCTGACTGACTATACCACCACATGTGACACTGAATACTTTGAGGAACTCAGGGCCAACTCTGTGATTCCAATGCCTCTAGGAAAACAGGCTGAAATCATCAGTCCTCTGCTACCATGCTTACAGCTGGCATGCAGTGTTTGAGGTTCTGTTCAATAATTTCACATTGGAAATTATTCCAGAACTGTTATAGTTTATTTCAATGCAACTTTGCAAAACTAAGCTGTGACAAAATGTATTTTCTTTTGTTTTAAACAGCTTGTTTAGAACAGCTTTTTAACACCATTAAACAAGAAGGTGCCCCACCTTGGCCCAGCAGCAGCTGCAGAGCCATACAACCTTGGAACTGCACTTCCTTATTGGTAGGAAATGTCTTCATCGCCACCACAACCAGGCTAAACACATCCTCTTCTTCGTCCAGCATCAGCAGAGGAACTGCATCTGTCCAAAAGTGTAGGCAAAGGTAAAGGACCATTAAATACAGGTCCTTCTCAAGATATTAGCATATTGTGATAAAGTTCATTATTTTCCATAATGTCATGATGAAAATTTAACATTCATATATTTTAGATTCATTGCACACTAACTGAAATATTTCAGGTCTTTTATTGTCTTAATACGGATGATTGTGGCATACAACTCATGAAAACCCAAAATTCCTATCTCACAAAATTAGCATATTTCATCCGACCAATAAAAGAAAAGTGTTTTTAATACAAAAAACGTCGACCTTCAAATAATCATGTACAGTTATGCACTCAATACTTGGTCGGGAATCCTTTTGCAGAAATGACTGCTTCAATGCGGCGTGGCATGGAGGCAATCAGCCTGTGGCACTGCTGAGGTCTTATGGAGGCCCAGGATGCTTCGATAGCGGCCTTTAGCTCATCCAGAGTGTTGGGTCTTGAGTCTCTCAACGTTCTCTTCACAATATCCCACAGATTCTCTATGGGGTTCAGGTCAGGAGAGTTGGCAGGCCAATTGAGCACAGTGATACCATGGTCAGTAAACCATTTACCAGTGGTTTTGGCACTGTGAGCAGGTGCCAGGTCGTGCTGAAAAATGAAATCTTCATCTCCATAAAGCTTTTCAGCAGATGGAAGCATGAAGTGCTCCAAAATCTCCTGATAGCTAGCTGCATTGACCCTGCCCTTGATAAAACACAGTGGACCAACACCAGCAGCTGACACGGCAACCAGACCATCACTGACTGTGGGTACTTGACACTGGACTTCTGGCATTTTGGCATTTCCTTCTCCCCAGTCTTCCTCCAGACTCTGGCACCTTGATTTCCGAATGACATGCAGAATTTGCTTTCATCCGAAAAAAGTACTTTGGACCACTGAGCAACAGTCCAGTGCTGCTTCTCTGTAGCCCAGGTCAGGTGCTTCTGCCGCTGTTTCTGGTTCAAAAGTGGCTTGATCTGGGGAATGCGGCACCTGTAGCCCATTTCCTGCACACGCCTGTGCACGGTGGCTCTGGATGTTTCTACTCCAGACTCAGTCCACTGCTTCCGCAGGTCCCCCAAGGTCTGGAATCGGCCCTTGTCCACAATCTTCCTCAGGGTCCGGTCACCTCTTCTCGTTGTGCAGCGTTTTCTGCAACACTTTTTCCTTCCCACAGACTTCCCACTGAGGTGCCTTGATACAGCACTCTGGGAACAGCCTATTCGTTCAGAAATGTCTTTCTGTGTCTTACCCTCTTGCTTGAGGGTGTCAATAGTGGCCTTCTGGACAGCAGTCAGGTCGGCAGTCTTACCCATGATTGGGGTTTTGAGTGATGAACCAGGCTGGGAGTTTTAAAGGCCTCAGGAATCTTTTGCAGGTGTTTAGAGTTAACTCGTTGATTCAGATGATTAGGTTCATAGCTCGTTTAGAGACCCTTTTAATGATATGCTAATTTTGTGAGATAGGAATTTTGGGTTTTCATGAGCTGTATGCCAAAATCATCCGTATTAAGACGATAAAAGACCTGAAATATTTCAGTTAGTGTGCAATGAATCTAAAATATATGAATGTTACATTTTCATCATGACATTATGGAAAATAATGAACTTTATCACAATATGCTAATATTTTGAGAAGGACCTGTATTAATCTGTGTATCTGAAAGTAATTACAGAAAAAATAGGAAGTTTGCCAGTCACTGATTGATAAGTTACATAATATTACAGAATCCCAGTTAAAGAGAAGAACATATGGTGGTGTTCCACAAGGTTCGGTAGTCAGAACTAATCATTTTAATCGATTCCCATGGAGTTTGTTCTGCAACTATTATATTAATCCATTACAATGGATCCAAATTTAATTGGATTAGAAATAAAATGTTCAGAAAAAATAGACAAAAAGAGGAGCATAGGTTAAAAAAACAACTTAATATAAACAAGTTATTGATAATATTGAATAATAAAATGTATGGTGTTTGATGGTTCTAGGGACAAGCTGGATATGACACCTAAAACCTAATGGTGGTGAAATCAAATCAGTGGGTAAAACTAAATTATTGTGGGAAACCACATACAAAGTACATTGTAAAAAAAGGTTTCTAAAACGTTCTGTAAAGATTTTACAAAATATATCGAAGCAGAGTGTGAAGCAGCTGGGATGAAGATCAGCTCCTCCAAGTCCGAGGCCATGGTACTCGACCGGAAAAAGGTGGCTTGTCCTCTTCAGGTTGGAGGGGAGTTCCTGCCTCAAGTGGAGGAGTTTAAGTATCTCGGGGTCTTGTTCACGAGTGGGGGAAAAATGGAGCAGGAGATCGACAGACGGATCGGTGCGGCTGGCGCAGTAATGGGGGCACTGTGCCGGTCCGTTGTGGTGAAGTGAGAGCTGAGCCGAAAAGCAAAGCTCTCAATTTACCGGTCGGTCTACGTTCCTACCCTCACCTATGGCCATGAACTTTGGGTCATGACCGAAAGAACGAGATCCCGGATACAAGCGGCTGAAATGAGCTTCCTCTGTAGGGTGGCTGGGCACTCCCTTAGAGATAGGGTGAGGAGCTCAGCCATCCGGGAGGGGCTCGGAGTAGAGCCGCTGCTCCTCCACATCGAGAGGAGCCAGGTGAGGTGGCTCGGGCATCTATACCGGATGCCTCCTGGACGCCTTCCTCGGGAGGTGTTCCAGGCACATCCCACCAGGAGGAGACCCAGGGGACGGTCCAGGACACGCTGGAGGGACTATGTCTCTCGGCTGGCCTGGGAACGCCTTGGGCTCCACCCGGAGGAGCTGGAGGAGGTGTCTGGGGAGAGGGACGTCTGGGTGTCTCTGCTGAGTCTGCTGCCCCCGCGACCCGGTCCCAGATAAGCGGAAGACGACGAGTACGAGTACAAGTAATTAACCTTAGAAAAAGAGCTATTAGAACAATGAATAAACCAATGATGATGCTAATTACGGTGTCTTTTTACACTGCCGAAATTTATGACATGCAGCAGAGGTCTCTTGGTCGGGACTCGAACCCAGAATGACTGAGCCCTCTGTATGGGTCACACGCTCTACCACTACGCCTCGCCATGCGCACAGCACTAGTTGTTTTGTTTCATATTATATGTGTTCAAAGTGTTAGTTTTAGTAAAGTACCATAATAAAGTCATTCATTCATTGTTATGCAATGGGTACTGACCCTGACAATTTTTTGGGTTTTGCAATCAACCAGAACTGAGAACACCTTACCTAAACACTGGAAGCAATTATCTTAACTTCTAAACTTTTTGCACTACCTTGCAAAAATATTCATACCCCTTTTCCATCCACCTTTTCCATATTTTGTCACATTCCAATCATGAACATCAGTGTTGGGACCCACAGCCATGAGTTACAACTTGAATGGGCAGTACAAACTTTCCTGGAACTTTCAAAATACATAGCATTAACTTACTTCCGGCACAACTTAGGAATTGGGGGTAGCAGTGGACTTCCCATGATGCCACTGGCTGCATAAAAGCACCCCCTTTCCAACGGTCAGACCTCTTCCACACCGGTGATCATCAGGATAGGAGGGGAAACAAGCGCGCTAATGTCTCTTTGCTGGCAAACATACATAAACTCTTCAAACTGGATCCAAGGGTGTCATAAGATCATGCAATCATATGCACAAGATAAGTAGAAATGAATCACTGTCTGCGTATCCAGTGATTTTCATTCATGAACGGGGTAATCAAGGTACAAGCATTGCTTGTCTGTTCTCTCTGAGATCTGCAGAAGCGAACTGTTTCCAGAGAGTTCCCAGCACGACGCCGAGTGCAGCAGTTTCCCAAGGAAGGACAACGGCGGCCACATCACTGTGGTAACGTGCAGTTTGGTGGGCCCGACAGAGCGGCCGCACCTTCAAACCCCTCCGCAGCTAAGGAGGTTAGCTGTAGCTAACCATTGTTCAATGTGGATGCTTTCTTCAAACTTCGCCGCCCCAGACAGCTTTTCCTCAGCATTGTCAGAGGTTAGGTTTGGGCAGAACAAGAATAGAAAGATTTAGATTGAAATGATCTAAACGTTTTTCATTTTATGAAGTTTGGTTTTGTTTGTGTTGAACTCAGCTCTCTGGGTGCTAGCAGAATATCTGCAGCACACGTGTTCAGTTTGTGTTCTTTGTGTGTTTTTAAAGTTAAGACAAACTTTATTTAAAGGGTGTTTTAAACAGAATATTGATCATAACGCGCCGTCCGCGCTTATGCATTTTAACCCTTTTATTAACCCTGGTATTTTAAAGGTATGTGTTTGATTCTGCTGCTAAGCTATTAGCTTCTTTTGTTAGCTCAACGGCTAACCGGTAAGAACACGTGGTCGCTACTAAAGAGTATTTAACAGAAAGGTTGTTAGTTTTCAAGCTAGTGAATAATAGTCCCTAAACATCATTTTACTAAATTTGATAACTAAGTAAACACCATTAAGCCCCATTTCTCCAGAAAGATTTGGCTCTTTTCCAAAATACTCCCTTAATAATATTTCTTCAAATATTATTTCAATAAATAAAGGCAGCTAATGAGACACCGTTGAGAAATGATCATCCAGAAGGTTGGTTTTATTCAGCAGATCATTCTTTAAAACATTATTTTATTAAAATAATATTTTAATCTAATATTTGATCTTGCATTGTGAAGGGTTGTCTAAATGTTGCTGATTATTGTCTAAGTTAGTTCCAAGACTAACTTCACTTCACTTCCAGATTCTTCAAGATAATCCTTGGTTCTCAAACATAAACATTGCATGGTAATGTTGCATCACTCTTTTGGTCGTGGTTTCCAATCATCTTTAATCAACTTGTTTATATTGTACATAGTCCATTAGTCTTTGTTATTCTTTAATTTTGCTTGGTAGTTTAGTTGGATTGTTTTAGCATAGTAAAGAGTTTGTTGATTGAAATATGTTGGACTTTGAGTTGACTTATTTTTGTCAATAAATTCTTGTATTTTAAGAAATTGTGTGAATTCATTCCATATATGTGCAGAGTTTATGCTGTTCAATAATGTCAGAGCTCGTTTCACACCTTTCTATTTTGTCCTAATACCATCGCCTTACTGGGCTGGTATTCACAGGACAATCCTTAACAGACCCAAATATTATTTAATAAAATATTAAAATATTAATATTAAATAATATTCTCAGATTAATAATCCTAACATCAGTGTATTTTCTTAGGATTTCTTTGATAGATCAACACAAACTAGTATATATTCGTAAAATGGAAGAAAAATAAGTTTGGTTTAGTAAATTAAGGGTACTTCTTTGCAATTTAATCCTAGTATAAAAACAGCTGTTCTGTGAAGGCTTACATTAGAAAATAATATCCCAGGATTTTTACATCTCATTACGCGCTTTTCAATCTATCATCTGAAAATGTGGAGATTACAAACCTAACAGAGGGGCCATAATAAAGCTGGAGGACCTAAAGAGGTCCACAGCTAAGCTGTAAGAGGTGCATTCTGTTGGAATAATTTAATATAGATTTATCTTATATTTTCTCCTATCCTTAACTTGACTATTTGATTTTTATAACCTTTCATGATGTTTGTGTGAGTAAAGGATGTGTGAGTTGTCTGCAGGCAAAGGTCATAAATGGAGCTGAGAAGGAAGCGGTCCGCAGTTGAGGAGGTCATAAAAGATGAAGGCTGATTACGCTGAACAGAAGACGCACTGATCTTAAAATCATGGAGAGGCTGTGGAAGTGTGTTGTTGAAAGATAATGGTGTTTATGACCTGTTTACAATTCAGCTGTTGTTTCCCATCCTTAGAGAATGACGTTCTTTGTAACTAGGGACCCCCGAATTATAATAAAAAGAGAGGGTCGGACAGATGGTTTTCAGAGCGGTAGGAGATTTGTAACTGAACACATCTTGTCCGTTCTCCTCGCAGCGAGTAAATAACTAATTCTTTGTCTTTCTCTTCTTTTTGTGATGTTATAAGTATTTTAGGTTGTTTAAACCTGACACATTCCACACACTGACAAACCAACTTAAGAGACCAATGCATTTATTTCAGCTTGTGGTCTTTATGGCCTTTTGAAATAAATCACTGTTGGTGTGAGAAATTATTCATGTTTATCCTGACAGTAAATTGAAATTGTTCAACCAAGAGGCAATTTAGGCTATTGTCCAACAGGAAAATAAACTGCACCACCTTCATTGCTTTTTATTGTCTAAAGGTGTGATTAGATGATTTCATTTTGTAATGAAGCTGAGAAAATGAGATGTTTAATTTGGTTTCTCAGTACTCCCAAGTCCTCAGATTACCACATAATTGTCCTGTCTCTCTATGCACTTTGGAAGTAGATGATTTTGTGCCAGAAACCTTCGGATCTGTGTTTAATAGAAGAGAGGGAACAAAATTGCCAAAACTGATGTGGGGGACACAGTAAAAGTGGAAGAAAGTGCTCTGTTCAGATGAGACCAAAATGTAGTTTTATGTGTGGCAGAAAAGTAACACTGCACATCAACCTGAACATCACATCCCAACAATGAAACATGGTAGGAGCAGTGTGATACTGTGAAGATGCTTTTCAATCGCCAGTCAAGGGAAGCTAATCAGTGTTGATGAGAACATGGATGTAGCTAAATACAGGGCAAACCTGGAAGAAAACCAGAGACTAGAACAGAGGTTCAACTTCCAGCAGGGCAACAACACCAAACGGAAACCCAGAAAAACTAAGGAATGGTTTAGATTAAAGCATATCTGTGTCTTAGAACGGCATAGTCAAAGTCCAGACCTTAATCCTGTAAAGAATCTCTGGCAAAATATTAAAATTAACACAGAAGCTCTCCATCCGATCTGACTGAGCTTGAACAGTTTTATAAAGAGAAATGTGCAAAGAATTCACTCTAGTTCTGCAAAATTGGTACAAAACAATCCCCAAAATGTCTAGCTGTAACTGCTGCAAAAGTGGGTTTGAATAGGTTTGGCTGAATACAAATGCATGCCACACTTTTTATAAACTTTCCGGTTTTATAAAAATAAAAACGACAGTATATATCCTCATG
Source organism: Girardinichthys multiradiatus (assembly GCF_021462225.1). Lineage (NCBI taxonomy): Eukaryota > Metazoa > Chordata > Actinopteri > Cyprinodontiformes > Goodeidae > Girardinichthys > Girardinichthys multiradiatus. The sequence continues at coordinate 2,782,221 of NC_061795.1, read as the reverse complement.
CCCTACTTTGTGTTAACCTGTTATATATGTTCCCAGTAAAATACAGTGAAATTCTTAAGTGCAACCTGATAAAACATGAAAACGTTCAAGGGGAATTCATTCTTTTGCTGGACCCAGCAGTAAGGTAGTTCACTATATTCAGAAAGTCGTGTCAATCAACCAGGCGTGTGGTACTATAAACAGACCTATTACATCACAAGACGTTGGCTTTCACAACTGGATAGGATAAGTGCTGAATATCTCCTGACAAATGTAAATATGACCGTGATAACAGGTTCTTAAAGAAATTCACTCCTTCTTCAAGTTGTTTTGCAGACTGTGGACCACTTTTACGCTTCAACTTTTATCATCTAAATCAACTGAGACAAAGCTTCATGAATAAATCAACCATGGGAATCTGGTTGGATATGAATGCTCACACAGACAGGCTGTTCTAATAAAGAGTTAAAGTTGTTGCTCCAAAAATAGAAAATGTGACACAAGTTAGCACGGAATAGGGAAACTCCACATTCCAGGCGTGCAACATACTTACATGAACAGAGAGAACATAATTAATACGCCCGAGCAGGAAGCCTGCAAGGGCATATTGTAATCGAAGTGTTTCTTATTCTTGCTTTCTTATTCCATTCCGTGTTTGCAGGGCAATTTGGGGACTTTGCCAAGCCCCTAGATGCACACGATTTTACCCAAAGTTGTCCCCCGACGCAAATTCTTGTTCCTTAATGTCGAAACGTGAAATAGTCCGAACCGTAAGTCGTAGAAATCTGAAATTTGGCACACTGGTCACTCCTCAAACCAAGAAAAAAAAGTCTCTTTGGGGTATCCCCTAAAACGCGCAGGAAGTCGGCTATTTTGGATCACTTTTACTCACTTTTACTCACCTCGAACTTTAACGAACTCCTCGTAGGGATTTTGATCTATCGGCTTCATATTTGGTTAATATGCAGTTAAGGCATGGGGGATTAAAAGTAATCAAAATCTTGAGTTTTCGGGCATGTTTAGGGGGCGTGGCCGGGGCACGAACTTGTGAAAAAATCCAATAACTTTCCCAAACAAACGCCAAATCACACCAAAGTTGGCATGAAGAAGGACCTTTGAGTTCCTGACGATCCTATGGGGTCATATGATGACATCATCAAAGCCACGCCCCTTGAGAACAGAAAGTCACTTTTTTTACTGGGAAAAGTCGCTATCTGGCTTTCTACACTCAATCCGCTTCAAACTGTGTCAGGTGACTGATAACTAGTGGGTCTGACTTCGTTTGAAGGACAATGACTTTTCATAAAAGGGCGTGGCTGTGGGGGCGCGGTGAAGTTTGACGTCACGCCATGGCCATACGTTTGGCTCTAATTTCCACATAGATCATCTGATCTGCTCCAAATTCAATATGATTGATCCTAGTCCAGTACCCAAAAGAGATCTGATGAGATATTTGGTGGGCGTGGCCTAATTCTTCCACAGCGCCCCCTAGAAAATTGTAAAAAATCAGCCCTAAGCCATGCTACAAGACCTACAAAAGAGTCTCTTGGAGCGTTGGTCCAAACCCCACAGGAAGTCGGCCATTTTGGGTTGAAGTTGCCATTTTGAGCCTGGTTTTGCCGTTTGTAGCCCGCATATCTGAGCGAACTCCTCCTACAGCTTTTGATTTAGAGCAGGAGCGGGGAACCTATGGCCTATGGGCCGTATACGGCCCGCCAAGCAATTCCAAGTGAACAAATAAAACAATTAAGTTTTGGCGAAGAAAAAAAACCATAAGAAATGGTATTCCTGATATATAAGCGTCAATAATGCAGGTATCCGAGCCAGGATCAGGGTCAGTGAACACAACATGAGATGAGATAGTTGATGGACAGGTTTCAATCATGGCGACGGCAAAAAAAAGAAAAGTAGATGCTGAATGTGTTATGATTTGGGGTTGTTTTTGGTTTCTGGTTTTTCTTATGTTTTTCACAGTTAATGTTTTGACTCGTTCTTTTGTTATTATTCTTCTTAGATTTTGAATCATGCTTCTGTTATTTTCCTGGTCATGCTTTAGTTTTGTCGTCTTGTTTATGTTCTGTCTATTAAGTTTATTCGGTTCACCTGTCCAAGTTAATCTGTCTCCTTGCTCCACCTGGTTTTCACTCCATATATACACACCTGTTCCGTTAGTCGTCGCGGAAACATTTCTCATGTCTTGTTCTCATGCTCATGTCTTGCTCTCAAACCAAGTCTTGTTTTTTTTTTATCATGCCATGCCTGTCTTGCCTGCCCGTTTGTTTTGTTCATGCCTCCTGCTGAGTGTGAGTTTTCGTAATTAAACCTTTTTTCACTTACCATCACGCTGCCTGCTCGTCTGCATTCTGGGGTCCAATATCTCACAAACCATAACAAAATGTTTCCGCCAACAATGGACCTCGTGGATGAGCATCAGGCTAGCTCCATGGACCTCTTTACGTTCCTGTCTCGGGAGGCGGAGAAGTCACTACGCCGTTCTGCAGGGCTGTCAGTGCCGCAGTTGGCTTATGATGGATCCAGGTTGGCGATTCCATGTCCGGGGACAGGTCCCATTCGTCGCCATTCTTCTCTTCCCCTTCATACGGCAGTGAAGCCCTCGCCCTCCTCCCGCCGCAAGAAACTTTGGCGCGGAGCGCCTTCCTGTGGTTCGGCTGGTGAGGAGGTGGTTTCCCAGCCAGCCTACGTGAGGGCTGCAGCAAGTAAGCCCGCATCTTCGTCTGCCACAGCACTGTCTGCCAGGCTCGCTGCACCTCCGCCCATGCTTCTGCCTCTGAGGGTTCACCAGGCTCTGCTTCTGCCTCTGAGGGTTCGCCAGGCTCTACCCCTCTGGGGTTCCACAGAGTTTTTGGGGGGGCCTCTACTCTCCTCTGTTGGCCTCCTGACCTACCTGCAGGTTCCCGTCACAGGCCGCCACGGTTTCGTCGCTGACCGCCGGAACTCTGTGCCTGCTGGGGACGACCCCCTGGTCGCCCGCCTGAACTCTGTTTTTGTTTCTGGCCCTCCCGCCAAGGCCCTCTCCGCCCACCTTGTGTGGGTTGTTTTTTGTTTCTGTTTAGTTTGTGGGGAGGCGTTGGCATTGATGAAAAAGTCCAATCTGGAGCACCAAGCATTTTAAACTGGAGGAGCTGAAAGGGCAATTGCGAACTGATAAAGTTACAGCGGAGTTTGGATGCGCAACAATCAGCGTTTATAAGACCACAGAGCGACGGAGATAATATTATAAAAGCAAGTTTTGTGGTGAGTGAATTCATAGCTAAGAAGTTGAAACCTCATGCAGATGGAGAATTTGTCAAGGAATGCATCATTGTTGCTGCAGAGCTGCTAGTTCCTGACAAAGTAAAATTATTTGAAAGCATCAGTTTGTTACGAAGAACTGTTGCAGACAGAATCACTGATATGGCAGAAGATATTCAGAAAACGCTGAAGGACATTGCAAGAGATTTTGAGTATTTTTCTCTTGCCTGTGACGAGACAACAGACATCACCAATACTGCACAGTTAGCTGTTTTTGTGTGAGGGGTCACAGCAGACTTTGATACAAAGGAAGAGCTGCTGTCTTTGCAAGATATGCATGGACGAACCAAAGGTGAAGATCTGTTTCATCAAGTTGTCCGGGCCATGAACACTGTTTGGGACAACATACCGCTGTGAGCAGTTCTTTCCTAAATTCACTCTGGCAAAAAGTCGCTTCCGCTCAAGACTTACTGACTCCAATCTGGAAAATCTGCAGCATGTCTTCCAGCAGATATCAGACACCTAGCTAAGGAGAAGCAGTTTCAGCCATCACATTAGGTGAGTGTGTTTAATGTAGCAATTGTCAAACGGAACACCAGTATGCTTATTTTGTGGCTTTCTAAGCACCTTAACTGGTTATATTAGAAAAAAGATTGACTTCCCGTTGATGTAAAACTGAGAAATATTTGTAATTAGTACAATAAACTGTACATGTCTCAATTTTATTTGGGTGGTATTTTATAACACTAAGAAAACAAAAAAACTAAAATGTACAAATGTTTGCAAAAATAAATGTGCAGCAACTAAAACTATGGTTTTATGAATCTATAATTGTTGCATTAACAGGCTTTACAATTTGAGTGTGGCCCTCAGATGACTTTTTGAAAATTGAAAGGGCGCCTGGGAGAGAAAAGGTTCCCCACTCCTGATTTAGAATTGAAAATCACTCAGTATACTCTTAAGGCACTGGGGATCAAAAATTATCAAATGCTTTTTGATACACGAAACCGTCTGGGCGTGGCCAAGCCTCAAAATATGACTTCTAGCCATAAAAGACAAAATTGATATAGCTCCTACAAGGAAAGCCCCGCCCCCTAAGAACAGGAAGTCCCATGTTTTCCTTTAAACAGTCAATTTTTGATTTGTTCTTCACCTAATCAATGTGAAACTGTCCTAAGCGACAGATAACATGATGGTCTAAGACAGTCTCCAGTACTGACTGCTTTAGCTGGAGGGTGTGGCTATGACGGCGTGGCGAATTCTGATGTTACGCCACGGCTATACATTTGGTCCGATTCAGTCCAAAATAAATATGGTTGATCTTTGTCAACCCCCAAACACCTCTATTGGATTACATTGGAATTTGGATCAACAGCGCCCCCTAGGATATTTCAAGTGCTCTATCTCCCTCATGCATCATTGGATCTACTTCAAATGTAGTATACATGATTATAGGTTAATGCCAAACATGTTGGCACAGTCAACTGATGACATCACTTTAGCCCCGCCCACTAATAAACAGGTCAGTGCAGCTTCCATTAAAAAGGTCTGATTTGCTCCAATCTGAATACGGTTGATCTTTGTCAGCCCTCAAACAGCTCTATTGCAATACATTGGAATTTGGATCAACAGCGCCCCCTAGGACATTTCAAGTGCTCTATCTCCCTCATACATCATCAGATCCACTTCAAATGTAGTATACTTAATCACTGATCAATGCTGAACATGTTGCCACAGTCAATTGATGACATGATTTTAGCCCCGCCCACTAACAAACAAGTGAGTGCAGCTTCCATCAGGAAGGTTGGACTATGCCCAAATTTTGAATACATCTCGCCACAGCAGAACTTGGCATGACCAAAGATCGTATGACAGTTCGCTCAGTGCTAAGTAGTGGCGACGTGTGGAATCGAGCGGCGGCCATGTTGGTGGCATGCGGGTGGCGATGCCAGGCTCCCGTGGTTGCTGCACAGTCCAAGTTGCGCTGAGCTGCGAGGCCCTACAATGCTGCTTGCAGCTTTAATTCAGATTATTCCTGTACAGCAACTAGTTGTTCTAAGTGGTTTGAGCAATTTAAAACTCACATTCTTTCAAAGGAGAAACTTGCAATGCCCTGCTGGCAAACAATACTTGGCAGATAGTTTTACTGGTCATTAGCTAGAATTTCACATTTTAGTCACATCATAACATAAAACACTATTAGTGCTTTTGACCACCACGCTGTATTACCAAAGGTCTCCCTTCATACACATATGTGTATGTGCAATGACATCCCATTATTATTCCACCAGGTTTAATATGTCGTCGACCCACCATTTGCAGTTACAGCAGCTTCAACTCTTGTGAAGGCTGTCCACAAGGTTTAGGAGTGTGCTGATGGGAATTTTGACCATTATTTCAGGAGCACATTTGTGAGGTCAGACACTGATGTTGGATGAGAAGGCCTGGCTCACAGTCCCTGCTATAATTTATCCCAACACTGTTCTCTCAGGTCTCAGCATCCGCTGACCCCGCTGTGTGATTTCACTTGGACTACCACTTTGTGGCTGAGTTGTTGTCGTTTCCAATCCCTTCCACTTTGTTTCTACCACCCTGGAATTCAATGACCTCCTGAGAGCGGCCCATTCTTTCACAAATGTTTGTAGAAGCAGCCTGCATGCCTAGGTGCTGAATTTTACACACCGGTTGTCACGGGAGTGATTAAAGCATCTGAACCTAACCATTTGGATCAGTGACCGGATACTGTTGGTTATATAGTGTATGTATACAGGAGTTCTTTCCTGGACAGATATGATGTACCTGATCTGAGCAGTACTGCCAGGGCTCTGAGTCCAAACATGGTCACCTGAGGGTCTGTAATATATTGAGATAGGGCCTTCAGGATCTGCCTAAAAAAAAAAAAAAATCAGTACAAGACCTCATAAGGATTGTAAATAGAGCGGTACAACATTAGAAAATCATATTGATGGCAATATTACTGGTGAACCACCTGATAACGATATCTGCTTAATCCTCTCTTTTCCAGCTGTGCTCCTAACACTCTTTGTGACCTTTAGCGTTTTAGTTACTGTAATCTGAATCAGGTGAGGGCATCTGTTCCAGTGAGATTCGATCCAACACACACATTCTTACTGGCATCCAAGTGTGAACCCACTTGGAAAATATTTTAAAGATAAAAACAATTATTGTATTCCTTTGCAAACTGCATATAATGATATTGTGATGACAATATAAATTTAAGATGTGTTGTTTGGTCTTAACTGTAAAATACGTGCCTCTCTGCATATTGGGTTAAAAAATACTTGTAAACAGACTAAATTTGCATTGGGTGAACTAATTATAAAACTCAGAGCTGGTTTTAAAATATCTAAACAAGTGAGAAGAAACGAGCAAAAAGGATTCATCTCAAATGAGGTAAACTTGTTGAACATTTGACTATAAAAATGTGTCATAGCTGCTGCAGTCATCAGCTTTGAAGTTTACTATCAGGGAAAGGTTGCTTAATTGCTGTCTTTCTGGGCTTTTATGGCAGCTAAAATGCTAACTTGTACATTTGTGGATGGTTGTCTGCTTTGTAAAAGATCAACATAATTGCACAGTTGAAGAGCTTTCTTTCTTTTTTACACTGATTGAAGAGATTAAAGGTTGCTCATTACAGGAGGGATGTAGTCAACTTTCCTCATTCTGAAAGTATTTTTCTCTCAGAGGTCGAGGTCTTTTCATACAAACCAGTGACAGGTCAGAGCAGACACTGTACATTATTACCTAACAATGGCACACTGGTATATGACCTACTAGAATGATTTCATATCATCTGAACGTTCCCTTGTCTATACCTAGTTATTCATACTCAGTTTCATAGAGGGGACCGTTGCTCATGTATGGTGACCCAACGTTTGACTTTTCCCTTACAGGGAATTTTTGCTCTCCTTCCAGCTGGATTTTGCGGTTCAGAAAAAACAAAGCATCTTTTTTTATAAAACATAAATGTGGTTTCTTAAAAACAACTGCTATATTTCAAATTTTCCAAACCGTGGTTGCACTGCTTCTGTTTATATTAAATATTAATCAATACCATTACTCTGCATCTGTTCCATCTCTCAGATGCAGAAAACAGTTCAAATTTGCTAAACTGATATTGCCTCCTCAGAAATTCGTTGTCTTAGTTACAACAAAGCTCTGATTGGCTGATCAGTACCACATGATGATTCCTCTGCCAGAAACGTTGGCTACCAGGAAGCTGTGCTGTGTTGGAAGATACAGACTGAATGGAACGCTCAAGAAAGCTCTTAAAGAAGCTGGACCTGATCCAGTCACAAGGCCTTCAATGATCAACCTTTGCAGGCTGCAGTTGTGTTGAACATTTCTTTGAACTGTATGCTACACTAAGTTGTCTATTTTTGAGGGAAGAGCCTTGCAAGACTTTGATTTGTTTTTCCAATCTCAGCTGTGTGTTTAAAGCTGCAGTAACTTAATGAGAAGGCTCTTTGTGCATTAATAATCCAGTATTCATCCAGAATTCAGTGGATTCTGTTGTGAATGCCATCAAATTCATAATTTTGGAACTCTAATTTTCTTTACACATTTAATCTCTCTTAGATTAAACCTAGGTCATCAATGTCAGAATTAGACTGTATGTCCTTGATAGCTTTCTTTAATCAGCTTTAATTCATATTCTGGAGAAGAGTTTACATCTTTGGATCATCTTAAGTAGTTTAGTACCGTCTAATTTAGTTTTTTTTTAATTCATCGATGTTAAGCAGACAAGCATTATGGTCTAAATTTTGAGACGTAGGTACTGGTTGCTTCTAACCTTCATATGGTTCACTTTTACTATGTCAGTCACTAAAATCTGAATCATTAAAATGATCAACGGCTGGGAACGTCCATTAAACTGCACAGATATCTCACTGGCATTCAGGGTGTGAGTAACATTCCATCGAGTTCTTTGTGATTGTAATATTGCCCATATTGATGTTAAGATTGTGAGGTAAAATATTGCGCGGGTCTGCAAATGATGCTAAATGCTAATCAACAGGATTGTCTTCACTTACTGGTGCACTCCCAGTATCTCCCACTCCCGGCTGGCCTGCAGAGGTCTAGTGAGCTCCTCCAGGGTGTTTGGGCATATTTCAAAGAGCTGGCACAGTAGCGATAAGCCCACCTGTGGAGGCAAAATTCAGACTTAATAGGAACATTTCAAATTAACTGATGGGATAATAGTTCAAAATGAATCGAAGGAAAATATTAACTTTGACATTTGGTGAAAATCAGACATTTTTCTCTAACTGACTAAGTGGTTTCATTTTCAGGACTCTTGGCAAAGCCAGAGGAGTTTGTCATGTCTGTGCTTACAGGTCCTTCTCAAAATATTAGCATATTATGATAAAGTTCATTATTTTCCATAATGTCATGATGAAAATTTAACATTCATATATTTTAGATTCATTGCACACTAACTGAAATATTTCAGGTCTTTTATTGTCTTAATACGGATGATTTTGGCATACAGCTCATGAAAACCCAAAATTCCTATCTCACAAAATTAGCATATCATTAAAAGGGTCTCTAAACGAGCTATGAACCTAATCATCTGAATCAACGAGTTAACTCTAAACACCTGCAAAAGATTCCTGAGGTCTTTAAAACTCCCAGCCTGGTTCATCACTCAAAACCCCAATCATGGGTAAGACTGCCGACCTGACTGCTGTCCAGAAGGCCACTATTGACACCCTCAAGCAAGAGGGTAAGACACAGAAAGACATTTCTGAACGAATAGGCTGTTCCCAGAGTGCTGTATCAAGGCACCTCAGTGGGAAGTCTGTGGGAAGGAAAAAGTGTGGCAGAAAACGCTGCACAACGAGAAGAGGTGACCGGACCCTGAGGAAGATTGTGGAGAAGGGCCGATTCCAGACCTTGGGGGACCTGCGGAAGCAGTGGACTGAGTCTGGAGTAGAAACATCCAGAGCCACCGTGCACAGGCGTGTGCAGGAAATGGGCTACAGGTGCCGCATTCCCCAGGTCAAGCCACTTTTGAACCAGAAACAGCGGCAGAAGCGCCTGACCTGGGCTACAGAGAAGCAGCACTGGACTGTTGCTCAGTGGTCCAAAGTACTTTTTTCGGATGAAAGCAAATTCTGCATGTCATTCAGAAATCAAGGTGCCAGAGTCTGGAGGAAGACTGGGGAGAAGGAAATGCCAAAATGCCAGAAGTCCAGTGTCAAGTACCCACAGTCAGTGATGGTCTGGGGTGCCGTGTCAGCTGCTGGTGTTGGTCCACTGTGTTTTATCAAGGGCAGGGTCAATGCAGCTAGCTATCAGGAGATTTTGGAGCACTTCATGCTTCCATCTGCTGAAAAGCTTTATGGAGATGAAGATTTCATTTTTCAGCACGACCTGGCACCTGCTCACAGTGCCAAAACCACTGGTAAATGGTTTACTGACCATGGTATCACTGTGCTCAATTGGCCTGCCAACTCTCCTGACCTGAACCCCATAGAGAATCTGTGGGATATTGTGAAGAGAACGTTGAGAGACTCAAGACCCAACACTCTGGATGAGCTAAAGGCCGCTATCGAAGCATCCTGGGCCTCCATAAGACCTCAGCAGTGCCACAGGCTGATTGCCTCCATGCCACGCCGCATTGAAGCAGTTATTTCTACAAAAGGATTCCTGACCAAGTATTGAGTGCATAACTGTATATGATTATTTGAAGGTTGACGTTTTTTGTATTAAAAACACTTTTCTTTTATCGGTCGGATGAAATATGCTAATTTTGTGAGATAGGAATTTTGGGTTTTCATGAGCTGTATGCCACAATCATCTGTATTAAGACAATAAAAGACCTGAAATATTTCAGTTAGTGTGCAATGAATCTAAAATATATGAATGTTAAATTTTCATCATGACATTATGGAAAATAATGAACTTTATCACAATATGCTAATATTTTGAGAAGGACCTGTATATTGTCTCATAACCTGACTTTCATTTTGCGTCACACTGCACTCCATACCCTGATAAGCAAAGGTACACAGTGGCCACGAGATGCTATAAATAGGCTGGATCATCTATAGAAAAATCCCTTACAGATGTCCTCTTTCAGCGAACAGAGAACACACCCGTATAGCAAGTGTGCAACTTCATGAATATGGGACACATTCCTGTAGCTTTAACATAAAACCTGATCAGCCATCCTAATAAAAGCTAAAGATGGAGCATTTTGACAAGATGTGAAGGGTTACCTGCTGGACTCCTTTGCTGCTCATATTAGATGAAAGTACCACTGTGAGGGGTAGATGAACATCTTTGTCTTCAAACAGCTCAGCCGCTGCAACAAAAATCACCAGGCTTGTAAGGTTAGCTTTGAACAGAGGACTGCTTCTATTTTTAACATGGCCAAAAAAAGAGTCATATTGAAAGTAGAACTCAAATTCAACAGACAGGTGTTGCAAAGTATTTACAGATAACTATTTCTCTTTCAAATATACTTCAGGGACTGCTGTTTTTTAACTGCGTTTACTTTTGAAATAAAGGTTTTATGCCAGCGAGGATAAGTCCAGCTTTTAAAACATGATATTATATGTACTAACCCTAACCCTAAGAATAAACCAGAAGATTTTAGACGTTATAGCCTCTGGATGTATTTAGGGACGGAGATTCCACTCCGTCCGATTAATGTGAAGGACTGACAACAGCCCTGAATAAATTATTTCGAGTGAGGAAATTGTCAGCTCCACCACAAGCAAACAACTGTAGCTACAAGGTGAAGAATTATTAGTCCAATCAGGTCATATATACAGTCAGGAAAAGGAAGTTGTCTGACTGTCTGTACAGTGAGGCACACTAAGATCTGGCCTTTGACTGGACCATTGCTTACCTGAATACTTCTCTGAAGTTGGGGTAAATTTGCCGAAACGTCAACTCTTGGACAACGGGCAACAGTCTAAAAGTTTTTCCAAAATTATGTCATCTTTGGAAATGGGCTTCTAACCCTTACCAAATTGAAAGACTGCAACATCTGCATCTCAAAGGTTATTGATGATGCCTTTTCGTCTTGGCATTGCCTACGCCGTTGTTGATTCAAATCAGCAAATTGTCAAAACTCCTGTTTTTCTAAAGGTGGCCACATTTGTTAATTATTAGTTGATCAAATACATTACCCCAGGCCAAACTGTCATCTAATTCATATTTCACAGCTATGATCCAGCATTAGCAGTAACACTTTCAACGCAGGGAACTTCCCCAGGGTGCCATTCAGCCAAGACCCCCCACCCTGGACCTCATCTACCACAGCATGGTTACCTTCAAGATGGCCTGTTTAATACCAGCTGTCTGATGCACAAGCAGCAACAATGGGGGTTTCCTACCATGTTCCGTGCGCGCCAGAGACAGCAGATCCTTGAGGATTTGAATCAGTGTGGACAGCTGCCTGTCCTCCTGTGGGGTTTTCAGCCGCACCAGCAGTTTCTTCAGCCGTTCTGCTAATTCTTCTCTGTTATCCATGATCTTTGAAGAGCTGTTTTCCTGCTGAAGGCTTGACGTGCATTTAGGTCAGTCAGTCCACTCTCGGTTCGCAATGAGAACGTGATTCGTGAGGCCAAACATCACACTTCCACGACAGCCACATGTATCATTACACCTTATTATCATGTGTAACCTCCTTTGCGTAATATTACAGTAGCTACAGTAGAGTTACCACTTGTTATCATGGCGAGGGGAAGCTGTCAGTGACGAGGAGTTTCGGTCCCAGCGTTGACATCAGCTTCCTCCCAGAACGTTCCTTTGCCAAACAACGTGTTCCCCATTTTGTTGAGTCGGACACGTTCTGTTGTTTCTGTGGGAAAGACCGCTGGTTCCGCTCGGACAGGCGTGTTCCTGCCTTCCCACGGTCACATCATATGACTCGAGTCAGAAAAACTTCCCGTCTATAAAAGGGGAGTCTGGAAACGGATACCGCGAGAGGGCGCAGCGGTAACGTCGACGTAAGTTTGGCTCGTGAAGAATGCTTGGAACTATGGCAACATTAGCTGATAAGTGACGACACTTCCCAGTCTAAAACATCTGAAGTTTTATGGGAGTTTACTGATTTACGCCGTGTTTCGTCCACAGTATTTCCCATTTATGTTTGTTAAAGACAGCAAAAAGTCCTGTCTGAAGAGAAAATGCTGAACATTTTTAAATATATGTGAAGAGATTTTAAGCAGAGGACATGTTTCGTTTATAATCTGGAATGAAGAAAACAGGCTTTTTTCAGCGTCATCTACTGTTACCCTCAAACGTGTCAGATTTTGCAGCGCATCCACAGGTTTTACGGTAACTGGAAGGTCTGGAGGGCGTGAAGTATCATGAAAGTAATATATAAACTAACTAGAAAAACAAAATATGAAATAAAAATAAAAAGTCATCTTACTTTTACTTTATCATATACTTACGATTTTATTTATTTTGGGAAATAAATCTCTGTATGTTAATGTAGAAAATGTACAAGCATGTAGTCATTCCCTTTATATCTATTTCTTCCCTTAAGATTTAATCAGTTTTTAAACATATTTAAAAACATTTTAAAACTTCGTATATATTAAAACTTTAAATTATTTTTGAAAATATTTTTCCATCCTCAAACGAGTTTAATTGTGTGGTGTGCATATACAGTGGTAGTACTTTTATTGTATCCTATATTTCTTTAATTTACATGTAACAAATCACCACAGACTATATTGTACAGAAGAAACTGTAGAAACATATAATCATCATTTTATAATTCAATTCAATTCAAAAATACTTTATTAATCCCAAAGGGAAATTAAATGTTGTTGTAGCTCATTATGAAGGTTTCTTCAAAGAGTCGTTGTAGATGCTGATGGCTGTGGGCAGGAAGGATCTCCTGTAGCGCTCCGTCTTACAGCAGATCTGAAGAAGCCTCTGACTGAAGACACTCTGTTGTTGTAGGACAGTCTCATGAAGAGGATGCTCAAGGTTCTCCACAATGTTCTTCATTTTATGAAGAATCCGTCTTTCCACAATGATCTCCAGAGGTTCCAGAGGAGTCACCAGAACAGAACCAGACTTCTTTATCAGCTTGTTGAGCTTTTTTAAGTCCCTGGCTCTGATGCTGCTTCCCCAGCAGATGATGGCAGAAGAGATCAGACTCTCCACAACAGACTTATAGAAGATATGCAGCATCTTGCTGCAAACACCAAAGGACCTAAGCTTCCTCAAGAAGTACAGTCTACTCTGTCCCTTCTTGTAGATGGTTTCACAGTTGCATCTCCACTCTAGTCTGTTGTCCAGGTGAACACCGAGGTATTTATACTCCTCCACCACCTCCACTTCTTCTACCATGATAGAAATAGTTTGTGACTTATTCCTGTTTCTCTTAAAATCTATATATCTCTATCATCTCCTTTATAATCGCTCCTTAAACCTTGCTTTTGCTGAATTTTTTATGTATGTCTTGTACTTTCATGTGAAGACACATGTAGAAGGCTGCCAGATAATGCTGTAGAGTAGGTGTGTTAGAAAAATGTTCAAGAATTTTTCTTGAAAGCAAACATTAAGAGAACTTTCAAATGATACCGTGTGTAGGTTATTAACATTTAAGATGTCTACAGCCTTCTAAGAACTAAAATTCAGGGTTTACTTTATGTTCCTTAATTTACATTGAAACGTGTGAAAACCTCTGACCCAAAATTACATCGAAGGGCTTGATTATAATAATGTAGATTTTGCCATAGAACATTTAACAACTGATCTTTGATTAATGTTTCATCTGTTTAGTGGTCAGCAAATTTAACTTAATTTCTTTTTTACTCAGAGAAAAAGATAATGCTCGTTATTTTAGAATATGTCCTTTTCCTAAAAAACAATGACAGAGAACTTGAAACAAAAACATATATTCAGCTTGCATTATTTAAAAAAAATAAAGAGTTAAATCCTGAAAATAAGCTAAAATAAGATCCCTTTTTCAATGGAATCTGGAAAAATTATGGCTCTGCTAGTGCATCAAATCAGTTGTTTTTTTATTTCTCGGTACGTTTTTAAAAAGATTTGATTCATCTTGACTCATCTTCATGTAACATGGTTTTGTTGAACCAAACATATATTTTTAACAGGGATGGAAAAAATGCAATGGATGATCAAATTATATTCTGCATATGCTTACTTCCTGTTGTCACCAGAAACTCTCAAACCTTCATTACAACAAATAAAAATCTGTTTTTGAGGAAATGAGGCAGCCAGTAGCATAATCAACAACCAAGTGATTGGAGCACAAATGACAATTGTAACATACATCACACTGCCAGTGGGGCTTTTCACCATGGTTTCAAGATCTTTGTAAAGGCATTAAATTGACTTACTCCTTGCTTGGACATTAAGTCTTAAGATTAATTGATCACATAGAAATGAAAGTATTAAAGGGTATCCACCAGAAATTTTGAAACCAATGTCAAAATGTTGAAAACTCATCTAAGGTGTATTTTATATAAATATACACAGATCAGGCATACAACATATGGCAACTGACAGGTGAAGTAACTAACACTGATTATTTTTCTATATTCCACCTGTGGGTTGGTGAGATACATTAGCAGCAAGTAAACATTTTGTCCTCAAAGTCAATGAGTTGAAGAAAGAGGAGAAAGGGGCAAGAATTTGGATCTGACAGAGTTTGACAAGGAACAAACTATCATGACTAGATGACTGGGTTAGAGCATGTAGAAAACTACATTTCTGTATATTGTGGGTTGTTCCTTTGGTCAGTATCTGTCAAACTCCCAATATGGCAGCAACATCGATGGACCATCCAAGTGCTCCTGGCTTCTATTATTTTGTCCACATCTATGTATCAGGAACACTCTTCTTCTGCTGCTTTTTTCTGCTATGTTTTCAGCAGCAACGTCTTTTGTTGCTGTGGTGAAAGGAGAGAACATGTGGAGAAAAATCTAGAGAGATGGAAGTTTGGCCTGGACAGGAAAGGACTGAAGGTTAGCCAGAGCAAGACAGACTACATGTGAATGAGAGGGACCCTTCAGCAGGAGTTTGCAGCCTGCTGTTTCCCCTAATGAGACCTGATGAGACCAAACTGCTGTGTTGTCGAGTTTTTTCTTTGCCAATGACCCAATGTAAAATAACCACAAACGGTGTCAAACCAACTTGTTTGCTGTTAATTAGCCTTGTGAGAAAAAAAAAAAAAAAACAGCACAGGGCGACAATTTGAGTTCTCTGCTGACCACAATGTCACATCTATTTATACATTCATGGCAGTGGCCCAACAGGCTTAGTGGAATTACTCGGAGCAGCAGCAAAGACCTACCAGTTCCACTGGAAACCTGCAGTACTGAGTCGCCTCAGGTGTGACTGAGACTGCGTGTTCTTTGTTAAATCATTTCAAACTGGTTCTGTGGTGGGTGACCCAACCACATTAACAACCATGTTGCACTGGAGATTGCAGGCATAACTTTTCCACTTAACACTCTAAATAAGGCAAAGCAGCATACACATAAAAACAGTGATCCAACTAAGACATGATATAAATCTTTATTTAGCATTTAGTTGGATTTAAAAATCTTTTTTAGGTGGAATGGTCATTTGGTGGTCTTGGTGTAATGGTGAAGATGTTTTTGTGTAAGTCTCTTTGCAATGCCCTTGGTCCAATTGGACTGAAAAAAACAACAGTTGTAGGCTGCATTTAATCTAAGAAAGTCAGTCATTTTCTACTGCTTATTCCATAGTGGGTCAGCTGGTGCCTATCTCCAGCAGTCTATGGGCAAGAGGCGGGGTACACCCTGGATAAGTCACCAGTCCATCACAGGGCGACACACAAACAACCATGCACACACTCATTCATACACCCAAGGACAATTTAGAGTGACCAATTAACCAAAAAGCCATGTCTTTGGACTGTGGGAGGAAGCTGGAGTACCCAGTGAGAACCCATGCAAGCACAGGGAGAACATGCAAACTCCATGCTGAAAGACCCCCGGCCACGAATCGAACCCAGGACCTTCTTGCTGCAAGGTAACAGTGCTACCAACTGTGCTACCGTGCAGCCCATCTAAGAAAGAAAGTAAGAAAGTAAATTATTTAGAACACCTCAAAACATCCAAAATTATATGCGGCAACAATACACAACAAGTCTTTCAAGGTAGATGTTAAAGCATTGCAGGGAAGCCGTAACAATATGAAAAAGTGGAAACCATTCAATCCTGTCAGCTGATTAGTGATTGGACAATTTGTAGTACTGAGTGAATAAAAGCAATAAAAGAAAATACTATTGTTGTAACACACAAAGTTGTCAATATTTCTTACAAAAATGGGCTTTACTCACTTACATATGTCATAGCCATTTATTATTTGTTGTTTGTAATTTCTAATTTACAGAAAGGATTCAAAGTCTTCAGACTTCACTTAGACACTGGCCTTAAAAACTCAAGACATGATTTGGAGTTGTGGTTAGAAACTCAAGTCTTTGAAACAATCTTTATTTCCCTTTATCAATCAGAAGAGAAAGCAAGCCACAGCTGTATCAAGTAATGGGCTGCATGCCCATATTTTACAGAGAAAAGATGCACTTCAGTTGTTAACCAGTGACCTTCACGTACCGTGGCCTGTTTATGCTTCATAACAATCAGTTTGTTAGCTGTGGTTTCATTATATTGACCACAGCCATGTGACTCCAACTGAACACTGCATTAAGGGACTTACCAAATAATTTCTTTCTGCTGTTTTCTGACTGTTAAGGTAGCTGGGTATATACATACACTTCCTACTTATCAAAATAAATGCACTTCCTGTGTCATGGAACATGTTTACTGTTTAAATTGACAATGTAAAAAATGTGACACAACTTCCTAATAAAAGAAAGAAAACCCCCCAAACCATCTGTAGTGCAGAATTTAGTGAAGGAGTGAACAATATGTGCAAACAAAATAATAGCCTTTTTTGTAAGTGTATAAAAAAGATCTAATTAAAAGCCGTTTAACATTAACAGATGTTATTTTTGCTTATTTATATTTCTAATAAAGTATTACCCTCTATCACCTTTCATAACAATCTAATACAGAACATAATGGCATTTCAATTCAATTCAATTCAAAAATACTTTATTAATCCCAAAGGGAAATTAAATGTTGTAGCTCATATTATGAAGGTTTCTTCAAAGAGCCATTGTAGATGCTGATGGCTGTGGGCAGGAAGGATCTCATTCAATTCAATTCAGTTTATTTATATAGCGCCAATTCACAACACATGTCGTCTCAAGGCACTTCACAACAGTCAGGTTCATACATTCCTATTAATCCTAACAATTGAACAGTGCAGTCGGAGTTAGCTTTTTATTCAAATTGGATAAAAAGTTTTTCTATCTAAGGAAACCCAGCAGATTGCAGCATTCCCTCCTCCTGGATGAGCATGTAGAGACAGTGGACAGTCACTGGCGTTGACTTTGCAGCAATCCCTCATAGAGAAGAGATCACACTTTCCGTAACAGACTTATAGAAGATATGCAGCATCTTGCTGCAAACACCAAAGGACCTAAGCTTCCTCAAGAAGTACAGTCTACTCTGTCCCTTCTTGTAGATGGCTTCACAGTTGCATCTCCACTCTAGTCTGTTGTCCAGGTGAACACCGAGGTATTTATACTCCTCCACCACCTCCACTTCTTCTACCATGATAGAAATAGTTTTTGACTTATTCCTGTTTCTCTTAAAATCTACAATCATCTCCTTTGTTTTAGTCACATTCAAAATGAGATGATTGTTTCCACACCATGCCACAAAGTGGTCCACCATCTTCCTGTACTCAGCTTCTTGTCCATCTCTGATCCACCCCATGACTGCAGAATCATCCGAGTATTTCTGCAGATGACAGGAGTCTGTCTTGTACTGGAGGTCTGAGGTGTACAGAGTGAAAAGGAATGGTGAGAGTACAGTCCCCTGTGGTGCTCCTGTGCTGCTGACTACCTGGTTAGACTCACAACCCTTCAGTCTCACAAACTGTGGTCTGTTTGTCAGGTAGTCTTTGATCCAGGAGATTGTTGAGGCCTCCACCTGAGTCTTCTGGAGTTTCTGACAAAGCAAATCAGGTTGGATTGTATTAAATGCACTGGAGAAATCAAAGAACATGATCCTCACAGTGCTGCTGGCTTTGTCCAGATGACAGTGGGTTTGTTGAAGCAGGTGTATGATGGCATCTTCAACTCCAACTCCACAGCAATAAGCAAACTGAAGGGGGTCCTCATGGTTTACTGTTTGCTTACTCAGGTGGGCCAACAGGAGTCTCTCTAGGACCTTCATGATGTGAGATGTCAGGGCAACAGGTCTATTATCAATGAGGACTGATGGGTGAGTTTTCTTTGGTACCGGAACAAGACAGGAGGTCTTCCACAACACCGGAACCTTCTTCTGGGCCAGGCTAAAGTTGAAGAGGTGCTGCAGAATCCCACAGAGCTGCTCTGCACAGGACTTCAGGACTCTAGGGCTGACATGATCTGGACCTGCAGTCTTATTCTGATTCAGTCTCTCCAGTTGTCTCTTCACCTGACTTCTTGAGACACACAGGTGGAAGGGGGAGGCAAAGAGAGCATCAGCATCTTCTGATATGGTTGAAGGCAAACATGTAGAAGCAGAATGGTCTAGGGCTGAGGTGGAAGATAAAACATTTGAGGTGTTACTGAACAGCTGTGGGTTCTGTGGGTCAAAGGAGGATGGAATGTCTGTTTGGCTGTGAGCAGGAGAGGAGGATGCTGAGCTTGTTTCTGAACTGAACCTATTGAAGAATGTGTTCAGTTTATTGGCTCTGTCCAGACCTTCATCGGTCCGATCATCCCTCTGCCTGAAGCCTGTGATCTTCTTCATCCCTGTCCACACATCTCTGATATTGTTTTGCTGGAGCTGCTCTCCAGCTTCTTCTTGTACACCTCCTTGCTGTCTCTTATTTTGACTTTAAGTTGCTTCTGTAAACTCCTCAATAATTCTCTGTCTCCCTCTCTGAAGGCTAGTTTTTCTTGTTAAGCAGGTCCTTCAGGTCACTGGTGATCCAAGGTTTGTTGTTGGGGAAGCATCTCACGGTTCTGGTGGGGATGATGTTATCCACACAGACGTTTATATAGTCGGTTACACACTCAGTTATGGCATTGATGTCCTCTCCATGTGGCTGGCACAGTGCGTCCCAGTCTGTAGCCTCAAAGCAACCTTGCAGAGCTTCTTCAGCTTCCTGTGACCATTTTCTCACAGTCCTCTTTATTACAGGTTGTCTCTGAACAAGGGGCTTATATTTCGAGCAGAGAAAAACAAGATTGTGATCTGATTTGCTAGAGGAGGTCTTGCTGTAGAGATTTGCATGTATAAATAAATGTCAGAACATCACATTAAGCCTAAAGAAAAAACAGTAGATGATTTAAATTCTGAACCTACAGCAGAACCTATTCATAGTAGATCATGCACTTGGTAAGAA
Source organism: Girardinichthys multiradiatus (assembly GCF_021462225.1). NCBI lineage: Eukaryota > Metazoa > Chordata > Actinopteri > Cyprinodontiformes > Goodeidae > Girardinichthys > Girardinichthys multiradiatus. The sequence goes on along the minus strand of NC_061795.1, from coordinate 2,762,535 downwards.
AATAGTTATTTTAGTCCTTGCTTGACCTGGCCGTAGCAAAAATGACCTGTGAGTATCTCACAAAACAATATTTAGTGTATTACTGGTTATTGTTTTTCACTTTTTTCCCGATTCATGTTTTTATGGCACTTGGTCGTCCCATTCATTCTGAACAAAAAAACTTCCTTTAAGGGATGAGGCTACCATGGACCAAAGAGCATATAAACAATATTTCTGGAACTAGCTGCATTGCCATGAAATACAGAAAACAACTCAGTAATGGATGATTAACCGAAGTCTCAATCAACCAGTCCGTCTTTGAAAAGCAGCAGCTCTAAACCTATTGTTGATTGTAGCAGAACATCCAGAGGAACAGGTTAATGAGACAACCTAACCTGGACTGGGGGTGTTCCTTTGCTTCCTTCACTCGGTAAAGTCACATGATCGCTTCCTGTTCGCTGAAGAAGGAATAGTGTGCAGCAGAGCTCCTAAAGAACTTTTTTAGGAAGTAGGTGGATTTAAAATATGCAATCAGAACAGGATCCTGTACAGCAAATCTCTCGTCTGAGCCAACAAAGAAACAGATTGAAGGTAGTGTTGGGACTTTTGCGTTCAGCAAATTTGGATTGGTTAAATTAGTCTATGAATTGTTTTTTTTTGTTTTTTTTTATGTAACAATTGCAGTAAATGTTTGCTTGAGATACGTTTCGGAAAACAAATTTGATCGACTCTACGTTTGCGGTGTTGAAAAGATGCGAGCAAATCAGTTTAATAAAACGCGCAGATAAGCATTTTCAACAAGGACTTAATTATTGTAGTCTGTAGGTGACTGAAGGGTATCAGAGGACCCCCTTCTCTCCACTTTCATTCATCTTTTTCATAGACAGAAAAAAGACGAAGCATGAGCGTCCAGTTTACCTGGATCATACGTCAATGTCTCCGCCATATTGTGAGTGGCATTTCTATTTTAACACAAGTCGGGAATGGTAATTCAATTTCAAGGTTTGTAAGAAATTGTACATAACAATGTCACAGATTTGCTGAAGTTAAATCTCTACAGGGCAATGAAATCAATGCAGTGTAAGGCAATCCGTTTTCACATTTAATAGCTATGGCTGACTTTAAATCACAAATTCATCGTAGCCAAAAAGGACATATAACGAAAACTACATTCTTCCTATCCATAATCAACTTTTCAGATTTCTCCAACTTCGTTATTCCTAAAACAAAAATTTTTCCATTCATACATTGTCTTTTCAGATTGGAAGAATATCGTTTTGTATTTGAAATATTAATTTAAGAAGAATTAGTTTACAGAGAACTGGTATGGATATTTAGTTTAGCTATTAAACGTCGAAACGGCCTCCCAAACCTTTTTGATTTTTTTTATTTTTAGATGTATTAAACGTATTTTATTTATTTTTTTACAACTTATACTTATTAACAAATACAAAAGGCAATTACAGACTATTTTTTGTACAATTAATAAGGAAGTGTGGATATCTTTAAATTCCATTTTGACTAGTTAAGAGTGTCATTATAACCGGGAGGACTGATCTCTTGAATGAAAATCAGATTTCTTTTAATCAAATGATAAAATGTCCCAACTTTTTCTAGTGGAGTCAGGGTGCCTACGTCACGCCAACATGGCCGCCCGGAGCACGTAGCAGTCGCCCTATCAGCGGGGTAAACAACCAAATGAGTGCTGTTAGTTTATTGCTAAAGTGCAGTTTGGGCTTTGGAGGGACGGCTGATACCGCTGCAGTGACAGACTATTAAGTAGAAGCTGCAAAACGAGGCTAATCATCTGATCTTATCGCCTGTTGTTAGCCTGACAGCTGGTTCTGATTCTGACAGCGGACGATCATGTCTTACATAAAGGTGGACAGCAGCAGTGTTATCTTTTTAGTTTCGAGCCGTGTTTTTAATGCGTGAAATCCGTCCAGGAATTGTTTCAACTTGCTGCTGTCCACTTCGTGATGTGTCAATTAGCCCAAAAGGCGAAGGTTGACTAACTAACTAACTAACTAACCCCAGCTTTGTCCAGCAGCCTCAATGACTACACCCTGAAGCAGATGAGTAACCGCACGGGCAGCAGGAGGCAGAGAGCTGCGGAGGATGGAGAGCAGAGTCTCATTGGACCTCCATCCGGACGTGCCAGGGACAACCTCCTGGACCAAGACGTCTCTACCCCGTTTTTCGTCTACTTGTTGGCATTTTTTTCCGCCCTGGGAGGATTCCTCTTCGGGTATGACACGGGGGTGGTCTCTGGAGCGATGCTGCTCCTGAAGAAGGAGATGCACCTGAGCGCCCTGTGGCAGGAGCTGCTGGTGTCCAGCACCGTCGGAGCCGCGGCGCTCTCCGCCCTCAGTGGAGGCTTCCTGAATGGGTGGCTGGGGCGCAGGATTTGTATCCTGATCGCCAGTTTCATCTTTTGTGGCGGTGGGATTATTCTGAGTGTTGCCCAGAACAAAGGGGTCCTCCTTGTTGGCAGGATCACAGTGGGCTTGGGCATTGGTAAGTAAGTCCTCTTGGCATGGTTGATTTGTTCAAGCAGAGTGACTGTCAATATTATAACTAATAATAATAATTATAACAAATTCTCCTACCTGAGCCCTCTGATCTCCACAGCTCCTCCAGAGTTACCATGGGCCTGTTGGCTGCTTCTCCGATTAGTGCTCTCCTTGTCCACTCTGTCAGTTTAGGTCAGGGGTCTGCTATCTATGGCTAAATGTGATGAAGACCTAACTAATGTTTTTAAGTAGACATAATAACAAATGCTGGTTTTTCAGTTTTCTCATGGAATATTAAACAGCGAATTTCCACAAAACAAACAGTAAAAGAACATGTAATGTATTTTTTTTAGATCCATTTTTTTGACAATAGGCTGAAAATTGTGCTTTTACAGCATTTTCCACAAATATCAACATCTCTTAGAAGAAAATGTATCTGTCGTCTTTTTACCTCTTTATTTGAAAAGCTAAAAATAGAAATAAAATTGTTGCTTCTAAAAAATTGACAACAAATTCCCTGCAGTAGTGGTGAATTTATGAACTATTTATTTTACAAAAACTCTTCTTCCTAACAGGTCTCGCATCTATGACGGTTCCTGTGTACATCGCAGAAGTCTCCCCTCCACACCTGAGAGGCCAGCTGGTCACCATTAACTCCCTCTTCATCACTGGTGGCCAGTTCATTGCCAGTGTGGTGGATGGGGCTTTCAGCTACCTGAGTCAGGATGGCTGGAGGTACACGTTTGACACAGATTCTTGCCCTTTCTGTCTAGTGATTGTTCTTCACTGAGGTTTGCTGCTGCTCACTGTTGTTGTTTGTAACTAGTCTAGTTTCTGGAACCTGACTCTGTGACGTTATGCGGGCAGTAGGGAGATATTTTAATTGTCGAGATGAAGCAGTTGTCTCTTTCAGCATTCCTCTGCTTCACTTCTTCCCCAATCATAGGTACATGCTTGGCCTATCCGTCCTTCCAGCTGTGCTGCAGTTCTTTGGCTTCATCTTTCTGCCAGAGAGCCCCCGCTGGCTCCTGCAAAAAGGCCGGAATCAGGAGGCTCGTCAAGTCCTGGGCCGGGTCCGGGGGAACCAGAATATCGAGGAGGAGTATGACAGCATCAGAGCCAGCATCGAGGAGGAGGGGAAGGAAGCGGGATCAGGTCTGAGACCTGTTTGAGGATGGAGTTACATTCGGCAGAGTTTTATTTAAGGTCAAGTTGGAAACTCTGCTACCTTTTGATTCGTAGGAGGCGTTGTCATTTTGCGCATCCTCAGCTACGGCCCGACTCGCAGGGCGCTCATCGTTGGCTGTGGCCTCCAGATGTTTCAGCAGCTGTCTGGGATCAATACAGTCATGTATGCCTACTTGTCTTGTTACACCTGACACATTATTACCACACTGGAAAACCCTACTGTAACTATATCGAAACCTGTATTTCTTCTAAGATCATCACTGTGTTTGTTCGTATTAAGGTACTACAGCGCAACCATTCTGCAGATGGCAGGGGTGCGGGAAGTCAAGCAGGCGATCTGGCTGGCTGCAGCAACCTCAGCTACAAACTTTGTGTTCACCTTGGTAGGAGTGTGGCTTGTGGAGAAAGTAGGCCGCAGGAAACTGACGCTGGGCAGTCTTTTAGGTGCGGAACTTGGGAACTGCTGCTCGGATTATCTTATTTTACTCAAACAGCAGCTAAACTGCCTGAGCAGGACTTTTTACATTTCAGCAACTATGTGGATAATGTTTGTGTTCATTGTCTGAGCCTTATTTAGAGCTTTTTTTACTCTACCGCAGGTACTGGACTCAGTCTGACTTTGCTGGCAGTCGGGTTCCTGCTGTCGGCCCAAAACTCTCCTCCTGTTACCCTCCACCCTGTCGACTCTTACAATTCAACCTGCAGACTTTATGGGTAAAAAAAAGCAAACTCATTAAGGAGTCACTTCCCTTTATTTTCTTACAGAAACCAAGTGTTCAGACAGCGTGTCCTCTAGTGCTTGTTCTGTGCTTCATGCAGCCTTGGCTGTCCCTTAGAGAAGTAAATTCTTGCTTTTAATTTTGGTTTTTCCTTGCAAATTATTTTCAGCTATTTTATTGTTCTCTTTTGTAAGAAAGTAAATTGTACCCTATTAGTATTTTACACAATGTTTCAGTATATGTAGAGGAATTCATTTTTATAGAATATACAGGAAGTTGCTCTTCTGGGAGAGGATTTGAAAGTTGAGTTCATAACCCTTCCTGTCTGTACTTCTTGTTTGCACACGCATTTTATTTGAAATCCCCATTTGCATTTATAAGCAGCCTGACTTTGAAGAGACAAGCAAGGCAAGTCTCTAATATTGGTTCGTATTTATTCAGCACCTTCCATGTAAAGAGCAATGCATCAAAATTGTAAATGGACACAAATTGAATTGAAAATACAGGAGACACCCAACGTGCCTCTCATAAAGCAGGGTGGTACACAAGAACACATCGTGTAAATGCATATGTGTCATAAAAGTACTGATTCGATATTCAAGGCAAATACAGGATTATAAAATTATGGGCTGTAAAAAAATGTCATACTGCATGCAGGTTTAACAGGTTGTAAAACTACAAGCAACAGATGATATATAGTGGTGGAAAGAAGTATTTGATCCCCTGCTGATTTTTGAAGTTTGCTCACAAACTAAAGCCCAATCTCTAAATGGCTGCGTTGTTTTGATGAGAGAGACACCATGGATGGCCCATGTTCGATGTGTGTGTACACCCCCGATCTGCCCGTGGAAGATCCGTACTCCAGCAAGTCCAGACAGACATAATCTTAAGTACGTGATCTCGGACCTGGCCCAGAATATGAGCAGATCCTGCTCTGGTCCAGATTGATAAATTACAACATTTATGTGTGACAATTAATGTAGGTCACTGTTTCTGCCATATGCAAGCTTGCTGTGTGGCAGTGAAGTATTGCAATTTTGTCTTTGTTTTTTTTTGCAAGAAGTTGTTTGACTGTATAGGATTAAATACATCAGAAAATAAAGAAATGTGATTGACACTAAACAATGTAAGGTCCATTTAGTGATCAACACAAACTTCAGCTTAATGTTAGCAGCGGCAGTAGAGCAGGGCGCATTGATGCGGTTGAATTGCATGCCTCACATCAGGTTCCATCCAACAAAAACACCAGCATTGATCTCATTTTGTCTGAAACATCTTCCAATGTTGTTTCTCATAAAACCTTGAGGTGAGAAGTAAGCAGTCCTAATTATTCACCTGCATTTTTTAAGACCTTTTAAATTGCATTTCATCTAAAATATAGCGAGGGCTTTTTTTCCACAGCCATGTTTAGGTGGACAATGTTTGCTTCTGTCACAGGCGTACTGCTATGAAAACTGAGCCCTGGGTGGCCCCTTTTACACGTTCCTTTGTCTACAGGTCCTGTGAACTGTGCATGTTGGATCCAGACTGTGGATTTTGTTACCTTGAAAACGGCACCAGTGTGTTCGACTCTTCCTGCGTTCCTGTCAATCCAGGATCAACTGATAATGCAGCCTGGGGAAGGTCAGACCATCGTCTGCTGTGTTTGTTATAGGTAGATTAAAGTTTGTTAAAATCCTAAGCTGATTTGTTTTGTCCTTTATTTTGTCATCTAGATGTTCTAATAGGACAGAAGAATCTGGCAGCCCATATTGGGCTTACAACTACTGTCCTACATCGTACTCCTGGATGGTCCTTTTGGGTCTCATCCTCTACCTTGCTTCATTCGCTCCAGGTCAGAATTACTTCTTTTTATTCCACTCTTTGAACAAACCGCCAACAAGATGAATATTATGTAAAGATTAGTCATTTTTTTTAAAGTCACAAAACAGCAAGAATTAATTATAACATAAGGGAGATAGAAATCAAACCGAAATACATTCGTGAAATACCTAAAGCAAACAAATACAACAATGAATGAAAATGTATATCCTTATTACAGGTATGGGCACAATGCCCTGGACAGTAAACTCTGAGATCTACCCACTGTGGGCACGCAGCACCGGGAACGCCTGCTCCGCTGGTGTCAACTGGATCTTCAATGTCCTGGTGTCTTTGACATTTCTTCATGTTGCAGAGTATCTGACGTATTATGGTAAGACTTCTCGTCTGGAGGCTTACTTTTTGGTCTGCTGTAACACCTTTTTAACTTCATTTGAAAGTTGACCACACTCTACAGTGGTGTGTACAAGCTAATGCTGACCAAGCCCTTCATAAGGTTTTTTCCACTGCTGGCATCTGGTACATCTTTGCTTTCATTTTTGTATAACAATGTACTTCAAATGTCAAAGACATTTTTTTTTTCAGCCTCGACATTGTGAGCAGTCAGCAGAGGCTGTAAACTGAGAACTGGAGGCTGTAGTTACAGTAAAGCTAACCAATAAAACTGAACGGCCAGCAGTGACAAATGAGAACAGGGCTAGTTGTTTGGCTTTGGTTGTAGCTCATGAGTCTACGGTAGCTGCCTGTTTGATTCTCAGCCACCTTAACTGGACATTAGCATGCTAATGACTAGCATGTCATGCTCTCAACACAGCGTATTAGGATGCAGTGCTGAACAAATGACATTTTTTGTTGCTTTTGATAATAGCAAATATACACCGACACAAAGTCAGCTGAGTGAAGCTGACACCTCACCCACGTGAAAAATTCAGGCAAACAGGCTGGGCGGTTAGTGCTTCGTTTGTGCTGGTTTGTACCCGTTAAAATCATCGTTCGTGCTGCTATGATTTCTGAGATAATATTAGATTTAATTTCGGCTAATGACATTATTAGTAATTATAAAAGACATGAACATTCTGTTATAATGGTCGCAGACCATAGACATCATCAGTTCAGGTCAAGGCATGTGCAGCTTGGTGAAATCCATTGCCACAGAAGGTAGTGTTAATGTCTGGTGGTGCCCACAGACATAATCATTTCAGATGAAGTCATGTGATCATCTGAAATTACAAGTTGGAATATCTCAGAAACCATAACAGCACAATTGAAGCCTAACAAATGAGACCACTGGTTCATCTCATAGCAAGCTGGCTTAAAACAAAAGTTAAGAATATCTCAGAAATTATGGCAGGAAAAACAAAAATTTGAACGCCACAAACCAGCGCAAATGAAGCACTATAAAATCAGTCCACTCTGGTTTATTTTGGAACAAACTGGGGTATGGTGACCTCTGTATGACCTAAAAAATAATATTTAATATCTCAGAAACCATAGCAGCCCAAACAATCATTTTAACAGCACAAAAGAGCACAAACCGCTCAGTCTATTTTCCTGAATTTTTCATGTGGTTGGGGTGTCAGCTTCACTCAGCTCACATAGTCTGGTACTGAGTTATCAAGCTATATCACCCACGAACCCCCATTCACACTATTTTTTGTTTTTTTTAGCTCAACTGAGCAATCATGTCTCACTTGGAGATATACACTAAGGCCTCATAGGAGGTCCTGCCTTTTACATTGTATACTCAGTAGAAGAAGAGTCATCACCATCATCATCCACACCAGGAAAACAGCAGATCTTTTCTCACTTCATTTCTTTAAAACAAGCTTTGTTGTTTTTCTTCCTTTGCTCATGACCATACTCATTTTCTTTATCATCGGTGTGTTTGGCGCCACCCACTGACTGGCAGCATTATCGTCCCTGTTGGTGCGCACAGTTAACACGGTCACAATAATAAGACTAATAAAAAGGAAAAAAATATTGGACTTAAGATGAGCACTACTTTATTTATTTTAACACTGCCTGACATTTCTATTGGATATTTCCTCTGACCAGAAAAGCAGTCCATGTTCAGTTCCCAGTCTGTGTTTTACACAGGAAGGTCACTGATCGTGCACCACCACCACGGCAACAATCACCACCTTCTGTGTAAATAATGCCCAATACAAACAAATAGAAACAAGTGTTCCCATAAACTCCTAAGATGTTTTAAACACTGGAGTTGTTAGGCAATGAGTGGGTTAGTGGTAGAGAGGGGGCCAGATATACAGAGGCTCGATTCTCTGCCTGCCACTAATAACAGTTGGTTTAACTGTACAACAAACATGTTGAGGAATTTAAATACATTTCTTATATGCATAATTTTGTGATGAACTATGCTCTCACAAATACATTGTTTCAATTATTGTTTTCAAAAATAAATTGACCAAAAACTCTTGCATTATTTCCTGTCTCTTAGGTGCGTTCTTCATGTACGCGGGCCTGGTGGTGTTGGGTCTCCTTTTCGTATTCTGCTGCCTCCCAGAGACAAAGGGTTTACAACTGGAGGACATTGAGAACCTGTTCACCAGGCAGCTCTGCTCCTGCGGAGACTTGCCGGGAGACGACAGTCGCCATGTCCACTACATCCGGGTAAAAGGCAGCAACTACCTCCATTCTGACAATGAGACCTCAGACGTAGAGTAGACCGGGCAGATTTTTTGTTTTCTCTTTCCGCTCTCTTTCAATTCTGCTTTCTTTTCTATTTGAAGACTGCTCCTGTGGCAAGGAAGGATAATCATGTTGCCTTCTAACTGTGATTAGAAAACACTGGTGGACTATAACTATTCTGCCTTGCTTTAGTGATTAATATGTCAGTGATTTTTGTTCCATCTGAAACAAGCCTCTTCAGTCCTAATGTCGACATAGACCGATTGTGTCTCAGAAAACATTTTAGGACACAACCAACGACATGACAACGACAATCATCTAAAGCGACCAAACCTTCAGTTCCTCCTTAGCCGTTCTGGAGACTCTGATTTACAGCTGCGGCGAGGAGCTCTGCATGATCCTCCTTTCTTGGGATAGCCTGGGAGAGTTCAAACATGGGACACCAGCAAGAATGTGTTTGTGCACTTTTCTCCTAAAATCCATGAAGATTCTCAATGATTTTCACCACATTTCAGCAAAACACATTCTTGTTAAATTCACTAACATGGGTTTATTCTCTTAATCTGCACTGGTGGGAAAGAAAACAACCAACTTTAGTTTGCTGTTGTCCTCGCAGTGACTATGTAAGCCAAATGGTTTTTTATAAATCCAAATTCCTTTTTTTAATTATGTTTTAGAAAGTGTACGTTTTCCCACATTATTTGTTTTTGTTTTTTTAGCAATCTTCAGATTTCAGCCCGGCATACTATGGAGCAGTGGAGTCAGACTGTGCCATAGCCTATATCACTATAAGTACAGCCTCAAGGTGAAGTGCTTAAAGCCTTGCCACTGTTCTGTAAAGATGCCAGATATCATATGTTAACGTACTATCATATGTTCTTGTTCTTGCAGCTCAGATAATCGTGGCCAAGTATCCCTGAACAACTTAAAAACAGAAGTAATTTTTACAGAAAGTCTATTTTAATCACTGGTCCATTTCGATGTGTGCCCGTTTGACTCCATGGTACTGTGGGCATGTTCAGATTTGACAGGATTTCTTACTAAAATCATTCTTATGATGTTGAGATGTTTTTTATGCAGTACAGTCCTTGAAGTGTTTGCATATTGCACAAAACTTAGGAACACATTTGTATCAGTGTGTTTTATGGTGAAAGCTATTTTCTTGTCTTGTAATGTCGTATAGGTCGTCAGAGGAACCGTGAAAGCATTCCTCCATATGCTTTGCAGTGTAAAAATCCTAAGTTCAAAAATAAACAGTTAATTATGTTCTGCCAACATATATTGACTGCTGCCTTTGTCTACTCGTGTCATAATTCTGTCTGAAGTAGGAATTGACACAAAAGTACAAACATTTGTGTTCGGGAGATGATTATTTTTCTTTGTTTTAACAATGTTTTTGCCTGTAAATCGTGTACACCTTTGAAAAGCTTGTTTATTTTCCCTTGAATGGTGCCACATTTGTAAGGAAGATGCATTTGTGGGTTGAGCGACAAGAGTTGAATATGTGGGTTGCAACCATTTGAAACTTGCCAAATCCTCCTGATAAATGCCAAACAGCTTACTGACTCAGGGTAGCTTACAGATGAGGTTCTACAACCAGTAGCTATCCCATATCCCCATTCTTAGGGACCGAACTCTAAACGTCTGGATGTAAACGCCCACACAAAGAGCGGTTTATCAAAAACCACCTTCAGAAATTGGGAGTGGAGTGGATGGAACGGTCTACCTGAAGCTCTGACCTCAACCGCATAGAACGCTAGTGGGATCAACCTGGGCGCGCTGCTTGTGCTAGAGTGACCAACCATAACCACAATGGCTGGCCAATGGCAAATGCAACTTTGTATATGGGATGTTACATACTACCTACATTACTTCTCTAATTTAATCTCCACATTATGGTTTGAACCATTTCACAAAAGCAGTCCTGTGTTCCAACAAAATGTGTTTGTTACTAACGTTGCGTTTAGGTATAATTCATCTACAAATGTATTTAGTTCTGCATCATAGATTGCATGAGCCTTGAGTATACAGGTCCTTCTCAAAATATTAGCATATTGTGATAAAGTTCATTATTTTCCATAATGTAATGATGGAAATTTAACATTCATATATTTTAGATTCATTGCACACTAACTGAAATATTTCAGGTCTTTTATTGTCTTAATACGGATGATTTTGGCATACAGATCATGAAAACCCAAAATTCCTATCTCACAAAATTAGCATATTTCATCCGACCAATAAAAGAAAAGTGTTTTTAATACAAAAAACGTCAACCTTCAAATAATCATGTACAGTTATGCACTCAATACTTGGTCGGGAATCCTTTGGCAGAAATGACTGCTTCAATGCGGCGTGGCATGGAGGCAATCAGCCTGTGGCACTGCTGAGGTCTTATGGAGGCCCAGGATGCTTCGATAGCGGCCTTTAGCTCATCCAGAGTGTTGGGTCTTGAGTCTCTCAACGTTCTCTTCACAATATCCCACAGATTCTCTATGGGGTTCAGGTCAGGAGAGTTGGCAGGCCAATTGAGCACAGTGATACCATGGTCAGTAAACCATTTACCAGTGGTTTTGGCACTGTGTGCAGGTGCCAGGTCGTGCTGAAAAATGAAATCCAAAAGGCCCATGGTAACTGTGGGAACTGCAGAGATCCACAGCTCAGGTGAGAGAATCAGTTGATTGGACAACTAGAAGCAGTGGGAGAGTCCCAAAACAAAAGAACAAATGTTAAAAAAAGGTCAAAAACATTAAAAAACAGCAAACCTCTGTGAAAAAGTATTTTGAGAGCTAAGTTCAACTGTTCAACATGCTGTACCCATAGTTGAACACGGTGGTGGCACCATCATGCTTTGGCATGCGGGAAAGAAACTGTTCAGAGTAGAAAGGAAGCTGGATAATGCTAAATGTGAAGAAATCCCAGGGAAAAAAACTTTAGGGGCTGAAAGACACTTCAGGCTTACAGGGAGCTGGTTCGCCTCCCTGTAGGACACAACCCTTAATATACATCCAGAGCTAGGAATGGTGAGATCATTTGTTAGAATAGCCACTTCAATGTCCAGAGTCGAACCCAATTAAGAATGTGTGGGAAGTGTTAAAAAATCGCTGTTCACGGATGCTCTCCATCAAGTCCCACTGAGACCGACCTATTTTGTAAAGAAGAATGGGTAAAAATGTCATTCTCTATCTGCAAAGCTGGTAGACAGTAGCCCAAATAGTCTTGCAGCTGTAATAGCCGCAAAAGGTAGTTCTATAAATTATTCGCTCAGGGTAGCTGGATATGAATGCAAGCCTCACTGTTCCTTTGACTTCACGATTTACTGCTTTGTGTTGGTCTATGAAGAAATCCCTAATAAAATACAGGTCCTTCTCAAACAATTAGCATATTGTGATAAAGTTCATTATTTTCCATAATGTAATGATGAAAATTTAACATTCATATATTTTAGATTCATTGCACACTAACTGAAATATTACAGGTCTTTTATTGTCTTAATACGGATGATTTTGGCATACAGCTCATGAAAACCCAAAATTCCTATCTCACAAAATTAGCATATTATTAAAAGGGTCTCTAAACGAGCTATGAACCTAATCATCTGAATCAACGAGTTAACTCTAAACACCTGCAAAAGATTCCTGAGGCCTTTAAAACTCCCAGCCTGGTTCATCACTCAAAACCCCAATCATGGGTAAGACTGCCGACCTGACTGCTGTCCAGAAGGCCACTATTGACACCCTCAAGCAAGAGGGTAAGACACAGAAAGACATTTCTGAACGAATAGGCTGTTCCCAGAGTGCTGTATCAAGGCACCTCAGTGGGAAGTCTGTTGGAAGGAAAAAGTGTGGCAGAAAACGCTGCACAACGAGAAGAGGTGACCAGACCCTGAGGAAGATTGTGGAGAAGGGCCGATTCCAGACCTTGGGGGACCTGCGGAAGCAGTGGACTGAGTCTGGAGTAGAAACATCCAGAGCCACCGTGCACAGGCGTGTGCAGGAAATGGGCTACAGGTGCCGCATTCCCCAGTCCTGGGCTACAGAGAAGCAGCACTGGACTGTTGCTCAGTGGTCCAAAGTACTTCTTTCGGATGAAAGCAAATTCTGCATGTCATTCGGAAATCAAGGTGCCAGAGTCTGGAGGAAGACTGGGGAGAAGGAAATGCCAAAATGCCAGAAGTCCAGTGTCAAGTACCCACAGTCAGTGATGGTCTGGGGTGACGTGTCAGCTGCTGGTGTTGGTCCACTGTGTTTTATCAAGGGCAGGGTCAATGCAGCTAGCTATCAGGAGATTTTGGAGCACTTCATGCTTCCATCTGCTGAAGAGCTTTATGGAGATGAAGATTTCATTTTTCAGCACGACCTGGCACCTGCTCACAGTGCCAAAACCTCTGGTAAATGGTTTACTGACCATGGTATCACTGTGCTCAATTGGCCTGCCAACTCTCCTGACCTGAACCCCATAGAGAATCTGTGGGATATTGTGAAGAGAACGTTGAGACACTCAAGACCCAACACTCTGGATGAGCTAAAGGCCGCTATCGAAGCATCCTGGGCCTCCATAAGACCTCAGCAGTGCCACAGGCTGATTGCCTCCATGCCACGCCACATTGAAGCAGTCATTTCTGCAAAAGGATTCCCGACCAAGTATTGAGTGCATAACAGTACATGATTATTTGAAGGTTGACGTTGTTTGTATTAAAAACACTTTTCTTTTATTGGTCGAATGAAATATGCTAATTTTGTGAGATAGGAATTTTGGGTTTTCATGAGCTGTATGCCAAAATCATCCGTATTAAGACAATAAAAGACCTGAAATATTTCAGTTAGTGTGCAATGAATCTAAAATATATGACTGTTAAATTTTCATCATTACATTATAGAAAATAATGAACTTTATCACAATATGCTAATATTTTGAGAAGGACCTGTACATTGAAATTTGTGTTATAAAAAGGGGTATAATGCTTTTGCAAGGCACTGCATGTGTTGATACATAATGTCATTGTACAAGGAGACTGTGATCCTCATAGGTTTCAGACCTGCTAATCTGGGCTAGTTTCTGAATGATTTAGATTTAACCAACACTTTAGCATCTTCTCAATGACCTTGCAGCTTTTGACAAGGATAGTGTTAATTAACAGAAATGTCTCACTGTTGTATCCCTCTGAAGCCACAAGATGACACTATTAGGTCTGTTGAAGAGGTGAAGCTGTTTGTTTTGGCGGCTGTAAACTGATCTGCTGATATTGTACAGTAGTGCCGTACGTCAAGGTCAACCTCAGCTTGAATATGAATATTTGGACTATCTCCACTAAATAATATTAAATAAAAAAATATCCAAAATGTGAAAAGAAGCTTGCTTTACAATAACACTTCATTTGAAAAGCAAAAACCTTTAATGTTTCATATGCAATATCATAAAATCGCTTTGATGTGACTTTTGCATTTTAAAAGTTGGATTAGCTTTTCTAATTAGAAACTATTTATGAATATCGGTAACTAGTGGCTATTTGATTTTGTTTTATTGGTGAAAATATAACATTGAAATATGAGCTCTTATTTTTTTTTACAGATCAGCATAAACTTAAAATTGCTTTTTATGTTTAAAATAAAAAAATATATATAAAATCACTAGCAAAGAGCAACATAAATTGCCTGTTTTGTCAATTTCTGACACCCTCCTCAACTAACTTTGTCTAGAATCATCAAAATGTTAGTTATGTGTTTATAAATGTGATCCTGTTCATCTATGTTTTGTAGTGTTCATTTTACGTTTCTCTTTGCCAGCGATTTTATGTTTTTATTATTTTAAACATCACACAGAAATCTATGCAGAATTAATTTTCTACTTATCTATTTTTGACCACAAAAGGAAAACAATTAGCATGTTTCTCAGTTTAAAATGCAAAAATCAAATAGAATCTGATTTTCTTTTTCTTAAAGAACCTCTTGTTTTTTTTTTATTTATTTCTGTTTAAAAACATCAAATTATCTAAACACAGAACATATTCACCAGTGTTATTTTGGCAACGGTTTACATTCCACCTTTAGCTGTTTGCCGACACTGCATGTGATGTCATCAGCTCAGTTGTTGCTAACTTACAGACACAACACCCTAATGCGTTTGTAGCAGTATCTGGTGATTTTAACCATGCTTCACCCTCTGCTACTGCAAGGTTGTTTTGAGTCTACAGATTGGGATGCACTGTGCCAGGCACATGGAGAGGACATCATGCCATAACTGAGTGTGTGATCGACTATAAAAACTTCTGTGTGGACAATAGCATTTCCCAATGACAAACCCTGGATCACCAGTGACCTGAAGGACCTGCTTAACAAGAAAAAAAGAGCCTGCAGAGAGGGAGACAGAGAATTATTGAGGAGAATACAGAAGCAACCTAAAGTCAAACTGAGAGACAGCAATGAGGTGTACAAGAAGAAGCTGGAGAGCAAGCTCCAGCCAAACAATATCAGAGATGTGTGGACAGGGATGAAGAAGATCACGGGCTTCAGGCAAAAGGATGATCAGACCGATGAAGGTCTGGACAGAGCCAATGAACTGAACACATTCTTCAATAGGTTCACTTCAGAAACGAGCTTCGCATCCTCCTCTCCTGCTCACAGCCAAACAGATATTCCACTCTCCTTTGACCCGGAGCTTTCCTCTCATACCTCAAATGTCTTATCTTCCACATCAGCCATTGAACCTTCTGTTTCTGCATGTTTGCCTTCAACCAAATCAGAAGACGCTGATGCTCTCGTTGCCTCCCCCTTCCACCTGTGTGTCTCAAGAAGTCAGGTGAAGAGACAACTGGAGAGACTGAATCAGAATAAGACTGCAGGTCCAGATCATGTCAGCCCTAGAATCCTGAAGTCCTGTGCAGAGCAGCTCTGTGGGATTCTGCAGCACCTCTTCAACCTTAGCCTGGCCCAGAAGAAGGTTCCGGTGTTGTGGAAGACCTCCTGTCTTGTTCCGGTACCAAAGAAAACTCACCCATCAGTCCTCATTGATAATAGACCTGTTGCCCTGACATCTCACATCATGAAGGTCCTAGAGAGACTCCTGTTGGCCCACCTGAGTAAGCAAACAGTAAACTATCAGAACCCCCTTCAGTTTGCTTATTGCTGTGGAGTTGGAGTTGAAGATGCCATCATACACCTGCTTCAACAAACCTACTGTCATCTGGACAAAGCCAGCAGCACTGTGAGGATCATGTTCTTTGATTTCTCCAGTACATTTAATACAATCCAACCTGATTTGCTTTGTCAGAAACTCCAGAAGACTCAGGTGGAGGCCTCAACAATCTCCTGGATCAAAGACTACCTGACAAACAGACCACAGTTTATGAGACTGAAGGGTTGTTTGTCTAACCAGGTAGTCAGCAGCACAGGAGCACCACAGGGGACTGTACTCTCACTATTCCTTTTCACTCTGTACACCTCAGACCTCCAGTACAAGACAGACTCCTGTCATCTGCAGAAATACTCGGATGATTCTGCAGTCGTGGGGTGGATCAGAGATGGACAAGAAGCTGAGTACAGGAAGGTGGTGGACCGCTTTGTGGCATGGTGTGGAAACAATCATCTCATTTTGAATGTGACTAAAACAAAGGAGATGATTGTAGATTTTAAGAGAAACAGGAATAAGTCAAAAACTATTTCTATCATGGGAGAAGAGGTGGAGGTGGTGGAGGAGTATAAATACCTCGGTGTTCACCTGGACAACAGACTAGAGTGGAGATGCAACTGTGAAGTCATCTACAAGAAGGGACAGAGTAGACTGTACTTCTTGAGGAAGCTTAGGTCCTTTGGTGTTTGCAGCAAGATGCTGCATATCTTCTATAAGTCTGTTGTGGAGAGTGTGATCTCTTCTGCCATCATCTGCTGGGGAAGCAGCATCAGAGCCAGGGACTTAAAAAAGCTCAACAAGGTGATAAAGAATACTGGTTCTGTTCTGGGGACTCCTCTGGAACCTCTGGAGATCATTGTGGAAAGAAGGATTCTTCATAAAATGAAGAACATCATGGAGAACCCTGAGCATCCTCTTCATCAGACTGTCCTACAACAACAGAGTGTCTTCAGTCAGAGGCTTCTTCAGATCTGCTGTAAGACGGACGCTACAGGAGATCCTTCCTGCCCACAGATATCAGCATCTACAACGGCTTTTTGAGGAAACCTTCATAATGAGCTACAACAACATTTAGTTTCCCTTTGGGATTAATAAAGTAATTTTGAATTAAATTAAATTTAGATCAAATCAAGTTATATTTTACTCTATAATGAAAACAAAGTAGGCTACATTTTTGTTCACACTTATGCTTTTCTATAGAACAGGTGTAACTTCTGATCCCAGATCGATGAAAAACTGCTTTGCAACGTAAAATAGGGAAAAGGTAAAACGCGGATATTCCAAATTTCAAAAGTTGACATTTAGATTATTTTTCTGGTTTATTCCGTAAAATTAGTAAAATGGTCTAAAGCTGCTGGGATTGCTGGTGTTCAGTCAGTGCGTTTGTGTAAATTGTGAAGAACAAAGCTTTCTCTTTTGTGTTATAAACTCTGTATCTGTTTTTTTTTTCCCCAAAAAATGTAAAATCATACCGGTTGTATGACGTCACTCTGCCGCCGATTTATTTTTCCTCGGGGAAGGCGTGGCTTGCTGACGCATTGCGGCTCCCTCCCGGTGTGTACCTAGGAGAAAGAAGAAGGCACGGCAGCGTGTGGACGCGTTTTTTTCGGCTCATCTCGCGGCAGCAGCCGTAGCGCCTCTCTCTCTCACTCACTGTGCGTGTCGAGCTTCAACCGAAGCTGAGGCGCCCGGGCAGAGCAGCACAGAGATGCGGTGCAACACCTAATTAATAGCTCATATCATGGGTTTAATTCCTTTAAGGTCATTTTTGTGCTAGTTTCGAAATGGTGACGCAGAACTCGAGGTGAGAAGTTGCGTTTGCTCGGTCCGTTCGCCGGCGCCGAGGAGAGTGCGCACTCCTCTATTTTTATCCAGAGGGCAACACGCCAAGATACATTTATTCTTGTGTAGTTTTTTGGTAATATTTGGAAGGAGCCATGATGACGGGACAGGATGAAAGTTCAGTCCGCGTGGCACTGAGGTAAGTCTGAATGTCTCCATCATTTACTGACTGCGTAGCTGTCTGAACTGCCCGGTGCCACCTGTCAGTCAGCGCCGCGGGCCTAGTAAACACCTGCAGGTCATCAGCAGCAGATGCTGCTCCAGAGACGTCCTCTGCCTACAAAATATTTACCTGCTATTATTGCACAGCTGATCATGTGAAGCAAGGGAGCCATGTTTTTAGACAATATGGTTTTAGGCTTTATGTAGCAAAACAAAACAGGTGCCCACATCTGCTCCATCCCCTGCACGCTGCATGACGCGCTGGGAGCAGTGATGTTATCTGTTGTAGCGGCTCCGCTTCCACAGAAGGTGAGACAAAGGGAAAGAGTCCGCCTGTCCACCAGCCTGGCCTCTCAGATCCTCCTGCAGACAGACAGATAATCGATGAAACAAGAGCTTCATGGACAGCCACGTTTCATCAGGAGGACAGTGGAGCGTTCAGCTCAGCTCTTGGTCATCTGTCAACCCGGATTGTTGTCTGTGCACTTTCAGTAGAGAATCCAGTAATGTGTCTTACTATTCAGCCTTATTACAATCAGATCAGACCTGTGAGCTTTGAAGGATTTCTAGAGATTAGGATGTTTTTCTTTCTTTAAATGTATGTGGTCATGTTGAAGAGGGCCACTCCCACCCATCTGGTAAGGGAAAGAGAGATGGGCTTGTAGTGAGAGGCCAGCATCTCTTTGTTTCTGTTTTGATCATCATAAAAAATGCAGTGTTGATTAGATGTTCTCATTTATTGGGTAAATATAATCTAACCATGCATATTTCTAGCCATTTGATCACTTTCCACCATGACTGTACTTGTTCACAAAAGTGCATCATCATTGTACACAAAAAGAAGCTTTGTGGAGAGTTATGTTTGTCTTTTCGAAATGGGAAAAGCTACTTTGTGATGTTGCTAAAACAGTCTTGTATTTCTGATGGTTAATAGTTTAATTGTGTTTATGTTGGCTCATGGCTTTTCATGATTGTTTGGTTTAGCATACAAGCTACAGATTGAGGAGAGACTGGAGCAGAAGTAAATTGGGATATAGTCAGTGTGTCAATGACCATTCTGAGGTGTTGGCTTCTTTTCTCCTGTACAATTTGTGGCTATAGCCTCAAAATAGAGCTGGACAATATCAGAAAAATATCTAATTGTGATACTATCACTGTGCTGTCAGTATCAATTACGATGTCTTACTTTTCTTTCTTTACCATTACACAAGGTCTCCACCCCTCTCTGTGAGGTTTAGCTTTTCAGCAGCTAAAAATCTGCATCATGTGTGCATTTAGGACAGTTAGAGTCCATTCCACTGGCCAGATTTATTATGGATAGGTAGGGCATGAATTCCTGACACTTGATGTATTGCATCCTTTTAAACACTAGTATTAGTATTCCTTTACGATTGTGATAGTTGACATAATGATATTGCTCTGGCGATTCCGATTTGATGTGTTGTGCAGCTCTACACTAGAGTAGTACAGAGAAAATAAAAGCATTAAAAAAAGCATATACTATACCTTTTTTAAAGTTTTGTTGAAATACAAGAAGGTCATAATGCTGTGGTGTTTTTACTCATGGTTGGAAAACTAAGAATCTCATATCTGATCTGCTATGTAAAGGACAAAAACAGGTCTGTGTGGCCCTGACTCGGTGAGGGCTGGGCTCTCTATCATGTGGATGCAGAGATATTTAGGTAACTTGTTTGCTTTCCACTTGTTAGGTCTGCTTCACTAAATTAACAACACATATAGTCTTTTTAAGAAGTTCACTTTTATTTGTTTTATCTGATTATTCATTTTGTGTAAAAGTCGTCCCTAAAGGGCTATGCAGAAATAAATGTTTGCAGCCCCTAATGAATTGGTGCATGTTGTAAAGTGAGTGGTCCAAAAAGGATGCAAGAGATTAACATACATAAGATGCCAACTTTTAGTTATTGCAAATCTACAAGCTATTAAAGCTTAGGGGGGTCTTTGTTTTACTTGTTTCAAGTTTCATGGGCAGCAATAAACCCCAGTTCTCAAGGCCCCCTGTCCGGCACCAAGGACTGCAAAGTATATCATGAATACATCATCATAACAATATCTGTGTGCTCAACATTTATATTGCAAAGGACTGAAGAGCAATAATTATTGGCTAATAAAAAAAAAAAAAAAGAATTCAAAATCCTTTATTAATCCCGAAGGGAAATGAAATGTTGTTGTAGGTCATTATGAAGGTTTCTTCAAAGAACCGTTGTAGATGCTGATGGCTGTGGGCAGGAAGGATCTCCTGTAGCGCTCCGTCTTACAGCAGATCTGAAGAAGCCTCTGACGTTGTTGTAGGACAGTCTCATGAAGAGGATGCTCAGGGTTCTCCATGATGTTCTTCATTCTGCTCTGTCCTTTCTTGTAGACGGCTTCACAGTTGCACCTCCACTCCAGTCTGTTGTCCAGGTTGTTGTATTATATTCCAAGTGTTCCAATTTTAGAGGTGATCATACCTACTAATGAATAGTTAGTAAAGTGCTTTTTATAGCACCCCCTGTCCAGTACTTTTCCTCTCAAGTCCTATGGAAGTAGAAAGGGGGTGCCTAGTTTTACGCAGACAGGTTTTCCATATTGACTTCATTTTTGTTTAATAACTGTCTAGTATTTTTTTGTTTTTGTACGCGTTAGGATAAAATACGATAAATTAAGAACTTGATAATTGTCACTTGATTTGTATTCTGTCCTGATATCTACCACCGTAGAATTGGAAGAGGGTGAACCTTTTCTTTTTACAATGACTGGATCCGGTTCTCGTCTTGTTCTTTGACTCATATGTATATCTGCCATCATAAGGCTGGACATGGACACGCAATGAAGAACGTTTTTAGCTTTTCTTAGAAGTCTGTGATTTCACAAAACACCGAAAAGCCATATTCAATAGTACATTAAAAAGCGTAATAAAGGGGAGTGCTTGTTGGTTGTTTAAGTGGTTTGAGACCCTAGCTTACCTAAACAAAGATGTTGTTCTTTCAAGCGTGCGCAGAGGAATTTAAAATGTGTTCTACCCTTGCATAAAACAATGGCTGTGAACTCTGTGGCTACATGAAATGGATATTATTTGGTGTGTTTGCATAGACAGACATGTTCCAATGGTTTGTTTGATAGGAGGTGTGCATGGAGGAAAAGGGCTTTGTTGACTGAGGACTTGTTAAACCTGCCTGCTAGGTGGTTGCTACAGAACAAACAACAAGTGACAATTTAATTTCTTTGTGGTGACTGGAGCGGATCAAAGTGAAAGGATTAACTTAAGTTTTGTTTATATGCGATGTAACTACTTAGTGGGCTACTATTGCCAAGCTCATTATCCACTCAATGACATGAAGCAATAAAAAAACCATCTCTGTTCAGTCCTTTTTCATTCTCCTGTGTTGGGGCTTGTTGATGATCATCTGCAGGGAATAAGATTGATGATAATTAAATTAATCAGATCCTTAAATCTCTTAAGGGTTAGGTTACAGACATACTTAAATGTAATGCTGTGGGGGCACGCCGCTACTGGTATAAGTGGCTCAGTCTAAGCCCCAGGTTGGAGTTCATGGGTCAACAGTAGAGACAACTGGTAGAAAAATCTTGTTAAAATGAGCTCCATGATTAGAGCTGATTTAGGCTACTACCCAATAACCAGAATGGCCATCATGTGCTGACAAGAGACAACAGCTGACGAAAGCTTTTTTTTTTTAGGGGGGGGGGCTCAGTTGAGAGGATAAGTGAGGTGCAGTAAAATGCTTAAATACTTGTTTTTAGCATAACGGACAGTTTGTATCCACTAAAAACTTAATGTAATGTAACTCAAACCTGTTAGAAAACACTCATTTGGGAAATTCCAGTGACAAGGCCCAGGCTGGTGTGGACCGGTGTGAGCTTCAGTACAGGAGATTTGGATGTGTGTTGGTCACCCATGGCAGCGCCACACAAAGACTCCAGACAGACTTAAAGTGTCTCTTGGCCTCATGTTTTGTTCGCATTCATTGAGCTGAAGAAGTCTGTCAGGAGGTGTTGAAGTGATTCTGCAAATGCATTTAGTGCATCTTTATCAGGATAATCTGTAAGTTTCCTGATTGTAGTAATTAAGTCTAATAATATGAAGTCTTTATAAAGTTTGAGTTGAACTGGTAGTTGAAAAGCATCCCTACAGCAATATGCTATCACTGCCACATGTTACCATGAGGATGGTGTAAACAAGGTGGTGTCCAGTATTAGTTTTCTGACACTCACTGCAAGTAGCCAAAAAAGTTACATTTTAAAATCCTCTAACCAGAGCATCTTCTTCATCATGTCTGGTGTGCCATAGTGGCCAGATTTGTAAAGTTCAGAACTTACTATTTGTCCTGTCCAGAGATTCTCCCACCTTAGCGGTACGTTTTTGAAGCTTCTTCACAGTTACCAAGGGCGCCAAGGGGATTGTTTTTCACCTTCCCCATTAAATGATGTCCATGTTGAGAGTAAGGCTGTTTGTGGGTTTTGTTAAGAGTTTTAATGCTGACTTGATCTTAAAAATGTTCTAATTGCAAACTTAAACAGACCACAATATAATGTTTGTTTGGACTAGATTGCATAAACAAAACTATAATTATGATAAATTATGTGATTTGTAATTGGACATTATTTTATGCAGAAGTGTCTAATCTTTAAATTAAGCCCCAACTTAACCTCTTTATTTTATACATTAATGAAATGTTTTAATTTATGGGCATTTTTACCTTTTAATATTTGAAATGTTTGGTTTATTTTAATAAGCCCGTTCATTATTTTCTTTATTCTAGTTTGAAATTTCTGATTGTCTCTCTTTCTTGCTTCTTTTGTCTCAGATTGTAACTAGTTGATAGTTTATATTATGCCCGCTGTTTTGCGTTTATCATAATGTTGTGTAATTGCAAAAATGTTTTCAAGAACATAGCGGAATTCTGAGTGAGATGTTTAAAGCTTGGAATGTCTATGAACCTGGCGCCGGTTTATATTTTTTAATCCCTAAACTGTCTGCTGTGTTTCTTGGTCTTCATGATGCAGTTTGTTCACAAATGTTCTTTAACAAACCTTTGAGGCCTTTGACAGAACAGCTGAATTTGTACTGACATTAAATTACACACAGGTAAACTATATTAAGCAACATTTGAATTGACTGCCCTGAATTTTATTTAGGGGTGTCCGATTAGGAGGAGTTTAATAGGATTGCACTCTACAGATTTTCCCTGTTGCTTTTTCCCTTCTACTTCTTAATTATGCCTTACTTTGCATTCTATCACATGAAATCCAAACAGACCCAGTGAAGTTTGAAGTTGTATTGTGACAATGTGAAAAAGTTCATACTATTCCAGGGGGTTGTTGTGCTAATTAGCTTTAAAAAGAATTGATTGATTTCCTAACATAATCTTTTTCTCCATTTTATGTGGTTGATACTCACAACTGACATCCCTAGCTAGGATTTTGTTGTAATACGATAAATTCATAATATGAAATTGTGTTCCTTTAGAACGTGGTGGTTTATAGAAAGCTGTGTCTCAGCTGCTCTTGCCTAAATCTAACTTCTGTATTACAAAACAACTTAACTATGAGACAAGAATAGCCCTATCAAGTAAAACTAACTTAAACATGAAAAACATTAACATTCCACTAATCAGTTACACCGCTAAGATTACAGATTGTGTGTAATTTAGAGCGTAATAAAGCAATGCGTCCGTGATGACCTCAGGGCGAGTTGCATCCACACAAGATGGATAAAAATGGCAGGTCCATTTATAGAAGAAACCACCAAGAAGGCTGTCTTGACATGCATAAGGTAGCTGCTTAGTTTGAAAATGCAGCTATTTGTAGCTGTCTGCATGCTATTTGTGACCTGTTTAATAGTTTGATGATGGATATGATGTTGCGTCCCTGTCCTATTTGTGGTACCTGTTCCACATTTAGACCTCATCCACTGTAGCCGAACCCTTAATTGGCTAGATTTATGCAGCGAGGAAGAAGTATCTGCATCAAGCAGCTGGAGATTACAGGAAAATAAACAAAGATTGGAGAAAACAACTGTTAAATAAAGGGGGAAATGAGTAACGCTGAAATAATACAGACTTAACATCAGAGAAACAACATGTTTTGAAGGGTGTGGTGTACATGAAGTTGCCCTGTAATTACATCCAATTTATTCAGCATGAGTTGCTTGTTTCTTAAGTGGTGCACAATTGTGGAGAAGGAGGATGTGTGAAATCACTTTTCCTCAAACCCATGTCCACATGTGAGGCCTGTGGACTGCACAGCTAAAGGCTCTCTGCAGTGGTGCAGATGCAACAGGCAGAAATGTGCTGACTCTTTAGGTGGTGATATAGATAACTAAGGTCTTTCAGCAATGCTGCGGCCAGTAGAGAGTCTATTTTGGGGCAGGTTGACTTTAAGTGTAGGCCACGCTTAGAATCATAGAAGGGAAGAGCCTTCTGTATAGAAGGAGGTCATCATGAACAAACGCTGGAAATGTTTTAGGGTTGCACTCAAATTACTGTCCTGCGAGGCAGCTTGAGACCATAAAAACCTCAGCTGCTAAAGATAAGGAACCCAAAGAAAATGTTCTGCTAAAGAAAATTCTTCAGCTTTGCAGGCTCCTACATTTATGTAGGAGCCTACAAAGCAGTACAATACAGTTATGGCAAAAAAAAACTAAGAGATTAATTGCTGCTTTAAAAGGATTAAAAGGAGAACCCGCTGTTGCTAATCAAATACACTTACCCATCTTCATGTGACGATGACGAAGAAAGATTTTGTTTAAGTGGAGGGGGGGGAGGATTTTCTTCTGCAGGCCCGTCATGATATGGCGCAGTTTATACCCACCTTTCGAAGCTGACATGATTTTAGAAAGCTTTACCATTTGCGGTCACACAGGATCATAGGGTGAAAGGAAGCGGGAACAGACTCGGCGCATGTGCTATAGCTGACATAAAAACCACACAGAGGTTGCCCAGATGTCAGTCAAAGGGGCGATACGCTCATAAAAAATGAGCTTAGCAGTGATAACTTTCATCGTAGTTGCCTGCTATGCTGTAATGCACTGGCAAGAACCCTACTATACTGGCAAAAATTATTCACAAGTGGAAAACGCCTAAAACAGTTACCAGTGGGGATGTCCCAAAGAGAGCCCAAGTGTCTGATCAGGGTCCTGATCAAGGTGTAGATTATACTTCCAAACCTCATTGTCTGGGGTTTATTCAGCTTTTTCACCTTAACAGTAACATTCACATTAAAATATGTTACTAACCAAATTATCACATTATCCATTAAAACACAGCATAACGTGCTAGGCTAACCCAATGTATGACAGAAGCAGAAACTTTGGTTGGGGCAAAATACCTCATTGTGAGGAACAACCGATTGAAAATACTCCAGCCTCTGGAACATAAATGATGAACGAGCCAGGTGAGACAATCCCAATATTATTGTAGACCATGTGATAATGATGATCTGAGGTACTTTGGATGAGACCAAAGTAAAGATGGTTGGCCATAAAGCACAGCATCGTGTTTGGCGAAAAGATTTTGCCTCGGCCAAATCAACTCATTCCATCTGCCAACTGCTTTCAAGTAAAACCACATCGGCTCTTTGGGTGTCCTACAGTAACCTAATGCATAACACACACTGGTGGCTTCCGATACATCTCATAAACTAGCCCCCCCCATTATTTTCTATGAAACAACCCTACATCAGCAGCGTCTGGTCAGCAGTCAATGCACCAAGATGTTGCGCCCAGCAGTCCTTTTTGAAACGGTTCTATTCGGAAATGTTTCTGATTAAAAAAACAGCCCACAGCCTGAAGTCCGGTCATCTAGCAAAACCCAATGTTTGCTAAAAGCACCGACTAACGTGCATCAGTTGAAAGGACGCACTGTGGGGCCCTTCAGTTTACCTATGGCTTCAGCTTGCTGTTCTTTCCTGTGTTTCTGCAGTGAAAATCATTTTTAAGTCTAAACTTTGTGACCAGCTTTCAAACACCTCACTGTGTCAGACAGTTTTTGCACCTCACCGCTGAAACTTTCGAATGAACTCCTCCCACCTGCTGACATCGTGTTGCAGCTGTCTGAATCTACATATTTATGAGGTGGTAGTTATTCTTCAGGCAGGTGTGAACAGTCGACGTGGGCTGAGTCTTTGTTAAAGGTTGTGTTAATTGGCCACCTGCTGAAAGGGACATGATCTGATATTAAACAGTTAACTGAAGACCTAACCAACTACCTATTCCTGAATCCTCTGCTTAACTGTCCCATTACCTTCTATCTTGCTAAAAAGCTATAGACCGTTTCTCTTGCCCATTCAGAACAAAGCTATGAAGGGGCTCAGTGTTCTCAGGGCTGGCCTTTGTGTCTCTGCGCCATAGTTGACACAGACATGTGTCTTGTGTCAACAGGACATGGTTCAGCGACAAGGCAGTCTAGGTTTAATTCTGAAGTTAGATGAAAGTATACACCCCTTCCTGCCTTCAGCCCAACCAAAATGTGTTCACAAAACACCAGAGTAATGCTTGTATGTCTTTAAAAATAAAGTCAAGATGATTGTTTTTTCTTTATATGCAAAAGCTAGCAGTCTCCTTGGTGAATCACGTCTGTTAAAAGGTTCAGGTGTGGGGATGTTGGTGGCAAACTTTTATTTTACTGGGTTTTCTGTAATGAGAGATGAACACAGAACTGTGGGTCTGCACCATTTACACATCATTGGGTACCTAAAAGAGGTGGAGTTTGAGCACTCTTTTATCATGTTGTTTCAGCCACACATATGGCTGAAAGAAACATAACAAGCATGTCATGGCCAGAATGTTTTTAAATAGACCATAAATGATAATGAGGTCTTTATTGATTCAGATAGGGAACCAAGTTTACCTTAAGAGCTGCCCCGTGATTAAAATCCATACATGCAAAGGCCACTTGGACAGCATTAACAACCATAAGATGCGTTAAAAGCCAGAAGCATTGAGTTTCATCTGACCACCATGTTTTGAAATATCTAACCAGTGGGTTCATACACTAGGTCACTGAGGTGTCACTAGATGCTCGCTGAAGGAGCTTCTGAGCTTTCAATCTGCTGAATATTATGAATCACACGGTGTGCATTAACTGACAAATGTTTATCTTTATTCATCTCTTGTACATTTATGTTCCCTGTTAATGACATGGTGACTTGTTAACAGTTGAAACTTTGCCATGCTGGCGAGGTGTCACCTTTCCCCTCCCTTTAAGAGAAAAACTCCTCCCCCACTTTTCAGAGGAAGCCAGCTAGTAAACCAATAAAGAGTGGACCCTGTGTCTTTGGTCCTTGGGTTCAACAACTCGATTCTCTGGCAAGTGTCATTCAGTGATTTTCTGAAAATATGGCTAACAGGCATGAGAAGTTATCACAGGTGCTCAAAGGTTAATAGAATAATTACTCCTTTTTTTAGTTAATCGAGACTTGGGAACCATTTGATTTATCTCCAACACTGTGCTGCAAATGGTGTATTAAAAAAGGAAAACCCTGGGAAATGGGCTGCGCACAGAACTACTGATCAGCCATCAATACTGATGTAGCTGCTGTTTTTTTACAGCTCTGTCTCCCTGTCCTCCCACAATGGTCGATTCAGGATTCTGTGCCTGCCTGTTGGTCTCATATTGATGGGGTCTACAGGAAATCCCATTATAATTACAATTTCATTCTACAGTTAGTTTTATGGCATCAAGTCTGTCCTATCAGTTGAACCTGGACATTTGACAATCCAGTAGCTTTGCTACTTTATCCCTGTGCATTAATAAGTTTGATACTTTCTGTGTGGTGGCAACCTTGTACACCTTCTGTGTTCTTTGGCACAGGCAGGAGGAACCCAAGGTTGGGAATCACTAAGTTAGATGGTCCAAATGTAACTAAACACTTCTCATAATAGGCCCAAGAGTTTGGTTTAGCATTTCCACTCCTGAAAAGGATGCATCACTCCAACCACTCTGGTGTGCCCATATGAAGTGGACCAACAGGCCAAAAAAAGGAAGACACTTTAAAAATAACCACTTGGAATCATTTTAGGTTATTGTGATCAGTAAAGACTAAGAGATCTAATCATTTCTATGGTTTCACATGAGAGTCTGATGTATTAAAGTCTAGGACAGATAATGTTTCGGTCCTCTGCTGTGGCAAGCCTCAGCTCTTTATTTTTAAATGAAAGCCGTTTTAAAACTCAATAATGAGGCAACTCCTAACTGTGAGAGTTGATCCTGTTTACTGTGAGGTTCAACAGAACCTGTAAACCTGCCTTGGAACTTGCTGTCAAAGCACCGGTTTAATTTTGTGGAATAAACATAAAAAATGAGGAATAATACAGGTGCATCTAAGTGGATTATATCATCACAAAATTAATGTCAGTGCAAAAATTCATTTTGCACAAAGATACGTTACCAGTTTTTCATGATAAAAGCTTACAGAAAATTAAAACCCTGTCAGAAAATTAGAATATTATTTAAGATTAATAGGATACAGGTCCTTCTCAAAAAATTAGCATATTGTGATAAAGTTCATTATTTTCCATAATGTCATGATGAAAATTTAACATTCATATATTTTAGATTCATTGCACACTAACTGAAATATTTCAGGTCTTTTATTGTCTTAATACGGATGATTTTGGCATACAGCTCATGAAAACCCAAAATTCCTATCTCACAAAATTAGCATATCATTAAAAGGGTCTCTAAACGAGCTATGAACCTAATCATCTGAATCAACGAGTTAACTCTAAACACCTGCAAAAGATTCCTGAGGCCTTTAAAACTCCCAGCCTGGTTCATCACTCAAAACCCCAATCATGGGTAAGACTGCCGACCTGACTGCTGTCCAGAAGGCCACTATTGACTCCCTCAAGCAAGAGGGTAAGACACAGAAAGACATTTCTGAACGAATAGGCTGTTCCCAGAGTGCTGTATCAAGGCACCTCAGTGGGAAGTCTGTGGGAAGGAAAAAGTGTTGCAGAAAACGCTGCACAACGAGAAGAGGTGACCGGACCCTGAGGAAGATTGTGGAGAAGGGCCGATTCCAGACCTTGGGGGACCTGCGGAAGCAGTGGACTGAGTCTGGAGTAGAAACACCCAGAGCCACCGTGCACAGGCGTGTGCAGGAAATGGGCTACAGGTGCCGCATTCCCCAGACCTGGGCTACAGAGAAGCAGCACTGGACTGTTGCTCAGTGGTCCAAAGTACTTTTTTTGGATGAAAGCAAATTCTGCATGTCATTCAGAAATCAAGGTGCCAGAGTCTGGAGGAAGACTGGGGAGAAGGAAATGCCAAAATGCCAGAAGTCCACAGTCAGTGATGGTCTGGGGTGCCGTGTCAGCTGCTGGTGTTGGTCCACTGTGTTTTATCAAGGGCAGGGTCAATGCAGCTAGCTATCAGGAGATTTTGGAGCACTTCATGCTTCCATCTGCTGAAAAGCTTTATGGAGATGAAGATTTCATTTTTCAGCACGACCTGGCACCTGCTCACAGTGCCAAAACCACTGGTAAATGGTTTACTGACCATGGTATCACTGTGATCAATTGGCCTGCCAACTCTCCTGACCTGAACCCCATAGAGAATCTGTGGGATATTGTGAAGAGAACGTTGAGAGACTCAAGACCCAACACTCTGGATGAGCTAAAGGCCGCTATCGAAGCATCCTGGGCCTCCATAAGACCTCAGCAGTGCCACAGGCTGATTGCCTCCATGCCACGCCGCATTGAAGCAGTCATTTCTGCCAAAGGATTCCCGACCAAGTATTGAGTGCATAACTGTACATGATTATTTGAAGGTTGACGTTTTTTGTATTAAAAACACTTTTCTTTTATTGTCGGATGAAATATGCTAATTTTGTGAGATAGGAATTTTGGGTTTTCATGAGCTGTATGCCAAAATCATCCGTATTAAGACAATAAAGGACCTGAAATATTTCAGTTAATGTGCAATGAATCTAAAATATATGAATATTAAATTTTCATCATGACATTATAGAAAATAATGAACTTTATCACAATATGCTCATTTTTTGAGAAGGACCTGTATAACAAAGATTAGTCTGGGCCACTTTTCTGGCCAATAAAGCACAGTGATACCATGCTCATCAAATGAGGTGCAGGTAGTTTTTGCAGTGTGGGCAGGTGCCAAATCAACATCTCAATAAAACTTGTCAGCCAAGCAAAGATGAAAGGCTCTAACAGGTCCTGCTAAACATCTGCACTGATTTTTCTTTTGCTTAAGAAAACACAATGGACCGACATTAACCGATGACATGATTCCCCAAAAATCACTGACTGTGGTAACTCCACTCTGGACTTTAAGCAACTTGGATTCTGTGCATCTTCTCACTGGGACCTTGACTTCCAAATTAAATGCAACACTTTAATCTGTAAAATGGAATTTTGGACCATTGAGACACTTCTGCCATCTCTGGTTCAGGAGTGGGTTAACACATGGGATGTTACACTTGTTGTTCATCTCCTGGATATGTCTGTGTGCTGTCCCTTGCTGCAGTCCACACCTTGTGAATCTCTCCTTAACTCTTAAATGGGCTTTGACCCACTATTCTCTCAGGGCTGGGATTATCTCTGTAGCTTGTGCATCTTCTCCTACCCATCTAATGTTCATTAAAATGCAGCATTCTCTGAACAGCGAGCTTAGGTAACAATAACTTTTGTTGTGGGTTTCAGTGTCTGCTGGACAACTGTCAAGTCATTATAACAGAGCCATCACATAATATTTGTGTCCAAAAACCCTTTTTGCCCTCTGTAATATTCTTCAGTAGTTGATCATCTGAGAAACCAAATTGTTTCCATTGACTATAAATTGTTAGGATTAATAGTAATAATAAACTGTTGAAATGTATCGCTCTTCAGTTTTTCTGAATCCTCATTAGCTTTTCGATGATTTTTTAAAATTTATTGAGTACCTGTGGCTCATGGCCCCTCTAACTGGAACCCAGCTGCTCCGTCAGTTTTCATGTCTTTGTTGATAAGTTTGTACAACGCCCTGCAGACCCCTGTGCCTCCCTGCTTTTCAAGGGGTGGTCTGTGGCCTGACCCCTGAAATACAGGAAGCAGCGAAACAGTTATCAGCATGCCACAGCATTGTAGACCACCACCATTGTTTTTAGAAGGGTATTTTCCATTAAGCCAATAAACTGTGTGGAATGTCTGTATTTGAGGCTTATTAGTGGAAAATGAACAAATATACGGTCAAATATAAGGTCAGGATAGCGTCAGCCTACATGTGTCTGGGTACAGGGCTGGGTGTGACTTGTTTTTCTATGCTCTGCCCTTGTGTAAAACATATGAGAATGTTGTTCTCTTTTAGCCCTGCTGCACTGACGGGCACTATGAAATGAGGTCATTTTATTAAAACAAAAAGATCCTTTACACCTGCCAAAAACATGGAATCAGCAGTCTTAGAGGATGTTCAGTCAAACAACAAAACAATAACTAAGCAAATCTGTTATGACACAACAATTTTTTTAATTGCTTAGCATTCTTGCTTTGTGAAACATGCCTAAAGAATTAAAGGACATAATTAATGGCATATTATGTTTTCTGATCAAGGAGCGGAAAAAAATAATTGAGCTAAAAGAATCAAAAGTGCTTTGTTACTACTTCCCTGTCCTTTCTGACGCCTTCAGTTCTTCTAGTGACAGACTTGACTAATCACAAATAATATTTTACACCATTTAGGTTCCAACATTCTGACCTGCATCTTGTTTTTCTTCCATATATGACCATACATTTTCCGTTCAGTTGAGATGAAATCCCAGCCTGCTTGCTGGCCAACTTTAAATTTTTATGTCCATCTGTTTATTTCCTGGACTACCATCTCCCCCGAGCTCCTTTACCTGAGAGTTCCCATGTCGAGAACTGGAAATGTGCTGCTTTTCTTTAGGGAGACATCTTTTATTTATTTCATTGATGGAACCAGACAGACATTCCAGCATCCTTTCCTTGGCCAATACAGATTTTGGTTCCCTGAAATCTGCCCTCATCCAGACGTTCACAGTCCAGTTTCTCTTCAGCCCACTTATTGACGATGTTTCTAGTTTGGTTAATCTCTGTTTTCTGTCGATCAGCATAGTACAGCTCAACAAAATCTGCAGGATTTTTTTAACTGCAAATCCATTTGTAGAATTAGACCTGTGCAGAGATTTCATTTAAATAAAAATGCATTGCAGTGCTACAGCTGTTCCATTTGCTTGATCTGAGAAAAAAACTCAAAAAATCCCATTAAATATTCAGTTCTTCGTAAAGAAATATTCACCTATCCACATCTTGACAGGTTTCTTGCCCATTTCAAGTCACCACACATCATCTCGATGATACACAGTAGAATTCATGGTGGTTTCAGTGATGGTGAGCTGGTCAGGTCTTGCTGCAGCACAGCATCCTCAAACCATGACACTTCCACCTCCATGCCTTACAGTTGGTATAAGGTTTGTTTCCTGAAATCCTATATTTGTTTAATGCCAACCATGTCCTGCCAAGGTCTCTTAGCTTCAGAGTGATTCAGCTCTCTGCTGAGAGCGACTCTGAGCTAGTAGACGACAGAGATTCCTATCTCAGTGAGGAGGTGTGGTTGACCCCGTTGCTAGGTGTGATGCTGTCTTCTGAGAGCTGTGATTGGTTATTAAAAGAAACAACAAAAAAACAGGTGCGCTCCTAGTAATCAATGGAGAAAATTAACCGATGATAGCATTTAGACTGGATTCAGAAATATTTAAATCATGATGATAACACTTGGCAAGATGAAATGAATTGTCACACCGCATCGTAATGGTTGAACGTAGCTTATTTACATGCTCATTATTTTGTTGTGCTTATTATGTTCACTCGCCATGCTGGTGGTTTTCATTTTGCATCTATTTCATATAAATTCATTTAATATTAAAATTCAGCATTTTACTGTGATCTCCTTCTTTTATAATGAGGTTTACTTTAGTAAAATGACCAAAACCCAACAGGGAAAAAAGGGTGGAGAAAACAGAACAAACAGGCATTCCTGAACAGATCAATGCGTCGTTCCCTCCGCTTTCAGCACCAGCCTGGAAGTTGAGCAGTTCTGGTTCCTGCTGCATTCAGAAGCTAGAGAGGAGATAGCAGCAAACCAGAGAACTTCTCCACAGACAGGGAGCGTTGGAGATGATCATTTAGGCTGAGGCTGCTGACATCATCATGAACAATACAGCAAAAACAGCAAATAATTTACATCTTCCTTCTATGTATATACTGCTTAGATTATTGTACTGTTGTCTAGAGTTTGTATTTATGTATATATATTTTTGGGTTTTTCCTAATTATTTTTTGAAAGCATTTTACAGTATGTAAATATTTAAATAATTGTGTACTATATTTGTAATTTTGTTCACTTTTTTTCATGGATATTTATTATTATTATGTCTATTAATTAATTATTAATTAATATTGTTTCATTTCGCCCTAAAGGGATGATAAAGTTGATCTTATCTATATTTTAATAATTATGTGATTTGTTATAAGTTTATGTGCTCATTTACTCGACGATTAAGGGAGTAGATGTCTGTGCAGTCGAGCTGATAACATTTTATTAATTCACTGTTATTCATTGTTTAGAGAATATCTCTCCTTTCTCTTGTCTTTTCGCCATCTTGCCTGCTTAAGCTCACTAAACACCTCATCACTACTCTTAACATGTCCTGAAGTTAGGAGCTCTCTTAAGGCCTGAGATGCTTCATGAATAATTTTTATCTTACTGAGGGTAAATTCCAAAATAATGTTTCTTAAAATGACTTCACTAGGTGCTACTTTTAGTCTTAGGATTCTTTGTGAATAAGGGTCCTGACCTCTTTGTTTTACTTGGAGAGCAAAGGTTTCCTTGTTGTACAGCTCCCATGGTAACAGGTAAACTCGTGCATTTTTACCGATTGCAGAATCATGCACTTTGATTTCAACAGCTGCTAGACCCTGCTGTAGGTCCCATCACAATATTTTAGGATTTTTGGATCCTTCGTTTAGCATCTTGAGGTCTGCTTTCAGGGTTAACTTTCTTGGATGGTCTGATCTGGGCAACATGGCAGCTGTTTGCAATATCTTCCATTTGGAGTAGTTTCCATACAGTGGAACTGCTGAGACCTTTTAAATCCTTTACCAGACTCATGCGCTGCTTGAGTCTTCTATCTGACAACCAAAGACAACCAAACTAAATGTCTGAGGTTTAAACAGAGCAAACCTTGTTGAAAATGCTGAGTGAGCACCTGATGTGATGGTGTCATTTTAGCCATAGTAAGTTTGGAGTAAATGGAGCTGTTTTTATTTATTCCTCAACAGTAATTGCATTTGTTATATTTTACAGAAACCCATTTGGTGTTAAATTACCGTAATTTCTAATTTTTGTTGTAACTGATGTGAAATACTCATGTCCAAATATACTAGGAGAAAACAATACATTTCTTTAAACCATTTATCACAATTATTTGCCTCATGTTAGTTTACTGTTAGTAATTACAGTTTTACCTAATATGAATAAGTCATAACTAGGAATGGGTACCTTTCCCATTTTAAACGGTAACACAGTACAGTACCAATGCTCGGTACCTGGTAATCGGTACCGGTAGTCAACAGTACCAGTTTTTGGTACTTTTGTTTGTGTTTATATGGTAACAAATGGTTATTCGTTTAATAATTAAATCTCAAAACTTTTCAATTTAACATATTTATTTCTGTATCTAAACCTTGATGAATATATGAAAACAACATCCAGCTGTTTGTATTGTAACATCTCAGTTCTTCTCCCATGTTCCTGGCTGCAGACGACGAGCCGCTAACGGATGAAGCCGTGCTGACGGTGCTGAATGCAGGAGTTGTAGCCGTAGATCTGAGCCTGAAGAAAATTGTTCTTCAGTCTTGAGAAAAATCTGGTGCTTAACCAGGTGCTTCCTCAGATTAGAAGTATTCCCGCCGCTGGCCTTGTACTTGGCAGCGAACGTATTAATCTGCATCATATTTTGAAAAGTTGAGCCTTACTTGCGAGCGCTTTCTATCAGCCATGCTTGCTTTGTTGATGGTGCCAGTGGGTACTGACATCATTACGCTCTTGTGTGTGCATGCTGTGTTCATGTGTGGCATTTAAAATTGCCCACTCTTCCACTCCCTCAGTGTCATAATGATGTGTTTAGGTACCGAAACATGGTACCGTTTGATTTTACGTGATTCGGAACTCTGTCATATAGACAGAATTCGGTCGGTACCCAATTCGGTACCAGCCCCTAATCATAATCAGTTATTTTGGTCCATTTTAATGTTATCATATTTTACACAATTGCTCATTCAGTCTGGAAAGAGTATACTGATTTAAGAAATGTTCAGGTTTTTTAGTCAATTTTGTTTTTGATTGTTTGGTTAACGGCTCAGGACTCTTCATTACATTTGAGACATTAAATCTTTCTCGTCACAGTAAGACCACTCTGGCTAATTATTATGCAACATCCTGTTCTCAGTCTAGGTTTCCTCCAAATCGCTGTTGCCATGTTTTCTTAGAATTCATTTCATAGTTTTGGGCAAAGGTTTAAGATTTGTTCTTGATGGAAAAAATGGGTCATGATGTTAGATAGATAATTGATATTAAAAATAAGTTTTTATGTTTTTGTCTGTTATGTTCTGAGCCTCATGAGGTCTCTGATGGGTGGCATCCTGACTGCTTTTCTCCTCCTGATGCCCTTCCCCTTGGCATCTCTTAGACAGCCAGACCAGCATTATACCCTGCTGGGATCAGATTAACACTAATTCAGTGCATCTGTTATGGGTTGCCATGGCATCCCCCTTCTTTTGTGTCACACACTAAGTAAATGTGCAGGATGATGGCGTTATGAGTTGCTTCATGGATAAAGGGATTTAGTTGGCTTCTGACAGAGGATGCTCATGGTTTTTTTAATGTTTTGCTTGTTTTTCTTTTTTCCCAGCTTGTCCTCTTTGCTCTCTGTGGTGTGGTGGTCGTGCTGGCTGCACAAAGCACCAAACTGGATCTGTTTTTACTTGACATCAGTCATGCATTTTTGTTGCACTGGGTCTACAGATTTCTGTCTCTTTCCTTGTTTCCGTTTTGTTTTCTGACATCCAGATCCATGAGAGTGTTACAGTAGTCAGAGAAATGGGGTCTCATATTAAAATAGTTTCTGTCTGCTGAGTGAGACTGCTCTCCTGCCAGATCATGCTTAGTTTATATGACTTATTGAAACTCAGGGTTGTTCAAGTTGAGGTTTAGAGGAAGGTTTGTTTTCAAGAGAAATGAATCCTATATTTTAGGAGTTCACGTTAAAGCATTGGTTGTAACGGTTTAATTGTATACTCAGTAGTACCGTCCCAGCAGGAACCAGCTCAGCTTTATCTCTGTAATCTCTGTACTGGAGGGGTAATGACTTCTTTAAATTAGTGTTTTTCAACAACAGCTGGCTGAATCCAGTTTATGTGTTATTTCTTGTCAAGTTTGCGTATGAATTAATAGATATGTACTTGCAGGTACAATAAACTTGTGTTTGTTCGACAGGAGTTTTCACATCAAAACAAAAATCAATGCTATAGAAATACTTTTATAGCGAAAAGGTTGTTGGTGTGGGAAAAGAAAAGTGAATCCTTTCAGTTTATCTCCAAACTTCCAACACTGTGTTGAACAGAGCTTAGAGCAAAGCAAAGAGACAGCTTGATTGGACTTGTCAGGAAGATGATGTAATGTAAAAGGTTTGTGGTTGAAATCCATACAAGTTCAGGCTTCTGCAAAAGTATTCATACCCCTTTGAACTTTTTCACACTTTGTCACATTACAACAAGCTTCATTGTATTTTATTTGGATCTTATACAGTAGACCAACACAAAGTAGTCCATTGTAAAGTTTTGAAGAAAATAAAATGGTTTTTGAATACAAATCTGAAAAGTGTGGCATGCCTTTGTTTTGGGCCAACCTGTTTAGCTCCATCTATCTTCCATTATCAGCTCTGGCCTGCTTCCCTTGTGCTTATGGTCTTATTTTAAACCACACATAATGTTTGCACTTTGGTCGCATCTCAACCACATTGAAGTTTGTGGTTGTAATGTGAAAACTGAAGCAGTTCAGACAAGGATGAGCCCCCATTGGCCACCCAGATGCCTATACAACCCAGACTAAGGACTTGTAGCTCAAAGCAAGGATTTCTCTGGTTTTCTGGGTATGTCAGGGGAAGATACTGATTTACATTCTGTAGTTCCATGTTATCTCTTACCCAGCCTCTCTGTCTGAGGCTCTTTCACAGCCATGCGAAAGAACCTCAGACTCTTTGTGCCAAGTTGTCTCTAAAAACATGCTGGAAAGAATTTGACATTTCAGATTGTCTGACAAGTAGCTTAATGCGAATGGCAGCAAGAGGTGGAAAAATAATTTGACTTCGTTTTTCTGTAATTAACATCCTGCTTAACTGGTTCAGACTTTTTCCCGAGATGTTGAATAGAACAGCTAAACTCCTCCCTCCTGGCAAATGTCTAGTAAACAATGATTTTCTAAAGTGTGAAAGAAAACAGTTGAAACCTTGTTGAAACCTTAGCATGATCACCTGCATCTCAAACCAACTGCTGCTGCCTCAGTGTTTACATCACAAGGAGGAATGTAACTACTAGCCTGCAGTCCTGCAGGCCTGATGTGTTCCTCTGTGAAGGACAGGGTGGCGTAGTGCTTTTAGTGGAGTGAAGGTGAGTTCTTTTCAAGGTGCTACAGTGCTGTAATCAGCAAATCCCTACCTAAAGAACAGGCCTGTTTACTCCCAGTCTGCAGTGACAACTGGGAGTAGAGCTGCTGGAGGAGAGGAACGGTTTTCCATCCTCCTTTATGACCACCACAGTCCTCTGCACTGCAGGTGTTTTGCCAATATAAAAAATATAGAGAGCTTTTGCCAATACAAGGTCATTTTCATGTTCATTATATGTGTTATATACATGTTATAAGTAACAAGATATTAATACATCTGATCATCTTTTCTGTGCTGGTCAGCAGTGATTCCCTAGATTTGTCCTGTGTATGTTTCTAATTTTTAAACCTTTTTAAAATTAGTTGTAGCAGTAACAGAGTTAAACATGTACAGTGCCTTGCAAAAGTATTCGGCCCCCTTGAACTGGTCACTCTAAATTGCCCTTGGATATCTATAAATTCTCTATGCTTACCTTTTTTAAGGTAATAACATATCCAATGATTTATAGAGGTGTGGGGCTCTGGTGTTATCACCTGAACATCAGCAGCTCAGAAACTAGTCAAAAAAGGTCAAAGGTAGAAGAAAGTGCACCCACTATAAATTCTGGCATTTCCATTTTAGGGCATCATAAAATGATCGGTTTTTACCAGTTTCTAAAATTCTTAAAGCCTACAGGTCACAAAAACACACAACAGATTCCTTATGACTTATGTACTACCAAAATGTAAAAGCTATATGAAAAGGTGCACCCTTCGTATGTCTATGAGATTTAAGTGGCCAAATGCACTCGTGAGCAAGTGTGAGTACCTCAGTAGAAGCAGATGTGTTATAGTTCACTGCTCTGGAGATTGAAAAGGGGTTTTAACACAATGCTAAGATGGAAAGACAACAGCCGTGACCTGGAGATCCAGTGGTTGCTGCTTATCTTAAGGTTCTGATACAAGTTGAGGTCTGGATTTTGGCTGGTCCATAGTAACACACTGATTCTTTGCTGCTGTGTTTGGGATTATTGTTCTGTTGACCCAGTTTGGGCCAAGCTTGAGATCGGATCCAACTATAGAATACTTTGGTATACAGAGGACTTCATAGTCAACTCAGACTGCAAGTTGTCCAGATGTGGTGGTCGTTATAAAAACAAAAAACATCAACCCTCCACTACCGTGCTTGACAGTTGGTATGAGGCTTTAGTGCTAATATGCTAAGATTGGTTTAATCAAACACTGTTGTGCATTATGACCAAACATCCCTGCTTTGGTCAGTTCAAAGGACATTTATCTGGAATCGTGTGCTTCATTCAGAACCTAAGTGTCTAAAGTGCTTAAACATAATATATTGTAGATATTTTACCTACTTCCGCAGTTCTGATCCTGGGGTATGAGCACCATGCTTAGAAGTTGTAGCGAGAATAATCACAGTGATAGGGCAAATAAGGTCACCAATCGGTCCAGTCTGGTCACAAGTCACTGACCCAATCCTCCATCTTGTTTGTTAGAATGGACAGGATTAGTTAGGTGATGCATCTAGCCGTCTACTGTTCAAGCATCCAGGACTGGCTTGTCCTGAATGACTGAGAATCTACACTGAAGTAATCTTCCATCAGGTTGCCATTTGCCTTTTAGAGAGGAGATACTTTCTCCTGACAGCTCTTCCAAGCAACCGATATTTGTCTTTCTCTAATTTTACTGTCATATGAACTTTTAACAGTGAACGACACAATGAGATGGAGCTCCTTTTACCTGAGCATTGCACAGTCTAACCTTGGACCTGGCAAGATGGGCGCCTGTTGTAAATGTTTCCCACTTATGAATAATCTAACTCTAGAACAATGGATTACCAGAAATCCTTCCTTGGTTGATAAGGTGCAGAAAACTACCTGCAAACCACAATAACCTGAAGCAAAGTTGTAATGAAGACTGGAGCAAAACTCTTCCACACTGATGTGAGAGACTAATACAGAAAACAACTTCATCTTCTTGCTGTTAAAGGTTCTACAAGCTATGGAATCATGGGGTGCACTTAGTTTCACCCACAGCTGTTCCATTTTCGCTTCATCTTTGTTAGTAAATATATATATATTTTTTTCTATTGTAAAAACTGGCATACAAAAAGGAAAAACATAAAAATGGAACGACTATAAGGGAGAAATAAAATGACTAATTATTTTGATTTTATTTCTTAAAGCTAAATGTATAATTTTATCCTCCTGACCCATTTGCTGAAATCAATGCTAGTCTGTTCTTTGTGAATTTAATGTCTAGTAGTGGCTAATAATAACCAGGCAGGACGTCTCTACAGCGTAGTTAGACCATGACCCTCAGCTGACCTGTGACCTCAGCGCCCTTTAACTCTAAGATAGACATAATCCACAACTGTTTTTTTAAGGCCCTTATTGATACAGTCAAGATCAGTTTACACTTGTTTTGACTGAGATAACTCTAAACTCGCTCTTTAAACATTGTTCTTCTAAATATTCAGCCAGTAGAGTTGGTCAATTATCTGCCTCTGAACTGAGCCGTCTAGTGCTAACGAGAAGCTAAAAGGCTGACTGTGTGACAAATGTCTAAGGAGTTTCTGTGCAGATAAAGAGCAATAAATGTAGGAAATGCGGTCAGATTCCCAGGTGTGGAAGCACTCTGGGAGAGACAGAAAAATGGGATTACAAACCCAATTAGTGAGTAAATTGTCTGAAACAAAGACACCCCCACAGGCCTGTATGTGTACTTAATGGGATTACATTTTCAACACACTTTTACAGGCCAAGGAAACATGTAATTGGTTAAATAAGGTAAATCTGCGAAGGAAGCTAATCAAAGTACTTTGTGTGTTCACCGCTATTGTACTGTTGTAATGCATTGAATGAAAACGGTCACCTCCTAAAATCCTTCATGGTGAGCAACAAACCAAAGTCTCCTGTCAAAGATCTAGCTGCATGATTTTAAATTAAAATAAAATGGGTTTCATGTGCATAAAATCAAAATGAAGAGTCCTGATGTTAATGAAAGCATCTCTGACCACATAAAGAGTATCTGTAAATGTCATGACCTCCTTACAGGACTACCTCGCCTCCGTCCAGTCGTGTAACCCTGCAGCCGTGGCGTTGGTGTTAGTGCTTGGATCCAGTACTGCGCGGTGGACACAATGGTTGCTCTGTAGTCCACTCGCTGTATTGTTCTTTCCTGAATTTGGAGGCACAATGAGGCCCTTATCCACACGGCTTAGAGACTCGCCATCAGGTGCTTTTCTTCCCAGCTTGCTTGGGATCTGAAGCCTTGAAGAGAATTAATTTTTTTAAAAGGGATGAATATTGTTCTTGTGGTCCCAAATAAAGAGTGAGCTAGAAGTAAATACAGAAATGATCATTGTCCTAAC
This sequence comes from Girardinichthys multiradiatus, assembly GCF_021462225.1. Taxonomy (NCBI): domain Eukaryota; kingdom Metazoa; phylum Chordata; class Actinopteri; order Cyprinodontiformes; family Goodeidae; genus Girardinichthys; species Girardinichthys multiradiatus. Next base: position 2,721,467 of record NC_061795.1, on the reverse strand, counting down.
ACTTTCCCCTGTCACTGTGGTGCTCCATGATCTACTTTGTCCCGTCTCTGACCCATGAAATTATGGTGGAAATGTAGTGTAGATAATGAGTTGCTATTTAATGAATGAGACGAGCATGATAACTGTAGATCGGCCCAGTGACGTGTGAATCAGACTAATGTTCTGCTCCTTTTCAGATCTGCTTTGATGTGCATTTCACATGGAAAGGTCATCATTACTGACCTCAGACCAGTTTACTGTTCTGTTCAAATAACCAGACTCCTATTTCATTAGAAATGTTTAGTCCTAATGAAGTAAATTGTCCTAAATTGACAGTTCTTGTATGTTTGAAGCTTGAGTTGGTAGAAATGTTCTTTGTTCATCGTATTCTATGAGAAGATGTCGGTTTACGGATCTTCAGAAACTTATCTGTATTTCAACAAAATTAAGACAATAAAGAGTTATTTATTGCAAGTTGGTTATTTACCGTTTATACCATCTCAGGCAAACCCCACCTACAAAAACGTAACTGAGAAGTATCCCAATAATGCTCTTTTCATTGTGAATTAAGTCATTACTAGAAGTTGTAACAATACATCCAGCTCTCCAGACATTATAATATATTGGCTTCACAAAGATGAGGTTTAAGCAATATCGTGGAGAAAACTAAGAAAGCACCTTTTTCCTCACAAATTAAGGTTACACCATTTAGAAATGGTAAAAAAAACAGTGATATTTTGGGTAATATATTAAATATGAGTTGTATGTTGATGTTTGACGTCATTGTGTTCTAGTATTGTTTTCAACAATGGGTGCAAAACACTTTTCCAAATGTGTTTAAAAACATAAAGACCAGAGGAAGGGTTGGATATACAGGTTCTTCTCAAAATATTAGCATATTGTGATAAAGTTCATTATTTTCCATAATGTCATGATGAAAATTTAACATTCATATATTTTAGATTCATTGCACACTAACTGAAATATTTCAGGTCTTTTATTGTCTTAATACGGATGATTTTGGCATACAGCTCATGAAAACCCAAAATTCCTATCTCACAAAATTAGCATATTTCATCCGACCAATAAAAGAAAAGTGTTTTTAATACAAAAAACGTCAACCTTCAAATAATCATGTACAGTTATGCACTCAATACTTGGTCGGGAATCCTTTTGCAGAAATGACTGCTTCAATGCGGCGTGGCATGGAGGCAATCAGCCTGTGGCACTGCTGAGGTCTTATGGAGGCCCAGGATGCTTCGATAGCGGCCTTTAGCTCATCCAGAGTGTTGGGTCTTGAGTCTCTCAACGTTCTCTTCACAATATCCCACAGATTCTCTATGGGGTTCAGGTCAGGAGAGTTGGCAGGCCAATTGAGCACAGTGATACCATGGTCAGTAAACCATTTACCAGTGGTTTTGGCACTGTGAGCAGGTGCCAGGTCGTGCTGAAAAATGAAATCTTCATCTCCATAAAGCTTTTCAGCAGATGGAAGCATGAAGTGCTCCAAAATCTCCTGATAGCTAGCTGCATTGACCCTGCCCTTGATAAAACACAGTGGACCAACACCAGCAGCTGACACGGCACCCCAGACCATCACTGACTGTGGGTACTTGACACTGGACTTCTGGCATTTTGGCATTTCCTTCTCCCCAGTCTTCCTCCAGACTCTGGCACCTTGATTTCCGAATGACATGCAGAATTTGCTTTCATCCAAAAAAAGTACTTTGGACCACTGAGCAACAGTCCAGTGCTGCTTCTCTGTAGCCCAGGTCAGGCGCTTCTGCCGCTGTTTCTGGTTCAAAAGTGGCTTGACCTGGGGAATGCGGCACCTGTAGCCCATTTCCTGCACACGCCTGTGCATGGTGGCTCTGGATGTTTCTACTCCAGACTCAGTCCACTGCTTCCACAGGTCCCCCAAGGTCTGGAATCGGCCCTTCTCCACAATCTTCCTCAGGGTCCGGTCACCTCTTATCGTTGTGCAGCGTTTTCTGCCACACTTTTTCCTTCCCACAGACTTCCCATTGAGGTGCCTTGATACAGCACTCTGGGAACAGCCTATTCGTTCAGAAATGTCTTTCTGTGTCTTACCCTCTTGCTTGAGGGTGTCAATAGTGGCCTTCTGGACAGCAGTCAGGTCGGCAGTCTTACCCATGATTGGGGTTTTGAGTGATGAACCAGGCTGGGAGTTTTAAAGGCCTCAGGAATCTTTTGCAGGTGTTTAGAGTTAACTCGTTAATTCAGATGATTAGGTTCATAGCTCGTTTAGAGACCCTTTTAATGATATGCTAATTTTGTGAGATAGAAATTTTGGGTTTTCATGAGCTGTATGCCAAAATCATCCGTATTAAGACAATAAAAGACCTGAAATATTTCAGTTAGTGTGCAATGAATCTAAAATATATGAATGTTAAATTTTTATCATTACATTATGGAAAATAATGAGCTTTATCACAATATGCTAATATTTTGAGAAGGACCTGTACAGCTGTCTCTGGGTTATTCTTTCTTTGTACATGTAGAAAATGCTTTCATTCTTAAACTCTGACCTCTGTATATTATGCCACTGTCTTGTCTCCTTCATTTCCACATTAAACTAAAAACAAACATGCTCCTAGCCTGATGTCAATTGGCCAACCTTAAACTCACAGCATAATTAACATCCAGCCTGCCAGCTTTGCACACATTGACACACACACAGACTCTTCTAAGGTTTCCAGCATCAACTGTTGGGTTTTGTGTTAAAACTGTCTGTGACGTGAGTTTTGTAATAACATTCCTTGGTTGCCAGGTTAGCTGAAGGATGGAAACTAGCATTTCTCTGTCATTATCATTTCAAAACGTCCCAGCATTCCTCAACAGAAAATCTGGTTTGTATTAAAGTGAGACAGCGCAGTGCCTTCAAAAGTGTTCATACCCCTTGAACGTTTCCAAATTTCCATTGAAATGTGTTTTGGCGTATCAAGAGTTTAGGAGCTCGAGACAAATTCATGCCACACCTTTAAGATATATATACATATTTTTTTTAAAGGGAAAAAAAAACTAGAAACCAAGTTTCATTCTTCTTCCTCTTCATAAATATGCACCGTATTGTGTGGGTCTGTCACATAAAAACCCATTAAAATACATACATGATTTGGGTGGTAATGTGACAAAAAGCAGAAAAGGTTGAGAATTAAAGATGTTTTGCACAACTATAGAGTTTTGAGGAACATGCATGTCAATATTTTAGTTCTTGCCAATTTGTTACCGCTTTACAGGATTAAATACGTCTGGGATTTTTCTCTTGGACTGTGTTTTATAATTTACTTGAATACATTAGATAAAACTTGACAAACAGTCAGCACTAATGCACATAAAAACAAATCCTTTTGTGACTGTTTCTGTCTTTTCTGTAGGATCCGTCCTCAGCTGGCCAGGGAGAAGATTGAGGGATGTCACATCTGTACATATGTGATGCCTGGAGAGCCTCAGGTCATCCTGGGGAAGGACAAGGCCTTCACGTACGACTTTGTGTTCGACATGGACTCCCAGCAGGATGCCATCTACTCTACCTGCACCGAGAAGCTGATCGAGGGCTGCTTTGAGGGTTACAATGCCACTGTGTTTGCATACGGACAGGCAAGCCTTTGTGTTATCACCATCACAGCTGCAGTGCTGCCGATGCTTTTAGTGGAGCTGATGGAACATATCTCTATCTGTGATTATCTCTTTGTGAGAAAACAAAGAGAAGAGGTTGTTAGGAAAGTTAGAAGAATGTTTGACATTTTAGGTAGTAAAACTGCAAAATCACTTTCCAATTGCCTTGTGGGTCATTTTAGGTTCGTTTTGGAATGCGAGTTTGGGACATAAAGTTTAGATTCTGAAATTATAATTAAAAGTAGTGACGATGAATATCTGTTGTTGCTATTTACTCTTTTTTTCATTGAGTTGTTTGTTGATATGGAAACCAGTATGTTAAACCGTGAGGGAGTTCAGGCTCATCTTGGAGCCTGAACATCTCAAAAAATTTGAATATCGTGAAAAAGTTGAATACGTTTTGTCACTCAAAGCAAAGCTCTTATTATATAGGATCATTACTAGTATGACATAACACAAATTTAAAAGAAAGCATTTTTAATGTATACATATTATGTAATAACTGTATTATGGCTTATACAATCACGGGGAAGACCGCTGACTTCAGATGTCCAGAAGGTGTATACAAGGAGGATAAGGCACAGAAACCACAGCCTTGATAGGATTGTCGAGCAAAATCCATTGAAGAATTGGGGGAGCTTCACAAGGAGTGGACTGAGGTTGAGATCAGGGCATCAAGAGCCACCACACACAGACAAATGCTGGACATGGGCTACAAATGTTGCACTCCTCATGTAAAGCCATTCCTGAACCAGAGACGTCAAAAGTGACTTATCTGGGCTAAGAAGAACAAAAAACTGGCCAAAGTCCTCTTTTCAGATAAAAGTAAAGTTTTTATTTCATTTGGAAATTAAGGTCCCAGAATCTGTAGGAAGAGTGGAGAGGCACAGGATCCATGTTGCCTGAAGTCCAGTGTGACGTTTCTAGAAAGGTGCCATGATATCTGCTGGTGTTGGACCACTGACCTATCTAAAGTCCACAGTCAACGCAGTCATCTAACAGTAAATGTTTGAGCACTCCATGCTTCCTTCTGCTGGCAAGCTATGTGGAGATGCTCATTTCATTTTCCAGCAGGACCTTTGGCCCTCACTGCCAAAGGTACCTAAAGCTGGTTCAATGACCATGGTGTTACAGTGCTTGACTGGCCAGCAAACTGGTCTGACCTGAACTCTATAGACAATCTATGGGCTGTTGTCAAGAGAAGGATGAGAGACCCCAGACCCAACAAGGCAGATGACCTGAAGGCAGCTATTAAAGCCACCCGGGCTTCCACATTACATTGCAGATTCACAGACTGATTGTTTCTATGCTACGCTGCATTGATACAGTAATTCATGCAAAAACAAAATCCCTTTTTATTGACCTTGTATAATATTCTAATTTGCTGAGACACTAAGTTTTGGGGTTTCATGATCTGAGAGTCATAGTTATGTATATAGGTTATGAGTTTCATTTTCTGACTGACTAAAAATATTAAACTTTATCACAATATTCTATGTCTTGGAGATATACCTGTATAGAAGGAACACAAGAAAGTTTCATAAAATCTGAGTTTGAATCTTTATTTTATACATTTAGCACAACTTAAACTGTTCTTGTTGAAAAGCTGTATTTTTTTTCCAGTCATTCCAACTATTTTTACAACCCACTTTGTGTTTCTCATGCTAATTTGTGTTGTCATGCCAATATTAGAAAACCCCTATTGATAATGGCTTGTAGCTAATATCTGTTCATCCTGTCCACCTTTAGTCTAAGTCAGCATGCCAGTTTGAACTCCATTACACCTCACTTCCCCTCATCCTCCTGGTGGATGGTACTTGCGTGATTTAGAGTGCATTTATACCCCATCCCTACATCTTTAATGAATGGCAGCGTTAAGCTGTATCTTCCCATTGCAGCAGCAGCTTCTGCTGGCCTACTTCTGAGTTTGTGTTCACACAGAGAGGATGGTTTGGCCTAGATCAGGCCCGTTTGCCCCCGTGTGTCCCTCTTTACAGGGACTTATCTAGATTTAGAGTGACCCACTCAGCTGCATCACAAGATCGCAGCCCTGCTGGGTTGCAGATATAAACAGACATTAGCGATGGGGAGAGCTCATCAAATCTATCTCATCCAAAGAGCAACGAGCTATTTGTCTCAGGCTGACAGAATAGCTGCAGCCAAAACACGGCAAAAATTTTTCGTGAACTGAGAAACTTGTGCACTGTTGCATTAATTTAAATGTATTGTCCATTTCCAAAGGCTTTTAGAAACAATTAAATCAAACGAGACATGGGCGGGGGGTAAACTTACCAGCATAATATGCAGATGCCTTAGCCGTACTGTATCAACCTCTCTGTTCATTGGGTTTGTAATGCAGAACGTGACAAACACACAAGGAGTTTTTTTGTTTAATTCATCAAGATTTTTTACTCACATTTGACTAGAGAAGTTCCGCTGTGAGGTCCTCCTTGTAAAATATCAGCTTAAGTTTTCACCTTAAGTAAAAATATCAGTTTCAGGGGGATAACACTAATATAAATTTATTTTAACAAAGTATCTTATGAATATAGAATATGATCTATATTTATTAAAAACAGAAAAGCAACACATACCCCCATTTTATTATTACAATTAGATTGACGTCATTGTAACATTTATTTAGAATTTGATAATACACTTAAACATTTAGTGGGTGTTTATCTTTCTATGTATTTTTCAAGTAACCCAGAATATTATCCTTTTTTTTTTTTTTACTGTTCTCTTTAAAGTGTAATACAAGTATAATAAGGTGATGTTAGCTACTTATTTGGCTAGCTAGCCTGCAGTGGGCTGCTTTACAGGCAAGCTTGCCAGCTGTAGTTTTAAAAGTGTTGTCTTAATAACAGGGATCAGTGGTTCTTCTTTAGTTTTCACTTAAGTATTTCCAAACATCATTTAGCCAGCTGACCAGCAGTGTACGGCAGCAGGTGTTGGAGGGGCAGAGGTCCATTAATCTATCCTCCAGTTACTCTTTTTAATGACATAGGGACGATATGAGGATCTTAAGGATATTGAAACGTTACTGTTTTAAACCTTGGGATACCATGATGCCACCAGCCAGCCCATGCCTATCTTTGACATTTCTTCTTTCCCATCCAGACAGGATCAGGGAAGACGTACACAATGGGGACTGGCTTCGATGTCAACATATCAGAGGAGGAGCTGGGCATCATTCCTCGTGCTGTCCATCACCTCTTTAAAGGCATTGAGGAGCGCCACCAGGCGGCCCAAGAGCAGGGACGTCCTGTGCCCGAGTTCAAGATCAATGCACAGTTCCTCGAGGTACACACCGCCTCAGTACTAATAGCTTTGGGGTGAAAAATAACCGAGTACAACAGGTATTTCAGGTAATTCTGATTAGAACAGATGCTCTACAGAGATGTTTAAGTTATGTACACTGCTGGTTAAACCAGCAATGACAGCAGCACTCCATCACTGAAAAATCTCAACTCTGACGATTCAAGTGCAGCAGCTGTTGTTAAGGGACTAACTGTGTTTAGGGAGCATGGGTTTGGAAGCTGTCTTTCTTGTCAGGAAGAGTTCAAATAAATGACAGTTCATCAGTTGTACATAATAATACTTCACACCCTTACCCTGTTTAGATTACTGCAGCACAACTAGAACTAGAGGGGCAGTTTACAAAAATGTTGCTGGCTTGGCACCAATTAAATGTTAGTTTGGACATAACTCACCAAGTGTGTCCTATTTTATTTCACTTCAGGTAAATTATAGTGTCAGGAGGATTTTACTGTTAAAACCTCCAAAACTTCACTGGCTGCACGGTGGTGCAGTTGGTAGCACTGTTGCCTTGCAGCAAGAAGGTCCTGGGTTCAACTCCTGGCTGAGGGTCTTTCTGCATGGAGTTTGCATGTTCTCTCTGGGTTCTCCAGCTTCCTTCCACGGTCCAAAAAACATGACTGTTAGGGTAACTGGTCTCTCTACATTGCCCTTAGGTGTGAATGAGTGTATGTGTCTGTGTTGCCCTGCGATGGACTGGTGACCTGTCCAGGGTGTACCCCGCCTCCTGCTGGAGATAGGCACAAGCTTCCCCCCCCCTATGGAAGTAGTGGTAGAAAATCACTGACTGACCTCCAAAACTCTACATAATCTGTGTGGTGATATCTCCTGCTATTATTTGCCAGCGGCCATAAGTCTCTGTTAAAGGCTGTTATTCAGTATTACTGTTTTTACTAGGAACCGTTTTCTTTTCTGGTGATTTTTCAGATTAGCATTCTTCTCTTGTTAGAGGGGGCCTCCTCGATTTTAGTGTGGAGATTATATTTTTATTCAGTTTACATTGTGGTAAATAGTTACACTGATGATGGTAAGCTGCGTTGCACATAGATTAAATTAAAGTAGACATGAGTTTGGATTATTTCATCCATTATTGAAGGGAAGTAATCTGTGTGCTTGAATTGGTGCTTAATGTGATGACAACTTTCCTGAATGTGTCAAAAACGTAGGAACTCAAAACTGATTTAAGGCAGAACCAAACCAAAATCCAGCATCACACATGGGGACGAAGTTGAAATAATTGACCAATACAAATATTTGGGAAGACGTAGGATGACTTGATTTGATTAAAACATAGAAACAGTTGTCAGAAAGGGTCATCAGAGGATTTCTTTATTGTGGAGGTTAAAGTCTCTTGGTGTCAATTACAGAATCTTAACAGTCACTTGTTTTTCTTAGCTTGTTTTCTTACTTGCTGGCTAGACAATTTTTCTGTTTAACACAAGAACAGTCTCATCTGCACTATTAATTTAGAGACAGAGACAGGTCAGGAAGAAGGCTGCATGCATCATCAACCAAGAAGAAAGACATGTTTTATCTCCGTGCCCCGTATTCCCCTGACAATTCAATTCAGTTTACTTATATAGCGCCAATTCACAACACATGTTGTCTCAAGGCACTTCCCAACAGTCAGACAAAAACAAATTGGTATTGTGAATATTTTATACCAATTTGCCAACAAACTTCTGAATTTAAATAACTCTGCTTCAGCTCCTCTATTGTAGTTTTTCGTTATATTTTAACACGTGTGTGTGTGTGTGTTTGTGTTCCTGTCTTGGCATCACAGTGAGAACCATTTTCCCGATTTCACCATCTAATTGAGGACCGTTTGTACCAAAGTGAGGACATTTTGCTGGTCCTCACGACCTATTTTGCTAACGGTTAGGTTTAGGACCAAGATGTGAATTGAGTTTAGGTTAAGGTTATGGTTATACATGCACTGGTAATGGTTAGGTTTAGGGTTATTGTCAGGGTTAGGGCATAGAAAGGGTTGAAAATGACTGAAAATCAATGGAAGTCAATGGGAGAAAACACATGGTCCTCACTACATATAGCAAAACAAGAGTGTGTGTGTGTGTCTAGACAAGTAAAAAACAAGCCTTCAAACTGCTGCAAGCTTGTTTTTTACTGTTGCTGGCACTTTATTAATTATTGTACCTATATGGTGTTTGTGTCCGTTTGTCCCTTCTTAGACTACATGGTCAGTAGACCGGGTGGCTGGAAAAAAACCAAGTTTTCTTGAATTGAATTGTCTTCTGCCTTGGCTGTCTGCTTTCAGCTTTATAATGAGGAGGTCCTCGATCTCTTTGACTCCACACGAGACATGAAGCAGAAATCTCACATTAAGATCCACGAAGACGCCACCGGGGGGATCTATACAGTTGGAGTGACCACCCGGACCGTGTCCTCAGAGGCTGAGGTAAAAAAACATAAAAAAAACAGAGCCTGGGTCTGTATGAAGGGCTGTTTTTAATACGCAGTGCAACACGCAAAGTATGGACAATTATGGAGATGCAACGGTACACATAAATCACAGTTGGGAACATTTCTCGGTCACTTTTTAGTACAGCTACAATGCAAAACAACAAACAGAAACAAATGCCAGATGTTTGACTATTTTGATTACAAAATAATCCTCAGAAACAGACTAATATCCAAACCACACATGCTGTTTAGTGGGCTCTAATGTAGCAGTCTTTTGACAGCAAGTAGAATTTATCTCATAAACTGACTTTAAGGTTTAAACATCTTTTGATAAATTTCACCCCCACTTAAATTAAACATTGCCATGTGGGCCACATGTCATACAAAAAGTTTTATAAGGGTCAAAACTGACGACTGATTCAGTTTCTGGTGTTGTCTCCTTTTCTCAGTACTGGCATTTATTATGTGTGTGTCCCCTTCTAAGATCACCCATGACTCATGTATGACTCTGACCACGAGTACTACTGGCACCATGATATTTCAGTAACAATCTATTGCCTCCTCATTTAAAGGGATCTATTTAGCTCCCAAGTCATAGGGCTTTATTTTTAATCATTGATATATTATTCATTATCAGAGAAATGTTTGCTTTGTGGAAAACAAAATTACTTTGTCTTGTTTGTGTGCTCCTTTAGATGATGCAGTGCCTAAAGCTGGGGGCTCTCTCTCGTACAACAGCCAGCACTCAGATGAATGTCCAGAGCTCCCGATCCCACGCCATCTTCACCATCCACCTGTGCCAAGTCCGAGTCTGTGCCTCTGACAATGTCAGTGAGGGCTAACACTGCAGCTTGCATACAATGATGACCACATAATAAAAACACCAGTGTCACACCAACTCATTTTTGAATGTGTTTACATTTTTGTTTTTTCAGCAAGAAAGTGAGAACGATAACAAGGTGGCTAATGAAAATGGCGAGATGGATGAATATGAGACACTAACTGCCAAGTTTCACTTTGTGGACCTGGCTGGTTCTGAGAGACTGAAGAGAACTGGAGCGACAGGTGACCGAGCCAAAGAGGGCATTTCCATCAACTGTGGACTGGTGAGTTTTTCTTACTGAAGTGCCTCTTCAGCAGGATTTGTAGTTTTCTAGAGGAGTGATTTTATTATCTTGCATTAGACTGCCACCTAGTGCTTTAATATTGAATTGCTAACTCCCTGTTTTCTAAAGACATATAATTTTCTGCCCAATAATTACTTGAAAATAATTATTTAAGGATGTTATTATGGTATGGTTAGTCTTTATTTTGTTTTCAGCTTGAGGAAAAAAAAGCTTTGGATCTGAATGAAGGGATGTCTTTTAGTTTTCAGAAGTGTTTCAGATTGTTGGAAAATTGATGTATCACTTTAAAATGATTTTCATCTTTCAAATAAAACCTTGTATTCTGACATGAGAACTAAATGTCACTATGTCCTCATCACTGGTTAATTCATTTTCTCCATACCCAAACTATCCTGCATGTACTCTGTTAACCCAAATGATGACGAATGTAAAATCTGCGAAGCCTCCCTTATTCACATACTCCGGTTCTGTCCCAGCCTTCACCGGTTCTGGACTCAGGTTTTGCCAGGCATTTGTTGTCTCTTCTTGCTCTTAGAGATATTTTGAAGAAGTGGAGGGATACTGACCCGCTTACACATTCAAAATGAATTACCTGAAACCTGGGAAAAGAATAAAAACTCACTCAGTCACTCATACTTTCAATTTGTAGGAATTTCTGGTCCTTTTTTAAGTATTTTTCAAAAACAGTGAAGATGCCCCTTGATTTTAATTTAAAGTTTCATACAATACTGTTGTTTTTTGGGCATGGTCTCTATTGGCAAACTACTTTCAAACTTCCTCTAATATCTTGGAGGTTGGGTCTGAGTGGGTTTTATTCATTTTTTTCTTTTCCTGGGCTTTATTTTATTATGCAGTTGTTTCACTGATGCTGATTACTGTAACATTTCTTAGTACATGCAATGTACAAATGTGAGTAAAAAAAAACCTTTTGTCCTCTGGCTCCCCTGTCTCTGGCTCAGCTCGCACTGGGGAATGTAATCAGTGCTTTAGGTGACCGGAGCAAGCGGTCTTCTCACGTGCCTTACAGAGACTCCAAACTGACCCGACTGCTGCAGGACTCGTTGGGAGGAAACAGGTTAGTGGATAACTCCTTATTTCCATGAGAGCAGATACTAACAAGTTGCTGCGTATACATGAAATCTTCTTTTTAACTGCACACGGTGCATCATGTATGACAAAAATGTATGGGGGCTTTTAAAAAGTAATATTGTGCCACTGCATCACCTGATATTTTAATACCTTGCTCTTTTTTTTTTTTACTTTAGCCAAACAGTTATGATCGCGTGTATTAGTCCATCTGATCGTGACTTTATGGAAACCCTGAACACTTTAAAGTACGCCAATCGAGCCCGCAACATCAAGAACAAGGTGATGGTGAACCAGGACAAGGCGAGCCAGCAGATCAGTGCTCTGAGGACAGAGATAGCACGACTGCAGATGGAGCTAATGGAGTACAAGACGGTGAGGGAGAGGGGTTTAGATGAGGCTGATGAAGTTGTCATGTGGGATGAGGTTGTCCAGGCCTTTTTAAGAGTAACTGAGTAGTTATCCTTTGCAGGGTAAACGAATGGTGGGTGAGGATGGCATCGAGAGTTTCAGCGACATGTTCCATGAGAACTCTATGCTGCATACTGAGAACAGCAACCTGAGGGTGAGAGTCAAAGCCATGCAGGAGACCATCGATGCCCAGAGGGGTCGCCTTACCCAGCTGCTCAGTGATCAGGCCAACCAGGCTCTGGCCAGGGCAGGTAGGACTGTTGTCACCAGCCGCCTGTTTCAGATTCCAGTTACTGTTAACATTCATTTGTTCAAACAGCTTATCTGGAATCCGTTTCTTGACCAGGTGAAGGAGGCACAGAGGAAATTGGAAACATGATACAGAGTTACATCAAAGAAATCGAAGATCTTCGGTAAATATTTGACAGCAAAACATTGTTTCTTTTACTTTTTATACATTTAGTGATGCATAAGATTTAGTATTAGGACAGTGACGATGCTAAAGTTTTAAAGTTGATGCATGTAAAAGATATATCCATTTTCAGTACTGTGTGAAAGATAAAGGCACAGGGATCCTTCTAAATACAAATTTCTAACAGTTTGACTATTTTTATTATCCTAAATAGTCCACAGTCAACAAGAAGTCAAGTCAGGTTTATTTATATAGCGCTTTTCAGCAACAATGCACTCAAAGCGCTGGACATGAGGAAAAACATTACAATGATACAGAAAATCAAACACAGAAAAACAAATCAAATGACATTAATAATCCTTGGGAGTTTACTGGTAAGAGCTGGTTCTGATCCAGTCTTTCTAATAGAGGTAATTAGATCGTTAAGTCCTCTGTGGTGAGGAATTCATCCTGTGCTAGAAGAAAAATGATAATATTAATCCTTGAGGTCGCTGGTTTGAGGCAGTTGTTGTCCCATCATTCAAATAATAACAGTCATGGGCGCTCACTGAAGTCTAAGTAGAGAAGCTGGGTCACTGGTATAAAACAGTTTTAATCCAAACTTTCAAATACTAATAATCGTTGGGTTTTACTGGTATGAAATAGTTGTAATCTATGAATCCTTCTAAGAGATCTAAAAATCTATGAAGCCACATTTAGGTAAAAAGAGGATAAGAAGAAAGACCACATTAGGTAAGAGGAGGGGAAAAAAAATCATATCTCACACTTTATTATTAGCAGGATACAGTTTGAGATATAAAAGAAAACCTCAGCACAAATAAGCAACACATATACGAGACAACATATAGCAGGGATACGGTGAAGGCTGTATGTCAGGGGTGCTTATGTTTATCTTGAGCATGTGTGTGTGTATGTGTGTGTGTGTGTGTGTGTCCATGAAGCACTGTCCCTGAGGCCATTGTCCTTGATGGTACGTTGGAATGTACATCAACCGGCCACAAAGTTCTGAGCAGGTCCACAGATGTCCTCAGGGAAGGGAGGGAGCAGAGCGTCATGGTTACATAACTTCCAGGAGAAGTTGAAGATAACCAGCCATCAAGGCCGTGCAGGGGAGCCAGATTCAGAAAAACAATAATTATTTGAGTTAGACTGACTCTTAATTTTCCATCAGCCTTGAGAGTCTCGCTGGTTCTTCTCAAAGGCGAATCCAAACAGTCAAATTCCTGGTCTTTCTGCCAGATCTGAGTGAACAACTTTCTCCAAGATTTATCCCATTTCACCCCTGAGTCCAGGAACCGCAACCTGCCTGCGATCCTGTGTAAAGATCACATCCAGTCTGCGATTCTGCTCCCTTAACATTTCAGTCGGAGTGCTGATAGCTCTGCAGATCTCTTCACATAAGCCGGGCAGCCTTGCAATGGCCGGAACTGCTGCCGACGTTTCCAAATATGTTTCTCAATATGTTTCAATATGCCAGGTAACCGCAAACTCCGAAAAGCAGACATCCTGTTATCAGAAATCCAATTATGTGCGGGAGAGAGGAGAAAAGCGTCCTCCTCCACCGAGAGCAGAAGGGAAAAGTGAAGACAAGTCAGCAGCCATTTTGATAAAATATTAAACATGAAAGCAGCCCAGTCTACATGAATCTTCACATATTTGAATATTTGTACTATTAATTATATTGAAATACTACTATGGCAAATCAGTTTAATTTTATGTGGACTTCAGTTTGGTTGTACTGGGTTTGTCATTGATCCGGTCTGTGTCTCTGGATATTTTTCTCAGGGCTAAGCTCCTGGAGAGTGAGGCCGTGAATGAGAATCTGAGGAAGAATCTGTCACGCGCCTCCACCCGTCAGTCATTCTACGGAGGGTCTGGCTCCTTCTCCAACGCTCTGATGGCCCCAGAAAAAGAGACCGCTGACATCATTGAACTTGCAAAGAAAGATCTGGAGAAACTGAAGAAGCGTGAAAAAAAGAAAAAGAAAAGGTAACAAGAAATGGACTTGGCTAAACTGGTTTATTTAAATTTGAAAGGCAACTGATCTGGGATGACTATTTTGTCTTTTTACAATGAGTTTATAACTGAAATTGACAACAAAATATTTGTTAAAGGTCTCTTTTTAAATGCATCTAAACGTTTTCAGAACTGGCAACAGGTATTCTGTAGGATGTGCATCATTGTCAAACCCTTAATTTTACCCATTTTCTATACAGCCAATGGGGCAGAATATGTGTTGTTTTCATGGAGATCACTGTCATAACAATATTGTTCCAAGCGTTTTGTAAAATATTCTATTGCTGAGTTGAATAAATGTAAAACCTTTTTAATTACAGCAAAATAAGGCCAGAGAATGTTTGTTAAAGTGTCAGATTAGTTACATCAGCAAGGACACAAAATGAATCCAAAGGTTAAGCTGCTGTCTGTATTCTAAAAAGTGTTTAACACAGTCGTACATTAAAGGGTTGTGCAGAGCAATGGAGTGGTTGAATTTATCTCCTGAATGGAGTTTCTGGCCTTGAAGCTAGAGGTTCAGGTTTGTGTCCCTGAGCCTTTAGGGAGTTCTTCCTTTTCTCTATTTTCTCTATTTGCTTGAAGACGTACATGTTCATATATCTGCTACTTTTAAACTGGCCTTATGTTTTGCTTAGAATGAGCATGGTCTATGGCCACTGCTTAGGTCTGGTGATGGCCTGGCAGCCTTTTCATTAGAGTCCACGATAGGCCCCAGCTTCTCTTAACCCTGAGCAAGACTCTGAGGAAAGATGAAGAGGATGGGCTCTACAATGTTGATTTTTAATTATCCAGAATATCTTGTTGGCGATTCAGATGACTGCCTTTACTAGTCTGCCATCACTTACTTGACTGATCAAGACTGTAACATCTCTGCCAAAATAAGATCCAAATGTCAGCCTTATCCTAGAGTAAGTTTTACCAAATGTTCAGGGACCACCCAGAAAACAATGAGGTGTGTGTGTGTGTGTGTGTGACCCCTGACCTAGTTCCACAGTCTGTATGGCATCTGCTGAAGGCGTGTTCTGTTATTCTGATTTTGCCGTGGGGCGCTGTAAGAAATTTAAAGGTGTAGAGCTTCATTTGACCGTTCTACCTTCCATTGTTTTTCCATCTTTTTCCCTTCTCCTTTTTTGACACTTCACTCCTCCCTGAAGACTCCAGCAGCTGTTGGAGGAGAGAGAGAGTGAGCAAAGGGAGGAGGTGGTGGAAGAGGTGGATCCCAGGTTTGTTCAAGCTCTTCCACCTTCCTTTTTCTGTCCGCATTTTTTGCTTCCATTGACTTATTTATTTTGGACTGATAACAATTCCTCACTAAAGTATTCATATTCCTTGATCCTTTTCACATTTTGTCACACTACAAGAACAAGCTCTCTATGTATTTATTGGTATTTTGTGAGATATAACAACACAATCTTATGCTTAAGGTGAAATTGAAAAAGAGATACATGGTTGCCAGGCCTTTTTACATATACAAATCTAAGAGGGAGGTTCTGAATTTATGTTCATCAACCTTCACTGCAGTTACAGGTGCAGGCCATTAGGTGTTTGTCTGTACCAGCTTTGGACATCAACAGACTGAAATATTTACCTAAGCTTCCTTGCAAAATGGTTCAAGTTTAGTCAGAATGGATGAAGAATATCTGAACAATTTTCAAGTCTTCCCACATAATCTCAATAGGCTTTAGGTTAGGACTTTGAAGGTATCCCCAGAGCAAGATGCTACCACTCACCACCAGGTTTCACAGTATGGATCGTGTGTTTAGCAGGAGGCCTCAATCTCCACCCCTCGAGAGCCACTGTCCTGCAACTTTTAGATGCAACTTTGCTCCAACACACCAGAGTCAAATGCTGTGGATTCTCAGCATGCCTTCTAGTTCTGCACAGGCCTGGTAATGACCCATTCACTTGGTTCAGGTCTGTTGGAGCAGGATTTTATCTACAAGTTGCAGGACAGTAGCTCTCGACAGTTGGACTTTAAGATGATGTGGATCTTTACTTTTCCATGTTGGGCAAAGAGTATTTCATTTAACCACAGCTCCTTCTACATATTTGCATTTTTTCTCACAAGTGGATTTTATTTACTAATTAGGTTACTTCTAAAGGGAATTGGTTGCTCTTTTATTTTTTAACAGCTAGATGCTGCTGGCAACTTATCATCATCAGGAATAAACATAAAGGTAGAGACAATTCAGGAAAAAAAAAACAGTTAAAAGCCCTGAGTGTTCAATAAATTATTAGATAAATAGTTGATTAAGAGGAGAGAGGATGGGTGAGGGATTACTGTAACTCCCCTTTCAGGCAGATTGGTAGTGTGAGAGAGGAGGGGGCAATGGCTCTAACACGCTGATGGAAGAAGCTACTTATAAATGTCTTGGTTCTGGTATCTCTTGCCAAATGGGAAGGGTGGTGTCAGGGCTGATTCTGGCCTTCTAACTATGGTGGTGTCATCAGCAAATTTGACAATGGTCTTGATGGGATATATGGGGGAGCAGTCATGGGGAAAGAGAGAGAAGAGGTGAGGGCTGAGGACACATCCCTGTGGTGTATCGGTAGTCAGGATAAAGGAGGAAAATATGCACTCTTCCATCTTGGTGTTCTGAGTTCTGTTTCTGAGAAAGTCTTGAACCTATGCACAGTTTCCCAACGGCCAGATTGCTCAGCTTCATGACCAGTTTGTGTGGAATTGCTGTTAAATGCATTGCTGAAGTCAAAAGCATCCTGTTGTGATGGGACAAAAGATGAAAAAGTTCAAGAGCCTGAATACTTCAGCAAAGAACTGCATTTCCCTCACCTAAATCTAAACATTGCTGTGTAGATGCCCGCTGCTCTCATGAGACAGTTATTTTAAAACCCAAATGTCTCTTCAGGTCTCAGCCGTTGCTCACTATCTTTTGCTCTACCTTTTACCATTGTTTTAACTTTTGTCTTAGACAGTGTGGAACCCAGGCACAAACTATTTTAGAGATTTCTACCTTTGGCTCAAAACAAGACAAAACCTGCAATATGTTCCCTTGGCACATCATGAATTTTAACCGTGCAAAACTAAACTTCCCCTATTTAATGTGTTTATAATTCATTCTCATTTCATTCTGCCGGAGAGGTCCACTTCATGACTTATATCTGATTGGATAAAACTGTTATCCAATCCACCTGGTTCATGAATTCGGTTTCCTTTTTTACTTTTTGTGCTGCACTTCTCCTAAACAGCTGCTTCCCCATTTTGTTCGGACTGAGAAGCAATGCTATCTCATCATTTTAACAAGATGCGCTGTCTTTTCCACAAAACAGCTAATGAAAACAGACAAACAATGCATGTTCTCAGCTGATGCTATCTAGTTGGTTTTGAAATAAATGTGATTGGAAATTTTAAATATGTATCGACTGTTTTTGCTCTTGTAGTTTGTCATTTAAAAGCTTATTTGTCAAAAAGACAGTGTAAACCCTTGATAACAGATGTGCTTTGGATATTTCTGTTCACCATGAGAATATTCACATAAATGCTTTGTTTTATTGATCTTTGCTTAAATGAAGTACCTCCGAAGATATGATTGCAGATGTTTTTCTGGGGAAATCTTTTTTCATTAGTTGCTAATCTACATCTGTGTGTGTGTGTGTCTCAGTGCAAACAAGGAAGAAGTTCCTGACAATGAACAAGAGAAGGCCACTGAGAAGGAAATGACTGAACGGCTCAACGAAGAGACTGAAATGGTAAGGTCAGGGTTTTAGATCAGGTTGTCCTACAGAGTTTTTAATGTTCTCATGGATGCTGCTAAACAAATTCTTTGAAAATGCTGCTTTAGGAGGTGCAAGACACCAGCGATCATGAAGAGGAGGAGGAGGAAGAAGAGGAAGAGGAGATGGATGTGGAGGAGAGCTCTGATGATTCTGACTCGGAGTCGGATGAAAAAGGTATGAAGATCATTAAGTAGTTGAATCCTTCATGAGGACTAAAATATCGAGGCACGTGACATCGCCCGGCACGGCGGAGCCGGGGTCCCACCCTGGAGTCAAGCCTGGGGTCGGGACTCGCCGGAGAGCACCTGGTGCCCGGATCGCTCCTCGCGGGGCCGGGCCAAGCCTGAACGAGAGACGCGAGGCCATCCCCCAGTGGGGCCACCACCTGCAGGGGGAACCGTGAGGGACCGGTGCAAAGAGGATTGGGTGGCGGACGAAGGTGGAGACCTCAGCGGCTCGATCCCCGGATGCTTAGGCTGGCTCTAGGGACGTGGAATGTCACCTCGCTCGGGGGGAAGGAGCCTGAGCTTATGCGGGAGGTCGAGAGATATCGACTAGAAATAGTCGGGCTCGCCTCTGGAACCCATCTCCTTGAGAGGGGCTGGACTCTCTTCTACTCTGGAGTGGCCCACGGGGAGAGGCGGCAGGCTGGTGTGGGTTTGCTTGTTGCCCCCCAGCTCAGCCGTCTCGTGTTGGGGTTTACCCCAGTGGATGAGAGGGTCGCATCCCTGCGACTTCGGGTTGGGGATAGGTCTCTGACTGTCGTCTCGGCCTACGGGCCGAGCGGTAGTGCGGAGTACCCGGCCTTCTTGGTGTCCCTGTCGGGGGTGCTGGATAGTGCCCCTCCCGGGGACTCCATTATTCTGCTGGGGGACTTCAACACCCACGTTGGAAACGACAGTGACACCTTGAGAGGCGTGATCGGGAGGAATGGCCTCCCCGATCTGAATCCGAGTGGTGTTTTGTTATTGGACTTCTGTGTTAGTCACGGATTGTCCATAACGAACACCATGTTCAAACATAAGGATGTCCATCAGTGCACTTGGCACCAGGATACCCTAGGCAGGAGGTCGATGATCGACTTTGTTGTCGTATCATCAGACCTTCGGCCGTATGTTTTGGACACTCGGGTGAAGAGAGGGGCTGAGCTGTCCACTGATCACCACCTGGTGGTGAGTTGGATCCGCTGGGGGAGGAGAAAGCCGGACAGACTTGGCAGGCCCAAGCGCATAGTGAGGGTCTGCTGGGAACACCTGGTGGAGCCCTCGGCCAGGGATGTATTCAACTCTCACCTCCGGGAGAGCTTCGACCAGATCCCGGGGGATGTTGGAGACATAGTCTGAGTGGACCATGTTCTCCGCATCTATTGTCGATGCTGCTGCCCGTAGCTGCGGCCGTAAGGTCTGCGGTGCCTGTCGCGGCGGCAATCCCAGAACCCGGTGGTGGACACCGGCAGTAAGGGATGCTGTCAAGCTGAAGAAGGAGTCCTATCGGCTGTGGTTGGCTTGTGGGACTCCTGAGGCGGCTGACGGGTACCGTGAGGCCAAGCGTGCTGCGGTCCGGGCTGTGGCAGGGGCAAAAACGCGGGCCTGGGAGGAGTTCGGTGAGGCCATGGAGAAGGACTACCGGTTGGCCTCGAAGCGATTCTGGCAAACCGTCCGGCGCCTCAGGAGGGGAAACAGTACTTCGCCAACACTGTTTATAGTGGAGGCGGGAGACTGCTGACCTCGACTGAGGATATTATCGGGCGGTGGAAGGAGTACTTCGAGGATCTCCTCAATCCTGCCATCACGCATTCCGTGGTGGAAACAGAGGCTGGGGACCCGGGGTTGGACTCTTTCATCACCCAGGCTGAAGTCACCGAGGTGGTTAAAAAGCTCCGCGGTGGCAAGGCTTCGGGGGTGGATGAGATCCGCCCTGAGTAGATCCACCCTGAGTACCTCAAGTCTTTGGATGTTGTGGGGCTGTCATGGTTGACACGCCTCTTCAACATTGCGTGGCGGTCAGGGACAGTGCCTCTGGACTGGCAGACTGGGGTGGTGGTCCCCCTTTATAAGAAGGGGTGACCGGAGTGTGTGTTCCAACTACAGGGAGATCACACTCCTCAGCCTCCCTGGTAAGGCCTACGCCAGGGTATTGGAGAGGAAAGTCCGGCTGATAGTCGAACCTCGGCTTCAGGAGGAGCAGTGTGGTTTTAGTCCCGGCTGTGGAACACTGGACCAGCTCTATACCCTCTACAGGGTGCTCGAGGGTTCATGGGAGTTTGCCCAACTGGTTCACATGAGTTTTGTGGACCTGGAGAAGGCATTCGACTGTGTCCCTCGTGATGCCCTGTGGGGGGTGCTCCAGGAGTATGGAATCGGGGCTCTTTATTAGGGGACATCCGGTCTCTGT
The DNA here is from genome assembly GCF_021462225.1 of Girardinichthys multiradiatus. Taxonomy (NCBI): domain Eukaryota; kingdom Metazoa; phylum Chordata; class Actinopteri; order Cyprinodontiformes; family Goodeidae; genus Girardinichthys; species Girardinichthys multiradiatus. The sequence goes on along the minus strand of NC_061795.1, from coordinate 2,700,929 downwards.
ACAAGCGGAGCTGGAGTTTGGTCCGCATTGCCGGCACTAAGTCGGACCTGTTCCCGGTGCATGTTGGACTCCGGCAGGGCTGCCCTTTGTCACCGGTCCTGTTCATAACTTTTATGGACAGGATTTCTAGACGCAGCCAAGGGCCGGAGGGGGTCTGGTTTGGGGACCAGAGGATTTCGTCTCTTCTTTTTGCAGATGATGTGGTCCTGCTGGCTCCCTCTAGCCAAGACCTACAGCATGCACTGTGGCGGTTCGCAGCCGAGTGTGAAGCGGCTGGGATGAAGATCAGCTCCTCCAAGTCCGAGGCCATGGTTCACGACCAGAAAAGGGTGGCTTGTCCTCTTCAGGTTGGAGGGGAGTTCCTGCCTCAAGTGGAGGAGTTTAAGTATCTCGGGGTCTTGTTCACGAGTGAGGGAAGAATGGAGCGGGAGATCGACAGACAGATCGGTGCGGCTGCTGCAGTAATGGGGGCACTGTGCCGGTCCGTTGTGGGGAAGAGAGAGCTGAGCCGAAAAGCAAAGCTCTCTATTTACCGGTCGGTCTACGTTCCTACCCTCACCTATGGCCATGAACTTTGGGTCATGACTGAAAGAACGAGATCCCAGATACAAGCGGCTGAAAATAGCTTCCTCCGTAGGGTGGCCGGGCACTCCCTTAAAGATAGGGTGAGGAGCTCGACCATCCGGGAGGAACTCGGAGTAGAGCCGCTGCTCCTCCACATCGAGAGGAGCCAGTTGAGGTGGCTCGGGCATCTATACCGGATGCCTCCTGGACGCCTTCCTCGGGAGGTGTTCCAGGCACGTCCCACCGGGAGGAGGCCCAGGGGACGACCCAGGACACGCTGGAGGGACTATTGTCTCTCGGCTGGCCTGGGAACGCCTTGGGCTCCCCCTGGAGGAGCTGGAGGAGGTTTCTGGGGAGAGGGACGTCTGGGTTTCTCTGCTGAGTCTGCTGCCCCTGCGACCCGGTCCCGGATAAGCGGAAGACAACGACAAAATTGCTTGGAGGACTTTTTTATTTTAAAATATCTCCACAAGGTGGAGCTGTTATCTCACAGTCAGGCAGCATTTATGTACGTGTAGAAAACAGATTTACGAGCAGGCCAGTTTGGGAATAGTTTTTACATGAGCAGAATAAAAGGTATTTTATATATTAATAATCTATGAGTTAAAGGCCTTGCAGAGATTAGACCTGTATGTTATCATCATCAGGTTCCATGTACCAACTTGGAAAATAAAATTGAAAGGTAGAAAAATGGGGTGAAGGTGATTAAAACAGTGAGCTTACTACAAGTATCAGAAGTAAATGAGTTTACTTTATTTGATTTGGAGAAACAACCGATTTAGAATAATACAGCAGTAAGTTGTTTCTTTAAAGCAGGAACAAGATAATCAGAATCTGTTGTTAAAGCTATTGGCTAGGTCTTAATTTAAAATCATTCAGAGTGACTTTAGGTATACTTTGTAACCTATAGAATAACATGTCATTGTCTGGTTGTCTGTTTAGATGTTTGATGGTAAATCCTTATTTAATCAAGATAGTATTTGACCCTCTCAAAAACAAGGTTCCATGTATTAATTATTCTGTTTAGATCAAATAAGGCATTAAAGGATCTGATCAAATTCCTTTAGAAAATGCATTTATATATTTTATGTTTGTTTTTTTTTCCTTTTATTTCCTTGTTCAATCATATTCCTCCTTCAAAGGAGATTACTTGTATCCTGCATGACTACTGGGTCGTTTTTTTGCATGCATTTAAAATGCATGCAAAAAAACGTAAAAAGAAAAAGTTTAAATCCATTGTGCTGATGATAGACTTATTATGAGCCCAATCAAACCAATTAGCCCTACTTTGCACCAAGCAAATGGGAGATATTAAAATGAATGTAAATAGATTTGTACCAGTTAAAGTTCAGGCATCGTCACCACTTGCTTCAGCCTTTTTATCTATGGAAGTATCCATCATAGCTTCAGGGTCTTCTCAGTTTAAGTCTGCAGTGTTTCACTTAGGATTTTGGTCTTGGGTGGGATAAACGACATGCTTTATTTGAGCACCTGAAATACCAGTAGTTTTTTGGGACTGTTCACACTTGATGTACTTAGTGGCGGAGATACACTATATTGCATTATAGCATTCACTCATCCATCCGAATAATTAAAATCCAGCCTAGAAAATCCAACACGTTGGCATGAAGACACTCTCAGGAGCTATGTGAAGTCTGTGGTGCTGTAATGGGATGTCAGCTGTGCAATAATTTTCGTCGTGAAAGTTTCTCACTCCTAAACAGTGAAATCTTTAACATACCAGGAGATTTGAAATATTTTTCTTTACAGCAATAGAGGCCTTTATTTTTCATTTTTCAGCAGTGGGTAGACAGGAAAGTGGACAAAGAGAGAGGGAGACATTCGGCAAAGGTCGCCGGGTCCGGGACTCGAACCTGAGACACAAACCTGGGACAGCCGCACCGAGTACCATAGCCGCTGCACATGGTCGTGCGCTTAACCCCTACACCACCAGCCCCGTGTCATACCAGGAGATTTTAAACAATTCCATAACCCCAACTTTGTGGGAACAGTTTAGAGATGGTCCCTGCGAATACTTTTGGTAGTATAGCTCACAGCATGATAGGGACGTTGTGATGAAGGGAAAAAGAGGAATCAGGAAAATGTCGGTCAGTAATTATCAATATCATCATTGCAATACTCAGCAATAATATTGCATTTAAATGTCTTCCTGATTGCCTGCAGCCTTGGTTCAATAAATTGTGAAAATCTTTTCAGTCATTGATGAAATCTGACATTTGTCCACTATAGTGTTTTCTGTTGCCAGCCTATTACATTGATTGGGGTGCCTCTTGTGTTGTCGCTGGCCCAAATACACAAACACAGAATTAGCAGGTTTTTTTTTTTTTTTTTTGTATTTAATGAATTGTCTGTGTACATTTGTTGATTTAAAAAAATACACCAGTGGTGTCACAAACTGCGTAACCTTTGAAGAGTGAAATGACTGTAGTTTCTTATGTCTGGCAGAGAACTACCAGGCAGATCTGGCCAACATCACATGCGAGATTGCCATCAAGCAGAAACTCATCGACGAGCTGGAGAACAGCCAGCGACGTCTGCACACGCTCAAACAGCAGTACGAGCAGAAGCTGATGATGCTGCAGTGCAAGATCAAGGACACTCAGCTGGAGAGGGATCGTGTCCTTCAAAACATGAGTAAGATCAGCATGATTCAACTGCCTGGCTGTTTAACTAAAGTCATCCACTAGATGGCACATACAGTCTTTTTTTGTCCACTCAGATGTCAGTAATAAAGAAAAATATATTTAAAATCTATCTGCTTTTACTTGGAAGAATTTTTATCTTTTCTTTACATGTTTGAGAGGAAAACAAATGTAACTCGAAACAGCCTGTTCTTCAAACAAGCCTGTAAACCTAGTGTCTGTCAGAAGACAGTGACAGTTTATATTTAGATTTAACATTATTAGATCAAACCTTTCTCTAACATTGATTAAAATAGGTTGGGCATTGTGTAATAAACCTTTTAAAAAGGCTGACAGCCTGTTCTTCTGTAATTCACCTTTTTGTTTGTGCTGGACATTTAAAGATTCTGTGGAAAGTGGCACTGAGGACAAGGCTCGTAAAATCAAAACTGAATATGAGAAGAAGTTGAGCATCATGAACAAGGAGCTTCAGAAGCTTCAGTCTGCTCAGAAGGAACACGCCCGCCTGCTAAAGAACCAATCGCAGTATGAGAAGCAGCTGAAGAAGCTTCAGATGGATGTGACAGAAATGAAGAAGACGAAGGTACAGTTCTTTTTTTCTTCACAGCACAGGTGTAGATTTTAGTTGCATAATGTGTAAACCTTTGTGTATTCTGATTGATCCAGGTTCGTCTTATGAAGCAAATGAAGGAGCAGCAGGAGAAAAATCGACTGAATGAGTCACGCAGGAACAGAGAAATTGCCTCTTTGAAAAAGGACCAGCGAAAGCAAGAGGTCAGTGTTTTCAATTCAGTGTTATAATGTAAGTCTGCCGCAACTACATGGAATGGTATAGGGAATGTTTCAGTTTATCTTAACTGTTACTTATAACAAATTGTAATAACATTACTGTTTCTTCCTCAGCATCAACTGAAGTTACTGGAGGCGCAGAAGAGGCAGCAGGAGCTCATTCTGAGGAGGAAGACGGAGGAGGTGAGAGGAAAAAAGAAAAATCATGTTTTTAACCTGGAAGATGAACAGATTCTAGTGAAATAGTGTAAGTTTAATCAACTTTCCAAGGTTGTGCTCTGTTGACTGGAGGGTGTTGTCCTCCGCTGCGACTGGTTCTGTATCAATAATGGAAGTTATGCTGTAACTATGGTTCTGTAAATACCTGGATGACTGCCAGTGGCTGTAAACAGAGTGGATATGTCTCCTCGCACATCGCGCAAGTCGAGATTCCATGAAAACAAAGTCACGCACGTGACACGTAGCCCACCTGGCCGTGCGTCTATAAATGGCATGTGGAAGGCTAAGTTCGGTCTCCTGGGATTTTCTCGCTGGGGGCCCGGGACGTAGGCACACTCCTGGTAGAATGGCACATAACACCAGAAGGGGCAGCTGCCCCCACAGATTGATAAGCCAGCGCAATGGCATCCACGACCCGATGCGACAGCCTGTGCTTTGAAAGGGCTCGCCCCCTGTTCTGCCCCCCATGGCACACGAACAGCTGTTCTAACTGGCAAATAGCGCCTGTAGCCACAATGTACTGCTGCATTGCCCGGACTGGGCAGAGCGTGTTCGCCAACCTCTATTCCTCGGACTGAAACGGGGGAGGGCAGTATGCCCCCAGTTCAATGGCTTTATTCAAGTAGCCTGGGGACAGAACCTTAGGAAGAAAGGCTATGTTCAGCCACAATGTTACTCCAGACCCATCTGCCTTCCAGCGCAGGCAGGTAGGGGTGAGGCGAGTGCTTGGAGCTCACTGACCCGCTTAGCTGTTGTTCCCGCTAACAGAAAAGCCGTCTTAATAGACACTAGTTTCAGCGGGGCAGCACGCATTGGCTGAAAAGGTGGCCCACTCAGGGGCTTCAACACCAGTGGGAGGTCCCTTGCTGCCGCTGTCTCCCTAACGGGGGGCGCAGCCTCCTTGCACCCCGGAGAAACTGTGACACCCATTAATGTGTCCCCACTCATCTGCCATCAATGTTGTCGTGGTTTGCTGAAATAGCTGCTAAATGCACCTTCAGAGTTGATGCTGCCCGTCCAGCATCCAACAGACCCTGCAGGTACCCCATGGATTCTGGGAAGGGGTCAACCCTGGTCCTCAAGGGACTGAAACTCCGAATTGGAGGCCCTCACGGAGATTCCGTCATTCTCCAGGTCCTCCCCCGATTCCCAACCTGCTGCTCGGAAGGCAGGCATGGGGTCTGAAGCCTTGCGTAAAGCTTTGAGCTGCTCTGCCTTGGCCCTCAAAGAGTCCACTTCCTGATGAGATTGGCACTCCTGCCAAGGCCTCTTCCTCCGTGGACTGTGGTGCTCGTCCGCCGCCCCCAAGCCTCCAGGAACACGGTTGAGGCATTACTGAGGGTAGCAGCTCGGCTACGAAAAGGAGGTTCTTTACTTGACGTAGCTTGTTCGCTCTAACAGACAACGGCAAAATGCTGCAGTTCATGCATAGGTCCCACAGACGTGGGAAATGCGAGCAGGCACCAGGCAAACTGAGTGAGGACTTCAATAAAAACTGAAAAACGCGATCAGAGATTTCCATTTAACTATAATGTGGCTGCACCTTTTCTTTGCTTTATTCCTGTCTGTGCCAGGCAGGTAACCTGTGCGTGAACTTCAACCAAGAAGAGCACGCTCAGATCCGCCATATACAAATACGAGCATCCGCCGGGCAATCCGAGCGAGAACTGTGCAGACACAGAACGCAGTCGGAACATCCAGCTTTCACTCACCTGTAAACTGTAGCTGTCTGCTGCTCCCCACCTGGCCTCACACAGGGGGAAAGAAGCACCAGCATCAAGCTCCCGTCAAGCGAATGAGCCGTCCGCAGCCGGACACACCACCACCACCTACTACAATGAACAAAGAAACGTAGACACGTCAACCACAGCCTTAGAAGGCTACAAAGAGCACTCTGACGAAAAAGTCACAGGCAGGATGACGCTTTACCACACCAAACGTGTGCTTACCTCTCTTAGACCTGCAATAACCAATAATTGTCCAAACACGGACTTATAGGAGCGACCAACCTGCGAAGCACGCAATGTCCACAGCAAGAAGATCAAAGAGACCAAACGTAGCCTTCCACGTGCTGTTTATGGACGCATGCCCAGATGGGCTACGTGTCACGTGTGTGACTTTGTTTACATCTAATCTCGACCTGCGTGGAGCGCGAGGAGACATATCCACTCTGGAATGAAACAGAACTTTATTTAGCAGAGAAAAATTCCACCGAAACAAAACTATTGTTCTTAGCAAGATCAACAGTGGCGCCCCTGTTGTTAATACTATGTACTGGCCTTCCTTAGCCAACAGGACATCACTTAGACTTCTGTTATCACATATAGATCTAACCTTGTGATCACATATTGCATCAGCATGTCTTCACTGTTATGTTTCTGGTGTGGGTGTGTCAGGTGACTGCTCTGAGAAGGCAGGTCAGACCCACCTCAGGTAAAGTGGTCAGGAAAGTCAACCTTCCAGAGGCAGTTCAGGACTCCACTCACCGGCCGCCCTCTGGACGCATGTACCCATCCAGCAACACTGCTTCCAACGGCACATGGTGAGGGTATAAATGGGTTTTAGGTTCCAAATAACAAGATGTAACCAAACCTGAATATGATTTCATATAATCAATACATTATCAATACAGTGCCTTGCAGAGTTCAATCAACCCCCTTTTAAAGTTTACACATTTTTATCATCAACAACCACAAATGCTATGATACATTACCACAAAATACTGCGTAATTGTGAAGTTAAATGTTTTGTATTAAAACCTGCAAAGTAAAGCGTGCCTTTATATTTAGCTTCTTTGTTCTAATTCCACAAAAAAATCCAGAGAAATAAATTGCCTAGATTGTCCCAATATGTGTCATCTAATCTCGGTACAAATGCAGCTGTTCTGTAAAGTCGACAAAAGTTTATTATAGAACATTGTTTAATAAACATCATAAAGACCAAGGAACACAGCAGACAGGTCCGGGAGAAGGTTCTAGAGAGCTTTAAAGCAGAGTTAGGCTATAAAACAAGACAAAACATGGCTGACAACCTAAAGTGACAGGCCAACAGCTATTGGTCCTGCCCTCAACATATCTAGCCTTTTTTGGAAAAGTAGAAAGTCTCTGACACAGTAAACATGGCTTCTCTGATCAGACAAAACCAAAACTGTGGTGGCAGCGACAGGGAAGATGGAACGTCATACATGGCAATCTGGAAAATAGCCTCTTTAAGACTGAGCTTCACATTCCAGCTCCAATGGGATGGTTTAGATCAAAGCATATATGTGTGTTAGAATGGTTCATTCAAAGTCTACACCTAAATCCAACTGAGTCTCAGGCCAGACTTGCAAATCGATGTTCACAATAATCCGGTCTGACTGAGTTTGAACTATTGTGCAAAGAATGGGCAAAAAGATCTGCAGCTTTAACTGCAGGGAAAGGTGGTTCTACAGAATGACTGACACGAGGGTTAAATCCAAATTAGATGCATTGAGCAAATCGTAATTAGAACGTAGTGAAACAGTTCCTAGGGTGTGAATACTTTAGTTAGGCACTGTATATACTGAAAAAATCTGAATGACTGACGAATGATGCCATGTGACCAGGTCCTCTTACAGGCGCACAGCTGGTGTTTATTCCACCAGAATCGCTCGGAATAAACGGCAGAACCTGGAGCGTCGGATCACGGATGTCATAATGCAGAGGATGACCATCTCCAATATGGAGGCTGACATGAACCGTCTCCTCAAGGTGAAGTCATAATGCACAGTGGTTTTTTTTATTTTAGCTTTTTAAAATGGAGCAGACAAAGACCTGAACACTATCTGTGGATTATGATGGCAAAGAATAAAACATGAGATATGTTTTATTGTTTCTTAAGCAGATGTTTAAACACAGAATGTTCTCTTCGTGATTGTTTTTCAAGAAACCGTTGCCAAAAATATGTTGAGCATTTGAAACACGTCTGCTTCCAATTAATGTTTGATTATTGCTCAAGAAGATAATTTTTCATTTATGGCCACAATGATTCATGTGACTGTAAATTTATTTTCCTATGTTATAAGCAACTCTGTGTATTTTTAAATCTTTTTTTGTTTAATCTGGTTTGAACAGAATGAAAGGAAGAAATACTGGATCATTGATGTCCCCTTTTTTTTTTTTGCTCTTTTCCCCATCAACTGCAGCAGTGATCATATTCAGAGATAACTTTTATAAAGAGAGCTGAATAACCCTTGTTGATATTTTCAACCCACAGCAACGAGAGGAGCTGACGAAGCGTAAGGAGAAGGTTATCAGGAAGCGGGAGAGGCTGTTGAGAGAGGGACTGGAGGCAGAGAAGACTGTGCTTCCCCTTAATGAGGAGGTGGATGCGTTGACCGCCAACATTGATTACATTAATGACAGCATTGCGGACTGTCAAGCCAACATCATGCAGATGGAAGAAACCAAGGTAAAGAAGGCTGGTGAACTTGAAGTATGTTTGAAGGAGCTGAGAACCTAAGAACTGTCGAGCATGGTGGTGGTAGTACCATGCTTTGGCTGTTTTACTGCCAGCAGAACTGGTTTATGGCACAAAGTGGGTGCAATAACAAGAATTTTCCTTCCACCGAGAACGATGATACAAGCTTCTCGACTACAAGCACGCTGTTTATTGTTTTCCAAGTCAGTTTGAAGACATTTTAACTTTCCACATGGAGTATCTTTGGAATATGGATACACACATTATTTGCTAAATGTTTTTCTCTAAACTCTCACCTATTTGTAGCAGTTATTTTACTTTTACTTTTTTAAACGTGCTTTTTTATTTGTGAATATTTGTGTGTTCAGCAAAAAGTCATTTATAGGCTTGATTTTATTTTCTCGTAGCAAAATCCTTAGATTTTAATTAGTCACATTAATACTAAAGCCTTTGTAGGACTTCTTTGCTGAAAACTCAAGCATTCAAAGGGAAAAAAACTATAAACATTGACTGGTTTAAGGTTTTATTAATATTTAAACTTTTTGCAGGAGGAGGGGGACACAGTGGATGTCTCGGCTGTGATTGGGTCCTGCACTCTGACTGAAGCTCGTTTCCTGCTGGATCATTTCATGTCCATGGCAATTAACAAGGTACTGGTCCTCATCTGGACAGAGCAAATCGCTCTATGTGTTTACGTAGCCACAGGCATGAATAAAAAATTGTTAATCTTAAATAGTGGTTTATCTTCAAAGACCTGAAAAATTCAAACGTGACACAAAAAAGCCGAGTCAAAATGAATCTACTGGGCCAATATACTTTTCAATCATTTTTCTTACGCTGGTCTAGATTCTCAGTCATTCAGAACATGATAATCCTAAGTGCTCTACAGTCACCAAAGGACCCTTTTGGATGAGAGGCGAAACGTCTTCAGGAAACGAGACAAGTCATCCTGTTGCCTTCTACTACAGCACCTAGAATTATACTCTAGCTTTATACAAACGTCTACCTATAATAGTACAGATGATTTTAAAAGCAGACAAATAAAGGCTTTTCATTTTATTTAAATAAATACGAATGATGGTTAATGAAAAGGTTCTGACCTTTTCAGGGTCTGCAGGCAGCTCAGCGGGAGTCTCAGGTGAAGGTGATGGAGGGCCGGCTGAAGCAGACTGAAATAACAAGTGCCACACAGAACCAGCTGCTGTTTCACATGCTAAAGGAGAAGGCAGAGTTCAACCCGGAGCTGGATGCTCTGCTGGGAAATGCTCTTCAAGGTACAACTGGCTTTACAGACCAGAACTTCAGTTCTAATCGGGGCATCTTCCTGAAAATCTTCAATTTTATCTTAGAAAATAAGATGCTGATATGTTTGTTTTTTTGGGGATTTTCTTTATGTCTCAGGTTAATTTGGATACACTGGCCCGCATTTTAGGAAGGATTTTAGTTTTTCAGGAAGATGATTGGGTTGCTGGTCAGCTGCATGTTTGAACACTTGGAGACATGCTCTTCCTGTAGCCTTCTGCTGAACAGACGCTGGCCTTATTAGGTTATATCTGACCTTTAAAGTGCCTGTGACATCGAATTTTTATGATAAATCAGATTAATATTCAAGGAAAGGAAACATTGATAAATCTTTTAAAAAGTAAATTCATGCAGCTAAAATGAAAAGTTGAGATATATGGTCATACGATTTCTGACTGCGCTACAGTGGCCTACCACACAGACAGCAGGAATCTGATGTTTCTTTAGATTTACACGGGTTGAACAATGAAACTGAAACACCTGTCATGTTAGTGTGGGAGGTTTCATGGTTAAACTGGACCAGCCTGGTAGCCAGTCTTCATTGATTGTACATTGCACCAGTAAGAGCAGAGTGTGAAGGTTCAATTAGCAGGGTAAGAGCACAGGTTTGCTCAAAATATTGAAATGCACACAACATTATGGGTGACATACCAGAGTTCAAAAGAGGACAAATTGTTGGTGCACGTCTTGCTGGCGCATCTGTGACCAAGACAGCAAGTCTTTGTGATGTATCAAGAGCCACGGTATCCAGGGTAATGTCAGCATACCACCAAGAAGGACGAACCACATCCAACAGGATTAACTGTGGACGCAAGAGGAAGCTGTCTGAAAGGGATGTTCGGGTGCTAACCCGGATTGTATCCAAAAAACATAAAACCACGGCTGCCCAAATCACGGCAGAATTAAATGTGCACCTCAACTCTCCTGTTTCCACCAGAACTGTCCATCGGGAGCTCCACAGGGTCAATATACACGGCCGGGCTGCTATAGCCAAACCTTTGGTCACTCACACCAATGCCAAACGTCGGTTTCAATGGTGCAAGGAGCACAAATCTTGGGCTGTGGACAATGTGAAACATGTATTGTTCTCTGATGAGTCCACCTTTACTGTTTTCCCCACATCCGGGAGAGTTACGGTGTGGAGAAGCCCCAAAGAAGCGTACCACCCAGACTGTTGCATGCCCAGAATGAAACATGGGGGTGGATCAGTGATGGTTTGGGCTGCCATATTATGGCATTCCCTTGGCCCAATACTTGTGCTAGATGGGCGCGTCACTGCCATGGACTACCGAACCATTCTTGAGGACCATGTGCATCCAATGGTTCAAACATTGTATCCTGAAGGCGGTGCCGTGTATCAGGATGACAATGCAGCAATACACACAGCAAGACTGGTGAAAGATTGGTTTGATGAACATGAAAGTGAAGTTGAACATCTCCCATGGCCTGCACAGTCACCAGATCTACATATTATTGAGCCACTTTGGGGTGTTTTGGAGGAGAGAGTCAGGAAACGTTTTCCTCCACCAGTATCACGTAGTGACCTGGCCACTATCCTGCAAGAAGAATGGCTTAAAATCCCTCTGACCACTGTGCAGGACTTGTGTATGTCATTCCCAAGACAAATTGATGATGTATTGGCCACAAAAGGAGGCCCTACACCATACTAATAAATTATTGTGGTCTAAAACCAGGTGTTTCACTTTCATTGTCCAACCCCTGTATTTCAGTCACTATCATAGAGAGACGCAGCAGAGTCAGGAGAACAAAGTCAGCTGTCATCAGATGGCCGAGCACAAGTGCTGCGGTGTGCGGACGGCCATCCAATTCGACCAGAGTCTATTTTTGCCGGATGCCGGAGCATGTCCAGACTCAATATGCATGAATGATACTGCACCATCAGGAGACAGAACCAGCACAACATCCGGATTTTCAAAATAATTCACCAAAGACAGAGTAGATATCGCTATATTAATAAATACATACATTCATATACACAGGTGGACAAAATTGTTGGTACCCCTCGGTTAATGAAAGAAAAATCCACAATGGTCACAGAAATAACTTGAATCTGACAAAGGTAATAATAAATGAAAATTCTATGAAAATGAACAAATGAAAGTCAGACGTTGCTTTTCAAACATGATTCAACAGAATTATTAAAAAAATTAACTCATGAAACAGGCCTGGACAAAAATGATGATACCCTTAACTTAATATTTTGTTTCACAACCTTTTGAGGCAATCACTGCAATCAAACGATTCCTATAACTGTCAATGAGACTTCTTCACCTCTCAGCAGGTATTCTGACCCACTCCTCATGAGCAAACTGCTCCAGTTGTCTCAGGTTTGAAGGGAGCCTTTTCCAGACGGCATGTTTCAGCTCCTTCCAAAGATGCTCAATAGGATTTAGGTCAGGGGTCATCGAAGGCCACTTCAGAATAGTCCAATGTTTTCCTCTTAGCCATTCTTGGGTGTTTTTAGCTGTGTGTTTTGGGTCATTATTCTGTTGAAAGACCCATGACCTGCGACTGAGACCAAGCTTTCTGACACTGGGCAGCACATTTCTCTCTAGAATCCCTTGATAATCTTGATATTTCATTATAACTTGCACAGATTCAAGACACCCTGTACCAGATGCAGCAAAGCAGCCCCAGAACATAACAGAACCTCCTCCATGTTTCACAGTAGGGACAATGTTCTTCTCTTCGTATGCTTCATTTCTCCGTCTGCAAACAAAGAGCTGATGTGCGTTGCCAAACAGTTTAATTTTCGTCTCATCTGTCCGTAGGACATTCTCCCAGAAGCTTTGTGGCTTGTCAACATGTAGTTTGGCAAATTCCAGGGAGGTTGACTACAGTCCCTTGGATCTTAAATTTCTGAATAATATGTGCAACTGTAGTCATGAACATGAAGCTGCTTGGAGATGATCTTATAACCTTTACCTTTAACATGCTTGTCTATAGTTTTCTTTCTAATCTCCTGAGACAACTCTTTCCTTGGCTTCCTCTGGTCCATGTTGAGTGTGGTACCATGTCACCAAACAGCACATTGACTACCTGTAGCCATATATATAGGCCCACTGACTGATTATAAGAATGTAGACGCCTGTGATGCTAATTAATGGACACACCTTGATTTAACACGTCCCTTTGGTCACATTATTTTCAGGGGTATCATCATTTTTGTCCAGGCCTGTTTCATGAGTTTATTTTTTTTAATAATTCTGATGAAGCATGTTTGAAAAGCAACGTCTGACTTTCATTTGTTCATTTTCCTAGAATTTGTATTCATTATTACCTTTGTCAGATTCAAGTTATTTCTGTGACCATTGTGGCTTTTTCTTTCATTAACCGAGGGGTACCAACAATTTTGTCTGCGTGTGTATACACGTGTATATATTCGCAGTTGTTTACAATAGACCAATTAGATCATTCAGTGGGTTAACTAAGGTATTATAAACCGAGAAATAAAACATTAAATGCACCAAATGAAGCAACAAATCTACCTTCGCTGCACTCAGTGAACTCACCCATTATAGAACAAGACACATGAAAATATCTGGATGCATAATACACTCCCTCAGAATAACTTGGAAGCCTCTGGGCTTTGCAGCGGACCGGACCGGAGCAGATCCAGTGTAAATCCATGGTTATGGTAAATACGGCGCTGAGTGAAACAACCGGAGGCGACGTGAGCAGCATGGAGCAGCAGACACAAGGGATGATTCAAGATCTGAACACACTGCCTGGTGTCTCATTTTTTAAACTTTTATATCAGAATTTTTAGGGAAACATTTATTTAAATATATTGTATGAGGTCGTAATTTATCTTATTTTAATAATTATAATTTAGGATTTTCTATTATTAACAATAACTACTGATATCTAAATGTACTTTTGCAACAAGGAAGTGTTCTTACCTGCTGAACCTTTTAGCAACAGCAGAAACAACCTTTTCTTTGGCGATTTTTTCCCGTCAGATGCACTGAACAGCGTGGCTTTAAACTCTGCTTCAACATTCTCCTTTGTCTGTCAGATATCCTGACCTCTGACATCATTTCTCTGGTGAATTCAGAGGTTTCTTGTTCGAAGGAGTTTTACCAAGAAGTCCTGGCTGTGCTTTGTGGGACCAGCTCATCTGTCCCTTGTCAGTTTTCCAGCTCTGATCCAGGCAGCTCTGATCCTCTTTGCTTCAGGAAAGTAATGCAGACTAATGGCTGCTGTCGTAGTCTTGCTGCCACCACCAGCAATGCATGGTTTCACCATGTTAACGCTGTTTTTAACGCAACTTGACTTCTTCCTGAACCGTTTATAATTGACTCTCACACAATGAGTGACCGTTTACTTCCCCTTAGACATTATTTCCAGGCAACTTGGGAATTTAACATCGAAATATGCTCATTTTGTCTCACAATTGTCTTTTATCACGTCTTTAATCCTAATATCATATCAATTACTGCCTAATTCCTTTAATACTAAGATGTTTTCTTTCAATTTCTGCATTTGTGGGAAAGGTGTGTCACGGGTACTTTAATGATTATGTTATGCAATCATATTAGAGCAGGAAAACGCTTCTGCATTGGTGTACTCATTGTTCTTTTTGTGTTGTTTTTCGCCAGCATGTTCAGTAGTATGCTATGTTTACTCTAGGCACTTTTATCCATAAATTTTCTTTTTGTTTTTTACTGGGGGATAGCTTTTTGATTTGTGCGTTTTTGTTTTCCCCATGTTTTCCTTTTGTTCTCGTGTTTTCACAGAGCTAGGTAACTTCCCGGTTGGTAAGTGAAATCCCATTAGACCCTAATGCTTTGTATGAATGCATGGTTCCTACGTTTTGCACTGTTTTGAACTAACTACATTTAACAGAAGCAGGTGCATGAGGTGCAGTGCAGTCAAGCTTCCCTACAGTTGCCAACTGACCCCTTCCCCTACTCTTTAAGTCAAAAACACTCCTCCTCCCCTTCGTCTTCCCTCCAGCTCATATATGCTACAGCCTCCATGGTTTAGCAGCTGCTAACCCCTGACACTTTTACAGGAATAACTCTATGTGGATTGTTTCAGATCTCTCCAGCCCCAACAGGAAAAACAACCTTATAATTCCTCACACCCATAAACTTATCTTAACTCTCACACATTTGGGAATAAAGCTCTCTGATCCCAGACCACTTATCTTTTTCTACCCATTGATCCCAGTGGACCCATTGAGGATTGTCTATTAAAAAAGCATGGGAATTCTTTCTTTTCTTTACTTTTTACTGGTACATCTCAATAATTTAGAAAATAATTGAGAAGTTAATTTATTTCACTACAAAAGTGAAAATCATATCCTATTCTCATTACATTACGAGTTATATTTTTTAAGTATTTATTTCATTTATTATTAATGAATATGGCTTGCATCTAATCAAAATCCAAATTACAGTTTATCATAAAATTAGAGGGGTTTATTTACATTAGAGATGGATACATTAAAGATGAGAACTGTTTCCACACCATGCCACAAAGCAGTCCAACAGCTCTTTGTACTCAGCTTGTCCATCTCTGATGCACCCTATGACTGTAGAGTCATCAGAGTATTTTTGTAGATGACAGGAGTCTGTCTTGTAATGGATGTCAGCATCTCCTGATTTGGTTAAAGGCAAACATGTAGAAGCAAAAGGCCCTTGGTCAAGGTGGAAGATAAAACATCTGGGATGTGACTGGAAAACTAAGGGTCAAAGGAGGGTGCGATGTCTGTTTGGCTGGAGGTTGGAGAGGAGGATGCTGAGCTTGTTTCTGAACTGAACCTATTGAAGAATGTGTTTAGTTCATTGGATCTGTCCAGACATCCATCGTTCTATCGGTCTTCATCCCTGACCACGCATCTCTGATATTGTTTTGCTGGAGCTTGCTCTCTAGCTTCTTTGTGTACACCTCCTTGCTGTCTCTCTTGTTGACTTTAAGTTGCTTCTGTATACCCCCTTAAATAATTCCCTGTCTCCCTATCTGGAGGCTCTTTGTTTCTTGATAAGCAGATCCCTCAGGCCACTGGTGATCCAGGGTTTGTTATTGGCGAACCATCTCACTGTTTTGGTGGGGATTGCGTGGTGTTATCCACACAGATGTTTATGTTATCGGTCACAAGCTCAGTCATGGCCTAGAGGAAGTCTTGCTTTAGAGTTATATGAATCCTTGACATTTAAATAACACAAATCCAACGTTTTGTTTTCTCTGGTAGAGCAGCTGACAAATTGTTCCAATGTTGGAAATGTAGCAGAGGGTGAAGCATGGTTAAAATCACCAGATATTGCCACAAACGCATTGGGGTGTTGCATCTGTAAGTTAGCAACAAGTGAGCTGGTGGCATCACATGCAGTGTCGGTAACAGCTAAAGGTGGAATGTAAACTGTCCCCAAAATAACTGCGGTTAACTTTCTGGGTAAATAATATGGATGAAAACTTACTGCTAACAGTTCAATATCCGGGCAATTGATAGTTGAGGCATTACTCCAGCTGCACAGTATCCAGAGGGATTAATCGTCCAAAAAAGCAACGACTCGGCCAGAAAATGAGGGATTAAAGTTTTAAAAAGAATACATCAGAATAAAAGTAACAGAGCTACTCCAGCATGCCGCCACCTTAAGCGGTGCATTTCTAGAAGATTTTATTATCTCTCTTGCTGAGGGTGTCTGCTGGGCAGCTGTTAAGTCAACAGTTTTCAGCAGGACTGTGTAGACCATAACATGGCCGTAACGTTTCTGTATTTCTGAATTTTGTGCTTTCATTAGCTTCGCCATAATCATCAAGATTAACAGAAATAAACGCCTGAAATGTATCCCTCTGTGTAAAATGAATCTGTGTAGTGAGTTTTACCCTTTAAATAGAAGTACTGAAATAAATTAACCTTTCAATAATCTAATTTGCTGAGATGCACCTTTAATCCCAAGTCAGCAGCTACAACAAAAAAGTAGAAAAATGGTGATAAAATGAGAACTCAATCAGTGATGCAGTGTTAAAGAAGATAAGCAGGTGTTTCATTCTTATGAAGAAACTGTTATCAGTCAGTTCTGATTTTCTTTACTGGTCTCGTTTGACAGAAAATGGGGATGATAGCAGCAGTGATGAGTCAGCCCAAAGTCCCTCAGCAGAAGGAACGTAAGTAAAGTAGCTTTTTTTATTATTGTGGGTTATATTGAGGGTTGTCATATTTTTGTTCTCTTTTTTTCCCTTTTAATATTAATACTGTGTTTATGTTATTGTGTCTATAATGTGGCAGTGCGTGTTGTCCATTTTCTCTCTAATGGATTGGAGTTTTCTCCTAATTTATATTGCATGAGTTCTTTTTTCATTTTACTTCCAGTGAATTCTAAGTGTATTTCCTGATACTTGCTGTATTTCCTGTATAGCACATTGGCATCAGACCTTATGAAACTTTGTGGGGAGACCAAATCAAGAAGCAAGGTATCCTTCAGTTATAGTGTTAATGTCTGATTGTTATTAAAGTTTAAATATTTTATTGTCTTCACCTTTCTTGAACTTTTCTGCACAGGCCCGCAGGAGGACCACCACTCAGATGGAGCTTCTGTATGCAAACAGTGACTCTGCTCCTGATGCAACCACTGACTTCTCTAGTCCCATGCTGTCATTGGCTGAAATCCCAGATGGAGGTGGAGTTGACATGGACTTGTCAGGCCCATCAGTCAGAGACTACACAGCTCTTTCCCCTGGCTTTTCTTCTAAAATGGGCAGCATGTAAGTCCAAGCCCAGCACTCTTTCACATACAGGTTAATCTCTACATCCTTCTCTATTGCATATTGGAGCCTGCAGCAGCTTTGTTTTTTGGTTGCCATTCTTCTCAGAAGCATACTTATAAAATAACACAGGTTAGTCCAACAGATATAAAAGCATGAAAAGATTGCAAAATAAAATGAATGTATGGCTTCCTTTAAGTCCCATGCAAAAACTACCTCTTTATTGCTTTATCAAATCTAATAGAGCAAAAATGAAAATTAAAGATGCACCTTCAATCAAAGTTGGAGCTGAAAATATACAACTTCGGGAAAGTTCTCCACATTATTGGACACAGTTATCTGTACAAGTAAAAACTGTCTTTGTTGCCTATCTGGTGATGTAATGTGCACCATTGCCACAACTTTAATTTTATTACAAGATCATTTAAAAATTGTTAAAAACTGTGGCCAGCTTAATATTTCAGAGAAGCTGATTTGTTGTTACATTATAGATTGCTAAATCATATCTTCTATTACATGAACATTAAGGAGCCTTTTTATGATGATTAATCATTCATTATTTTTATTAGGACCTGGTGTGAGCCCCTGCTCTGGAGTTAAACAAGATTTGAGGAATATGTTAAAACAAAGACAGGATTAAATACTTGATATTTTTTATTTTGTCTTCAGCTGAGTCTGTTAGCATTTAGCACAATTAGCACGTTTAACATTCATAACAGCAGTCCTTGTGTGCATTTCCTGTAGATTAAGTTGAGTCTTGCCTTCTTGCTCCTTTTTGTGCTCCTTTTACCTTAATTTTTCAATGTCTCACTGATCCTGAATCTATCCAAGACTTCTTCCTTCAGTAACAACTTCTGTTGATGCTTATGTATGGCGCTTTCACTGACTGGAATAAGATGGGACTTTTAGTTTTTGACAGGCTGTTCACCCATCAGGCCTGGTCAATTGTAAAATTGTCTGATTCCAGTCACCAGCTGATGTCTCAGTGCATCTCTTATACAAATACTAACCAGCCTGCTTTTTCTGTTTTTAAGCCCTGCTTAAAACCAGTGCATGTTTACTTCATAAGACTTTGTAAAGATGTGCCCACACTAATATTCCTGGTTAAAGTTTGACTGCTTTAGTGTAACAAAAACCTTAAGTGTCTTTATTAGTAAACATGGGCTTGGCAAGGAGCATCCTTTCTATTGGGCCTTACAGTATCAGGTAACTGTGTTGCTGTGTTCATTGCATGTTCATCTACACATTATTGCCATCATTGTGTTTGGATTTTAGAGTCCAACTGTTTTTTGTTTTTGTAAATATTTTTGTGTGCTGTCTTTGTGTTTCTGAATAATTGATCAAACTGAACACCCAGTTCTGGCTCCAGAACTGTGTCAGGTGTGGAGAAGCGAACCCCAGAGCCGTCCCCACTCTTTCGCAGGAAGACCTATGACAAGGCACAAGCAGCGGCTGACAGGGCAAAGGTCAAGGAGATTAAACAGTAAGAGCTTGTTTCCAGCATTTTGGGAGCAAAGCTATGAAAAAGTGAAACTACAGTATCTTAACTCTACTAATACTACTCCTGTCAATATCCTGCTTTAGAGAGACATGAAGTGTTTCCTAAACCAGTTGTGCTCCGAATTCAAATAGATTTTTCTCTCTAACCTTGATATTATGGCTGTTCTTTGAGTCATAATAACAATTCTGTGGTTTCTGCTAGTTCATCTATCCCTCTGCCTCTGATGCTCTTTGGATCTATATTTCACTTTGAGGAATTCACCTTCATGTGTCCTGGTCTTTTTGCAAACATTCATACCCCTTGTTGCAACACAAACCTAATGATATGTGATAGAATTTTGCACGGCTTTGAACACAAAGTGGTGCATCATTGTAAAGTGGAAGGAAAATTATGCAGGCTTAAAAACATCTGAAGTGTGGTGTGCATTTGCATTCAACCCCCTTTACTCTGACACCCATAAATAAGACCTATTGCAGCCAACTTCCATCAGAAGTCACGTCATTAATAAATGAGAACCACCTCTGTGTAATTAAATGTCTGTATATATCCAGCTGTTCTCTGAAGGCCTTTGGGATTTGTTAGAAAACTTTGGTAAGCAAACAGCATCATGACAACCAAGGAACACAGCAAACACAGCACATTCAGAATAAAGTTGTGGAAAAGGTAAAAGCAGGGTCATGTTATAAAACAGTATCCTAGGCTTTGAACAACAGACAGGCCAGACAAGGAGAACATTAATCATAATCAGCGAAGAGACCTATGGTAACTCTGGAGGAGTTACAGAGATCTAGAAACTCGTGGAACAATGACATCTGCTCACATGATAAAATAAACATTTTTTTTTGCATACATCCAATACACTGTCTGGCAGAAGACTAAACGCAGAGCACCCTGAATACACCGTTCCTACAGTAAAACACAGTAATGGTAGCATAATGCTGTGGGACTGCTCAAGGAAACCAGGGAGAATTGATGGGTAGATGGATGGGAGTAATGTAAATACTGTACATGGCAATCCAGGAAGAAAACCTGTTGGTCTTCAATAGGTTTTAGACCAAAGACGGAGATTCATTCTTCAGCTGGACAATGACCCTCTAAACATGCAGCCGGAACTACAGCTGCAGCTGTTTTAAATCTAAATGAGAATCTGTGCCGAGACTTGAAAATTGATGCTCACAGGTGCACCTCATCCAGGTTGGGTGAGCCTGAGACTTTTAGTAAAGAAAAGGTCAAAATTGCAGTCGTTAAATGGGCAGGTTGACAGAGATATACGCTAAAAGAAATGACCAGCTACTGAAGGATAGGATGAGTAAATATTGAATCCAAGTTATAGAAGCCATTCCGCATCAGCAGGTAATATAACGAGTACAAGTTGCCCTCACGGCAGCATATTACTCATTTATGCAGAGGAAATGTCATTAACAGTTCATTTTCTCTGCACCTCCCACACAGAGTCTGCAGGCTGTTAGAACTAGCTGGCTTTAACATCACTGTGTTTATTATATGGAAGAACCAGAGGGGAATACAATAATAATGAAGATAAAATGCTGTACTGGATGGCAGTATTACAGAAAGTGAACTAAGATTGAGTCTCAAAGATGATTTGTTTCAAGATTTTAGTCGATACAAGATTCACACAGATCTAAACAATCAGGCCTGAGGTTCTTGCCGTACAACAGAAGCAGGATTGCTGCAGTTAAATAGACCACTAAGCTTGCAGGACACCAGCCATGAGAGAGCCTCCAGGCTGCAACATGACATTTACACTGGCACCAGCCTCAGGCTATCTGTGACATTTTATATGGCAAACCTTATTTGTCATCATTAATATTTGTCTTGGTGTGCAATACACATTAGAGCTTCAGATACGTTTAGGTTCTGGATAGGGTTTTATTTTCTGGTAAGCCATTAAAATGTTTTTCACTTGTGAAAACATTCGAGGAGAACCTTGGATGGTTTTAAACCAGGAATCGGATATTTTAAAATGGAGTTAAAATGGAAATGGATTTCATTTTAGTTGACCTCACACACACACTTCCCACACTCTTTTTTTTTTTTTCCTGAGTGTGAACAGCTTTGCGCTCACTTTATTTTATTCAGCAACTAAAGTGGCAGCACTTCTGCCTTCCTTCACAGCTCAATAATTGGAAACCTGAAGAGCAGCCCACCACTTCCTGTCCCTCCTCCCTCAGTTCCAGCACCCGCTTTTCTGTTTTACTGTACGACAGGATATCTAAGGCAGACGGCAAATAACTCTGCCATGTTTAAGATGATTAAAACTGACTTAGCATGCCACAGACTAAGATTAAAGTTGGAAAGTGATGCCGACCTGCACAACACTCATTTGGTGCCTAATTTACCAAATTGTAGATGTTTCAAATTGATCTAACTGGAATGTGTAAACATCAAGTATAATTTGGCATAACTCAAGTACGCCTCATAACAAATTATTAAGTGGGCATGTGCCTACTTAAGATTTTTGTTTTTTATCAGGGTATTTGCAAAAAAAAGGACATTATCTAATACATTTTATTTAAAACAATGCAACAATTATGTTACTGCTGCTAAAATAGATTTAGTTATTATAATGTGCAAGACATTCATTCGTTTGATTTGGATATTTGACACCGAAATGGAAAGTGAGAGAACGCATGTAACATTTCGACTCCCTACTTTGGATTGCTATATCATTCTTTCTATTAAAAAAACTTACTTGTAAAAATGTATATTAAATACATCAATAACACTTACTAGCAGAAATTACTTTTTAAGATATACAGTATTTAATAGTACTTGTGAGAAATAATTTTAGGATATCTCAATTAGTTTTTGGAACAATGATGATGATTGTGATAGCGGAAACATCCCTCTCAAATAGCAGCATGAAACAGAACAGAAACCTCAAGGAGGTTCCAAATGTGTTTGGCCTGAATAGACCTCGCTTCACAACCTTTGGCCAGTATTTAGGTCACCATGATGTTGAAACATTGAAGGAAAATAATTCGTTAAATCAGCACCTAAACACTTCTCAGGAATACTGGATGCTCTCTTACCTTCCAGGATGCTTGGTTGCCCTAACTTGTTCTCCAACAGAATCCTCTACTCCACAGAAGCACAGCCTTTGTATTTAAAATGTTTTAGTAAAGGTTCAGAAGCTCAGCACTTGATCTGGCTGCTCTTCCAGCAGAACTTCTTGGGGTTTCCATTCTCACTGCTGTGGTGTTTTTCTGTGACAGTGATCCAGACTAAACCAGCTAAAGGGATTAATGACACTTATTCTGCCAAGGTGATTTCAACTCTTTTCCTCTCAGCATAACATGATTGTTTGTATTCCAACTCTGTGTTAATTGGCTCTGAGAACTCGATAAGTTGCATGTTGGCGTTGGTGTGTTTACCATCTTTTTATTCCTCTGATAATTAGTCTACACTGTGGCTACTTTGCTGATCTTCATAGTGATGTGTGTGTGTGTTTTTCAGGGGCGTTATCAACCCAGTGCCGTCCACTAAGAGCAGCCGCTCAGCGACATTGCAGTGCGTTCACGTGGCAGAGGGACACAGTAAAGCTGTTTTATGTGTTGACTGCACCGACGACCTTTTGTTCACTGGATCCAAAGGTTAATGCTTCAAATTGTGACTCCGCCCTTCACATCTCAGCTGTAACTAATTTCTGGTTCACACGGCAAGATTTTAAAATCGTTGTTTGATTTTCAAAACCTAAGAGAACACATGCGTGACAATTACAAAATCGTAGGTATAACCGGTTTGGTCCTACTGTGCATGGTGTCCAGCCGCATGGTAAGCACAACACTCCACACACAAACCGATTTCACTCACAAACATACAGGTGTCCGACGGGAAATCTGAAAAACCCTCTTGAGTTCAACCGTAAGTTCAGAGTAATACATTCTGATTGGCTATATGTCTCATTCAAAAGGCTGCGTACTCGTTTGTCCTCAGGGAACACCCCACACGGTAGGATATCGAGCTAGGATAGTCCAACATGTTGAATATCCCCGATTTGAGATCAGAGTGATCCCAGCATCCTTCTGAACAGACTGGATCACTCTTAAGACACCACACATGGCAGGAATATCTCATAAGATTATCTTTAGAGCCATCACGAGGATTGGGGCATGTCAAAAGGGTTAGATTGGGTCAAAAATTGGCATAAAATCCCGCCGTGTGAACCGGGCATAACACATCTCTCATCAGTAGTCCATGCATGTCTTCATATTATAACACTGGTCATTTATTACTGCTTGACACATTGTTAAGCTGTTATATGAAAGCAAATTAAGGCTGACAAGGACTATTAAAGATTGTGGATAAATGAAGAAATGAAACAAATTAGTTTTCTGTACAAAAATTGAATTGTCATTAAGAAGAGGTTTCCCAACATAATAAATGGAGACACATGTTATTATAGAAGAGCTCACTGTTTTCCCACCAGTATTTATTATTGCTGGGCTTTTTGTTGTGAATTGATCATTTTACAGTTCTGACATCCATCGTTGCAGCATTTTGTTTTCTGTAGTTCTCATGTTGTAAATCGGTGGCAGCATTAACAGATGTGGATCCTCTTGCAGACCGGACCTGCAAGGTGTGGAATCTGGTAACGGGTCAGGAGATAATGTCCCTGGGAGGCCATCCTAACAACGTGGTATCGGTCCGCTACAGCTCCAGTTTAGTCTTCACCATCTCCACCTCATACATTAAAGTCTGGGACATCAGAGACTCGGCCAAGTGCATCAGAACTCTAACGTAAGCAGGAGTCTGAACCACTGAAAGCTAAACACACCAAGCGAACAGAGAAAGGCTTATCAGGAAAGTTTATTTTTCTATACACGTATTTCATAATGCTATTAATTATTTGTTCTTGGGGTATTTAAACCGGGATAATGTGTAGTGTTTCCCACACCTGTTGGCACACCTTGTAAAGATATAAAAAAGTAATAAAATACATTTGTCTTTAATTGGAGCAACAAAATCTCACACTGAGGAATAAAATAATCCAACCTTCAACTGGAGTGCATTTATTCAGTAATGAAGAAAGTTCCAGATTAAGAATTTTTTTTTCCACAAAATAGCTGTTTGCCCATTTACTGACACCCCTTAAAATCATTAGGTAGGACAGAGTATCTAGAAACGTTTTATTCAGTAATAAAAAAAATTAAAATGATTAAAAAATATAGGGTTTTTTTTCCCAGCAGCTAACGCTCCAGGATGAATATTTACAGCACTTCTTGCCTATTGTTAAGCATGGGGCAGGATCTGTGGTACTGTGGGCTTGTTTCTCCTCCAAAGACCCTGAGAACCTTGCTAGATTCTGGGATCATAAACTCCTCGAAGCCTCTGGAGATGACTGTGCAAAGAAGGATTCTTCATAACATGAACAACACCATGCACAACCCTGAGCCTGAGAGCCTCAGACTGGCCATCAGTATCTAAAACAACTATTTGAAGAAATTTGGATACATGTTAAATGTTACAACAACAATCAAGCTCACCTTGGGATTATTAAAGTGTTTTTGGATTTCATTGAAAATCAACGTTCTTACATGACAGTCTCAGTCCTCAGACCTGAATCTGATAGAACCTGTGGGCTGGGCTCAAAAGGAAAGATCATAAGAGAAGACCCAACACTTTGGATGGTTTGGAGTGATTGTGTGAACACAAATAGTTAGAGGTTAGAGGTCTGCAAAGTTAGGATCTAAAAGTTTGTCTAATTTAAGAGGAAGCAGTGAAGTGACTTAATCATTGACCTGAGTTATAAATTCTGCTCCCACAGCTCATCATTGTTCCACAGAACCTTCTGACAGAACATCTTGCCTCCAGATCGTTGTAAATCTGGTTATCTGTTTTTAAGGTTTTAGCTGTAGGTTTAACTTTGTTGTTTAAGAAAATTGTTTTAATATTTATTCTCTGGGCAGCTAGATTCATCCGTTCCCATCTGTGTCTCCAGGTCCTCTGGTCAGGTCAACCTTGGGGATATCTGTGCATCTAACACTAGTCGGACGGTCACCATCCCTTCAGGAGAAAACCAGATCAATCAAATTGCTCTCAATCCCAATGGGATGGTCCTGTATGCTGCTGCCGGAAACTCAGTCCGGGTGTGGGATCTGAGAAGGTAAGCTGCAGGAGGTCTTCACAGTTCTCTTCTAATCAGCTAACTTCTGTACTGTTGCATTACCACAGTTGGAGCAAGTTATCATCATTTTGGTAATGTTTTCTTTCTAATATGGCTTTTTGTTATAGTTTATAGACATGTTCAGCCAGTCTAAAACCTTAATGAGAGAATAACATTTAAAATGGATTGTCAAGTTCTGAACCATAAACTTCTTTACTCAACATTGTTCATCTCAGAATTGGTCATAGTCTCACATTGGACTTATTGGCTTATTACTCTACAAATATATTAATAATAATAATAATGTTCTAAAAAAACAACATTTAGAAAAAGAAATTGTAATAGTTTGAATTAAAAACAGGCCAACTTTAAGCTGGACCTGTCAGTACTTTTTTTAGTAATCCTCCCTTAAATTATAATTTCATACTGCAATATTTAGAGACGGTCCCTATATCCCTTCTCTTTTAGTCACTTTGCCATCACAAACCTTAGTGTATTTTGTGGGATTTTATTAATTAGACCAAAATAAAACGGCTCATTGAGAAGAGATTCTGTTGATGGGAAACCATTGGTTGTGCGTTCTACTAATCCTGTCGGGGAAGCTGTTCAGAGTTGATGGGAAGATGGATGGAGTTAAATGCAGGGCAGTCCTGGAAGAAAACCTGTTGTCCTCCTGGAAGTCCTTTACAGCGTCCAACTACACTAAACATGCAGCCAGAACTACGATGGAATGTTTTTGTTCAAAGCATATTCATGTGTTAATGGCCTAGTCAAAGTCCAGAAATAAATACAAATGCTCGTTGCACATTTTAGATTTTTATTTGTAAAAATTCTTTAGATCTGTTTCACTTTCCATCCACTTTATAATTATGCACTACTATCAGTAGTATCTATAACATAAAATCCCAACAAACACTGAAGTTTGGGGTTGTAAGGTGGCAAAATGTGGAAATGTTTCAGTGACATGAAGTTTTCACTGCATTAGAAAGCTCAGATTCTATCCACTGCACCTTAAATGATTTAAGTGAGTATGAGAACTTGACAGAATTCAATCTGCAGCCTTCATCAATTACTTCTCGCTGGCTGCTGTTGGCTTTGATGGATTGCCTGTTTATTTATCTTTGAAAATAAACCTGTTAATAACTGTCACTTTGGATTAGTAAAATGGAAATATCCTGGTCTGAGCACACTGTCATTTTCTGAGAGTAAACAGCCAAACTTCTTCTCTGAACTTTAGAAACAAGCTGCATTTTACAAAGTGCGGTGTGTAAATATCCTGCTGCGTTGGTGGCCTTTTCATCTTTGTAATATGGTGAATAATAATGTAATCAGGTTTCCTGTTGGCTTTCTCGACATGGTTCTGGGAGGAACAGTTAAGTTACCATATGTTTAATTTTTGGTCAGATTCACTTCCACTGGAAAACTAACAGGTCACCTGAGTCCTGTAATGTGTCTGACTGTGGATCGGTCTGGAAACAACCAAGACTTGGTGATCACAGGGTCAAAGGACCATTACATAAAGGTGGGTTTCTGTCCTTTTAACATAATGCAGTGTGGTATTTTCAGAGATTCAGCCTTCTGATGCCAGGTTTCTTTTCTTTCTAACATTTACATTCTGCAGAAATCTAAACAAAATCTCTTCATCTTTTGTCCTGTTGCAGCTGTTTGATGTAAGTGAAGGCTCTGTGGGGATCATCAGCCCTACACATAACTTTGAGCCTCCCCATTATGATGGCATTGAGTCACTGGTGGTCCAGGGGGACATTTTCTTCAGCGGTTCTCGGGACAATGGAATCAAAAAGTGGGATCTGGATCGCAAAGACTTGCTCCAGGTACAGGATGTATACTCAGAAAGAAATCTGAGCACAAAGAAGATAAATACATTTCTTTGCTTCCTAGTTGTATTTCATTGATTAGATTATTGTAATTCTATTGAAATCTTTTTAATTTTGTTTTGACATGGTATTCCATAATGTCAATCTGTCAAACCTTTTCTCATTGTAGTGATCATTATAGTAGAAAATATGAACAAAGTTACAGTTGAGGTAGCGTTTTGATTAATAATATAATGGATTCTAATGTTGCAATATATTCTGTCTTTGTCATTCAAAGCAAGTCCCAAATGCTCACCGTGACTGGGTTTGCGCGCTGGGCATTGTCCCCAGCTTCCCAGCACTGCTGAGTGGCTGCAGGGGAGGGGTGCTCAAGCTTTGGCACACAGACTCAATGGGGCCTCTAGGGGAGCTCAAGGGTCATGAGAGCCCCATTAACGGCATCGCTGCGAACAGTAGCCACCTGTTCACTGCCTCAGAGTAAGTCCAGAACACAAACACACTCCAACACATGCTTTGGCTGTAGTGAGCTTTCACAGTCAGTTACTTTCCTGTCTACTTCCTCTACAAGAATATTGAACAACTGGCTTTGTCCACAACACAAGCTCCCACAATATTCTATCATTTACAATTCTGACACTTTTGATTTCTTCCTTTTAATTTTTATCCAGGCGGTTTCCTAAAATCCAAAACTACTCAACTCCAGAGTAAGGGAAGAAACATAATGCATGCATGGCAAACATTGATTTCTGCAGATTTATACATTTTCCCATGTTACTGAAACCATTCACTTCAAGTCAACTTTGGTCAACCCTGGTACATGTACCACTTGTACTTCTTAGGGTGTGGTTAGTGGTACTCAGAATAAATATTAGTTTCAGTTTTTGCAAGGCAAATACCATCTAATTTACTGTGATGTTGTGGACAACAGTGAACCAAGATGAAAGACTGGTGGTTAATACTTTGGTGTTCCATAAAGTTCTGAAGTCTGAACTTGATATCAAACCCAAATAACCTTCACTGTTTCTTAATAGAGTTCAGGGACCAGACGTCCTATTATTAACGATGCAAGCTAATGATGATTTTTCTGCATTTCGTACAAACACTGTAGCACAAGCAAATAAGCATCTTATTTTACTTTGGCTACTAAGTCAGTGTTTTACAACCCTGGTCCTCAAGGAACGCTGCCCTGTAAGTTTTAGGTGTTTCCCTGCTTCAGCACAGCTGAATTTAATTGATGGCTTTCACTGAACTCATTTGACTGAAGTATGTTAAAGCAGGGAAACATCTAAGACATGCATGGCAGTTCCTTCAGGACTATGGTTGAAAAACACTGACCTAAGTTGTATATTGAGGAAGCCATATTGGATTTTGATGTCGGGGTGAAAAATCTCAGATTTTTCTCATTTTGAGTTCCAGCTTCAGGGACATTTCTGGTAATCTTTTTCCTCTTCAAACTCGGAAATGACCCACAACCTACTTCAACTCGTTAAGTGGTGCTAGTGGACAAGAATGTTCTTTTTGTTTTTTTATAATGATAAACGAGAGACTGAAAAGTTATTTTGTAACAGATCCTCTTCTGAGACAAGGAAAGGAGGCATAACCTTGATGACTTTTTCCTGGAGATAAACATAAATTATTATAATTTGTAAGATTGAATTCTTACCTTTTTTTCGAAACTTTTTTTTAATTCCACTTTTGCTAATTTGTGTTGTTTTACAGCGACCGCACAGTAAAGATCTGGCGTGCACGCGGTGGACTGGACAGCACCTTGGAGGCCGTTGACAATGCAGATGAGGTGACCAGTAACTGAGCACAGCGCCACCTGTTTGTTTTGACTCTAGAAGGATGTCTGTGACACTGCTTCTCTGCACTTTGACATCAAACTTCTTAACCTAATGCTGACTCTGAATATGCTCACCGTCTTGGCCCTATAATGTTTGACTGAGCCCAAACATGTTCAGCAGAACCTATTGCAGTGTTTTTTTTTCCCTGTGGTATTTTTTCGTTTCATGGTTCGGCACAGCTCGGTTTAGGTTTTTTCACTGTATAAACTACAACACTATGGATGCTCCCTGATCCCATCAGCACATTGTCAGCTGAAAAGCTGATCTCATTCCATATCCCTCTTTCACCAGTAAGTCATGTTGGACAGAAGCGTCCATTAAATCAAACACTCACAGGGAATTTCTGTCAGAGACACTGCAGTGATGAGCAGCTGATCCCGCCAGCATCAAGAGGATTCTGTATCACAGAGAAAAATGAAGCATGAAGAGCCATGTTGAACTGTGCCATACCATGGAATGGAAAAGTGCCATAGACTCTGAAGTGTCAGTGTGTCTTCAGTGTACTCTCAACTGCAGTTTCAAAGAACATAAGAACTTGTACTTAGAAAACATACAACAGCAGGCAGGTTACTGAGAAACTGTGCAGCTCAGCATCGAGTCAGTGCTGTGCACAGATATAAAATGGATGAACTCTTACCCAGTAATAAATTCTGGGAAGAACTGGCAGTATGAAGGTGAGCAGGTGGCAAAGGTAGACTTGATAACTGGTCTTTACAGCCCACTTTTCAGTTAATTTAGTATGTTTCTGTGCACTCAAAGCAAACATCTCCACACGCCCATTCCTGAGGGGAACAAAAAGGGGAACCTGGCCAGACATTGTACCTTTCAACTTGGCTCTGCTGTTTTGTAGCAGCTTTAGTTCAGCAAGTAAATCTGTACAACCTGTGTCCCTGCAAGACGTGAAGACGTTACCATTCATATGAATGAAATCTGAAGATACATCAACCTTTTTAAAGTTATGAAGTTGGAACAATTCATTATATCTCTTTTTAGGATTTGCAGGGTTTTATGCATCGATTTCTTTGGCTGCTTTTTGTTTTCTTTTGATATCCCATTTTTACAGTATGGTTCCTCAACAGTTTAACCAAGTAAGCTTAGAAATGCATTGATCAGAGGTTTGAGGCCAATTTTTCAGTTTTTGTAAAGCTTTGATCTGCTGATACAGATTTTAGCCAATTCCAATTTTTCTGTAAGAACTTTAAATAAGAAGGTACAAAACAAAATTCTTCAAGCTTACATTTTAAACTGGCTGTAGCATCTTGTATTAATAATAACACAGTAAGCGTGGCTAGCATTACTAAAAACAGTCTCCTTGAATATATCCTAGAGGCTGTAGATACAAACTTTAACTGAGATTTCCAAGAGGCTTCCAAAATGTCTGAAATCCAGCATGTTCTATGGCAGACAGGTTAAAAAATATAAAACCCAACAACATGGCGGTGATACATTCAGCCTTTCTATTATCTGATAAAACCTGTGCTTTTCTCCTGGCCTGAATGAAAAGTAAATATGTCATGCTGTAGTAGATTTGGTTTGATTTCAAAAAGATTTCTACATCTCTTTACTTCCTCTTACTTTAAACATGTCAGTGATACTAAAAACAGCTCACTTTGAGTCTTCTCTCACAGCATCCACACCGAGTGGTGGTGTTACTGCGATCTGGTCACGCTTACGTAAGGAGAGGTTTTTAGTTTGCGATCGGCTGGTCACCAGGCAGGACTGATCAAGCTGAAAATCGGCCAGTTCCAGTCACCCACCTATTACTTCTGTGCATCTCTAAGTAAGCTGTTACATTCTAGCTGCAGAGGAGTGAAAGCCGAGACAGCCTGGGTTCACCACCATTTGTCTGCGTGAAGCTGTTTGATTCCTTTGGTTACTTTTAGCCTCTTAAAGTCATGACTGGAAATGTCTAAAATGTGGAACGATCCCTTTAACACTTGAGCACTTGTAAAAAGTAACCCAGTGAAGCTTTGGGACTAATGTAATTCTTAAATGTGAGCAGGTTTTAACTGAGAATATTCACATCACCTGCTCTTGTTATTGTGACAATCTTTCTCCACTCTTTGACCACACAGCACTACATATCTTTCCTCTTTCTGCCGAGGTCAAACTTCCTTCAACCTTATGAGGTCTTGTTGTTGTAGACTCTAGGTGAGTTCCACATGATGTCATAGCTCCACTTTCTGTATATATATAACACTTTTTTGTTGTTTTTGTTAGAAGAGGCCTTCAGTCTCTGTCAATGTCATTCACCTAAAAGCATCAGCAATGTCTGTCTCCCAGTTCCGATCCTTGTGGTTCCCTCTGAGGACTTCGGGTCTCTCTGTTGTAGTCGATCTCTCTGTCTTGACTGTGTGCTGTTGCTTTTGATTGTTTGGTGAAAGCAGCTTGTATACCTTGTTGCATTTCATGTCTGTTACTAAAACTGCATATATAAAAATGTGACCGAATGTTAGCATTGTGGGACCACTGATCTAAATCCGGTCTCGCAGGAGGACCAAAATTAGCAGGAAGACCGAGAGGCAGCATTAGCAGGATTTATGCTTCATTAAGGCAGTAGGTTGGTACTCTTAACCTACAGTTATTTTGTTTTATTGTCTGTTTTTTCCCTTAAATCCTTTGTACCCGTCTGGAGGTTTAGTAGCCATTCTCAAATGGCAAACTGTTGCGATTCTAATGTCAGATGCCTGATGAGAATAAATGCCATCTGTCAAAAACACCCAAGCATGTGTGACTTTCCTGCTTGCTAATTTATGCCAAAAAACACATTCAACATTTTACATAGATGTAACATTTATTTCCAAAAGTGTTCGATACATAGCCTTAGTTGTTTTCACTGAGGCATAACAAGACCTTGTGCAGGTGAAGCGAATGACACTGGTCATTATGACGTGGAGCATCACCCAAACAGCATCCACTGTGAGGTTTTCAGTTTCTATCACAATTGGTCCATGGTAGGAATAGCAATGAGCCAGCAACAGGACCATGAGTGGCCAAGGCTCATTGATACATGTTGGAAACAGAGGCTGGCCAGTCCAACAAACCAACTACCTGTAAGAAAGAGGAAATAATGTACATGTCATTGCATGCCCCTCTTGACCCCTGTCCTCCATGGAGAGCACCAAAAATGGGCACGTGAGCATCAGAACTGGAACATGGACCAATGGAACAAGGTGACCTGTTCTGATAAATCATGCTTTCTTTTCCATCACACAGATAGTGTAATAACGCACTTATTGAGATCTTTGGACATAACCATTAGACACAAAAAGAACATTTCCTTATTTTTCTTAGAGCAATCAGTCTAAGTGGATTGATGGAGGGGCTTTAGCCAGGATTATGCTAAAATTAAGTTGGCTTATTTGTTCAGAACAAAAATACTATTAAAAGGTTGTTTTTGTTTTTTTTAAGTTTTAGCTGTTAAAGCTATTTGCAGTTTAGTAATGTGCATCTGATCTCTGTATACTAAAGCAACAAAAATGTGATTTCAAAAAAATCTGAAGACCCAAAGTTTTCAACACATTTGTTTTGCTGCCTAAACCTTTGACCAAGACTGTATATGGTAAAGTCCTTTAGATATCTTTTACAAGGAAAGATTTATGTTTCTCTACATCTTTTTTTGTAGTTTGCTGCCATGTCTTTATCTTTTATCACCTTTTGTGGCGCTATTGTGTTAATCTCTACTTGATAATTCTGCACAGGTCATTTTGTCTTTTACATTTCTAATTCTCAGTGTCTCAGTTATTTTCACACCACTGTTTCCTAAAACTGCTCCCATTGATCCTAATAGTTCAAATGATTTCCTTTCCCTCTGTTTGAACTGGTAAACGTTAACACAAGGTGGCAGTAGCATCACCTGCATAAATGGCCAGAGACAGAATGATTACAAAAACACTTCAGTATAAATGGAAAGTGATATTTATACACTTCTACGCATCTGAAGGCAGGAAAAAACAAACATCGCCAGTCACCCTTTATATCCCACTGAGTAGCTTGGATAAATTTGAGAAGGCATTCACAACTTGCGAAGCAGAAAGAAATATAAGACCTACAGACAAAGCATTTGGTACTGTAAACTTTACATCTTGTTGACTTAACTGAAACTCACAGAGATGAACAGTTAACTTGATTTTAGCTTCCAGTCAGTGGAATGAAACATTCCAGCCTTTAAATAAGCCAAGATCTATTTATTAAATGTTTCGTGATATTAAGGTGAAATAAAATGTATAAGTCACTATCATGGTAAATAAGATGCGACAAAATAAACTATGTTGCCAAAAGTATTTGTTTGCTTTTACATGTACATGACCTTTCGATGACATCCATTTCTTAATCTATACGGTCCAATTTGTTAATGGACCATCCGTTTCCCCCAACAGCAACTTTAACTATTCTATACACATCTTCCACAAGGTTTAGGAGTGTGTTCATATTTAGAAAACCAGAGCTGCAGCCTCCGCTCTCATTCATCCCAAAGGTGTTCAAAAAGGTTGAGGTCAGGACTCTGTGCAGGTAGTCTTTACCACATTCAATTATTTTATTTCAATCCAATGTTAAATGCTTAAAAACACATAATAGACTTAATTTCACAGATGAAATACCTGAGGCCACCTGTGTGACACCTGAAGCATGGTCCAAACTGGTTCGATAATCCCAAACAGAGGAGCAAATCTACAATACAACTACTGAAAAAGAAAAGCACCAAGTTGTTGCAATGGCCTAATCAAAGTCTAGAGGTCAAGCTGATTTAAAGGCTGTGCAGAAATGACTGTCTGCAAACTTCGATGAACTGAAGCAATGCTGTAAGGAGTCGGCCACAGTTCCTCTACAATGATGTGAGAGACCGATCTCTTACATTTTCCAACTTATTTTGGTTTCATCTTTGTTTCTAAACTAATGCCAGAATGTGTTTCGGCACACTTACGGTTAGATTGAAATATTTTACAACCAATCGAAGGATTAAATATTTTGGTAACAGAATAAAGCAGTATTATCCTCACAGCTCTCTTACTGTATCCCTTCCAAAAATATTTATTGCTTTAAAACTTAAGCAATTTCCTTTCCTTCTGTGTGCTTGGAGTTGTTTAACTGGATTCAGATATATTTAGGATTTTGTTTTACCACCTCTGTTATGGTCAAATTGAAGTAATAAAATCGGCGTTCACTTTTCATAATTGTTTTACCATTTTATTTTTTTATGTAAAAAAAAGGTTTAATTGCAGTTTTTAAAGCACTTTCCTGTTTTATAATCAATGTTCTCATTTATTTCTGCTTAATTTTTCATTCAAAATGCATAGTGTTCTCTAATGGAACAGTTGTTTCACAAGATAAAAGCTGACTGCGTTTAATAGCTGTGATCTTTCCTCCCACCTGAGAAAAAAAAACATCATAAAAAATGGACAGTTCGACTAATCTGAATATAAATTCTGCAGCAGAGATTGTTCAGATGCTTAATGAACAACTCAGGAGGCCACCAGGATCTGCTTCATAAACCTGCAGGTTTGTCTGACAGACTGCAGCAATCACCGGCCACCTGATGGGTTAAACGCTTCGGAGGATCGCTCCCTCACACATTCACAAATGCCAAATGAGGTTTGCATTGCTTAAACAGACCTATTTATCTTGTTTATCAAGGCAGTTCACCCCTTATACACACACATTTCACACACAACCATGTGCTTGGCGCTTAAAAGCGATCCTCCTGAGATGTAAGTCTATTTATATTTATTTATTTTTAAACAGTATAAGCTGCTTTTTCACAAGAGGCAGAAATGTGCATATTTTATCCTCAGTCATGATTGTCACTACAGAGCAGATTCTAACCTGAGGAGAAAGAGAGACAGATACTGAACAACTGTACCTCAGCAAAACTCAATTTGAAGAGGCCTTTACAGGAAAACATGGAACATCAGAGAGACGTTGATTGTCCTTAATTCTTGACTTCAGTAAACTTCAGTGTTTCTTGTGGTCAGGGCTGGATGTAGGACGAAGTAGGCCACTGGGTTACAACCACTTTTAGAGGCCAATTGACACAAATTATTTAACACATGAAAATTACAATAGTTTAATAGTTAGGTACAAATCAACTTCAAGGTTTAATGTTTGGTGTCAAAATGAAACTAGTATATTTCCAGAACATGTGTCCTTTTAAAAATGTTCTTTAGCACAAAACAATAAAACCTGATCTTACACATTACATCAACTATGGCAGGCCTGTTTGTATACAACGAGGAAAACAAAATAGGATCTTATGTCTGCAGTGCTTGGCCCAAGGCATATATTAGACGTTTGTCTAAATGGTAAATGGACTGAACTTATTTAGCGCTTTTCCAGTCATACAGACCGCTCAAAGCGCTTTACACTAGAGCCACATTCACTAAAGCTCACACATTCATACACCGATACGCAGATCGGTAGGCAACTTGAGGTTAAGTGCCTTGCCCAGGGGCACATTGACAAATGGCAGGATGAAGCTGGAATTGAACCCACAACCTTCTGATTGCAAGACGACTACTCTTCCTACTGAGCCACAGTCGCCTACAGTTTTTAAATATTTTTGCTAAAAACTAATTTAAATGCCTGAAAGTAGTACTGGTTTATAAGTTTTCTTTGAAAACCCAAAATAATAACTGGGGCTCCCACAACCCTGGGACCTCACCCTGTTGCGCCTGTAAGCCTTTACTAAAGTCCAGCTGAGGTTGTGGCTCAGCATTTATTTAACATTTTATCCTGTGCACCCTAAATTTGGGTTAGTACATATTAAAAAGGAATTTTGAAGGGCAATATACTTTAGCCACTCAACATTTTTAAATGTAATTAATCAGCATATTAGTTTGTAAAATGCAATGATCATTAATGGGTCATTTCTAACATCTGAAGTTTCTGTGACAAATTCCAACCAAACATCAATCCATTTTCTAAACCCATCAACTTAGTAAATGTTGAAAACAATTTTAAAATATTTGATTACATTTCTGTGTTGGAGCAAGAATTTAAGTGTGAATCTTTTAAGCTTTAGCTAGTTCATTGACTGCACTGACACTAAAGTCAGTCATGCTAACTGGCTGGAGTTCTTGACCTCCGAGGCAGCTGACCTTAGCTGCGGTTGGCAGGGCGTAAGCATAAGGTTTACATGCCACCTTGTTAAAATAGATTTTAAAAAGTTTTCGATTTCACTGTTTAATGAGTTTAACACAAACATCAGACAATAAACCAGGGAAGCCAAATTTTCTTGATTAGTTAGAAATTATCTAATTTGGTCAATACATTTTAAAAATTGGTTGAAATTAAACTAATTCAGTTGTCTTTTAGCTGTTAAACTCCATTATTTCTACTCTGAAATATTGATTTTAATACACCTAAATCAAATATGCAAAATGTTGTGCCAACCTTTACTGGTTGCATTCCAACAGTTCGTTTTATTAGCGTACTGTTGAAAGATGCTTTCCAGACTTGAGTAAAGTTCTGCAGGTTGAGCGCTGGTTTACGGAGGGAAAATGACATGTGCATGTTTTTCACAGGAGAGGTCTGATAACAAGAGGGAAACTGATGAGGCAATAATTGTAGAAACAGCTGGAAAAGCTCTACGCTCTAATCATTTGAAATCTATTTTGTGGAGCAAAGTCACAAAAATATTGGAAAAATGTAGAAGAAAAAAACAGTCATGCAAATAGTTGGAGAAACGACATTTTAAGCTACACTTGAACAGAAAGAAGAATTATTTGATTTAACCGCAGAGAAAGTTATGAAACACCTCCCCAGGAATGTAGCTAATTTGTCAAATAGCTACTCCAAGGACTCTTAGAGACTTTGCAGTCTCGAAGTGATTTACTTCTTTCATTTTGCAATTGGTCAAATCCAACACTTCTTAGAATTGCTCCCTCAGCCACTGTAGACCGCTGATTCTGCACTTGTTCTTAAAAAGAATGACTGAGCAGTCATTTTCTCATTTTTATTGTTCAGCCATGTTAACAACACGATTTCAGACATGGCCTGTTGGTCTACTTTAGTTAAATCTAATAAAATAAACGGTTTTATAGATCATTCAAGGTCCTCAGAAGCTGATTCCAACTACTATGTAAAAATTTAATGTGAACCTGATAAACACCGACTGAAGACCACGAGACTATTTACAGCATCAAAAGCTTGGTTTTCAGGCATGTCTCTGTAACACTTCCTTATTACTCTATTTTCTCCATCTCAGTCTCATCATTATTTCAACAAATAAGTTACGTATGTTTAGAACAACTCAGCAGATCCTTCAAAAGTCAACATTTTGCAGGCACTATTAGTGTAAAACCATGAGCGTATCATGATGCAGCCACTGCCATACTTCAATGTGTGGATGATGCTCCTAGGCTGGGAGGTTTCTTCATATCTTCAAAAGGTAAGCATTCTGGCTAGGCTAGGAATAACAACAGTAACATAAGTAATAAACAGATAATATAGTTGACCAGACTTAACAGTTTTAACGATGATTTTAGGATGTTGTTGCGACTAGAGTCAAAAGGTGTTTTTTTTTTTTTCTTCTTTTTTTTCTAAATTCAAATGTGTCCAGGTGCCGATTGCTTGGATCCTGAAGATCAGAGACAACGGATTGGTGGACCGGCGAAGATGACGCGTCTAAAAGATGACGATGCAGTCTGTCTGTCATCCCCTTTCTCAGCTCATCCCAACTGGCCACAAATTGTTTCGCTACTGCCGTTACAAACAAACCTGTAAATGATGTGATGAGGGGTTTGTAGGAGTGAACCGTCATTTATGTTGCACTAGTTTTCTCCTGTTTATTTAGTTAGGGATGTGAGTTCTTGTCATTTGGCTTATTGGTTATTTCATTAGGTAAGTGTTGCTTATGGGGATAGTTCCTTTTGTTTGTTATTTTCGGCCTTGGTTCACTCTGAAGGCTAAGCATCTCCTCCTCTGTAAGCAGAACGTGTGTTAACAAACAACTTTTAATAAATCAACAGATTGCCTGTTGGAACTTACAATTGTTATGGTTGTTTGAGGTTTGTCGAGCATTGGGATCAATCATAATATGTTACGATCTGAGCCTCCCCTAGACATGTCATAACAACATCTTTAAACAAAGGAAAGGCAACATCAAACTGAATAGAGAGCTGAGGGCACATGGATGCTAACTAAATCAATAAGACAAAAACACCTCTAACCTGAATTAATCAAAACTAAACCTCTCAATATTAACCTACTCTAACCAAACATAAATACATAGAGTAGCACCTGTAAAACCACCGATGCACATTTCATTGCTGGTTTTGTTTGAATACGTTTATGATCTTGGGTTGTAAACATTACTATTTAATGGAGAGAAGCTTCAGTTGTAGTCTCATCTGCCCAGAGAAACGTCTTCTAGATGTTTGAGCGGGGTTAAGATCTTTCGTCTCCCAAAAAGCGGAACATTTGTTGACAGTCCGACTGCCGGACAATGAAAAAAGATACATATTTTTTCTCAAAAGCTGATATTCAGTCAAGTGGCTTATTTTGAAAACTTGCTCTTGTGTAACATTTATCTTCGCACATGAGAAACAAACTTGAACCACTTCTGGGGGACTGTTTTTTGTCATTGTTCTGAAATTCAAGCAATTCCATTTCTTTGGTGTCTTGTCCTAACAATTGTTTTTTGGAGAAACTAGATTTATTAAAAACAACACAGCAGAGACTTAAGTCTGATTGATTGTTTTCAGGTCTTCCAAGGGCAAATTATTACTGTATCATGATACTGCCACTACCATGCCTCAGTCTCAGGATACCCCTGCTAGGCGATGTCACATACCAGTTAATTAGAATTGCCAGGAGGTTCAGTTTTAGTTTCATCAGACCAAAGAAGGTTCTTCCAGATGTTTAGAGAGCCTTAAGAGTCTTTTTATGAATCTTAGATTTCTTTGGTGCCATCATGGCTGAACCAGCCTTTGTAAGGAAATATTCTGGCAACATCACTTTGAGGTCCTTGGCAAAAAAACGTTTTTACAGGAACAATAACAACACAAGTCCTTCTAAAGTTGGAGAGCATGAAAATAGAAAAGATCTTGCCCTACACTGACTACAACTTAAGAGTCATACAGAAAAACCTAAAGCAATCATGTTTCTAGCGTTTCCTCAATCAAAGGTCAAGACAACCTTGTTTTTATCTTGACACCGGTGAGATGAACTGACAGAGACTTCTTTGAGAGCCGGGGAATGGCTTTTGAAGAGTTTTGAGGAGAAACTGAATTGAAGGCTTCCGAGAAAGGCTCAGAAACTTGCAATAAATGTGAAATTGAATCCCCTCCAGCACAGATATGTTACTATGCAATAAAAACAGATTAAAAATCTATGTAGATATATCTACAAGGAAACCCAGAATAAGTAGACTGCTGGCACAGATGGAAGAATACAAGATAAAGAAAGGAATGTGCTTTTGGGTAACCTGAAGGTACAAGTTGCTTCCCTGGAAATCATCTTAATCCAGGAAATATGAGGTTCAAGGTTTGGGAATCGGCAAACACTTAATATAAAGGCTTCACACTTGTTAAAAATAAGTGAATAATATTCTGGTCTTCATGTAAAAACATTTTCAAATGCAAATCTGCAACACTACTCTCAGTCGGTTAAAGTACTATGGATGAAGGCTGAAGCGGGATGACAGGAAGTCTCTTTAGAAAATAGCAACAGTGGATGAGGATTACACAGCTTCCCTGGTGTGAGACTCCTTTTTGTCACAATGCAGTGAGGATTACATGAGCCCTCTATCCTGGATAAAGTTGAGAATTTTCAGTCGAACTGAGGGTCCAACAGTTTCTTCTTCTAAGAGAGACGCAGTGCTCTTAAAAAGTATCTGCCTTTTTGAAATACACTTACATGTTTCACACACTGCTCTCTACTCAAAAATCCTGAAGCAGAAAATTCAGTTTGTTAGTGACCTTGAGCTCAAGCACGCTTGGATTATGCAGCTGGACAATTATCCAAAGCTCACAGGAGAGTCCACCTGTGAAAAAAAAAGTTCTGAAATGGCCTAGTCAAAGTCTGGATGACCTTAAACAGACTGTTTGTGTACAAAAACCCTTTAATTTGGCTGATGTAAAACAATTCTGTAAAGAAAAGTGGACCAAAATTACTCCACAGTTGAATAAAAGACTCAGTCAGTCAGTCATTTTCTACCAATTATTCCATAGTGGGTCGTGGGAAAACTGGTGCCTATCTCCAGCAATCTCTAGGTGCGAGGCAGGGTACACCCTGGACAGGTCGCCAGTCCATCGCAGGAACAAAAGACTCATTGCGAGTTATTGCAAACAGCTGACAGCTGTTATTTAGGGGAAACACACTTTTTTTTACTTAAGGCCAGGTTAGTTTTTGTCCCTAATAAATGTAATCATCATTTGGAAACAGCTTTTCGCATTTACAGATTATCTTTATCTGATATATTTCAGACACTGGCATTTCTTTGTGAAGCATATTATTCCTTTTCCCTCACCTCACGTTCAGTAGAGCATAACGTTTGTTTTCGTTGACATGTTATCCGCAGTGTTCCCATTACATTTGTCTATGGTGGAAATTAAAGAAGTAGGTGTGTGTGTGTGTGTGTGTGTGTGTGTTTGCGTGTGCGCATAGTTGTCTATTCTGTGTCTCTGTGTTCCTCTATGATGGATCGGCAACGTGTGCAGGGTGTACCCCGCCTCTCGCCAAATGACCACTGGAAATGGGCACCACGACCCTGCAAGGATACTAGTTAAATGGATTGATGGATGAAAATGAAAGCTGTTGTAGGGATTTTTGAGCTTTTTAGCTTTTATGCTGCTTTTATATTGAACACAGCAGCAAACACATTTTAAAGCGGCAAGCTGACCCAACATGCAGGTTTCTGGACTGTTCTGGACATGGAAACTCCGGCCCAAGAACCAACTGAGTGCTGGCCATCTGTGATGCAGCATTTCTTTTCACTGGAGTCAACACTGTTTGAAATCATAGGCAACTGAATATATTACTGTTATTATTGAACCATGGTCAACACACAAACCCATTTCAGGATGCTTTCTCGAGCGAGGTGCTAAACAGTTTCCTCTCAGCAAATTACTCACATTAGCGTTATGAAAAGATCAATTTTACAGAAAAATGGATTGTTCCATTATTACTGTGGTGTGAGCTGCAACATGTGCTGAGAGGAGAGCGTAACTCTTTATTTGATAAATCAAGCAGGTGCTCGACCTACTGAATAAACTGTCTGTCTGTATCCTCAAACTAATTGAAGCTGACACTCATATTCCTATAATTAGCTCTCAGGTTCATGCTGGGCTGGTTAATTGAGTTTGCTCTGCTCAGGTGGCTTTTGTCATTTGGCCACAGTTTGACTTTTTCTACTGGCCAACCATTTGGGCTTTTTGTGGGGTCATTTTTTTGATAAGCAGCTCGATGTTTTTAAAATAATGCAAGAGGAAACTACAGGGGAAAAGGATCCACATGTGGTCTTTTTCCCTCCATAATTACTTTTGTGTTGTTAGAACAGTCATTTAATTTTCACGTACAATCTACAGCTTTAATCTTTTCAAAGTGTTCTTGTTACAATATTTTATCACATTATTCTAGGTACAAAGTAGTCCTCAACTTTAAAGTCTAAGTCTCAATCTTTTGTTGATTTTATTCTCTTTCATTCCCAGAGCTTTAAGTAGGGTTTTAAAGGAAGGCATATTAACTTTATTTGCCTTTTTGCCTATTTCCCATCTACCTTATCTTTATATTTAAATTGATAGCTGATAGCTTGAAGAATAGGCCTACACCTCTATGTATAATTTCCAGAACTCATAGCATTAGCAGCCTACATGGGAAAGATCAAACAGTAAAAGGTCAAGCAGAAATAGCTTTACTACAGATGGGGTAAGAGCAGATTTACCAAAAATAACTGACTGCTTATGTTGTACATCTATCTTAGTTTTCTCATTTTTATGTCAAGAAAGAGGTTGGAAAAGATCTTTGGGATGCTTTAAAAGGCCTAAATATCTGCAAACATCTAGACTGCCATTTCAAATTCAATTCAAATTTAAAAATACTTAATTGATGTCCTGTCGATAAAAGCAGCTACAGAGGTGGACAAATTTATTGGTACTCTTAAATAAACAAGAAAAGAGAGTAACCTTGATTGACATTTTCTGGCAACACCTTTTGCAGTAATCCCCTCCAACAAGCAATCTCTGCACACAGGAGATGTCTGCATTTGCCGACGGGTTGTTTGCACCATAACAAATTCATCAAACTGGATCAGTTTGAAATTTTCACTTGTTTTATAAAAAACAAAATAAATTATTTTAAAGTAATGCAATGTTAAAATTAATAAACTTAGCACAACATGTAATGCTATTTGTTTTTGGTTAATCGTTTCTTTATTGCAACAATGCTGCTTGATAACAAATCTTATCCTTTTCGAAAGCCTGTTTATTTCTTTTTAAACGGTGCTGCACATTTAAGGAAATGCATCTGTGGATTAATCAGAGTTAAGAAGGTGGGATAAGACTATAACTGGAATTTGGCCCCTGAATCAAAATCTGCACAGGGCCCCGTACCACCTTATGCCAGCTCTGGACTAGTAGGTGAATGAATTCAAACAGTATCCTAAACAGCTACATTTAATGAAAACAATTAAGGCTGTGCAGTGATTCCTGCCTGGCTGCTCAATGTAAAATTTCATTTGTTTTGTATAGTGCGTAGCAGAGCAGGCCCAACGTTGGGACTCTTCAGCACTGCCCTGCTTGATGGTAAATGCAAGCAATCACCGCAGCTGGATTTAGATTGAACTAACTATGTGAGAAGGAATTGCTCTGAGAGATGGTGCAGAATGTTTGAAAAGGAAATCGGTTTTTATTGAGAATTCAGGAGTAGTCATTGTCTGACCTGTTCCTCTCTTAGCATTTGTATTTTGTATGACCCAAGCAGTGTCATATCCATGGAGCTGTGTGCAGGTTGGAGTGGGCAAGGTGTGACTGGCAGGCTTGCTCCTGCAGCTGCAGCTCATCAAGCCTAATCAGGAGGAGCATAAAGAGGAACACATTCCCTGAGGCAGAAGCCAGATTGTTTTGCTGACTTGCGTGATAACCAGGCCTACCTTCACTGTGTCATTGCTCTCCTCGAAGTCCTGGCGCTTACCTTTTGCTGTTTTTCCTTGTAGGAACCAGTTCCCTTGTTCATGCTCAGTTCCTGGCTTCCTGTGCTCTGGTTCTTCGTTCTTTGTGATTATTGGAGAAATCCTCTCAAGATTCTCCTCGAAGATCTTATTTCTTCACTGGATGCCCTTCTGTTACAGGCTGTTAAGATTCCATTGACACCATTGCTCACTCACCTGCCTGTCCACCATCCAACATTCCTCTGTTCCACAACACTCCAGCCGCCATTCACCACTACCTGTCCTCCTCAGACTCCGTGAATACGACTCACCTTCCCTGGAACTCCATCACCACCTCCAACAGTAAGAACCTGCTACATCCATTATAGAACATTAATCATTGTTTCCAATCTCATGACCATGACCACATACCTCTCCTCCTCGGTCCAGATCTGGATCTCCACTATAAAACCAGCAGAAACCTCCCACTGCACAATAGCTTCAATACATTTTCAAACTTTTCTTGAGTATCCATAATTCTTAGAGACTAACATGTTACAAACATGACAATCAGAGCTGACTACTTCCACATTATATTCAATTCAATTCAGTTTATTTATATAGCGCCAATTCACAACACATGTCGTCTCAAGGCACTTCACAACAGTCAGGTTCATACATTTCTATTAATCCTAACAATTGAACAGTGCAGTCGGAGTTAGTTTTTTATTCAAATTGGATAAAACGTTTTTCTATCTAAGGAAACCCAGCAGATTGCATCCAGTCAGAGACTTGCAGCATTCACTCCTCCTGGATGAGCATGTAGAGACAGTGGACAGTCACTGGCATTGACTTTGCAGCAATCCCTCATACTGAGCATGCATGTAGCGACAGTGGAGA
The DNA here is from genome assembly GCF_021462225.1 of Girardinichthys multiradiatus. Lineage (NCBI taxonomy): Eukaryota > Metazoa > Chordata > Actinopteri > Cyprinodontiformes > Goodeidae > Girardinichthys > Girardinichthys multiradiatus. The sequence goes on along the minus strand of NC_061795.1, from coordinate 2,656,928 downwards.
GGAAAAACTCCCTTTTAACAGGAAGAAACCTCCAGCAGAACCAGAACCAGGCTCAGTGTGAGCGGCCATCTGCCACGACCGACTGGGGGTTTGAGAGAACAGAGCAGAGACACAAAAAGAACAAAGAAGCAGTGATCCAGGAGTACTTTCTATGGGAAGGAAAAGTAAATGTTAATGGATGTATCTCCTTTAGTTGTTTCACCTAGAAAGAAAGAACAGATAAACTCTGAGCCAGTTTTCAAGGTTAGAGTCTGAAAGAGAGCACATAGAGTTAGTCACAGTAGAAGCTCAGTCAATTTCTATGTCTAGGAGAGAGAAAGGGTTAAACACTGAAAGACAGGGTCATGTGGATCATCGGTAGAGGGTGAGCATTAAGTTGTTGCCAGCAGAAGCTTGGACGATTCCCCTAAAGGTGTCACAGGTAGAAACAAAGCCAGGCCAGGTGTAGGTTCTAGGAAGAGAAAAGAGAGAACATAAAGTTAAAAGCTGAAATAACAGCAAATAATGCAAAATTGGAGAGTAGTGTGAGAATATAGCGAAGAAGGTGAAAGTGGTCGTTATGTCTTCCAGCAGCCTAAGTCTATAGCAGCATAACTACACAGATAGTTTCAGTTCAGATTATTTAGTTAAACGGCGCTTATTTACAACAATGTCGTCACAAGGAACCTCACAAAGGGTCCCACTGATGGTCATTGTTATACTAAAAACCACAAGGATTGGGATACCTCTCTCTGTCAGACTGATTATAACCGTTGGAAAAGAGAAGGGGTCATACAGGTAGCAGAAATGGAGGGTGTGTTTGCACCTCAACCATAACTGAGCCAGTTTAGGCTAAACCTGACTCCCCCTTACTCCAACCAACAGGGATGGAGGAAGGCTCCCTCCCTGATAAACTAAGCCACTCTAACTATAAGCTTTATCAAAAAGGAAAGTTTTAAGCCTAGCCTTAAAAGTAGACAGGGTGTCTGCCTCACGGACTAAAGCTGGGAGCTGGTTCCACAGGAGAGGAGCCTGATAACTAAAGGATCTGCCTCCCATTCTACTTCTAGAGACTCTAGGAACCATCAGTAAACCTGCAGTCTGAGAACAAAGTGCTCTGTTAGGAACATATGGACCAAGCAGATCTCTGATGTATGATGGAGCTAGATCATTAAGGGCTTTATATGTGAGGAGGAGAATTTTAAATTCTATTCTGGATTTAACAGGGAGCCAATGAAGGGAAGCTAAAATAGGAGAAATATGATCTCCCTTTTTAATTTTCATCAGAATTTTTGCTGCAGCATTTTGAATCAGCTGAAGGCTTTTGACTGCATTTTGTGGACATCCTGATAGTAACGAATTACAATAGTCCAGCCTTGAAGTAACAAATGCATGGACTACAGGTCCTTCTCAAAATATTAGCATATTGTGATAAAGTTCATTATTTTCCATAATGTCATGATGAAAATTTAACATTCATATATTTTAGATTCATTGCACACTAACTGAAATATTTCAGGTCTTTTATTGTCTTAATACGGATGATTTTGGCATACAGCTCATGAAAACCCAAAATTCCTATCTCACAGAATTAGCATATTTCATCCGAACAATAAAAGCAAAGTGTTTTTAATACAAAAAACGTCAACCTTCAAATAATCATGTACAGTTATGCACTCAATACTTGGTCGGGAATCCTTTGGCAGAAATGACTGTTTCAATGCGGCGTGGCATGGAGGCAATCAGCCTGTGGCACTGCTGAGGTCTTATGGAGGCCCAGGATGCTTCGATAGCGGCCTTTAGCTCATCCAGAGTGTTGGGTCTTGAGTCTCTCAACGTTCTCTTCACAATATCCCACAGATTCTCTATGGGGTTCAGGTCAGGAGAGTTGGCAGGCCAATTGAGCACAGTGATACCATGGTCAGTAAACCATTTACCAGTGGTTTTGGCACTGTGAGCAGGTGCCAGGTCGTGCTGAAAAAGGAAATCTTCATCTCCATAAAGCTTTTCAGCAGATGGAAGCATGAAGTGCTCCAAAATCTCCTGATAGCTAGCTGCATTGACCCTACCCTTGATAAAACACAGTGGACCAACACCAGCAGCTGACACGGCACCCCAGACCATCACTCACTGTGGGTACTTGACACTGGACTTCTGGCATTTTGGCATTTCCTTCTCCCCAGTCTTCCTCCAAACTCTGGCACCTTGATTTCCGAATGACATGCAGAATTTGCTTTCATCCGAAAAAAGTACTTTGGACCACTGAGCAACAGTCCAGTGCTGCTTCTCTGTAGCCCAGGTCAGGCGCTTCTGCCGCTGTTTCTGGTTCAAAAGTGGCTTGACCTGGGGAATGTGGCACCTGTAGCCCATTTACTGCACACGCCTGTGCACGGTGGCTCTGGATGTTTCTACTCCAGACTCAGTCCACTGTTTCCGCAGGTCCCCCAAGGTCTGGAATCGGCCCTTCTCCACAATCTTCCTCAGGGTCCGGTCATCTCTTCTCGTTGTGCAGCGTTTTCTGCCACACTTTTTCCTTCCTACAGACTTCCCACTGAGGTGCCTTGATACAGCACTCTGGGAACAGCCTATTCGTTCAGAAATTTATTTCTGTGTCTTACCCTCTTGCTTGAGGGTGTCAATAGTGGCCTTCTGGACAGCAGTCAGGTCGGCAGTCTTACCCATGATTGGGGTTTTGAGTGATGAACCAGGCTCGGAGTTTTAAAGGCCTCAGGAATCTTTTGCAGGTGTTTAGAGTTAACTCGTTGATTCAGATGATTAGGTTCATAGCTCGTTTAGAGACCCTTTTAATTATGTGCTAATTTTGTGAGATAGGAATTGTGGGTTTTCATGAGCTGTATGCCAAAATCATCCGTATTAAGACAATAAAAGACCTGAAATATTTCAGTTAGTGTGCAATGAATCTAAAATATATGAATATTAAATTTTCATCATGACATTATGGAAAATAATGAACTTTATCACGATATGCTAATATTTTGAGAAGGACCTGTAGTTTTTCAGCGTCACTCCTAGACAGGATATTTCTAATTTGGCAATGTTCCGGAGATGAAAGAAGGAAATCCTAGAAACTTGTTTAATATAGGATTTAAATGACATGTCCTCGTCAAAAATAACACCAAGGTTTTTTACTTTATTACCGGAGGTCAATTTAATGCCATCCAGGTTAAGTGATTGACTAAGCAGTTTCTTTTTTAAAGACTCCGGTCCAAAGACGACAACTTCTGTCTTGTCTGAATTTAGAAGCAAAAAATTTAACATCATCCAAGTTTTTATATCTTCAAGACATGCTTGTAGTCTATCTAACTGGTTGGGCTCATCAGGATTTATGGATAAGTAAAGCTGAGTATCATCAGCGTAACAGTGAAAATGTATCCCATGCTGCCTGATAATTATATAAATTGAAATAGACAAAATAACTGCAATGTCAAAAATGTCCTCATAGTTTCTGAGAACATTTTATAAACGATTAAACTGCTGCCATGTTTCCATTGCATTTCAGTGTATCATTAAAACTAGCACGTTTTCCAACTTGTGTTCTGAAATTTCAGGTCCCCTCGGCGCCCCAGCCTCAGCAGGGGGCCCTAAGCAGCCGGATATACAGCCAATGCCTTGTGCTGGCTCTAATAGACGGATACTGTCAATTTCTAGTGTCTCTGGCCGTGTGTGTGTGTGTGTGTGTGTGTGTGTGTGTGTGTGTGTGTGTGTGCGTGTCAGCACGTGGATCCTCCCGCCCTCTTCTCTCCAACCTCTCTCCTCCGGAGCTCGGAGGCGCACAAAGACGCGCTGCTTCACCGCGTCCTTGTGGGTTTTTCTCTCTCGCGTTTATTTCCGCGCTTCCAGAAGAAAACGTTTGGGCCCAGTTGCCAAAAGATTAAAAGTAATTAAACAACAAAAATCTCCCCGGTTCTTCCCTCGTTTCTCCCCTACTCCCGCCTCCTCTCATGCCGCCGATAAGGCTCCGGAGAAGGGGCGACTTGTGATCGGACCGAGCGGCATCTCCATGAACATGGCGTGCATCGGGGACGCAGACCCCTTCACCGCTGCGATACCCGCCACCAAAGTTGAGCTGACGGTGTCCTGCAGGTGAGTGCAAAGTGCTGCTGCTGCACACAGAGGTGCAGAGGAACACGGCGAGACGTGGAAAGATCAGCTGTAGTGTTGGAGTGAGTGAAGGCAGCAGAGAAACTCCCTGTGCGCTCCTTAGTATTGGAGAACAGCTCCTAGCAGGGATTCAGTGAGTAAACAGATCATTATAGGAACGACTTATCTCTTTATTTAGCTGTGGAGGAGATAGTAGGTGTATTGCTTATGGAGGTAAAGGGCAGTAAAGCTGCATTTTGAAGATCTGCCTTTGGTCTAAATTGAATGTTGGATGCAAGGGAAAGTGTGCTTGTTTTTGTAGTAGTAACTGACAAGAGCCTCCTGTCAGTTAGTGAAGACACCAGCCATCACCAGCTTTTTTAATGTGCAGATCTTCTAGTTTAATGAAGCTGTGTTGCTGACAGCAGCGTCAAGATTTTAAAGACTGCATGGATATTGATGCACGCCACTGCTGAATCACAGAAATACAACTGCTGCCAAAGGCTTCATGTGAAAAGGAGTTTTGTTTATAAATTGTTTAGTCGGTAGGATATTTGACAGGGTGCCTGATGGCTTTTCCTTATGAGCCAGCAAATTGATAACTCTTTATAGGGAGACAACACTTAAAAATAAAGAATAAAAATCTATGAAACATTTCTGAAAACCTTGTATTTTGAATCAAAAAGGTTTTCTTCAATCAGAAAACTTTAATAGCCTAATCAGATTCTAGTTAAGGGATGCTCGAGTCCTTCCTAAAACTTCCACTCGATGTGGTGCGTTGATTAAGATTCCTGTGTCATCCAAACAAATCATAAAAACAACATGATTGTAAAAATATTTGTAGAGCGTTATTATTAGAGCTGCACAATATATCAAGTCTGAAGCATCATCCGACTATCCGTCTTTGCTATAATGCAATCACAAAGGACTGCTTGGATGGAATATTTGCTCCATATTTCAACTGCCTGAAATTTAAAGCAAATGTTTGGCAATGATGGAAAAGAAAGAAAACAGTCACGAAAATGTGGGTGAATTGCAATCGTGTTATGCTTTTCAGCTGTTACATGTTTTACAATCATGTTTTCTTGGCTGATCAAACTAATATGCCATATTTTGCTCTGCAAGCAGGATCTAGTTTTGTAATTGGGGCTGAAACAATTAGCTGGATTAATCATGATTAATCAATTATTGAAATAATCATCATCTAATTTAGTAATTGAATAATCAGGACTGTAAAACATGCCATTTGCTGAAAGAACAACCCACTCAGAGTTAAGCCAAAACTGTACGAAAAATATATACATTTTGTATTTAAGATGTCTGTAAATATGCTCTATCCAGACCTGGCATGGCTTTAGCTCCACATGGCATTTGACATATATGTTCAAGGCAGTTCACTGTTGATCAAATGCAAAAGGTGCAAAGTTTTTTCTAACTCAGCGAGTAATTGTTTCACGATTTCAATATCAACCAAAATAATCGGGATTACAATTTTTTTTCCCCAAATTTTATTATCTCTGCTAGAAGCAGCATAAAAAACAGCAGTAGCAGTATCTTGCTGATGTTCTCTTTATAATTAAACAGAACTCCACAATATATCAAATCGAAATATCAATGCATACGATATTGGAACTGCAAGGAGCTGCTTGGACACAGTTTGGTAGGCTGTTGTGCTTTAGGTTCCCTGTATTCATGCTCTGGATGCCAGTAATATATAACAACATCATTTTGGCATGTTTTCCTAATACTGTCATGATCTGATGGCGTTAGGTTTTGACTTTGAGTTCTGTTTACTTCTCTTCACTGCCATGTTCTGCGCTTGCTTTATGTCAGTTCATTCAGGTTTGTTAGATTCATTCTGTTAGGTGTTTGTTACTTCCCTGGTTAGATGTTTAGCTTTGTATTTTCCTGTAGATCTGTTGGTAGTCTCTTTGTTTACTGATTTCGGTTCACTCAGATGTTTTCTGTTACCTCCCTGCTCTCCATGCTCATCTGTGTTAATTAGTTACTCCTGCATTCCCTCTTCCTCCAGCTGCAACCGATTCCCTCCTTCATTAGCTTCCTCAGGTCATTGGCTGTTTCTCCACCCTACCTCTGCATTTATACTCTCTGGTTTTCATTGTTTGCCACTGGTTCATCCTGGAAGCTACTCTGTTTGTTACCAGGTCCATACCTGTTAACTCCACGTTCTACTGCTGCCTCAGTTTTGTAAGTGTTCATCATCAATAAAGACTTTATTACTCACCCTGGGGCTCCCTTGCCATTGTCTGCATTTTGGTCCAACGCCCTAGAATTAAAAGCATCTGTTGTGTTTCTTTAATTGTTTTATCCAAAACACCCTATGTCAGGAGAAAATCAATATGTTGCAACAAATGTCACTTTTTAAAACATTTGTTGCTGTTTAATGTTGTACTGGCTAAACTGAGGGACTGAAAGGGATATTCTCCATATGTTATTTTCACACAAACAAATAAAGGCATTTCTGTTGGCTCTGGATTTTGTTTGGTCTGATCACCGTTAATTAGATACAGGTTATGGTTTTCATTCTGCCTTTAAAAAAAAAAGATGTCGAAGAGTAAATTCTGTTTGTAGTGACCTAAAATCAGCGAACTGTTGCTTGAGACAACATCTCTGTCACTGTACTGTCTCTAAAAAACAAAAAGCCCAAAATGAGTCAACAGAAGTCAACCTGGTAATAACCTTAGTGGACATTGTTTCTGAAAACAGAAATAGCACCATCTGGGTGATTTTGTTTTCAGTCTTTTTTTGATGGCATAGTAGGAGAAATGCTCCTCTGAGCCGTGACTCATCTCAGTTTTCTAACAAATGCTGTTTTTATTCATGCAAGCGTAATGTATAAGCTCTGGCGTCCACATCCTCCTGACAGTTAATAGGATGGATAGAATGGAAAATGGACAAAGAGCAGCCGAGCTTTTTTAATGGATGCAAAAGCATTTTGAGTCACAGAAGCATTAAGTGATATATTGTTTCTGTCAGTTGTTATGAGGAAACATATAGCAGCTCTATCTCTCAGCAGCTCGTAGAGGAATGTTGGAGACATAATGCTGTAGTCAGAGATTGTCTAGATTTTTACTTACAATCTAGTGCCGGGGTGTCACACTCCTGTCCTGCAACTTTTCGATGTGTCGCTGGTCCAACACAACCTGAAACAAATGGCTGAATTGCTTTCTCATCATTCAGTCAGCTTCTCCAGATTCCTGCTAATGATCCAATTATTTCATTTAGGTGTGATAAAGCAGATGCCAGTGGTGGACAGAGTACCAAAAAGTTATACTCAATTAATGCCTGGTTCACACGGCTGGATTTTTATGCCGATTTTTGACCCAATCTTCCCTTTCTGACATGCCCCGATCATTGGGATGGCTCTTAAGATAATCTTTTGAGATATTCCTCCTGTGTCAGGTGTGTTAAGAGTGATCTAGTCTGCTTGGAAGGACATTGGGACCGCTCCGATCGTAGCGTGCGGGTTTTTTCCTGTGGACAAATGAGCATGCCTGTTGAATTTGACGTATAGCCAGTCAGAAAGCGAGGTGACAGAAGCACGGAGGGGAATTACTCACGTTTGATGTCGAGAGGTTTCGCGAGATTTCCCGTCTGACACCTAAATGTTCGTGAGTGAAATCTGTTTGTGGGACCAAACCTGTTATATCTAAGATTTTTTTTATCATCATGTGTGGGATCTCTCAGGTTTTGAAAATCAACCGACAATTTTAAAATCTTGCCGTGTGAACCAGGCGTTAGTGTAAAACTGTTTTTGGTTGAAAGACTACTCAAGTTCCTGTCCAGGGTGTACCCTGCCTCGTGCCCATAGACTGCTGGACATAGGCTCCAGCTTCCCCGTGACCCACTATGGAAGAAGCGGTAGAAAATGACTGACTGACTGACTGACTACTCAAGTACTGAACAACTGTTTATAACATCTGATTTACCCACTTAAAAATGATGTCATTAGACTTTATTTTAAAGAATACAGTCAAAAATACAAAGAAAATGATGACAAAATAACAAATTTAGGCAGGAGAAACACTTTTCCTAATCAAACATTTTACGGTAGGTAATGTATATATGTTTGAAAATGGTAAACTACTTCCAGTGACAATATATCGCGTTTACTGTATATTCACTTGACCTCCAAATGACCTCTTGATGAGCAGAAACTCCTCAGCAATGATGTTTTGCTTAAAAGGTTGTTGCTCTTTATTCAGTGAAGTTACTCCCGGTGGGTAGAGTAGCCAGTAATTCTATTCAAGTACAAATAGTGATGCTTCATAATGACAGTACTCAAGTGAAAGGAAGTATGGTACTGTAAAACTACTCCTAGAAGTACATTATTTTTTTCAAAAAGTTACTCAAGTAAATGTAACTAGTTACTACCTACCTCTGGCAGAGACGCATCTAAAAGTTGCGAGACACCGTCCCTCAGGGACTGGAGTTTGACACCTGTGATCTATTGCAACAGCAATTAAAAATGTTAGCTTGCATTATTTTTTGCTAAGGGCGACTGAAATCTGACGTTTGGAAGAAATATCAGGTAGCAAAATACTCGTATTTCAGTGAATGTCAGGATTTGGTTCCTCCTGTGACGTTTAAAGTAAAGTTCAATCAGCCTCCCAGATATTGGCCCAAATCTTAGTAGAGAACATAGCTGGGAGTCAGACTGTATGTTCTGTCTTTGTGATAAGTGAAGTCACAACGCAGACAAAGCAGGGACAGTTATCAATGTTCAGATTAACTTGACTAGTAACTGTTGCCACTTTGTGGTGCATATAGCCTGTCGATAGAGTAAAGAGCCTTCACCGTGAGATGGTCAGGAGATCATTTAGAAGCATAACAAAACAAGACGTCAGCAGCAGCAAACTGTTCATTTTAAGCTCTTCATCCCAAAGCACACACCTTACCATAACACAACAGAAGTATTTACAACAACTTATTTTGGCTCATATTTGGAAATGAATCCAGGCAGAAAGGGTTAAGAGCTTTTCTGTTTAGAACATGTTTTACAGTAGTTCACAGAAAGTTGGAAGGTGTGGAGTTGAAATCAGCTGAATCAGTTTCCGTCATGATGAATGTAAGCTGGTCCTGAATGTGGTTAAAAACACAATGAATCATTTAACTTGACATGACATGGCTCTGAAACACCATTTAATCTGCACTTGTTTTTTCCCGTTATTATTCATCCTTAGTCCACTTTGAGTTAAAGCTTTTACTTTAAATGCCAGTGGTCTTGTGTATACACCTGCATAAGTCAAACTGCTTGACAGACACGCTCTCTGCATAGGTATTCTTTTGACCGAGAAAGAACCATGCTTGTGCATTTTTAGCTTCTTGAGTTGTCACCCAGCATCCGCAGTAAAACAGAATTTCTTAGCTGTCCTAGCTGGTGGGCGGTGTGATTTTCCCTCTCTGACGTCTTTGTAAACTGCTAAAGCATTCAGTCTGGATAGATGCCGTCCTCAGGTTAAAGACCCCCTTCAATAAATCACGACTGTCTCAGCTCTCGTGGCTGGTCAACCAGCAGAACTATCAGCCTAATTAACACAAGTCTAATATGGAAGGTTTGTCAGGAGAAAATACCCCAGTCTGCTGCAACGAAGCCGTTTGACCCACGGGGGCCTTTCGCTACTGATTACATCGCCGTGGTCCCATACACGCATGCAGCTTCATACGTTCTGGCTGGATAATAAACAGCAACCTTGGCAGGCATTTAGAGCTGCATGATCAAAAACCCTTGTAAACTGCCGGGCCTTGAGGGCGGGGGATGTTTGTGCAGAGAGATGAAGGTGCTCACAGTGGCGTGGCTGTCCACTGATCTGAGTGGGACACAGCACAGAGATAGCATGACCTTTGGACACAAAAGGTAGGAAGTGTATTCCTTCTGAGAATTGACGTGTTTGGATGTGGCTGCATAGAGGTTGGTTGATGTGTCACAGCCAATGTGGTACTCTCCCAAATGACGGTGGGAAATTTTTTTTTTTTATATATATAGCTTCACTGTCTTGTGTAAGGAGATTTTAACATTTTGCCCAGCCTCAGTCTTATAACTGGGAGATCATTAACCAACATACTAATACGTTTATGTTTTTTTTCTGTTATTATTAAGGCAAATATCAGGAACTACTTTTTAGGGCATTTTCTCATCAAATCTGTTACAGTGCTAAATTGGTGCTAATGCTTACTTAGTACCGGTTCTTTGTGTTTCCACCGATGCATGCTCTGGCCCTGAAAAACTAATCTAGCAACAGTTTGCTGCTGGACCAGAGGAAATATTTTGTCAGCAGCTAGAGGTGGGCTCATGATGAACTAAGATGGTGATATTTGGGCATCTGTGTTTGCAGGGACAGTGGGATGAATAAAATGATTTGTGTAGCTATATTGTCTCCAGAAACAAACAGGGGAAAGAATGAAATAAGGATGTGACTCCAACTCTGCTCTCAGGTTGTGGGAAAGGAAACTGGTTCTTTCACAGAGCCAGTTAAAAACTGGCATAGCACCAACCCTGGTTAAGCACTGGGACCACTTTGGTGGAAAACTGGTTCCAATGCTAAACCAGTGCTAGTACTTACTTAGCATGAGATCTTTCAAAATAAAAACTAAATCATATACAGTGCTCCCTTCCAGAGGAATAAGCCACTCTTTTCAGGAGATGGAGAACATCTCAGGGAGACCATCAACCAGTTAAAGTGCCATGAGCACCATGCTAAAACTCTTTAATTAAATCAATGCTACATTTTGGGGGTTATCCATTCTAGTATTTTAATAAAAAATAATCTTGTTTTTTCTAGATTCTAAAATGATTTAAATCTAATCTGATCCGTAATAAAACACACAGCGGTATTCTACTGTCATTATTTATTAAAGAAAAGAGAATGGAAGGGTTGTGTGTGAAGAACTATGACTAGACCCCATGATTCTATAGTTTGCAGCAATATTGCCTAGTTGTCTTTTAGCTCATGACTATCAGTTTTTAAAATCTCCCAGCTGTGTTTAGATCCTGCCTCAGTCTTTTAAATGGTTGATTCTTTTTCAGCCATGCCTGTTGTGTTTAGGATCATTGTCCGGTTGCAGGACTCAACTTCAGCAGAGCTTTAGCTGACCTCACATTTGGCTCTAAAATACTTAAGGATACAGAGAAGTTCATTACTGAGTAAATGGAAGCTGGACATTGTAGAACATTGTTTCAGACATCTTGTGGATAATTTAGGTGCAAACATGCAAACTTAGGTCTTGCTTCCGTGTCTATTTTACGGAGAAGAGGCTTTCTCCTGGAACCCTTCCAAATAAGTCACAATTGCTGTTTATCTAATGGTATTCTCATAAACTTTAATATTTATCTTACTTATTAAGGCCTTTAGAGTCTGAGACCGAACCCTCAAGGTTTTTTGGCCTTGGTGTGAATATACTGTTACGTCCACTTCTTGGAAAATTGCTTCTTAAATATTTCCCAGCTGTAAATGATCTTTCCCACTGTAGAATGACACACTTCAAAATGTTCGGAAATGGCCATGGAAACCTTAATAGGTTAATGGACACAAAGAATTGTTTTTCAAAGGCCATTGCTGATGTCTTTCCATTTTGGCATTGTGTTAACACACAGAGCTGTATGTGCCAGATCAGCAAACTGCCAAAACTTGCTTATGATCAGTTAATGAGGTACATTTGATTAGTAACACTCAGCTGCTACTTTCACCCTTATGTGTAGTTAGTTATTAGTACATTTATTCATAGTTTTTAGTTTTGACTTCATCTTCACACAGACATGATTATTGTCATTATTATGGAATAGCTGTCAGAAATGCAGTTTGGGAGAGCTTCGACCAGATCCCGGGGGATGTTGGAGACATAGAGTCCGAGTGGACCATGTTCTCTGCATCTATTGTCGATGCTGCTGCCCGTAGCTGCGGCCGTAAGGTCTGCGGTGCCTGTCGTGGCAGCAATCCCAGAACCCGGTGGTGGACACCGGCAGTAAGGGATGCTGTTAAGCTGAAGAAGGAGTCCTATCGGCTGTGGTTGGCTTGTGGGACTCCTGAGGCGGCTGACGGGTACCGTGAGGCCAAGCGTGCTGCGGCCCGGGCTGTGGCAGAGGCAAAAACTCAGGCCTGGGAAGAGTTTGGTGAGGCCATGGAGAAGGACTACCGGTTGGCCTCGAAGCGATTCTGGCAAACCGTCCGGCGCCTCGGGAGGGGGAAGCAGTGCTTTGCCAACACTGTTTATAGTGGGGGCGGGAGACTGCTGACCTCGACTGAGGACATTATCGGGCGGTGGAAGGAGTACTTCGAGGATCTCCTCAATCCTGCCATCACGCATTCCGTGGTGGAAACAAAGGCTGGGGACTCGGGGTTGGACTCTTTCATCACCCAGGCTGAAGTCACCGAGGTGGTTAAAAAGCTCCGCGGTGGCAAGGCTTCGGGGGTGGATGAGATCCGCCCTGAGTACCTCAAGTGTCTGGATGTTGTAGGGCTGTCATGGTTGACACGCCTCTTCAACATTGCGTGGCGGTCGGGGACAGTGCCTCTGGACTGGCAGATGGGGGTGGTGGTTCCTTCCCCTTTATAAGAAGGGGGACCGGAGGGTGTGTTCCAACTACAGGGGGATCACACTCCTCAGCCTCCCTGGTAAGGCCTACGCCAGGGTATTGGAGAGGAGAGTCCGACCGGTAGTCGAACCTCGGCTTCAGGAGGAACAGTGTGGTTTTCGTCCCAGCCGTGGAACACTGGACCAGCTCTATACCCTCTACAGGGGGCTCGAGGGTTCATGGGAGTTTGCCCAACCGGTTCACATGTGTTTTGTGGACCTGGAGAAAGCATTCGACTGTGTCCCTCGTGATGCCCTGTGGTGGGTGCTCCAGGAGTATGGAATCGGGGGCCCTTTATTAGGGGCCATCCGGTCCCTGTACGAGCGGAGCAGGAGTTTGGTCCGCATTGCCGGCACAAAGTCGGACCTGTTCCCAGTGCATGTTGGACTCCGGCAGGGCTGCCCTTTGTCACCGGTCCTGTTCATAACTTTTATGGACAGGATTTCTAGACGCAGCCAAGGGCCGGAGAGGGTCTGATTTGGGGACCAGTGGATTTCGTCTCTTCTTTTTGCGGATGACGTGGTCCTGCTGGCTCCCTCTAGCCAAGACCTACAGCATGCGCTGTGGCGGTTCGCAGCCGAGTGTGAAGCAGCTGGGATGAGGATTAGCTCCTCCAAGTCCGAGGCCATGGTACTCGACCGGAAAAGGGTGGCTTGTCCTCTTCAGGTTGGAGGGGAGTTCCTGCCTCAAGTGGAGGAGTTTAAGTATCTCTGGTTCTTGTTCACGAGTGAGGGAAGAATGGAGCGGGAGATCGACAGACGGATTGGTGCTGCCACAGTAATGGGGGCGCTGTGCCGGTCCATTGTGGTGAAGAGAGAGCTGAGCCGAAAAGCGAAGCTCTTGATTTAGCGGTCGATCTACGTTCCTACCCTCACTTATGGCCATGAACTTTGGGTCATGACCGAAAGAACGAGATCACGGATACAAGCGGCTGAAATGAGCTTCCTCCGTAGGGTGGCCGGGCACTCCCTTAGAGATAGGGTGAGGAGCTCGGCCATCTGGGAGGAGCTCGGAGTAGAGCCGCTGCTCCTCCACATCGAGAGGAGCCAGTTGAGGTGGCACGGGCATCTATACCGGATGCCTCCTGGACGCCTTCCTCGGGAGGTGTTCCAGGCACGTCCCACCGGGAGGAGGCCCAGGGGACGGCCCAGGACACGCTGGAGGGACTATGTCTCTCGGCTGGCCTGGGAACGCCTTGGGCTCCCCCTGGAGGAGCTGGAGGAGGTGTCTGGGGAGAGGGACGTCTGGGCGTCTCTGCTGAGGCTGCTGCCCCCGCGACCCGGTCCTGGATGAGCGGAAGACGACGAACGAACGAACGATTGTAAAGATTATTTTAAAAACTGTCAGTTGTTTTAAAAGCTGTTATAAATTAGCTTTCTCCAAGTAAAACAGGGGTATCCAAAGTGCGGCCCGTGTGCCATTTGTGGCCCTCGGAATGATACTGTGTGGCCCCTAGTCCATTATTTGAAAACAGCAACAACTCGCCAGTCCTTGTGGTGGATGCCGATACACATTTTTTTTTTTTTAATTGTGTGAAGTTTTCACAGGCCTGGCCTTTCAAAAAAAGATACAGACAAATTAAAATCCTCCTATAATAAAGAAAGTATTAAACTCCATAAAACAGCATTTTTGCTGACAACTTTTACAATTTTTTACATTTTCACAGTAAATACGACCACAAACATCCAGTGACTTTTACTGACCTGGCCACACCCATCCATTTAACTAGATGAAGAAAAAAGAATTCGGACATCATGTTTGTCCTTTTTTATGTTTAATATTTGCGATGAAAAATCAGACCACTTTGTTTTGTTAAAATATTGGGTATTTAGTTTTTTGATCAGGTAAATACAAAAAAATGATACAATAACATTGTTTTTTGGAAAAAAGTCTTTATACCTCTGATGTAGAGGATCTATAGAAGTTTTGAACACAACAAAGGGACACTGAGATATTTATTTTATTTTAAGTTTCATGCCATGTAAGGATTTCACACCCAGCTGTTGCTCTGGCTACAGAAAATCAGACAGATTCTTTGCTGTGTGTTTTGTAGAACCAGTTCAGAACCAGCTTGGGCACCAGCCCTGGTTAAGCACTGGAACTGCTCTAATTTGGCAAACCTTATCAGACTGAGAAAGTTTTAAATAAAGAATTAGGGTTATGTTCAGAGTCTTTGAGTCCAGTAATAACTTTATAAACACAAATAAATACTCTAAAGCACAGAAAAGGATTTTAATGCCACTAAAGTACAATCTCACCTCGTCTTCTGTCAACTTGTTGCTTATTTCTGTAAATCTGCCAGAACTGAGGTGGAATCGAGCAATAGGAATAATACCTACAGATCTAATCAGGCCCAGCTGGGAATTCTAAACCACTCGAGACTCAGCAGGAGTCATTGTAAGTGGTAACGGTTATGAGTTTTTTTGAAGCAGTCATTTGGTCTAATTAATGCACCATCCTGCCGCTGAAGCTTCACCTTGTTACCCCATAGAACTGCTGCAGCTCCATTACATTACTGACCGCCTCATCCTGTGTGCCGCTCTGTTCCCTTGCTTTCATCTTTTGCATAGCCAGTTTCCTTCATCTCTTTAATTGCAGCGGATGGATTTGAAGACATCATGATGATTAGTGTCCTGTGTTTGATGCTTTGCCACTAAAAGAAATAGGGAATTTAATGCAGATTTATGCAGACATTTAAGTTCAAAAGATATTCAGAAATACTTTAGACCTGCAAAATGCAAGTGGCATATATTGTGGAATTCACATTAGAGTTAAAATAAATTCAATGTTTTTTGGTTTAAGGATTTCATATGCATTCATGTCATCTCTGAAAGCCTGTTCATTTGCATATTTGAAGTGCATTTCCACTTGTTGGGCTTTTCATTCAGAGTTTTGCCGGTTTACTGCTATGTAACAAACAGGTGTGTGTTAACACAATGCAACAGGCACAGAAAACAATCACCAACCTTAGAGAAGCAAATGTTGCTGCCCTTTAATTTGGGAAGGATTATGAGTCCATTTCCATTATTCACTAGTGGAAAAAATCTAATACAGTTCCTCGGATTGGAAGCCCCTTAATGTTCATGTGTCAAATAACCAGAAGCTCCATCTCAGACTCCACAGACCTCTATGTTAAATGATTAAGTTCATGACAGCACAATTAGAATAACATTGACTAAATACAGTTTATTAATAAAGGTTGGAGTAGGGTTCTGTTTAAAGGTTACAAGCAGTGAACCTGCAGTTGATAACTCTCTCAGGAACTTCCTTTTGAATGAGTACAAATCATCTTAAAACACTTCCAGTTTTAAAAATGTCAATGGGGTTCATGCAAAAACTCAATGAATACAAACTTTTTTTTACTGCAGCTCTGTTAGATTTACACTGTATGGTTATTTGCTTTGGAGAGTGCCAAGATGCATTGTGCAACCAATAATGTTCTATGGTGATCACACACTGTTAAATGAACTTGTTTACCGTATGTTTCAAGAGTCACTGTGCTGGAAAGGGTTGGGCAGTATACAAATTTACAGAATAGTGTTCACTCGAGCCATTGAAGGATTTGGGATTTTTCAGGTATATTAATTTCATACACTATCGCAGTACATTCAGTCTTTTAATGCTGTAAGAAGTGATGTAGGAAAATAATGCACTGACATTGCATTATGTCTAACACTGCGGGATCCAGTTTTATTAACAGATAAGCCAGGCTACCACAGAGGTTTTTGGACATCTTGAACAATTCTGCCCAAGCATGCTGCACAAGTTGGACACTAATACAGAACTCAGAACTGCAACTAGAAATTGGCGGCTATGTCCCAATAATATCAGTCTCACAATATGCCATGCCGTGTGTCTATACTAACAGAGATTCATCTCCTCATGCTACATACATGAACCTGAGAGTGAAACTGACGGCTTACCCTACTATAATTAATTCTGCTAAGAATTATCTGGAAACTTTGGTGCATTCACAAAAACTTAACCTTGATTCCCAGACAGCTGTTATTTTAATATGAAATAAAAAAATAAATAAACAATACGTTGACATCATGGCAAACGTAGCACACCTAGTCCTAACACTTCAGAGCACTGAAGTCTACACCCGTAATCCCAGGACATGTGTACTACTCAGAATGGGAACACATAAGCAACATGCATTCTTCAAAGATGTGATGTTCTGCAAAATCGCCTTAATTTTCTCATGTTTAAGCCTATACAGTGCTCTTTAAAGTGAATGATATTAAAGTGATATTTTTAAATATGCCAATATACATGGCAAGATCACAAAGAGCGTGGTGGTAGCTTTAGGATAGTTAAAACCTGCTTTGGTTTCAACCCTTCTTGGACTAAGCATTAGCTTTAGCCTTTAGGATAAATTTATCTGTATTTATCCAAAAGGAAAATGTAAGAGGTCTTATGGACTAAAGTTAAGGTATTATTTGCCTTTCAAGCATTCAGCTAATGTGATTACCTCAGTTTAAGAATTAAATAGTCTGTGAACGAGAAGGTGTCTCTGGAAGATTTTCAGTGACAAACTGCAGTTGGATTTCAGCTGTGATGGGCCCACAGAACTGGGAGACCAAAGACGTCATAGGAGAAACCTAGGTCCATCGTCGTCAGATTTTCACAACTGAATGACAAGTTTGCCATATTTAGTATGTATTTAGAACTTAAATGGCTGTGGGATATTCATCAATAAGGACTTTTCTGAAGCTGTGTAACAGAAAAGAAGAGAGGTGACAGGCGTGGGTTCTCACCGGATACTCCGGCTTCCTCCCACAGTCCAAAGACATGCCTGTTAGGTTAATTGGTCACTCTAAATTGCCCTTAGGTGTATGAATGAGTGTGTGCATGGTTGTTTGTGTGTTACCCTGCGATGGACTGGCGACCAGCTTCTCCGCGACCCACTATGGAATAAGCGGTATAAAATGACTGACTATTTACAAGTAAGAGTAAACAAGGTTTAAAAATCTAACATATTCGTATTTGAAATAATGGGAAAAACTCAAATAGAAAGATTTGATCAGATTATGCTACAATCTAAAGCACTCCACACCAAAATGTTGCAAGAATGGCTGGTAATATGCAAAAGATGCTAATTTTTTTAAGCTGTGTGTGGAGTGCCGGTTTCCAGTGACACAGCAGTAGTGGAGTGAGAAATGTTACAAAACCATGGTCACATAATAGCATGCTTATGGCAAGATGTTCCTTCTGTTTCTTTGATATTAGGTATTTACTAATGTGTGGCGATCTAAATGTCATTTAGATAATAAATGATCTAAATATTTTCTATGAGAAAAAACCTTTCCTATTTGCACACCTCCCATGAAAGTTAAATTTGGGCAGTCTCTTGAATGTGTATTTTCATATCAACAGTAGCAAGAACCTGCTGTAGGACCCATGATGTATGGTTTTTGGAGACTTCTTTTTGCATCTTGAGGCCAGCTTTCAGGGTTAACTTGCTTGGATTGCCAGACCTGGGCATGTTCACAATTGTTTTGAATGTCCTCCACTTGTAGACTTTTTTCTGTACAATTCAAAGGCTGATTTCTCGCTCTTTTGAGACCTTTTAAAATTCCTTACCAGATCCATAAGCTGCTACAATGTTGTTTCTGGAGGCCTCAGACTGCTCTTTCGATGACCCTAGTGTACACTCTCAATTCAACAGTCAGAAGCACACCAAACCTTCAAAGTGCTAAGTAATGATGTTGTGATTATGCACACCTGATCTGATACACTTGTATGGGATTTTAGCCACTTTAAGTGGGAATTTGGGGAGTACTAATGTATTTCTCTTTAGAAACAGCATTTGTTTTATGTTACAGAAAAATTCTTCAGTTTTCTTGAATTTCTCAGCATTGTAAAAAATGATCTCATATACCCTTTGTCTGAATATGTGAGAAAAACAGCCAGGCTGTTTTAGGGTGTCCTTACGTTTCCACATGACTGTGATGTCGTCAAGACATTGCTCTCGTTTTCTTTTTTATGGCTTTTTTTTCTGGCTGCAACAATCTATTGCCAGGCATAGCTGTTTTTTTCCAAGAGCGCATGGTGCATCATGCTCATACGGATGGAAGTCCTCACTCCCACCCTCACATAGGTATTTAAAGCTCCAGTTGCCGTTTTTAGGTGGCTGTGATGTAACTGGTGGGACTTCAAATGTAATTCTAGTGTCGAGGAAGGACTGCTATCGTAAATGTTTGATGAAGTACGAGGCACTCTGCTCGCACCGCCCAGACATTTCCGAGGCTGCCCGTGGAGGAAAGGGCTTTTTAAAGTGTGACTCGTCTCTGTCAGGGCCAGGTGGAAGCCCTCGGGTGCAAATGAATCATAGGGAGGTTACCAAAGAAGGAAGTGTGTGCTGCCTGCCCACACACACACACACACACACACACACACACACACACACACACACACACACACACACACACACACACCCGTGTTTTACTATCTTTATGAGGACTTTTCGGTTACTTCCATTGATTTTCCTTGATTTTTAGTGCCTAACCATGACCCTAACACTAACCCTAACCCTAACCAGTTAATACCTAACCCTAACCCTAACAATAACTCAATTCATACCCTAGTCCTAAACCTAACCCCTTTCCCAAGAACGGAATTTGAAAAAGTGAGGACCAGGAAATGTCCTCACTTTGCGATAAAAATATGAAAAATGGTTCTCACTCAGCAACAAGTACAAGAACACACACACACACACACAGATTTGCATGCTGTCCCTCATACACTGCA
The DNA here is from genome assembly GCF_021462225.1 of Girardinichthys multiradiatus. Taxonomy (NCBI): domain Eukaryota; kingdom Metazoa; phylum Chordata; class Actinopteri; order Cyprinodontiformes; family Goodeidae; genus Girardinichthys; species Girardinichthys multiradiatus. The sequence continues at coordinate 2,637,502 of NC_061795.1, read as the reverse complement.
CACACTGTTTTTACCTCCTCTTTCCTTCTCGGCATCTTATTCCCCACATCTACCCAGACTCCTGCGGGAGCCAACTGGGTACAGTATGCCTCTGTCTTGGAAGTTTATCCCATTTGGCAGGTGCCGTCTCCCACATATCACTCCTACAAAATCTCCTGCACTGTCCGACGGTGATAAAACATAACCTCAATATGACTGCGCTTGATTCTGTCACTTATTGTCATTTATTTAATGTTAAAAAGCCAGAGAAGGGCCAGTGGGCGTTCCGTAGCAGGCAAGCAACAGAGCGTGGCATTTCACCATCTGGGCCACACAGGGATCAGCACAACACGAGTGCCTGATCTAGATACATCACTAGCCATCAATGGTTTGAGAAAGCTCTCTGCTTGTTATACAAGACAGGACGGGCGACGCAGTTCTCGCCTCCTGCTATGTACTTATGGATCTTGTGGTAGAGCACAAAATGGACAAAGTCAAGCTGTTGTGATTGCGACAGAATAATTCTGATACACCAAGAAAATGTACTTTTAGGTATGGCGATCCATCATGTTGGTTTTTAACCATGCTGTTATTTATACACCCCTGGTTTTCAGGGTCACAATAAACCCTTCCTCACTCAACGTCTAACACAACCCAATTTTATTACATTTAAATGCTAAATCTATAGTGCTGTGAAAAAGTATTTGCCCCATACAGATTTCCTCTGTTTTTGCTTTTTAGTCATCCTTAAATATGTTAGAGCCCAAACATATTTTATATCAGACAAATATAACCTGACTAAATGCAGTTAAAATGCAGTTTTTAAATGATTTTTTTTAATAAGGAAAATGGCTATCCAAACCAACCTGGCCCTATGTAAAAAAGTAATCACCCACCAAACCTAATAACTGGTTGTGTCGCCCTTGGTGTCAACAGCTATCATAAAGTGTTTAAAATTGCAGGTAGTGAGTCTTTTTACACGACTTTGGAGGAGTTTCTGGTTCAAACTCCTTTGCATAATTGTTTTAAATAAGCCATATTGGAGGATTTTGAAGCAGGAATGGCCTATTTCAGATCACGCCACCACATCCAAATTGAATATCAGTCTGGACTTGGACTGTCTGGGCCACTCCAAAACCTTGATTCAGAATTAGACTTTGGTGTGATTCGGATCATAGTCCTGCTGCATAAACCAAGTCCATTTGAGTTTAAGGTCGCAAACTGATGGATCGTGATTCTACTTCAGCATTTTTTGGTAGAAAGTAGAATTTGTGGTACGAACAATGACTCAGTGACTCATTTATGTCCTGAAGCAGCAAATATCCCATGACCCCACCACCATCATGTTTGACTGAGGTACAAAGTTGTTGTTCTGAAATGCTTTGTTTGTTTTATGCTAGACATAACAGGATGCACACCTTCCAAAAAGTCTCGTCAATTTTGTCTAGTTAGTCCACAGAATATTTTCCCTGAAGTCTTCAGGATAATCAACCTTAGTGTCCTTCACGCTGTCATGGTTGCTAGGCACCAAAGGTTACGCTGAGGTAATACAGGAACAGCTGGTAAAGGCTAGACCATCCAATTTCACAGCCGCTCACCTCCGGCTTTCGCGTTCTTAGCGGCCTCCAAAAGGACCCAGCCTATGTAGACCGGGTCATTCGAAGGATGCCGTCCCTGAATTTGGACACAGCTCTTGTGCTCTTGGTCCAATTTTGATATGGCTGGCCACACCGGGGAAGGTTCATCACTGTTCTGTTTTCTTTGTTTGTGAAAACTGGCTATCAATGTGGTTCTCTGGAGTCCAAAATCCTTTTGAAAGGCCTTTGTAAGCCTTTAAAGGCTGATGGATGTAACTGGATTCATTTCTTATCTGTTCCTGATTGATTTATGTTTTAAGACACTTAAGCCCAAAAATATTAATAACCCCTGGCAGATTTATGTTTAAAGTTCTCTTATTATTTGACTAACATGTCTTTTCTGACTGGAAAGTAATATTAACATTTCTTAGACGCCTAGCCAGAGACCCAACTTTAACCTGACAGACAATCTGTGGAGGAAGCTGTAGATTAGGTGATGGCAAGGAGGCCTTCCCACCTCAATCACTACTTATAAAATGGGTTTGATTGCTGTAATGTCAAGAAAGACTTTTCCATGGAAGAGTATTAGTAATTTACAATATGGCACACTTTTATGAAAATTGTTACAATGTTTTTATTATCTTTTGAGAGGCTTGCTGACATGTAAATGCCTTCTAAGATTATGAGCTCTTTGCAGGTCAGTCTCCATGTTTTTCCAGCTTTGTACAAACAGAATTTTGTAAATCCTTCCAAATATGCCATCCATAGCATGATTTTTGATAGCTGGTGTTAGACACAGCTGAAATGTTGAGGCAGTGTTTCTCAGTGTGGGAAACAGCAAATCCTGTGGGACCTGCAGTCATCTTTATGACATTTTGTGCTGCCATCCTGCCCTGGTTGTCATACGATGACGAGGACCATGTTATCTTGCCAGTTTTATGACAAAAAAGTTTCTCATTCACCTTGAGGGATTTCTTCCTCTGAAGATGATGCATCATTTAGTTTTATTCCTCCTCTTCTTTAGATACCTCCTCATTCTTCATAGAGACACCATCTGCAGGACATTAAGCAACTCTGAGTGTACAAGGGTTGGTAAACAATGCGCTTATGGTTTGTGTGATATTGTTTGAACTTTGATTTTTGAAAGTAGTAAATAGGGTCATATGTGCCAACTTGCCCAAATTTTCTACTGGAACACATCTGCAGCTATGTCTACTGGGTGGTGCTTCCCTATCCAAAAATACTTCTATTTTATGCTTGAAAAGGAACGCCGACTGTGTTAAACATAACCCTAATCAAATAAACAGTTAAAACAATTGTAATGGACAATTTAGTGGTTCTGGATAGTACAGAAATAATCATAAAATACATGAGTTTTACATAATGATGCAGTAAAACACGTCAGAATATCCTACCATTACAGAATACTTGGGTAGTGTCATGTTTTTAACGGAGTTGACCCACATGCAGAAAGCAATTCAGGAGACAGAGTTTTACGGTGAAGTGTTTATTTACAGAGCAGTGTAGTGAACAGGGAAACTGGAACCGGAATACCAACTGTAAAAATGAACAGGATGGTAAGCAGGGAAAACTCTGGGTCAAAACTAATGAACAATAATCCTGCCTTACTGGGTAGATGGAATGATCTGCCAGAGGGTGGAGAGCGGAGAGACCAAATGGTTGTTTACCCATGAGACAGATGATGGTGGATAATGGTGTGCCAGGATGATAAGTTGGACCAGGGGTTTCAGATGTAGGTGCAGTGGAAGGAGGAGGGTGGACAGGGTTCTTGAATGGAGATCCAAGGAGCGAAGAATTCAGGAGGCTGCCAACCTGTGTGGTCCAACGAAGTAACGAGAGGCTTGAGTCTTTGTTCATGGAGCTGGATCGCTTCTTTCCAGAAGTGGTTAATCCAGGCAGAGTTCCATGCAGAAGGCAAGGTCAGGTAATCCTGCAAGGTAACAGATTCAGATTACTAAAAGTTCAAGGCAAGGACAAGACAAGGTAATGTGGCTTGAGCTGTACCACTAAGGGCAACACTGGCAGTGAGTTGCTGGCAGCCTCCTCCTTAAATACTCCTCAGCAGGTAATCAAGGGAATAGAGAACACCTGTCACCTCTCCTCCAGGTTCCACGCCATCTAGGGGCTAAGCACAGTAAAAGCACCAAACAAACAGACAAGGCACAGATCCTGACAGGAAGCACATACTGATGGACTAAAACAGTTCATAAGAATATCCTCCCTTCAGTGCATTAGTACATCACGAAGAAGAACTTGTTCTAAATTCAGGTTAAAATAAATGAATTCCTCGTTGATTAATTGAATACCCAAACATTTTGAAGAAACTTCAAAGCTCCAACATGAGCTACTTTTGTTCATTTATCATATTTTGTCTAAAATAAAAATACACATGAAGGTCATGATGTCATTGACAAATTAACATATGATCATGTAATTGCCTAGCATCCATTTATTCTCTCCCAAAACAGCAGCTCTCATTCACTTTTTAGAGTTATATTAGAATGCATTATTTGATGCATTTTCAATTCTATATTTTAATGCTTTATATAAAACAGCTGCTCTCATTCATATACTCATTGCGTTCATTGTCAGAAAACAAAACAAGTCTGAAAATCTGCATAAGAACAAAATAAAAATGATCTGGTCTTAACCAGGTTCTAACTTCCAGGGAACAAAAACACACTATTCCAAACTATTAGTATTTTTATATCAAACAACAAATGAATACAAAATTAACAAGCTGTGTGTTCGGACTTGATACACCCCATGATTTGACAGGCCACAGAATCACCTTTAGCACCAATAATTTGAAGAATTCATTTTATGTATTACCTTATCATTTATTGTTGTGGAGTTTTTTTTTTTTTTACCAACTATTCCTTCCAACATTTGCTCAAGTAATAGAAGTTGTCAGGTCTGATCTCAACCTTGAATCTTTCCTTCTGCCTGCCTGTTCTAGATCTGCTGCTGCTTTTGGGGTCATTGTCCAGTTATATGATCTGCACTGGGCAAAGCTTCAGTTATCAGTCAGATGGCCTCATTTTATACTAGAATTGTTTGGTATACAGAGATCATTGAAGACTCAATGACAGCAAGGTGTCCGGGTATGATGGCTGCATAACAAGCAGTTAGTTTAAGGTGTTTGTGCTGATTTTCTGTTTGGTTGTTTAGTGTAAATGGTACTGTCTGCAGGGGCCAGACATTTCCACTTTAATCCCATCTCTCTGAATCCTTGTGGTTTATTTAGAGGCAACTTGGCAAAAAAAAAAAAAAAGTCACACTGACTTATTTCTTTCGGAAAGATTAGATTTTCTACGTGTTCTACTTTAAAGCCAGGCCCTTGCCAGGAAACCATTCGATTTCATAAACTGGGGCTACATGTATTTATTTGAGCCTGTATGTATAATTCTGAGAATATGTTCATTAGAGAAAGTTTGAACTGCATTAAAATCAGCCACAAGTGCACGAAAAGCCTGTAACATCTTATATGTAGCTCTTGGGTTTTTTCTGAGCATTGCATGGTCTGAAGTTGGGAGAAATTTGCTGACATGTTCACCACTCAGAAGTCTGTATGAAATACAGTTTTCCTGTTTATTGCCTTTTCACACTATTTGTGCTTCTCCTGACTTAATTTTTAAAAACCTGACTCATACTATACATGGCAGACTGAGTCCTTCAGTAACAACTTTTACACCGAACAGTGTTGCTGTTGATTTTTAGTTTCTGACTTAATTGTTGGTTTTTGACTTGCTGGTCGAGATGAAAATGAGCAAATTCCATATTATTTATCATTAAATACACGTAGGATGACTGTACTAGCTAGACCTTACTCTTACTAGCTTTAATTTCTGGGCGAACCTGATTTAGGACGCAGAAAATGGTGTTCTCATTCATTGTAGCCAAGGTAGTCAATGTTTATTTTAGTCATAATTTTGTTATTTTTTGTTAGTAAACATACAGTATATGCATATTCTTTAATCAAACTGAATTAGCCATAAAATCTGAAATCATTTTGAACAGTAAGCACCTGTTTATGTTTGGATTGCACTGAGGTTCTGGAGGTAATCCCAAGTGACCATTCAAGGAATGCTAAAGTAGAAAATTCAGGGCTGCCACTCATTTCTCAGTCTGAGGAGTTGGTAAAAGTTCATACATTTTTATGCAACTAGACAGGTCTTCCTACCCTAAGTCTGAGCTTATCCGCGATTTCCTTTCCATCATCTCGGGTGTCCTGGTCTGTCCATTTTAATGTGAACATTTTTATATTTCCAAGCTTGTCAATTCAAAACTATGTCAGCAGTGTGGGCCATCTGTAAAGAGTGAAAAACTGGAGTGCCATGTTAATTTTCATGGCAGCCTCTGCTGTTGCTTCTAGCAGAGTGAGAGTGCGAAGAGAGTGAAAAGGTCTTAGTACTGTAGCTTTGTTGCTGCATGGATAAAACATCAGCTCCACTGTTAGCTTGATGTTGTTCTTTGCTTAATGTTGCTGCTTAAAAATGGTTTTTGTTAATGAAGTCAGAAGAGAATTATGAGTAAACAAGTTGTCAGGATCACCAAGGAAGCTAATTAGAAGAGTTTTAATGATGTAATAACTTTCCAGTTGTACTTCCTTTGCTGTGGTAGGAGAGACGTGTAATTAATTTTTCTGTCCATGTGTGTCTTTGTTCTTTTCAGGAACCTGCTGGATAGAGACACATTCTCCAAGTCTGATCCAAGTAAGCTTCTCTCTGGTCTGTCCATCTTACACAGCCAGTCAACCCCTCCCCCCCCCCACACACACACACACACGCACAGCATCCACAGATCCACACTGTTTTGCCTGTGTGAATCAGTAGGCATTTGCATATGTCAGGGGTCGTATTTGTCACTGTTCTCTGCTCTCAATGTGAGTGAGGGGAACCAGATCACCCTCACACACGTACCACTCACACTCATGCAGACACACACCTCACTTGCTTGGCAGCTGGGGTTCAATTTGTCTACTGGTCCAGTGGTTTTTAAAGGGCCAGTCTACACCTTCAAAAAGATCCCATGTTACAGTACTGAAACATTCAATTACTGAGCCTCTTGCTTGTTAACTTGCTCTCCCCAAATGTTTTTATGAGACACATCCTGTTGGAATTGGTGTCTTGTCATTTCTGCCCTTCGCCATTTTGTACCTTCCCAGTTTTTTTTAGGTATTAAACAAAGCCATCTGCTGTTATGTTTTTACTCATTTTACTGTAGAAAATGTGGTCATGTGAGTCCAGTAAATAATAGAGCTGTTCTGGTTTTAGGGGTCACAATATGTCATTTTGCATACAAGTCAGCTTTTCTAAATGTGCATCTGTATGTATCTTATTCATGAAATACTTAACTACAACAAAATGAACTAATACAGTATGCAATAGTTTAAGTACATGGGGACAAAATGCAGAGAAATGCATTACTAGTTTGTATTTTCCGTAGTTAGCCTGGTCACCCAACATATGAATAAGCAAATCCCACTGGTGTCCAAACATGAAACTGGATCACAGGTTTGATGTCATTCTCTGATTCAACTTCTTTAGAGGGAAATGAAATCTTGTTCATATATACCAAATATCATACCAACACTTGTTCAGAATCCCACTGAAGGCAGCCCAGGTACAGCCAGTAGCCAGACACTAAATATAAATATAATATACAAACATAATATAATATGTAATACATATCTGGATGGCTAACAAGCTAGTCAGATGTTCACAACCTGTTTTAGCTTAACTTTAGCAATATAAATCAGCTCAGCATAAAAAGTTTCATAACGGTGCAATACTACACATTGTTTGCATGTCTACAGTTTTCCACGAGACTGTAGTTAACTTTGGTGGTGTTTTTTTCAGCTGAACAACATTCTTGTTTGTAAGTTAAGTTGTGTTGTTTGACTCTGCTGATTGTATCTATTCGCCAGATTAGCTGACTCACCAGCCTGATCCAGCTCCATCACAAACAAAGTAAACCTTTGTAATTTGCTTCAGTTTCTATTGAATATAGTATGTTCTTGTATTTCTGGACCAAATTAGTTGATGAGGCAGATCAGTGCTCCTCTGTTTAGCTTGTTAGCTTACACATCTCTGAGGATGTATTTACTTTTCCAACAAGCTTGAAGTGATGTCACCCCTCTCTACTCCAATGATAAAACCTTCACAGAACCTAACATCATGCTGACCCTTTGAGGTAACACTGTTTTAAAACTAAAGTTGGCAAATATGAGCTAGTTGTCCAGCTGTTTTAAATTGCATGCATTCAGTCATTTATTAAATGTTTGAATGCACTGAGAAACTGTGGTACTGCTCCTTAGTTTTTCATACCATGAGAATTTCATACTGATGCCTATTGGGAACTGTTTGATGTTCCCAGAGGACAATGACCTCAAACACTAATTAAAACTAGCTTTGAAACACATAAAACAGATAAACATTAAGCCATATGAATAGTCAAATAGCCAGATAGAATCATACTAGAAGCTTGTTGATGGTTACAAAAAGTGTATATGAGTGGGGTGTATGTATATACTTTCTAAATCAAAAAATCTACATTAAACTCACTTTTTTTTAACAACGGTGGGACTAGTTTCTGATTGATGAGAGGAAATATCTTAGAATTATTCTATACTAAGGAATTATTTTGTCTTTTAGCCATACATTTCCAGTCCATATATCTTTAAGGCTCCACACTAACACATCTGCTCAGACTTGCTTGAAATTTATTGTTTATATCTGCAATTGGTGTGTGGCCTTAGTAACACAGACAATTTTTTCAGATACTGCCATAAACATGATTAGTAAGGAATGAGCGGTTGTGAGTTGTGGTTAGTTGCTGGTGAAACCAAAAATGCAGAGCTCCTAGAATTGTGGATTGGGCCTTTAAATGTCAGATGGTGGGAAAGGAAGATGAGCATCCCTGGCCGCCCCAACATTTATCCAAGGAGGCACTTGTGCTGCGTCCATGTCTCTGCTCTGCTGACAGCACTGGCCCCAGTCACACAGCATTAGACTGCCTCGACAGAGACGCACACACACACTCACTCTCACAAACACACACACAAACACAGCGGCCACACACACACACATCCGAGGCCACCGGCAAGCTCACAGACCTTATTCATATCAGCTTATAAAGCTGAACAGCAATCCAGTGTTTTAGTTTTGTGCATGTTTGTTACCATATGTGTGTGTGTGTGTGTGTGTGTGTTTCATCCCTTGTGTTTGCTTCAGCAGACTGGAAAAGGGCATTAAGCAGACAGGAACCCTGTCAAAGTATGTACCTTCTGTATTGCCTACATTGTAGCAGTAAATATAGCCTGGAGTAATTTGGAAAATGGGTGATTAGGTGGAGAACATGGTGCACCACTATTGCCTCACTTAATAATGCAAAGTCTTTACCTCAGTCAGTTCTTTAAATGAAGAAAATATTTATTTATTGCAACATATTACGTCATTAAATTATATACCAATAACATCGCCATTGCAGGAGTTTCTGAGATGGCGAAGCCCTATTCGTGTTATGATCTACTAGTGTTTGGGTTTGGTTTTCCTGTGTATTTGTTTTTTGATCATTTCTAAGTTGTTTATTATTGTTACTAATGTCTTGCCGATTGAGTTCTTTACTATTGTAATTATGGTCTTTCCATATTAGTTCATTCCTTTGTGTTAAGTTTCTCAGTTATTTCTTGTGTTGTATTTTGTGTATATTTTGGTTTTAACTCTTATTTTAGTGTTGGTCTTTTCCCCCTTGGTTCATAGTTTCTTTTGTGTTTTGGATCAGCTACCTCTGTGTTCTCTGTGGTAATTAGTCAGCTTCCCTTTGTTCCCTGCTCTGCACTCTCCCTCAGCTGTTCAGCATTCTTATTATTGTCCTCCTGTTACTCTCATTCCAGGTCCATGTTCTTCTCATGTCAGTTTTGTAATATTCTCCATTTCATTTACTAAAACATCCCCACAGTGTCTTTATTGCGAGTGGACCCACTACAACCTGAAACCTTGAAGTCAAACAGTTTCTGAAAGTTTTTGTGGAGATTAGTAGTGTGGCAGGGCTTTCTATCCATCTAGGAAAATGCCAGTGGCATCAAGGAACACTAAGTGGCCCTCTGGGGCCTAACGTCCAGCTACAGATTAGCCCAGCTCTTTCTTTTCATTAGGATGTTTGTATAAAATATGTTATAGCTACGTGAGTCTAAACATGCAAATAGAAAGGGTATTTTGTGGAAAACCAGTTCCTCTCATATCTTTGATATATAGTGTCATAAATAAGTATTTACACTCTTACAGGATTCCTGTTAAAGGTTGTTTGTCACATTTAAGTCTTGCGGACCATCATAAAAATATCAGGAGAAGATAACCTAAGTAAATACAAAAAGATGTCTAGTGATGATCTCATTTATTAGTGGTACAAGCTACCCAAACCATCCTGTAATAAAGTAACTGCCCCAAACCTCCCGTTATGTCACCCTTTGTGGTAACAACTGCACTTATATTTTGCAGTAACAGGCATTTAATTCTTTACATGTTGGCCCACTCCTCCATGCAGAATTGTTTGAGTTCAACCAGTTTTTGCATTTAGAAATGGACTTGCTGGTGTCCATAACCCACAAACTGAAGGCCATATATTGTCCTTCAGGATTCTCTGTTAGAATTCATAGTTCCATTAGTTGTGAAAAGTTATTCAGGGGCTGAGGAAGCAAAGCAGCCCCACATCATCATACTACCACCACCTTAATTGAGGCAAATTAAAGTACCTATGGAGACGGGAGGAGTGTGTTGGTGTTATGGTCCGTATTGAGGCTCTCCAGAGGTTGTCTGGAGGGGATCCCTGACCTACAGGGTTTTTCTTCCATACGCTGGAACCTGCCTGAAGTTCCTGGAGCATCGGTGGACAAAGTGCACCTGCCGGAGGCAGCCTTGCCTCTCCGCACGTGCGGTGGCTCAAGCATGGCATGGAGGTCACCAACCTCCAACCGCTAAGAAGGACCTTGCCCACGGTAAAGGAGGAGGTGACCATTAACCTTGATCTTGGTATTGCTACATCTCTAGACCTTTATTCTGAATGACTTTTTTACTTCACATGATTTTAAAGTGGAACAAAGTTTGTATAACATTTATGTCTCTTAATAGGTTCAACTTTATTCCCCTGCAGAATAAGAAATTTGATTATTTATTTATTTTTGCATCCTCATAAAGCACCTATTTTTCTTGAAAAACTGTGCAAAGATCGTTACAAAAACCTGTAAGGTAACTGAGAAATCAGGCCTTAAAAGGATTAAGATTTCAGGAATAAATATGTGGAATGGGGCATCTGTCAACGCATCAAAATGACTTCTGGTGGTCATCGTCAGGAACTGCAGTGCTGTCATTAGCTGTCTGATCTATGTCTCTATATCTATGGTTATGATGTCGCCATCTTATTTCATGTTTTTCAGTGTTTAAGCCTCACCTAACTATCTGCGAAGGACATGAGACTGATAGTTATTATCTGGTCACTGTTGTTACATTTGAGTAGCGTCTGCTTAAATTCTGTAGCCGTAGAGCATACATTAAGTATATAAGGTGTTTTAGAGTTGCTACACTCATGCCATAGGATTTTTCAACATGTAAAAAAAAAACCAAACATATCAGCTTGACCTATCTGTAAATAAAATTGCATATAGTACTGTATCTGGTATATTATTTACCTAAAGCATTAACTAAAACATTGAAACACAGAGCAGATATGCGTTAGCATACAGTGACATATTGCATTTTATGGATTGCCCTACTTCTCATGTTACATGCACACTGCCCTACAAACCAAAAGCTTAACAAAAACTATAAAAACATGTGCATCTAATACTGTCATATATGAGCTGTTGGTCAGATATTTTTTTTAAGAGTTAAAAAAAAACATACCCAAATCACATATGTTATGCTGCTCCCTTGTGCAGTGCTGAAACAGGCGTTCACATTTCAAATACATTCTCTGAAGTGGACAGTGGTCAGCATGGGCAGTCTTACGGGGCTGCGCAGCAATTTGTAAGGCAAATGTAATCTGCCACCCTTCTATCAACCTGCATTAGGGTTTTCAACAGCTGCAATACAGTAGCTTTTTCTCTGAAAAGAGCTGTCTTTGACGCCAACGACCCCAGCACCTGGTTCACTTGCTGTTGTTGGGACCCCAGCCATGGGGACAACATGAATGGCCAGTAAGAACTTTTCTGGAACTTTCAAAATAAATCGCATCAACCTACTTCCAGCACAGCCAGGAACAGGGAATAACAGCGGACTTCCCGTGACGTCACTGTCCGAATAAAACCCTGCTTTTGCAAAATACTGACCTCTTCCACGCAGGTCCCCAGAGGAACTGGACAGAAGGACACAGTGCGCTAATGTCTCTTTGCTGGCAAACAGACATACATTTTCAAAGTGGATCCAAGAGTGTCATACGATCACGCGATCATATGCATTAAGTTAAGTAGGAATGAATTGCTGTTTGTATATCCAGTATTCATTCATGAAGGGGGGTAATTAAGGTACAAGCACTGCTTGACTTTTCTCTCTGAGGTCTACAGAAGCAAACTGTGCTCCAAGGAGTTCCCTCCAGAGACCTTGTCTCTACAACGCAGAGTGAAGCAGTTTTCCCGGCCTGAAGGAAAGACAACGGGACCACATCACCGTGGCTACAGCAGTAACGTGCAGTTTGGCCCCAGCCGACAGAGCGAGCCGCCCCACCCCACAGCTATGGAGGTTAGCTGCAAGTTCACCCTTTGTTCACTGTGGATGCTTTCCTCAACTTTGTCGCCTGGACAACTTTTCCTCAGCACGGTTCACGTAAGAGGTTGTGTTTTGGGCAGAGAGAGGTAGTTTAGAATGAAATAATCTAAACATTTTTCATTTTAGGATGTTTGCTTTTGTTTTTGTTGAAACTCAGCTATCTTAGTGCTAGCAGATTAGCGGTCAGCACATATGCTCGGTTTGTGTGTTCTGTGTTTGTGTTTTTTTAAAGTTAAGACAACCTTTAATTAAAGGGTGAGTTTAAACACAGAAGAATGGCCATGACGCACCGTCCACGCTTATGCATTTCAACCCTTTTATTAGTGGTATTTTAAAGGTATGTTTGATTCTGATGATAAGCTACAAGTTTCTTTTGTTAGCTTTAACTGCTAACAGCTAAGAACACGTGCTTGCCTGCTAAAGATCATTTACCCAAAAAGGTTGTTAGTTTTCAATCTAGGAAATAATATTTCCCGAAACATTATTTTACTAAACTTGATAACTAAGTAAACACCATTAAGCCCCATTTCTCCAGAAAGATTTGGTTCTTATTCAAAATGATATTTCTTGAAATATTATTTTAATAAATAAAGGCAGCTAATTAAACACCGTTGAGAATTGGTCATCCAGAAGGTTGGTTTTATTCAGCAGATCATTCTTTAAAACTTTATTTTATTAAAATAATATTTTATCTGATCTTGCATTGTGAATGGTTGTCTAAAAGTATACCAATTATGGCCTAAGTTGGTTCCAAGACTAACTTAACTTCAATTCCCGATTTTTCAAGATAATCCTTTGTTCTCAAACATAAATAACATTGCATGGTAATGTTGCATCACTCTATTGGTCATGGTTTCAATCATCTTTAATCAACTTGTTTATATTGTACATAGCCCATTAATCTTCCTTATTCTTTCATTCTGCTTAGTTTAGTTGGATTGCTTTAGCATGGTAAAGAGTTTGTTGATTGAAATATGTTTGACTTTGAGTTGACTTATTTTTGTTAATAAATTCTTGTATTTAAAAAATTGTGTGAATTCATTCCACGTGTGTAGTTTTGCTGTTCAATAATGTCAGAGCTCGTCTCATCCCTTTCAATTTTGTCCTAATGCCACAGCCTTATTGGGCTGGTATTCACAGGACAACCCTTAACAGACCGAAATATTATTTAATAAAATATTAAAGTATTAATATTAAATAATATATTCATAATCACAACACCGTCCTTCCAATGACTGGAACACTGTGAGATTTATTGTTCCAGAAATGCTGCCACCAAGTCGTCTGCCTGTTATCGTTTGGCTTCTCTTAAACTTTCTTCTTCTGGATTTTTCCAACACATCGGCTTGAAAAGCTTGCTGCTTTAATCCTTTCACACTTTAACAATTGCTCTCATTAAAAGATTACATTTTTATATGCCCTACTTGTCTGATATTTTATTTCTTTTGACTTGTTGGTATTCATGACATCTGCAGCTTGACTTAAAAACACCCATAACAGCTTCACCTTTTACAGTTCTGCATTCACACTAAAGGCAGTCACAATAACTTCATGTGTTGTTGTTGTTTGCATCAAACTAGGCTTTGAGTTTGATAGAAAAAAGACAAAAAAAAAAAAACGGTTTTATGAGATATCAGTAAAAGGTAACGCCTGTGGGCTCATCATCTCCTGTCTTAGTTATGAACTTTGTTCAGGGAGAAAAAATAGAATTAATCAGATCTGATTTTGAAACCAGAGATAATTTTCGCTCACGATCTAAACGCCTCATAATTCCATGATTAATTCTCTCATGTCCGTTCATCAGTATGTAAGTAGCTCATATATTAACATGTGCATAAATTTGCAATTAATGAATGCTGCAGGTAATGATAATGCATGTTGGCTCAGAAGGTGTTGCCTCTAATCAGAACCTCATGTCAGGCGATGAAATCACAGGTATTTTTATAGTCTTCCAAACCAGAATCATGCATAATGGTTATGTTGCACTGAACTTAAGATGCAGACACATCTGCTGTTTTGCTTTTTTCAGTTATTTTGCAATAAAACAGGACAAGACAGTCAAATGTTGCTTTTGTTGGACTTTGAGTTAGCGCATATAATCGCTCATGTGGAATGGGTTGGAAACAGGTAGTCTGCTGTTCTTGTGAGGTTTGCCTTTTAGATATCTCCCAAAGGAGAAGATACCAATCATGGTGGGAAACATTTAATGTTTATTAGTAATGGACTGTCATCAGATTCTCGCAGAAGTAAAATTATATTGTATCAAAATATTTTACACAAAAATTTGAAACACAAATCTATAACATGATCTGACTGCTTTTATTTCAACCAGAAAATGAAAAAGGTTACTCCTGCAGCAGCTAAAGTATTATACCTTACTGATTATTACAGTTTAATTAATGATATCTATATCCTTTGTTTATTGTTTATTTTACTTTTATCCAGACATAAAATATGAATACCTACTAAGTAAAATAATAGTTAAAAAAAAAACCCTGCTTATTGTGCAGAATATCATACCTTTTGGTCTTTCGACTCTTCGTAGAGTGACACTGGCAGTCTGATGAGCTGATATTAGTTGGTTAATTAGTTTGGTTTTCTGCTCGGGCAGCCAACCGGAAATAAGCAGCTTAATAGAGAGACTGCTTTTAGTTGTAGCATCACTGTTGTTGGCTATTCAATTGTCCTTGGCAGAATTGGTCAAATGAATTTAAATTAGTTTGTATCCTTCAACAGGCCCTGCTTTTAAATATAGTCACAAGATATATATAGTCAGTTACAAGATTTTAACAAACAATAGAAAATGGCAAAAACAATAACAAAGCTCTGATTTAAAATTCAGTAAGGACAGTACAACTGGTCTGTCAGACAGTATACAGGGCCACTGTTATTTAAGCATTTTTTTATAAGATAAGGAAGAGCATGAAATCATCAGTGTAAACTTGTTTGCACTTGAATACATTAATGCATTGCTGTTTAAGAAAGTGTAATGTTGTACTTGTAATCCATAATCTCCCATGATGCTTATGTTATGATTTGGGGTTGTTTGGTTTTTGGTTTCTGGTTTTTTCTTATGTTTTTCACAGTTAAGGTTTTGACTCGTTCTTTTGTTATTATTCTTCTTAGATTTTGAATCATGCTTCTGTCATTTTCCTGGTCATGCTTTAGTTTTGTCGTCTTGTTCATGTTTTGTCAAGTTTGGTTTTGTTTGTATATTAGAGTCTCTGTTTTTGCCGCAGCCATGTTTTGTTCTGTCTGTCAATTAAGTTTATTCGGTTCACCTGTCCAAGTTAATCTGTCTCCTTGCTCCACCTGGTTTTCACTCCATATATACACACCTGTTCAGTTAGTCGTTGCAGAAACATTTCTCATGTCTTGTTCTCTTGCTGATGTCTAGTTTTCATGCTCAAGTCTTGTTTTTTGATCATGCCATGTCTGTCTAGCCTGCCCGTTTGTTTTGTTCCTGCCTCCTGTAGTGAGTGAGTTTTTTTTGTTATTAAATCTTTTGCACTTACCGTCATGCTGCCTTCTGGTCTGCATTCTGGGGTCCTATATCTCACAAACCGTAACAGCTTAAGGAAATTGTACGTACACATCAAGGCAATTTATGAAACTAAATCTTGTTAGTTATTAATTATGTTTATTTTATTGTGTTTTTTCAGTCTGTATGGAAACTGATGCTATGTTCAAATCGGGATTGTAAATTTAAATCAGTTTTGTGAAATTATTATTTTTGTTGTTCCTGTTGTGCAGCTCTAGTGCAGGTCAGAGCTTTGGTAAGACCGTGGTCCTATAAGGGTTGTATTTATGCATCCAACTCAGAAGTTGAGACATTACATGATAATGTCCAAGAGAATGAGGTTTTAGCAACATTTTATGTGGAAAATTAGGAATCGCCATTTTTTTGTTCACGTAAATAGAGCAAAGGTTTCACAAATCACAAACTATGTTTTGAAGAATGTCAAATCAACCAATTAATTTAGACCCTCCTTCTCCTTTTGCCAGGTAACAAATGTATATTTGTCTTGTGTGACTAGATTTTCTGACTTAATTCTGGCTGACACGGGGCTCGTGTTTGTGAATGCAGTAAAGGCGGCTTGAATGCAAATGAAATGTCACATTAGTGCCAGATGATTGCTTGGCTCTGTTCTCACTCATGGTCCATCCTCAGGAAACACTCACAAACTCCTTCAAATGTTGAGTAGTCCCATCCGAATACTGTCCTTCACATCCCCCCTCCCTGAAATATCACAGTGCTGTGAGGTAAAGTTCCATCTGAATTTAATTAGGAGACGATTGTGTCACGTCAGGATCTGGAGAAAGAACTCCCTTTTGGGCGACCTCCAAGTGTTGCTTCTCTGCTGTTAAATACTCTCAGTTGAATCTAAACCTTTCCCTTTTCTCTTCCCCTCTCTGTTTCCTTCCAAACAGTTTGTGTCCTGTACACTCAAGGGATCGCTAACAGAGAATGGAGGGAGGTGAGTACAAAGTGAGATGGTTGGGGAAACTGCTCACAAGGCAGCATTTTACACACTGGCACACAGCATAAATATGATTTGTTTGGAAAGCTAGCCTATGAGTTGGCTAAAATTATTTAAATGTGTTTGTGTCCTTGAAAATGCCAAGTTAGTTTGGTGTTAGACCATAGCATTGGTGCAGATTTAATATGGAAAAGTGTCATGTCTCTTTTGAGTTAAACCAAACTGTCATATATTTATTAAGGGAACACCTTTATATGAGAAATTTCTTCTACACCCAAAGCTTCTATACTCTACTCTGATTACTCTGAAGTGTTTGGCAGCTATGTTAAGAAGCAAAGTTCAATCATAGTATCTTTTTTAAAATATTACCAGGGGCCTCATGCATAAAAGAGTGCTAGGTTTTATTCTAAATGTTTGCAGTAGCGAAAAATCACAGCACACTTTTCATTCATTAATCCCAATTTGTGTGGAATTGGGCTCAGCTGTATGTGCATCTTAGACCAGCCGGTCAGATTGAGGTTGTTTCCATCATTTTGTTTGATACTAACCTTGATTTAATTTCATTGGACGTGTTTGAACCATAAAAGCTCAAACTCATGAAAAAACATTGAGTTGATGCTGCTGAGTTACATAAATTGAATGGAGCCATATTTCAGTGTATTTAGGTGAATTTTAGGACATTGCAGTTTGATACTGTTGATTGAAAAGTTTGCGTGGCTGCCACACATTTTCACACAACATTCACGTACATCTCAGCATGAAACATTGTGCTGCAAGTTTTTTTGTACTTACATGAGAGCCCTGAACTTTAAAGGTTATTTCAGTATATACAGGTCCTTCTCAAAATTTTAGCATATTGTGATAAAGTTCATTATTTTCCATAATGTAATGATGAAAATTTAACATTCATATATTTTAGATTCATTGCACACTAACTGAAATATTTCAGGTCTTTTATTGTCTTAATACGGATGATTTTGGCATACAGCTCATGAAAACCCAAAATTCCTATCTCACAAAATTAGCATATCATTAAAAGGGTCTCTAAACGAGCTATGAACCTAATCATCTGAATCAACGAGTTAACTCTAAACACCTGCAAAAGATTCCTGAGGCCTTTAAAACTCCCAGCCTGGTTCATCACTCAAAACCCCAATCATGGGTAAGACTGCCGACCTGACTGCTGTCCAGAAGGCCACTATTGACACCCTCAAGCAAGAGGGTAAGACACAGAAAGAAATTTCTGAACGAATAGGCTGTTCCCAGAGTGCTGTATCAAGGCACCTCAGTGGGAAGTCTGTGGGAAGGAAAAAGTGTGGCAGAAAACGCTGCAGAATGAGAAGAGGTGACCGGACCCTGAGGAAGATTGTGGAGAAGGGCCGATTCCAGACCTTAGGGGACCTGAGGAAGCAGTGGACTGAGTCTGGAGTAGAAACATCCAGAGCCACCGTGCACAGGCGTGTGCAGGAAATGGGCTACAGGTGCCGCATTCCCCAGGTCAAGCCACTTTTGAACCAGAAACAGCGGCAGAAGCGCCTGACCTGGGCTACAGAGAAGCAGCACTGGACTGTTGCTCAGTGGTCCAAAGTACCTTTTTTGGGTGAAAGCAAATTCTGCATGTCATTCGGAAATCAAGGTGCCAGAGTCTGGAGGAAGACTAGGGAGAAGGAAATGCCAAAATGCCAGAAGTCCAGTGTCAAGTATCCACAGTCAGTGATGGTCTGGGGTGCGGTGTCAGCTGCTGGTGTTGGTCCACTGTGTTTTATCAAGGGCAGGGTCAATGCAGCTAGCTATCAGGAGATTTTGGAGCACTTCATGCTTCCATCTGCTGAAAAGCTTTATGGAGATGAAGATTTCATTTTTCAGCACGACCTGGCACCTGCTCACAGTGCCAAAACCACTGGTAAATGGTTTACTGACCATGGTATCACTGTGCTCAATTGGCCTGCCAACTCTCCTGACCTGAACCCCATAGAGAATCTGTGGGATATTGTGAAGAGAACGTTGAGAGACTCAAGACCCAACACTCTGGATGAGCTAAAGGCCGCTATCGAAGCATCCTGGGCCTCCATAAGACCTCAGCAGTGCCACAGGCTGATTGCCTCCATGCCACGCCGCATTGAAGCAGTCATTTCTGCCAAAGGATTCCCGACCAAGTATTGAGTGCATAACTGTACATGATTATTTGAAGGTTGACGTTTTTTGTATTAAAAACACTTTTCTTTTATTGGTCGGATGAAATATGCTAATTTTGTGAGATAGGAATTTTGGGTTTTCATGAGCTGTATGCCAAAATCATCCGTATTAAGACAATAAAAGACCTGAAATATTTCAGTTAGTGTGCAATGAATGTAAAATATATGAATGTTACATTTTCATCATGACATTATGGAAAATAATGAACTTTATCACAATATGCTAATATTTTGAGAAGGACCTGTATATAATAGATGAGACCCTAAAAGCACATAACTTTGCATAGTATTATACATGTATGTCATGAGTGCCGTATATATTCTAAATTGTTTAAAAGACAAAACCATTTGGTTAAACAAGATACTTTTAGCAATATTTTAGGGTTTCACTCATTCCATGTACCCTGAGTTTGAACACCTGGGTTAGTTTCGTATTTCTGTTAAAAGCAGTCTTGTTTGTTAAGGTTAGTTAAACCTTTAAGCTGCTGTTACAGTTTTGTGTTGTCTTGCCACATGTTGGTGTCCCTAGAGAGCATTTCACGTTATTCCAAAAGTGAAGTAATGTACAAATTGATTTCAAATATCAAGCCGAGTCATCTCTAAAAGGTTTATAGTTTTCGTATGTGTCCTGGTTTTGTGTAGTGGATGTGTATTGGGATGAAGAGTGTAGGATATGGAGTAGGCTACTTAGTCAGGAGAAAACTATTTTTGCCATGATGTCACTATCTCTGACCATTTTGGGGTGAAAGTTCAAATCTCTGCACAGTTTCTGGAGTGCCCCATGTGGTCAAATATTTCTTAATAATTTTTCAGAAAAGTGGTCAAACCGTCACCAGCTGTAGCCTCTTCAAGCTTTCAGTTGAGTGAATATTCGTCGAGCATCTGCGCAGCGTAGCATAAGATTTGCAGTGTTGTTATTGGGTCATTGCAACAACATATGTGTAAATTCAATAGCAGTTGTACAAAATTTCAATATATGTGAAGCGTCGGCTCTAAGTTGTGACCCTCCTCTCATGGATTGTTTCTTTAAGCTGCGTGTTGTCGTATGCCATCGATACATAAGGCAGATATGCAACAGTATGATGTGGGTACAACACTGAGACCCTAGGTATGATAAACTCGTTTGCATGTTGGAGCAGTGATTAACATTTTTTGAAAAAATTTTCAAAATAGTGTGATTGTCATAATGGTTCTTACGGATCTGACCCACATGCAGAAAAGCAATTCAGGAGACAAAGTTTTGCGGTAACGTGTTTATTTACAGTGAAGTGATGTGAGCAGGGAAACAGGAACCGGGAAACCAACAAGACAAGGTAATGTGGCTAAAGCTGTACCACTAAGGGACAACACTCTGGCAGGGAGTTTCTGGCAGCCTCCTCCTAATATACTCCTCAGCAGGTAATCAAGGGAATGATGAACACCTGTCATCTCTCCTCCAGGTTCCATGCCATCTAGGGGCTAAGCAAAGTAACAGCACCAAAACAACAGACAAAAACCCAGATCCTGACAGTGATATCCATTCCAAAAGTAAACTTACAGCTCTAACTTGGTTTTCTATTATCAAAATGATCTTCATTACAGTGTCGGTTTATATCAGTCTCAGACCTACCAGCCTCTCTACCTAAAACATATTTTATAGTACATTCTTTCAAAATATGTGAACTCTAGATGCATCTTAAATTGTCATTATCTGATAAACCATATGGATACTGGCACGAATGGATAGTACTTAAAACGTCACAATACTAAAAGTTGGTTATACATTTTAAAAATAAATGCTGCTTTTGAAAAACCCAATGCATAGAAAAATATGTTTACACTTAATAAGTTTCAATGTAGCTTATTTATACAGTAGATACAACCGCTGACATGAAGGATATTCAACCAGTTTTACTTTTTAGAAGTAGAGCAAAAAAATGCTATCGACACTGAGCTATTTCATATACTGACTAAACATTCTGGTTTTGGAAAGCATAACTTAATAATGAAATAGCATCACTTCGATCAGTGTAACTACTTTTTAAAATAAAAAAATGGAGTTTGTATGGTAAGAAAAGAAATCACCTTGTAGTCTGCATTTCTAAAACAAATACCTCCACAAGTATTGTTCTTCCAATCAATCAGCAGTTTAAAAAGTGAGCACTTGCAAAGTTTAAGCTGCTGTCACACTGTTTCCTATCTTAACATCTATGTTGGTGTTTAAAAAAAAAACAACACATGTTGCCTGAGTCTAATCTTTTCATAAGGATCAAGGGACCATCAAGGAAAAACATTTCAATGCTGCATTACTGCCCCCAATTATTAAAGTAATTGCTAGCCGAATTAATTAGACATTAAGTGGTAAGAAACAGGTATCCATAGCGTGGCGTGAGACTAAGTGATGTTATTACTGAGTCATTACTGAGTCATTTCAGTAATCTATAGAATTTTATTTAGTTATGATATATATATATATTTTTAAATACTGTCTTAAACTTGGGCTGCACGGTGGTGCAGTTGGTAGCACTGTTGCCTTGCAGCAAGGTCCTCGGTTCAACTCCCGGCCGGAGTGCATGCGTGGGTTATCTCAGGGTACACCAGCTTCCTCCCACAGTCCAAATAGATGACTATTAGGTTAATTGGTCTGTCTCAGTTGCCCTTAGGTGTGAATGAGTGTGTGCATGGTTGTTTGTCCTGTGTGTCTCTGTGTTGCCCTGCGATGGACTGGCGACCTGTCCAAGGTGAACCCACCTCTCGCCCGTAAACCGCTGGAAATAGGCTGCAGCTCCCCTGTGACCCTGTATTGAAGAAGCGGGTATAGAAAATGGATGTTTTAAAGTTTGTAAATTATGTTGTTTGATCTCTTTGCAATAGTCCATGTCATATTTTACTGTGACAAAAATAATTGAAGCTAAACTATAAGTCACTTAAACAATAGTAAAAGCTAACTTCCTTTATGATTTATCTTTCAGTTTGGCCGGACAGAAGTCATAGACAACACCCTCAATCCAGACTTTGTACGCAAATTCATCCTGGACTACTTCTTCGAGGAGAGGCAGAATCTTCGTTTTGACCTGTGAGTTAACAATTGACTTATGCGTGTCGATGTGTGCATGTGTCATATGCACTTTGCAGCCGTGGGTGAAAATGCTGCTTTTTGTTCAGCAAAGTTGAGTTGTGATTGAAATATTTATCGTTTGCACACATGGGAGATGTTTGCAAACATCTCTCTAAATAAAAGAGAAGTTTTTATGCCCCTTATAACAGCTACATTCATTTAAAGTCAGTCCTTTCAAACAGTCAAGATACATGGCTAGAGATAAGAGCACGTTTTGCAATTCTATTTATTCAATGTCAGTGTGCTTTATGTGGTGAAATCCACATTAAGATACAATTGAACTCATCCACCATTTGAATGGTTCGATATACTTCTTATTTTTCATATCTTCTTCTCTTTATGAACTTGACATTTAATGGGGCTAAGAAATGCACAAAAAGCCCTCACAAATGTAACAAATTACCGTGTTTTTAAAGCAGATGCAGAAGATTGCTCAGTCTCAGTCCTTTTAGGCCTAAGTGCAGCATTTGACACAGTTGATCATACAATTTTAATTGACTGCCTTGAGCACTAAGGGTCAGCACAGAGTCTCCCAGAGCTCACCACTCAGCTGGAACCTGCTATGTTAAAACAGGTAATTTTTGCAGCGGAAATAAGCTTTACTGTTGCTCATTTCGTGACCCCCACCACGGTCCAGGAGTTTCATTTTATTGGACACATTTTGTATTGTGTGTTATTACATTTTTCAATTGTAGGTTTTCCTTTTTTGTAAGTCATGTTTTATCTGAAGGTCGAGCTTTACTTTTGACACGCTGACTTTATTGATCACTACTCAGCGTACCAAGAACTACAACAATACCTTTCATTAGAAATCAACATGATTTAAAACATACTGAATAGGTAGGTATATAAAATGTGAATGGTGAAATAAATAGGTTGTATATATTGACTGGGTTTTTAGTCGGTCTGGTTCTTGCCTGTTTGCCAGGAGCAGCTAATCTGTGTTTGGGCAGGTGGAGAGTCTCATACAGTAATCCAATTGGCCAAGTAAAAACAAACTTATATTATTCTGTTAAATCTATTGCTGTTGCTGTAAATTAGAGTTTCATAATGATTTGTACACAAAGGCTCTGATAAATCAAACATGAGTATGGTGGAAATATGGTGTACGGCCAATTTTATGCTCATTTTGGGATTTATCGTTTTAGACCAGATTATAGAACAGGCTGAAATCAGGATTTCAGAATCTTTTGTAGTTTATTTATTATTGAGTTTTCTTTATGAGACTTGTTAAAGATCAGTGAAGGTTCTCAGTCAGAAGGGAGAAATAGGATAAAGTCCTGGAGTTTCCCCTGGTCTTCCAGTTTTCATCCATCCAAAGATTGATGAAAGCTGGAGAAAAACTGCCAATACAGGAATGCCTGATGCTTTGGAGTTGCTCTCTGATAAAGGTGAGTGCAGTATAGCTGCAAAGTACAGTGTAAAACACAAAAAAAGCGAAGTAGGGGCAGTCTTAGGACACGAGATTGCCATCCGCGTCGTCATCTTGTAATTGTATCATGTTAAGTCAAACCACTTTTTAAATGTTTCTTTTTATACCAAGTGGCAGGAAAATCATGTAAAATAAGTAAATGGCTTCTTCCGTGCCATAAATACATTTTTTTATTACTTTACTTTACTTTTATTATTACTTTGTTAGTTGTCTGTGACCACAACAGACTTCCTTTCTTACTTCAAAATAAGACTTTCAAAGATACAGTTATAGGATGTCAGGCTTAAAGCACCCACCTTCCTGACAGCAGCTGGATAACACTTTGCAAGACTTCACAAAAAGTGTGAGATTTTAAGCTGAGATCTTGTTGAAGCCCTATGCAATGTGTGTAATTTTTTCAACAGCTGTCGAAACAGAAGTTGTATTTCTGTTTTAAAAATAAAACAATTACATCTTACATTGTTACATTTTTGTTTCATGCAGCCTTTAATATTTTATTAAGGTGGAAAGGTTGTTAGCACTGTTGCTTCACAACAAGAAGGTCCTTGATTGAAGTCCCAGCCAGGGCCTTTCTGTGTAGAGTTCGCATTTTCTCCCTGTGCATGCAGGGCTTTTTTTTCCCTGTGTACTCCTGTTTCCTCCAGCTAAATGAAAAAAAAACGTTAGAATGTTAGCATTCTACACTCTAAATTGACCATAGGTGTTTGGCCTTTGTGTCTCTGTGCTGCTCTGTGATGGAATTCAATTCAGTTTTATTTATATTGCGCCAATTCACAATACATGTTGTCTCAAGGCACTTTAGAAAGCCGATTCAATCAAATCTTACAGATTTCAAGTCAAGTATATATATTCCAATTGATCTTAACTAACTAAATTAATCCTAGCAGTCGGATTCAGTTTGTTATTCAAATTGGTTAAGAGTTTTCCTATCCAAGGAAACCCAGCAAATTGCATCTAGTCAGTGACTTGCAGCATTCACTCCTCCTAAATGAGCATGTAGCGACAGTGGACTTGCATTGACCTTGCAGCAATCCCTCATACTGAGCATGAATGTAGTGACAGTGGAGAGGAAAACTTCCTTTTAACAGGAAGAAACCTCCAGCAGAACCAGAACCATGCTCAGTGTGAGCAGCCATCTGCAACGACTGACTGGGGGTTTGAAAGAACAGAGCAGAGACACGAAAAGAACATAGCAGCACTAATCCAGGAGTACTTTCTATAGGAAAGAAAAGTGAAATATCAATGGTTAAAGCTCCTTTAGTGGCTTCATCTAGGAGAGAAAGACAGCTAAGCAGATGAACTCTGAGCCAGTTTTCAAGTCTAGAGTATGAAAGAGAGCACATACATTTAGTCATAGTAGAAGCTCAGCCAGTAGCTATGTCTAGCAGAACACAGGGTTAAACACTGAAAGACAGGGCCAAATGTATCATGTGTATAAGGTAAGCATTAAGTTGTTGACGGCAGCAGCTTGGCCGATGTCCCTCTCCAGAAAGGTGCCACAGCTAAACACAGAGCCAGGTCCGATGCAAATTCTAGAAAGAGAAAAAACAGAGAGAGAACATAGAGTTAAAAGCTGAAATAACAGTAAATAACGCAAAATTGGAGAGTAGTATGAGAATGTAGCAGAGAGAGTGAAAGTGGTCATTATGTCCTCAAGCCGCTTAAACCTATAGCAGCATAATTGCAGAGATAGCTCAGGATAACCTAACCTAGCCTAGTGCTGTTCCCTTGATCCCTACAGCATGTTGCAGCCTTTGTAAGAGAATGTTGTGATCGACTGTATCAAATGCAGCACTGAGATCTAACAGAACAAGTGCAGACACAAGTCCATTATCTGAGGCCAGGAGAATATCATTAGTGACTTTCACCAGTGTTGTTTCAGTGCTAGGTTGAGCTCTGAAACCTGACTGAAACTCTTCAAAAGTTCATTACTGTGTAAATGCTCACACACTTGATTAGCAACTATTTTCTCAAGAATTTTAGATAAAAATTAAAGATTGGATATAGGCCTGTAATTTATTAAGTCATCTTGATCAAGCAAAGGCTTCTTAAGTAAAGGTTTAATTACAGCTACCTTAAAGGAATAGTGACCAGACCCACCAGCGACCCCAGCCCAGGGACACCCCAAATGCCCCAAACCCAGACACTCCACCGGATCCGCAACAATTCCCCACAGGACGAAGCCAAAAGTGCCCCACCCCCACTAGGTGATGGAGCCGATTAAAGGAGCCCAGAGAGATTGATCTGATGTGGAGGCAAAGGCTGTCTCAAGACTTATATAATCCAACAGAAGGTTTCTGTACTGGGTAATATTAAGAAGGTTTTTATTTTTCCCGTTCATGAGGATAGTTTTCTTAGCGATACATAAGGCAGTGAAAACCATGTGAACTGAATTTGTGTCTATGAGGGGGAAGGTGAAATATTACATCTCAGACACTTTGATAAGTCTTCACATATCAGGCACCAGAACCTCTGATCAGGTGTACATAACCATAGTGCGTGGATGTAATTGTCATGTATATTGTCTGTACAGTGTAAGCAAGTATTAGACGGTGCAAACACATCCTGAACATCCGTTGACTTCTATAGTTAACTCTATGAAGGGTTTTATATTGTATTAATTGTAAACTGGTGTTACTAGACATTATAAAAGTTCTGGAACAAATCTGAGACCAAAATGTTTGGTCAAAGTTAACTGATAAGTCCACCTCCCATTTCATAATAGGAATGAAAATTGATTCATCTATATTAGACAGTGTCCTGTATATCCTAGACAATAATTTGGAGGGATTGAGTTTTAGGAACTCTAGTACACTTGATGGCATTTGTAACCCAATGTTTTTAAGCCTAAATTTATTTTTTATTATAGATTTAATTTGCTGATATTCTAAAAATGTATTCTTGTCCATCCTATATTGTATAATTAATCTGTTAAATGGGATGAACTGAATTCCTTCAAATATATGTTCTATGTATTCAATTCCTTCACTCCTCCAATCTGGAAAGTTTATCATATAATTTTTTTGTAGGATGTCAGGGTTGTTCCAGATGGGTGTACGGCTGCATAGGATTAGTGAAGATCCTGTCACTTTTAGATATTCCCACCATGCTGTCAGAGAGGTGCTAATATTGAGGCTTTTAAAGCATTAAAGCAAAGTCGTTTTATATTTGAGCTAATATATGGTAGATCTGAAATCTTAATATTATTGCATAATGTCTGTTCTACGTCTAGCCAGGGTGCATCTTGAGGACTGTGTTTAAACCACTTTGAGATGTATTATAGCCTGTTGGCTAAGAAGTAATGATGAAAGTTAGGTAGATCTAGTCCTTTATCTTTGGTCTTTTCTAGTGTTTGTAAGCTAATATGCGGGATGTGGTTTAGTTTTGTTAAGTCTGCCAATCTAGGAGAAACATTAATACACAAGTAAGTAATATTCCCTGACTGTAGTTGTGTATTAAGGTAATTGTGGCAAGAACAGTTAATTGGAAGAATTGTCCATTTCAACCAATTTATAGAATAATCTGAAATTCTTGAGAAATAATTTATCAATCCAATTACCTGAGAGACAGAGGTTTGCGAATGCTGGAGAAAGAGTACATCATCTGCATAAAGACTGATTTTATATTCAATATTCATGCATTTTATGCCTTTAATATCTTTGGTTTGTCTGATTGCTGCTGCTAGTGGTTCAATAAAAATTGCAAATAATGAGGGGGAAAGTGGGCATCCCTGCCTGGTGCCCCTCTGAAGATAGAAGCTGGAAGATGTTTGGTTATTGGTCCTGATACGTGCCATTGGGGAACTGTATAATATTTTTAACCAGTTTATGAAAGAGCTTCCAAAACCAAATTTAGTCAAGGTTGCAAACTAGAGTTTCCAGTTAACTCTATCAAATGCTTTTTCTGCATCTAGAGATAATATATTGGTCTCAATATTTTTTACTGTTGGAATAGTCTATTAAATTAAGTAATCTGTGTGAATTTGTGGATGAATGCCTACCTTTTATAAAACCAATTTGGTCAGTTATTATGAAAGGAGTTACCTTTTCTACTCTTTTTGCGAGGGCTTTACAGATTATTTTGCGATCAACGTTAATAAGGGATATGGGACGGTAGCTGGTAGGAAGTACTGGGTCTTTTCCTGGTTTTAATAAGAGAGTGATGTTGGCAGAATTTATATTTGGCGGAAGTATCCCATTTTCTTCGGTTTCCTGCAACATTCTTTGGAA
Source organism: Girardinichthys multiradiatus (assembly GCF_021462225.1). Lineage (NCBI taxonomy): Eukaryota > Metazoa > Chordata > Actinopteri > Cyprinodontiformes > Goodeidae > Girardinichthys > Girardinichthys multiradiatus. The sequence goes on along the minus strand of NC_061795.1, from coordinate 2,609,728 downwards.
TGTTGGAGCCAAAATATTCCAGAATTCTTTGTAGAACTCTGTTGGGAATCCATCTGGGCTTGGAGCCTTTTTATTGGGCATGCTTGTGAGAGCTTCTTGGATTTCGGCTGAAGTCAGTGGTACATCCAGGGCCATCGCTTGATTATCTGATAATTTAGGAAGTGTTACTTTATCCAGAAATTGATCAATGTCCTTATCCTGCCATCACGCATTCCGTGGTGGAAACAGAGGCTGGGGACTCGGGGTCGGACTCTTTCATCACCCAGGCTGAAGTCACCGAGGTGGTTAAAAAGCTCCGCGGTGGCAAGGCTTTGGGGGTGGATGAGATCCGCCCTGAGTACCTCAAGTCTCTGGATGTTGTAGGGCTGTCATGGTTGACACGTCTCTTCAACATTGCGTGGTGGTCGGGGACAGTGCCTCTGGACTGGCAGACTGGGGTGGTGGTCCCCCTTCATAAGAAGGGGGACTGGAGGGTGTGTTCCAACTACAGGGGGATCACACTCCTCAGCCTCCCTGGTAAGGCCTACGCCAGGGTATTGGAGAGGAGAGTCCGACCGATAGTCGAACCTCGGCTTCAGGAGGAGCAGTGTGGTTTTAGTCCCGGCCGTGGAACACTGGACCAGCTCTATACCCTCTACAGGGTACTCGAGGGTTCATGGGAGTTTGCCCAACCGGTTCACATGTGTTTTGTGGACCTGGAGAAGGCATTCGACTGTGTCCCTCGTGATGCCCTGTGGGGGGTGCTCCAGGAGTATGGAATTGGGGGCCCTTTACTAGGGGCCATCCGGTCCCTGTACGAGCGGTGCAGGAGTTTGGTCCGCATTGCCGGCACTAAGTCGGACCTGTTCCCAGTGCATGTTGGACTCCGGCAGGGCTGCCCTTTGTCACCGGTCCTGTTCATAACTTTTATGGACAGGATTTCTAGACGCAGCCAAGGGCCCGAGGGGGTCGGGTTTGGGGACCAGTGGATTTCGACTCTTCTTTTTGCAGATGACGTGGTCCTGCTGGCCCCCTCTAGCCAAGACCTACAGCATGCGCTGTGGCGGTTCGCAGCCGAGTGTGAAGCGGCTGGGATGAGGATCAGCTCCTCCAAGTCCGAGGCCATGGTACTCGACCGAAAAAGGGTGGCTTGTCCTCTTCAGGTTGGAGGGGAGTTCCTGCCTCAAGTGGAGGAGTTTAAGTATCTCGGGGTCTTGTTCACGAGTGAGGGAAGAATGGAGCGGGAGATCGACAGACGGATCGGTGCGGCTGCCACAGTAATGGGGGCGCTGTGCCGGTCCGTTGTGGTGAAGAGAGAGCTGAGCCGAAAAGCAAAGCTCTCAATTTACTGGTCGGTGTACGTTCCTACCCTCACTTATGGCCATGAACTTTGGGTCATGATCGAAAGAACGAGATCCCGGATACAAGCGGCTGAAATGAGCTTCCTCCGTAGGGTGGCCGGGCACTCCCTTAGAGATAGGGTGAGGAGCTCGGCCATCCAGGAGGGGCTTGGAGTAGAGCCGCTGCTCCTCCACATCGAGAGGAGCCAGTTGAGGTGGCTCGGGCATCTATACCGGATGCCTCCTGGACGCCTTCCTTGGGAGGTGTTCCAGGCACGTCCCACCGGGAGGAGGCCCAGGGGACGGCCCAGGACACGCTGGAGGGACTATGTCTCTCGGCTGGCCTGGGAACGCCTTGGGCTCCCCCTGGAGGAACTGGAGGAGGTGTCTGGAGAGAGGGACGTCTGGGCGTCTCTGTTGAGTCTGCTGCCCCCGCGACCCGGTCCCGGATAAAGCGAAAGACGACGAGTACGAGTACTTTATCCAGAAATTGATCAATGTCATTATCTGACGGGTCTATCTGTTGTGAGTATAAAGCTTGGTAGAAATCTCTGAAAGTGCTGTTTATTCTTTCAGGTTTATAAACTGTATTCCCTGTCAAGTCTTTAGTAGTAGTCTGCTCATCATTTACTCTTCCTGGAAAGCTTCTAACGGATTAATGGTTTATTCTAATTCCTGAATACATTTATTTTCTTTTTTGTTCTTATGTGATGAGAATTAGATTATTTTACCTCTCATCACTGCTTTCCCTGCATCCCAGAGAATAGATGTTGATGTCCCTGGGAGGTCATTAAACTCCAAATATGAAGTACACTCTTCTTTAAAATATTTGATAAATTCTTCATCCTTAAGCAATGATGTATTAAACCTCCAGTTTTTGCTTTGTGGGTTTTCTTTCTTATTTACTAGATTTAAGCAGACAGGAGCGTGATCGCTTACAGCTATAGGGTGTATCTCAGTGTGTGAAATGTCAGTCAACAACGAGCTGCTGACTAAGAAATAATCCAGATGAGAGTAAGAGTGATGGACATGTGAGAAGAAAGTATATTATCTGTGATTAGGGTGAAGAGATCGTCATGCATCGCAAAGTCCGTAATCACTCATGTACTGTTCAATTATATTTATTGATTGCCAGCTGCGCTGAGTCCCTGTTGTGCTCAGCTTGTCTAATTCTTCATTTAGACCAAAGTTGAGATCATTTCCAAGAAGAAGTGAGTTTCCCAAGTGTTTAGAAAAAAAGAATGGAAGAATGGGGGCTCATCAACATACATATCTTTTGGTTATGTATAGATATTTTTATTATTATAAATTTACCCTCTGGATCTGTTACTGTGTCTAATACTGTAAAGTTAACATTTTTGTGAATTAAGATTGCTACTCCCCTTTGCCTAGAATTATAGCAGGCAGAAAACAAATTAGGAAACTCAGGTGATTTAAGATCATTTGCAGCTGTGGCAGATTTATGAATCTCTTGTAATAAGACAACATCTGCCTGTAGTCTTTTAAGCTGATTAAAATTTTTTTTACTTTTTCTCTCTGGTGCCAGCTCCATGCACATTCCATGTGAGAAACCTTAGTGTACCCATAGTAGTGCGTGTGTAGCTAAAGTTGGACAGCGCATGTCACCACAGAAACAGATAGACCCCAGTGAAATCATAGTTAGTGCTTTGGGTTGTCTGATATGAAGTCCAGAAGCAGAGAAATAGCAGAGAAAAAGACAGAAAATTAAGAAGGTGCTGGGGATAAGAGGGGATGAGAGATATATGGCTATTGGCCCCGCATTGGCACCGCCCACAATGCTTTGACCAATGTAAACATCATGCTGAGCTGTGCTTTACATTAGATTACATTTGCCAGTTTTCTAACCTCTTATCTAACCTGTGTTACATGTTTTAGATTAACCTGCTGTTGCTCCCAATAAAGCCAGGGAAGGATCTCCCAGTCCCTGAAAAACTGACCATTGACATAAAGTTTGTCTACAGCCACTGTAGCTCTTCAGTGAAATATTTCTTCCTGATTGGGAATCAAACACGCCTCCGATCGAGGATCCCCTTTGGGAACAGGTCATTAACACTGAAGTTCGTTCACAGCAGCTCTCTGCCCCGACTTCTGACCTGCTCTTTTAGCATATAGTGCTCGAATTTTGCTACAATTGGCCGAGGTTGGTTGTGATGGGGCTTCTTACCTCCGAGCCAGTAAACATGGTGGAAAGTGATGTTTTTTCCCTCGTCACTTGGGAGTTACAGCTGATGTCGGAGAAATCCACGGACCGTGTGCTCGTTATCCTCCTCTGCCTGTTCTAGGATGCCGGAGAAGACAAGGTTGTCCCGCATACCCCGAGGCTGTATATCCAGGATGGTCTCTTTCATTTTTTTATTTTTATATGAACCAAGATGGCGCCAACGATGGCAGCCTTGGAGCTTCGCTCTCTCTTTTTTTGTGTGTTTTTATGTTTTTCGAGCCACAGTACTTTGGTCTCAGGCCACAATTCTGTGGCCTCATTCAGCAGAGAGGAACTTCTCAACATCAGAGAATCCTCTCTCGGGATTTTTTCACCATCATTCATTAATCCGAGCTTCACCGAACTCCTGACGAGCAGAGCCGCAGCCCCCTACGGGATACTGCGCTGGAAGCGTCGGAGGGGAAAGCGTGCTGGCGCGCTGGTAAAGCTCCGCCCAAGAGGACTTCGTACACCACTGCCTTCAATCCATCTGGCAAATGTCCGCTCTCTAAGTAACAAGATGGACGAGCTGCTGCTTCTCACCACTAAAAACACGGACCTCCGCGGATCAGCAGTTCTCCGCTTTACCGAGACATGGCTGAGTGAAAACATCCCGGACCGAGCACTGCTGATGCCGGACTTCCAGCTGTTCAGAGCGGATCGCAGCGCGGAGCTATCGGGGAAGAAGCGAGGAGGCGGAATCTGCTTTTATATAAATGAAGGTTGGTGCAGAGACGTAAATGTGCTGGGGAAAACATGCAGTCCTGATCTGGAGTCATTTCCCATAAACTGTAAACTGCTTTATTCACTGAGAGAGAGTTTTCCTCTTTTATAATAATTGGCTCATATTTTCCACCACATGGCTGCACTTCTGCCGCTGAAAAACATCTCGCTGAGCTGATTACAGACGTGGAGAAAAAATACACGGACTCTTTCATCATAATACTGGGAGATTTTAACAGTGCAAACCTCTCCAATGAACTCCCCAAATACAGGCAGCATATTAAAGTGTCCCACCAGAGACAAAAACACACTGGACCACTGTTGCACAACTATAAAGGATTCATATCATGCTGTTACCAGGGCTGCTCTGGGACCTTTGGACCATTGTCTTATCCACCTCATCCCAACCTACAGGCAGAAATGAAGAGCTTCCAAACCCGCGGTTTATACTGTTAAGAAGTGGACTGAGGGATCAAAGCAGACGCTACAGGCATGCTTTGAATGCACAGACTGGACTGTTTTTGAAACTTCAGCCACTGACTTAAACCAACTAACAGATGTGGTGACATCATACATCAGTTTCTGTGAGGACATGTGTGTGCAGACCAAGACCTTCTGCACCTTTGGGAATAACAAGCCATGGTTTACTCCACACCTCAGAAATCTGTGCAGGGAAAAGGAAGAAGCTCACAGCAGTGGAGATTGGGCGCAGTACAGGCAGGCCAGGAACAGACTAACAAAGGAGATCAAAGCAGCAAAGAGAAGTTACAGTGGGAAGCTTAAGAACAGCCTTTTTACTGGTGATGCTTCAGCTGTATGGACTGGTCTGAGAAACCTGACTGCCTATAGGAGCCCCCCCACCCATCCTGAACAGAATCCTCGCCTGGCCAACCATCTGAATGGCTTCTACTACAGACATGACAGGAAGCTGTTCACACCTCAAACCATCTCCTCCACATCCCATTCAGGAACAAATTCGACTCGTAAAACATCCAACCCCCTACCTTCAGATCCTCTGCCTGCACTAAAGATCTCTGAGGAAGATGTAAACAGGCTCTTTCAGCGCATGAAAACAAAGAAAGCTGGAGGACCTGATAACGTCCCCCATCATGCCTGAAAGCCTGTGCACATCAACTCGCCCCGATTTTCATCCGAATCTTCAACAAGTCACTGGAGACGTGTGAGGTCCCCTCCTGCTTCAAACAATCCACCATCATCCCAGTGCCCAAGAAACCCACCATCCTAGGATTAAATGACTATAGGCCTGTAGCCCTGACGTCTGTGATCATGAAATCCTTTGAGCGGCTGGTGTTGAGGCACCTGAAAGACATCACAGGCCCCCTGCTGGACCCCCTGCAGTTTGCTTACCGAGCAAACAGGTCGGCAGATGATGCTGTTAACTTAGGTCTACACTTAATTCTGCAACACCTCGGCCGTCCAGGGACGTACGCCAGGATCCTGTTTGTAGACTTGAGCTCAGCCTCAACACCATCATACCAGACATCCTCCACCAGAAGCTCACCCCGCTCAACGTCCCAGCCTCCACTTGTCAGTGGATCAACAGCTTCCTGACAGACCGACAGCAGCAGGTGAGACTGGGGAGCATCTTCTCCCACAGCAGATCAATAAGTACTGGTGCCCCCCAGGGGTGTGTTCTATCCCCACTCCTCTTCTCCCTGTACACAAATGACTGCACCTCATCGGACTCGTACGCGAAACTCCTGAAGTTTGCAGACGACACCACTGTCATTGGCCTGACCCAGGACGGTGATGAGTCTGCATACAGACAGGAGGTGGATCGGCTGGTACACTGGTGTTGTCAGAACTACCTGGAACTCAACCCACTCAAGACTGTGGAAATGGTGGTGGACTTTCGGAGAACACCATCCTCATACATCCCCCTCACCATCCTCAACAACACCGTATCGGCTGTGGACCACTTCAGGTTCCTAGGAACCACTATCTTTGAGGACCTGAGATGGTCCTCTCACATAGACACTGTTCGGAAGAAGGCCCAGCAGAGACTGTACTTCCTGAGGCAACTCAAGAAGTCCAACCTTCCACAGGAGCTGCTGGTCATCTTCTACACTGCCATCATTCAGTCTGTCCTGTCTTCATCCATCTCAGTGTGGTTTGGTTCATCCACCAAACAGGACAGATCCAGACAGCAACGAATAATCAGGTCTGCAGAGAGAATCATCAGGGCTGACCTTCCCTCCATCCAGGACCTATACAGGTCTAGGGTCAGGAAAAGAGCTGCTAAAATCTCTGCAGACCCCACACACCCTGCACAAAAACTGTTCAGAGTTTTACTCAGGCCGTCACTACAGAGCACTGTTTACTAAAACCAGCTGCCACAGTGACAGTTTCTTCTCCCAGGCTGTTTCTCTGATGAACATTTAAGAGTACCAAACAACCTCATACTGAAGTCGCATTTCCACCTTGTATAGGTGTATATTGTATATATGTATTTAAGGACATAAAGATATATGCAGAATATATCTTATTACGCAAAAAAACCCCAAAAAAAACAGAGAGCAAAGTGTACTGGAGTTAAATTCCTTGTTTGTTGTATGTACGAACTTGGCAATAAAGCCGATTCTGATTCTGATTTTCTCCAGACAGCTGCGTCATTCCATTGGTAAGTGTTTTCACGCTATCCCTCAGCATTTGGTTCTCAGCTGTGAGCAAACCTCCCTCCATTGTTCCTGGCTAAACTCCAGAGACTCCCTCAGAGCTTAAAATTCCCTGTGGAGAACTTCCACCAAGGCGAGACGAGAATCCAAACTGGTTAGCTTCTTGTCGATAGAGTCCAGGACATCAGCATAGCTTTTCTCTGGAGAGATAGTGTAGGTGCTGGCCGAGCACTCTGAATGGGGGTGTTTTGATGTTGGTGTGGCCATGGGTGGAGATTTTTGTGGCTTGCCCGTTACAATGTTATCAAAACATTCATCCACGTAGCTCTCCAGACTGTCCGAGGTTTCCATTGTCCAGTTTGTTTTATTGGGAAAATATGAGACGGGTTAGTATTTCACACGTGTATGTGTTCGGCTTGAATTTATTGGCTTGTTTTTCTGTCGTGTTTGTTTACCAGTATACCGCTATATAACTTACGCACAACTCTCGCGAGATCTCAGCCGCTCATCACCCTCAGCTGCTCTACTCCCTCCGGGGAGGGGCCTTGGTGATACTCGGGGACGGCATCTCGTGGCTACATGCGAGGCTTTTGGGCAGCCTGTGCTGGCGGACATAGGTTACTGGCCTGGTGGCTGGGCTGCTCCTGGGCGGGTGCATCAGTGGGCGTAAGGGCCTCCTAAACTGGCGGGTAGGTACCATCTCACTACCGGTACTCTCTCCTGTAAGGAGTGTACTTTGCTGGCAGGGCGGAGGAACTGTGGGAGGGGGTGGGGCGGAGTCAACCTGGGTGTCTAATGTCTTATGTGTTTTGGGAGTTGTTCGAATGTTGGGGTGGATGTACTGGTCCTTCTCAAAATATTAGCATATTGTGATAAAGTTCATTATTTTCAATAATGTCATGATGAAAATTTAACATTCATATATTTTAGATTCATTGCACACTAACTGAAATATTTCAGGTCTTTTATTGTCTTAATACGGATGATTTTGGCATACAGCTCATGAAAACCCAAAATTCCTATCTCACAAAATTAGCATATCATTAAAAGGGTCTCTAAACGAGCTATGAACCTAATCATCTGAATCAATGAGTTAACTCTAAACACCTGCAAAAGATTCCTGAGGTCTTTAAAACTCCCAGCCTGGTTCATCACTCAAAACCTCAATCATGGGTAAGACTGCCGACCTGACTGCTGTCCAGAAGGCCACTATTGACACCCTCAAGCAAGAGGGTAAGACACAGAAAGACATTTCTGAACGAATAGGCTGTTCCCAGAGTGCTGTATCAAGGCACCTCAGTGGGAAGTCTGTGAGAAGGAAAAAGTGTGGCAGAAAACGTTGCACAACGAGAAGAGGTGACCGGACCCTGAGGAAGATTGTGGAGAAGGGCCGATTCCAGACCTTGGGGGACCTGCGGAAGCAGTGGACTGAGTCTGGAGTAGAAACATCCAGAGCCACCGTGCACAGGCGTGTGCAGGAAATGGGCTACAGGTGCCGCATTCCCCAGACCTGGGCTACAGAGAAGCAGCACTGGACTGTTGCTCAGTGGTCCAAAGTACTTTTTTCGGATGAAAGCAAATTCTGCATGTCATTCGGAAATCAAGGTGCCACAGTCTGGAGGAAGACTGGGGAGAAGGAAATGCCAAAATGCCAGAAGTCCAGTGTCAAGTACCCACAGTCAGTGATGGTCTGGGGTGCCGTGTCAGCTGCTGGTGTTGGTCCACTGTGTTTTATCAAGGGCAGGGTCAATGCAGCTAGCTATCAGGAGATTTTGGAGCACTTCATGCTTCCATCTGCTGAAAAGCTTTATGGAGATGAAGATTTCATTTTTCAGCACGACCTGGCAACTGCTCACAGTGCCAAAACCACTGGTAAATGGTTTACTGACCTTGGTATCACTGTGCTCAATTGGCCTGCCAACTCTCCTGACCTGAACCCCATAGAGAATCTGTGGGATATTGTGAAGAGAACGTTGAGAGACTCAAGACCCAACACTCTGGATGAGCTAAAGGCCGCTATCGAAGCATCCTGGGCCTCCATAAGACCTCAGCAGTGCCACAGGCTGATTGCCTCCATGCCACGCCGCATTGAAGCAGTCATTTCTGCCAAAGGATTCCCGACCAAGTATTGAGTGCATAACTGTACATGATTATTTGAAGGTTGACGTTTTTTGTATTAAAAACACTTTTCTTTTATTGGTCGGATGAAATATGCTAATTTTGTGAGATAGGAATTTTGGGTTTTCATGAGCTGTATGCCAAAATCATCCGTATTAAGACAATAAAAGACCTGAAATATTTTAGTTAGTGTGCAATGAATCTAAAATATATGAATGTTAAATTTTCATCATTACATTATGGAAAATAATGAACTTTATCACAATATGCTAATATTTTGAGAAGGACCTGTAGGTATTCTTCTGGGGTAGATGTGGATGGTTGGCCTTGGGTGGGGATGGGCATCGTTTGGACCTGGTTGGTTCCAGTTCGGGTTCTGGTTCCTTGTCTAGGTTCTGGTTCCTGACGCCGGTCCCGGTTCTGTCTGCGGGAGGGGGGTCGAAGAGGTCTGCATGGTTTGGTCGGGCGGGCTAGCTGGGATTGATCTCGGGGTGGACTGGTCTTGGCTTCATGGTGGGTTTTGGTTTTGGCTCTGTGGCTCTCTGCCTTTTGTGGGCTTTGGCGTTTAACAAAAAAAAAGGTATGGTGATGTCTGACATCTTAAGTATTGACTGCAGGATATAAGGACCTGCTCATCCATATCAAGTCCAGTACCATAGCTGTCTCCAGCCGGAACAGATTTTGACAAAATTTCCCAATTTCAACAAATAAACTACAAAAACTTAGAAGAAATCGTACAGCAACTAAGCTCTTCTTTCTGCTGTCTCGATTTTTTACCCACAGCTTTCCTTAAGAAAGCTTTGCCTATCATTACGTCTGATTTAACTCAAATTATAAACACATCCGTTTTTTCAGGTGTTTTCCCCCAGGCCCTAAGAACAGCAATTATCAAACCTCTATTGAAAAAGAGCAACTTGGACAAGCTGCTACTACAGAACTACAGGCCTATATCAAACCTCCCTTTTATTAGTAAGATTATTGAAAAAGCTGTGTTTCACCAGTTTAACAACTTCCTAACAACAACCAGCCGGTTCGATCTCTTCCAGTCCGGCTTCGGTGCTCACCACAGTACTCCCAGTACACCAGAGACTCCCCTTGTCAAAGTGTTCAATGACATCAGTATAAAAGCATACTGTGGAAGAACCGCATTGCTGATATTATTGGACCTTAGTGCAGCATTCCACACTGTTGATTACTCCATTTTATTAGAGCGCCTGGAAAACTGGGTCGGCCTTTCTGGTACAGCACTCAACTAGTTTAAATCCTACTTGAAGGACAGGGACTTTTTTGTGTCCGTAGGTAACTTTACATCAGAGACTACAAAAATCACATGTGGCATTCCCCAAGGGTCCATCTTAGGGCCCCTCCTATTCAGTATCTACATACGTCCCTTCATTCAGATTATAATAAACAACAACATAAGTTATCATAACCATGCAGACGACACACAGCTATACATTACGATGTCACCAGGTGACTATGAACCCATCCAAGCTGTTGGTAAATGCATAGGAGAAGTCAGTGCATGGATGGGCCAAAATGTTCTTCAGCTGAATCTAATACAAAACCTAAGTAATAATTTTTTTTCAACCAAAGGAAGATTGTTTAAAAGTTAGCACACAGCTTCAGTTAATACAGCTAGAAACCACTATTAAGGCTCAAAATCTGGGTGTAGTGATGGACTCAGACCTGAACCTTCAGAGGCACATAAAGACAGTAACCAGGTTGGCCTTCTATCACCTAAAGAACATCTCCAGAATTAAAGGACTAATGTCTCAGCAGGACCTTGAAAAACTAATTCATGCGTTCATATTTAGTAGAATTGATTACTGCAATGGTGTCTTCACAGATCTGCCTAAAAAGTTGATCAGACAGCTGCAGTTGATCCAGAACGCTGCTGCCCGCATCCTCACTAAAACTACGACAGTGGAGCACATCACCACAGTTTTAAAGTCCTTACACTGGCTCCCCGTATTTCAGACTTTAAAATACTTCTGTTAGTCTATAAATCACTGAATGGCTTAGCACCAAAATACATTACAGACTTGTTGTCAGTGGATCAACCACCCAGACCTCTCAGGTCTTCTGGCTCAAATATTCTCTGCATAACCAAAACCTGAACCAAACATGGAGAAGCAGCTTTTAGTTCTTATGCTCTACTAATCTGGAATAAACTCCCAGAAAACTGTAAAAGCGCTGAAACCCTAAGTTGCTTTAAATCAACATTAAAAACATATTTGTTTAGAGTGGCTTTTGAATGTGCCATCTAAACATTATTAGTTACGTTTTCAGTCCAACTTTTCTGTCATTTTCTTACCAATCATTTATCATTTTAATTATTCATTTTTATTCTCTTTAATTATTTGTGTTCATTAATTATTTAATTACCTTCATGCCACTGTAATGTTCTTTTCCTATTATATCTCTTTTTCTTTTTTTCATGTGCAGCACTATGAATTTTCCTGCTACTGAAATGTGCTATATAAATAACCTTGAACACAATTACATACATTGTCAAAAGGGATGGATGGATATTTGTTTGATACATTGTAATCGTTCTTTTACTCAGAGTTTTCATGCTATGTCATGACTGCATTGTTGTGTCTAACACTAATCTACTGTTACTTGCATTTATGGATTAAATAACGCAGCTCACCAGAGATAACAAGGCTTAACATTACTGTCAGAAATTTTAAACAGGCTGATAAACTACTTGCTGTGAAATTATTGCATCGGTAATGTGATTATGAATGACATGTTGTTAAAAGCTTTAGTAATTAATTTATTAGGCTCAGGTTGTTAATCAGCATCGTGATGATTCACAGTATCCACATCTGATACATGCATTTACGTCAAACCAGTCCACTAAAACTTAATCACAATCTCCTTTATAAAGCAAGGTGCCTCAGATGGAGTTACTGTTGTACTGTTGCATTGTGGCTCATGAAATATGGAAAACTCCTTTGGACTGCCAAGAGGACCAATGTTTCTTACAAGCTGCTGGAGGTTGCACCAAAGGTCAAGGAGAGAAGCTAGCTGTTTGATCCTGTGCATGTTTGAATGTCAGTGAGTAGGCAAGTCTCTGTATGTAAGTTACAGCAAGATGTTACAAAGACCATGCATACATTGAGCCCTTCATCATTAGACCTGGTCTTGTTTTGCTATTGAAGAACATGTTTGAACTTTAACTGTGCAAACAATTATAGCCACGTCTAATTGTCCTATGTATTCTTTCTCACAGGACCTGGAGTTTGTTGTAATATTGCAGAGCCCAAACCTTATTTTTTATTTTTGGTTGCAAAAAAGAGTTATATACTGACAGCATGACTCACTAAAGATGGATCAAAAGAAAAATTATTAATTTCTTAGGTCCTGTATATGGTCCTTACACTAGATGATGATGTCCATCTCCTATTTAAAGGGCAAATTACATATTTTAGAACTTTCTACACATGGTGTCAAACTATACTAAGATTTCAGCAAATGCATTTCTAAAAAAAACCTTGTTCAAACAAAAATACATTGGCTTCTCTGACCTGATTAACATTATTGGATTGGAGTTCCAGTCATTGCCTTTTTAACTAAACGTCTGATAAAAATTGTTAGGGTATTGTTTGAGACTTTGTGTGAGCCCTTCACCTCAGTGGCCATTGCAGCAACAATATGCTAGTTTTGTAAATCAAAATCTTTTTTTGTGTCTGTATTACACATTGTGGAAATTAATTTGTTTAACTAATAAATCAGGGAGTTTCAATGCCTCAAAGAGGCAATTAGTGTTGGAGAAGCTCTGACTCAGTCATAGGCACCATTATCTAGCACAACTTTCACAACAAAATGCTGTAATCACTTGCTGCCTAATACATTCCACCTTTCAACAGGGGCCATAATGAAGAGATAATCAATGTTATTCACTTCACCTGTCAGTGGTTACAATGTTATGGCTGATAGGTGTATATAGATGCCAGATTAAAATCTTAGCTGGGAAAAAAGTTCCAGTGTTTTTTTCAGGCTGCTGGTTTTAAGTAGAGCTTCAAAATGCAATTGGAAGAAACAAGAATGAGACAAAACAAATAAAGTAGGAAAAAACTGAAACCTGCATTTAAACTTAAAAACGTTTAAGATCATTTAAGTGTCAAAAAAAGACAGAAATCCAGCCGTCCAGTGTTTGATTCTTGACTTTTGACCTTTGCTGCATATCTTCTCTCCCTTTTCTCTCTGCCCTATCTATATACTGGGAAATAAAGGCCACTAGTACCACAAAATAAAAATAAAAAAGACGTTTGTGAGTAGCTCCCCTGCTAGTTTAGACCTGCTTCATGTTGATCTTATGAATCTGGGTTTTCCCCAGCAGTCCTAGTAGGCTTGATTGAATGTTCATTTTCTAAATCTTACCATTTATTTCCAAGGGTTTTTACTGTGATTTAGATCAGGGTAACATGCATGATGATCCAAAAGAGGGGTGTTCTCTTTGTCAGATAGGTGTTGTAAAATGCAGTGTTGTCCTGTTGTAAGATCTACTCATCACACAATTGAAGCCCTTTAGTCAAAAGAGATGCCCACAGCAAAATTTCCACATAGCAAGCCATGGTTTCACACAGCTTTATAACCTGAAGCTGTATTGTTTGCTGAAGCATCGAGATGACCCTCAGCGAAAGGCTGGAGCTTAGGCATTGAAAAGACCCTAGCTGACCTTCAGCGGAAGAAGCTGAAGCTGAGGCATCCAGCTGACCCTCGGAGGCAGAGGCCGAAGTGTCCTTATGTCGCCGTCTGCGGCATCGAGAAGAGGCAGAGACGGGCTGTGCTGCAGCGATCTGAAGACCTGATGCTGGCTGTGCTGCAGCGCTCTGGAGACTTGATGAGGATGATAATGGTGTTGCTGGTGAGGCCTGAAGTGTATTTGGCGGAGCCAGAATTGTAAATGGTGATGAGTGAGACGACAGTGGTGCCAGAGCTGCAGGAAAAAATGTTTTCTGGGGAGACTGAGCAGTGAATTCAGCGGATGGAAGCTCCCTAGGAAGAGCAGATTCAGTAATTTCTTGCTGAAGGCCCCTGGAGGGCACCAAAAGATCAGGGGAGAGTGGTGGAGCATCTTGGGTTTGGACATGCTCGGCTGCGGACAAGGAGGACTCGGCAGGGTCTGCTGCGGATGAGGAGAGACCGGCGGCGGTGGCTGGCATGGCGAGCTCTCAAGCTGCTGCAGGCATGGAAGGCTAGTGATGGCAATGCCTATGGCGCAATGAAGAGACGACAGCAGGCCGGCAGGAAACCTTAGCCGGTTTAGCAACGGCATGTGCTGAGGCAGGTACTGGGGCAGGGTACGCCGAGGCAGGAGATGGCGGAGGAGTTGAGGAGCAGTTCTGACCCGCCCTGTACCCTGACCACACCAGCACCAGCCTTCAACCCCCAAAAGTTTTTTCCATCACCTCCAGCAACAAAGGAGAAGGCAGGGTCTTGCCTCCCTCCCCATACAAGGTTCTGGCGTTCTTCGCCTGCTGCTGGATCCATTGGATTAATTTCCCACTGCTGTCTGCTTGGTCTTGATGACTGGTTCCTTCTGTCATATAATGCTGGTTTGGGGTTGTGCCAAGGTGCAGAGCAGAGCTAGTGAGCCACATGGTGAGTAGAACTGTTGTTTAATAATAATAACCAACAAGTGGCTTACAAAAAGGACAGGACACAGAACATGGGCAGGGAAGATTTGCAGGGTGGTATTAAGAAGGAACCAGTGGAGAACAATGAAACCAGAGAGTATAAATACTGAGGGCAATGGAGAATGGACCAATGAACTGAGGGAACTAAATGGAAGAGAATAAGAATTGATGGTAAGATGATAAGATTGATCTTATGTGCATCCTTGTGGTATTTTTTCCTGTGCTGGTTCGATGTCATCTCGGCCCTCAAACTTACAGCAGGAAATGGTTGCCCCTATATACATGTCACACTCAAAAACAAGAAAATTGTCTAAACATGTCACAATACACAATATACAGACTCAAGTTTACACTCAATCAAGACATTCATGCTGTGCGGTAATGTGTGTACACCCTACTCGGACTTCCCGCAGTCTCACTTACCTTTCACATTCCTTATCACAGGACCAGAGGTTACTCTTGCCTCCCGGTATCCTCTGATGCTATTCTGAGGTTTGGAAGTTGCTTTTACTGTAGCTTCTGCAGCTACACATTACTCCCATCTCTCTTATCTTTGCAGAAGGATTCAAGTCCCTTCAGGACATCCATACAGGCAGACAGAACTGAGCTCAACACAAACCAAACCAACCCACTCTCTCTGTGCACAAAAGCCACAACACACTTTGCATCTTCTTTTCAAGTCTGTAAATCCCTTTAACCCTTATCATGCGACTGACAGTAAGATAAGGGTTGTTTTTTTATTTTTGTGTTGCTCACTGAAGCCAGTGGAAACCCCTGGCTGGATGGTTCTCTAATCAAGTGTGCTAAATTGGATCAGACTTCAAAAATTGAAGGAAGAATCCCTGCAAAAAAAGAAATACAGTAAGGATATAGCTGTATTTACATTGTTTATTTCACTGGACTGCAAATATTTCTTCTTGAGTAGATAGTAAATTTACAAACCAGATTTGTGTATATTCACTAAATCAAAACAAAATGTATCTGCAGTTCTATAAATCTATCCTATTGTTGTACGGCATTAATGGTCATGAGCATGAACATGGTGCTTTTTACATTAAAGGTATTGTGATATTTAAATGAATACAAATAGAATGATAGAGCACCATCATCAGAAGGATGATATTTTTATCTTCCAGGTGATTTTATTTTATTTCCTGCTGCCCTAGTTTTACTAAAAAATGTGAAACTGCAGTGTTTTTGCAACCTCTGAATATGAAACTCTGCACACAATAAACAGGAGAAGCTTGTAACACTTAACCATGAGAACAGAAATTTGAATATCTATTTAACACATTATATGCTAGACAGTTGAGCTGTAGAACTTTAATACAGTATAGCAGTAGGTATGGGCAATTATTCTACCATTTAGTGTTACTGTGAATTTTCCTTATTGTCAAACACAGTGTGATGTTTGTGATCCTCAAAAACTAAAAGTATTGTAAGAAATGTAGACTAGTCAACAATCCATAAGTTGTTCCATTTTGATTATTTTGCGTTGTTTTTTGTAAGTGCAGTATTTGTATATTGGGCTTTGACTGCAGGAACGTATAGCTCCAGCCATACATACTTTTGATCATCAGTTTTATTGTTATTGTAATAATTCCTACAGAATCTTGTGACAAATGTTTATGCTGGGTACACAGAAATAACAACAGTATTGTTTAAAATTCTGTCAGAAAAAAACTCACCTCCTATTGTAATGTCAGCCATATACAAGTACATTTAAACTGCTATGTTTGTGTAATTAAGGTGTCACTTTGCCCTTTTGCAGATTGGTGTCCCATTATGTTTCCATTTGTTGTCATTTTTTTTTTTTGTCTCGAAATACTTCCATTGTTTGCATCATTGCATCTCCAGTTTATTTGGAATTTAAAGTGTACAGCAAAGGAGGGACTTCTTCTGCTGCCATACCTGCTGTATGAAGGTATTAGTTTTTTCAACAGCAACAAGTATTGTTTATTGAGTGGTATAAACAGGATTCTTTCTGCATGAAGTGCCTCAAGTTGTCCAAACAGCCTGTCATTTTGCAGCAGCCAGTCCCTCCTGAATAGAATATCCTTTAATGGTCCCACAGTGAGCTTTGCTTACTGTTAGTTCATCTCATAAAAAACAGCTTTATTGTCATTAGGGATACACCTATATGAAAATGTGGGCTGATACCAATATACAATAATGATATTGCTGTTATGGCCGATAATAAACGATATATTAATGATATATTTATTTACTTACCCCTTTCAAAAAGTAAAAAAAAACACGTAGCTGACATTGCTTCTCTGCTTCAGGTAAACACCCCACAATACTGCAGTGCATCACTATCACTGTCACATGACCATTAAAATAGCACATAGCAAACCCCCTCCCCTCCCCCTTCTGAAACACATACAGAACAACAAGATAGGAACAAATATTGGTTATTAATATTGTCCCAATTTTACTTATGGTGCTGGTATTGGTGTTAATGCCGATATGTCGGGCATCACTAATTGATGTCATTACAATGCTTAATTAAATGCATTCATACATAACACCTTTAATGTTAAATAATCAATAGCATCATAATTAAGTCATTCAACATTCATAAGGGTCTTTTTTAAACTAATAACCTTCATTTCTTGCCAAAAACAAGTATGAATAGTATGTTTAAAATGTTTAAACCTCATGTAATCATGCATTAGCAGCTACTAGGCGTAATAGTCCAGTAGAACTGATGGCTGTTATCTGAGATGTATGCATAAAAGGCAACACAATGGAGACCGAATATCTTCCTTCATTACTATAAAGTGTATCACCCAAATTACCAGCTACAAATAAACATAATCAGAAACAAGTACAATGAGGCCTATCGATGGAAATGAAACACATATTAATGGGGTTTCACATTGTAATAACTAGGCTGAGGACTTCGGAAGAAGGGATCTGCATAAGAAAGTAAGGGGAGCATACAAAACGTAGCAGTTCAACATCCATTAGAGTCTGAAGAGGTAGACTGTTAAAATTGAGTAAATATCTGCAGGGTTATAGGAGTGTGAGAAGCTGTAGTGGAGACTATAGGTTTGGTGCCAGGTGGATAAAAGTAAATAAGCATGTCTATGTTTAGAGGGGAAGTTGGTGGAGACAGTTCAGTCCGTTTTAACTGGGACAGAGCAGAGTATAAAGAATATACTCTAGTCTAGATGAAAGAGTCCTATCAGTGAATTTGACATTAACTGCTTTTTACAAATATCACACTGAAATAGCATAGAAAATCCTTTTTATCCCCTCTCTAATGTAGTGTCATCACTGAATATATAGTCTGCTAATTGTGCAATATCTTGTATCAATCAGTATGAAAGCTTTATGAGGTCACGCTCAAGTGCCAAGGTGCTGTGGTTTGTTGTTTGCCCGCCTCCCTGGCCCCGTTTTGTTTGTGTACCATCATTAGTCATCATCGCTCCGTTCAAACGGAGCTCTGAGCGGCCCGCTCCCTCAGCGAGACAAACTGCGCAGAACCAAGAGAAATCCTGTCTGGCTCAGTGGCGATGCAGAGTGATGTCATCTACATAAGCACACACACCCAGTCACACATGGTTAATGTGAAGTCACAAGGTGCCGCCGGATATCTCGTCCAGCAAAAACTTGTGTGTATGTGCGTGTGGGCAAACATGTGCAGCCAAATCATACATACATAGGTTTCATGTTGATTTGTTTTTACTCGCTTCACCTTTTTCTCCGTCATTATTAAATAAAATGAAATGAACCATTCATGAACATTTGGGAGTGACAGAGGCAGGGGGCGAATAGAACATGAAGCGCACCTGTGCATTTAGCTGGCAGCACATTGCGGAACAGCGGTGTGCTTCCTTTACTCTTATGGAATTACATTAAGCAGCACTGTAGCCGAGCTTTCTGGTCCATCCTGCCGTGACACACAGCATCCCCTCACTTTTGTCAGCAGGCGCCTTATCGGATGTGGCATGCTGTCTGCGGAGGCTCTCCCATTTACACAGTCCGCTGCGCGCTGCCTCGTACACCGCACACGTGCATTGAAGCACACCTGACACACTAAAAGTACCGTGTCACTGCAAGCAAATAAAGCTTGATAAATTGCTCTTTGGAGAGGTAAGGGGATTATATGGTCTGTGTGGCATAGCAGCTACTTGTGGTTTTGGATGAATGGTCCTGCCTGTTTGGTCTGGACAAGCACTAGAAAAGTAAGCTAGGTCAATTTGGAGACTTATTTTGAATGACTTTTACCTGATTAGCTGCATGTACCATGGGCACAAAATAGGGATGTAAAGATTTGAAAATTATGTATAAAAATTATTATGTGCAAAATTATCAGAGTTACGGTAACACAGCTTTGATAAAATGTGTTAGAAATTAGATGGGTAATATGGATCTTCACTGTGGAAATGATAAAATGATGATAAAAACTATTAAACAAATTCCTCAATGCAATACGCTACTTTAGTACACTACTAACCTTAAGAAGTTCAGCTACCACTAAACAGCATACACACGTAGACAAAATTGTTGGTACCCCTCGGTTAATGAAAGAAAAATCCACAATGGTCACTGAAATACCTTGAATCTGACAAAGGTAATAATGAATAGAAATTCTATCAAAATGAACAAATGAAAGTCAGACGTTGCTTTTCAAACATGATTCAACAGAATTATTAAAAAAATTAACTCATGAAACAGGCCTGGACAAAAATGATGATACCCTTAACTTAATATTTTGTTGCACAACCTTTTGAGGCAATCACTGCAATCAAACGATTCCTATAACTGTCAATGAGACTTCTGCACCTCTCAGCAGGTATTCTGACCCACTCCTCATGAGCAAACAGCTCCAGTTGTCTCAGGTTTGAAGGGAGCCTTTTCTAGACGGCATGTTTCAGCTCCTTCCAAAGATGCTCAATAGGATTTAGGTCAGGGGTCATCGAAGGCCACTTCAGAATAGTCCAATGTTTTCCTCTTAGCCATTCTTGGGTGTTTTTAGCTGTGTGTTTTAGGTCATTATGCTGTTACGAGACCCATGACCTGCGACTGAGACCAAGCTTTCTGACACTGGGCAGCACATTTCTCTCTAGAATCCCTTGATAATCTTGATATTTCATTATAACCTGCACAGATTCAAGACACCCTGTACCAGATGCAGCAAAGCAGCCCCAGAACATAACAGAACCTCCTCCATGTTTCACAGTAGGGACAATGTTCTCCTCTTCGTATGCTTCATTTCTCCGTCTGCAAACAAAGAGCTGATGTGCGTTGCCAAACAGTTTAATTTTCGTCTCATCTGTCCGTAGGACATTCGCCCAGAAGCTTTGTGGCTTGTCAACATGTAGTTTGGCAAATTCCAGTCTGGCTTTTTTATGATTTGTTTTCAACCATGGTCTCCTTGGTCGTCTCCCATTAAGTCCACTTTGCCTCAAACAACGTTGGATGATGCGATCTGACACTGATGTTCCTTGAGTTCACCTTTAACCTCTTTAGAAGATTTTTTGGGTTCATTTGTTACTGTTCGTATTATCGTCTCTTTGTTTTGTCATCAATTTTCCTCCTGCAGCCACATCCAGGGAGGTTGACTACAGTCCCGTGGATCTTAAATTTCTGAATAATATGTGCAACTGTAGTCATGAACATGAAGCTGCTTGGAGATGATCTTATAACCTTTACCTTTAACATGCTTGTCTATAATTTTCTTTCTAATCTCCTGAGAGAACTCTTTCCTTGGCTTCCTCTGGTCCATGTTGAGTGTGGTACCATGTCACCAAGCAGCACATTGACTACCTGTAGCCATATATATAGGCCCACTGACTGATTATAAGAATTTAGACGCCTGTGATGCTAATTAATGGACACACCTTGATATAACACGTCCCTTTGGTCACATTATTTTCAGGGGTATCATCATTTTTGTCCAGGTCTGTTTCATGAGTTTATTTTCTTTAATAATTCTGTTGAAGCATGTTTGAAAAGCAACGTCTGACTTTCATTTGTTCATTTTCATGGAATGTTTATTCATTATTACCATTGTGGGTTTTTCTTTCATTAACCGAGGGGTACCAACAATTTTGTCCATGTGTGTACATCAATAATTTTCAATCATATCTTCATAATGAGAGTTGTTAGATTTGCTCTGTTTTCAGTTTACCATGATCCAATCATAACAATAAATGATACAATAATTAACCCTCCTTAATTAAAAATATGCCAAAACTGATATGACATGATGAAGTAATTGCACTAAGCATGCAGAAAATTAGTGTTCCTACAGCATGAATTTTATTACCAACATCATTATGATGATAAGTATTATTTGTAATAGAATTATCTGTTTTTATGTCTACAATTGAATCTTGAGAGTGAGATCTTGTTCCTTAGTGTTATTATCTGTATAAATAAATTGAAAAGTCTGAAATCCATACATAAAACAATGGAATACCTTCTAGATTTGCAACATTTGCCTTTACATTTGTTAAGACTGAGATATTCAGTAAAATTAACACATGCTTGAATCAAGAGGCTTTTGTGCAGAAGATGTTGCTTCCACTACTGGAATTATAAGGAATCCAACAAGTGCTGAGAATTAAAATGAGCAAATTTATGTTTGCTCTCGTATTGTATTGCAAAATTGCCACATTTTGACAAACTGTTTAGTTGATACAGTAGATAAATAGATAAATCGATCTGTATATAATGTATCAAGAGTTTATAAAATGTGCTTCCAAGTAATGATTTTGTATGTCATTTAATTAAAACTTGAATTCATTACATATTAAAATCAGAACTATTTCAGTATTTGTTTAGTTATTTTATATTTGCTGTTCCACAGTTCAACATAAAATAATTTAAGCTCTCATTATGGCTCATCAGACAGACCCTAATATTGGATTGGTTAACCTGCACAGAAGGTCCACTGCAGACCAATCACCTCTGTCTATAACAGTGTTAGCCCAGCCGACTGACCTGGTTGGTTAAGACTGACGGATACAATAAATTAAACTTTTGGCATCAAAACAAGATTTTGAAATAATTAAAAGCTATTATATATATGCTTTAAACATGTAACGAATTTGAAATTTAATCAATGAGTTCCACATTTATTTTGTATGTGTATTATATTATTTATTGAAATATTGATAGAGTTTTTTATTTTATAAGGTCTTTCCACTTTTTTGTAAAAAGGTTTAATGCTTGCGTCTTTATTACGTCTTTATTAAACCCAGGAAAAATATATTTTTCAGAGATTTTACAAGCATTGGTTAAAATAAGAAACAAATTTGACAGCTGCCCTTTACTAAATGATGTCATGGACGCATTGCACTCAGTTGTGTTTTTACAAGAAGGAAGCATACTGCCAGTGTTTTACTAAGCTTTAAAATGTGTCATTTAAAACTCATAATGCAGTATGCATAGCAAAAGCTGTTACTGTGAACTATTATAGACAAACCAAAACACTAAAGCCAGCAAGTATCTGGCTAAAAGTTTACTTAGCATAAGCTGATAGCCAGCAGGAGGCAGGGGAGTATGTGTGTTATTTCCCTTTGCATGTAGCCAGGACAAAAATTTGCTCAAAATACCCTTTTTCCAGATTTATAGGGTCTATATTAAAGCCAGGTTCCTATGTGGCCTTTTTCCTGCTTTATGTCCACTGGGTTCTGCTCGCATCTGTGAAGCTTCTGAGATACTGCAATTGATAGATATGAAAAGAAAAACAGAGCACCATCATGGAATAAAGATAATTTAATAGAAATTTCATATTAAACATTAATACTAACTTTAGGAAAATTTTACCATGTTCATCATTAAAACCTATATTTGTTTCATTCCTAACAGAAAAAAATTGCAATGTTGTAGCTTGGTAATATTTTCATACCAGAGGGGGAGCTAAGACACCTGATACACTCCCAATATGCTCAGACCTTAGCTCAAGCCACTACTTGCTTAATCCACCTAAATATCTGTCCAGGTGGTACAGCTCCATTATGAATAATGTGCACACCTGCTTTTAGAAGAGGAGCGCACTGAATTAAAAATATCTCTGCTTCCTCGGCATCAGTTCTTTTTTTCCACCATGCATCAGCAAATGTATGAAGGTAAAGTCAAAATGCTAAAGTACTCCCAGAGTGCAGCACTTATAAATCATTTGTACAAACTCATCATAGATGAAGGACCATGTAAAATATTTAGCAACTGTCTTAAGTTTTAAGTATTCCCAAGGTTGTGTCTAAAGGTAAGTACAGCTAAATATGGCTTAACATATTCTAGGTTTCTAAGATGATGTTGCTCTCCTTACATGTTTATTGTAATGTTTAAAATGTTAATGCACATTGTCATTACATGGAGTTGCTACGATCAATGATCAACATGCTAAACAAGCTCCTATTGTTTTCCAAATCAGCTGAACATATCCTGGAAAATGTGACTCAAAATCAAGATGGTTGGAAATAATGGTCCTGCAGTCTACCAGTTAAAATGCATGTCACCTTCAGGTGGAAGTTGGGAAGGAAATTACAAAGGTGACAAAAGCAGACAAACTTAAATGTGACTTTAAAGTCTACGCAAGTAAAGTAAATGTGAGTCCAAAAAGAAAAATGTAAAATGTAAACTGTAATTCAAAAAAGCAAAGCAGCAACAGAGGAAATAGACTGGATCCAACAGAAACAAGCTTGTATTAGCAGATGGGATGGCATGGCATGGCACAGATTATATGTTCTGAATACGTATTACACTATTTGGGGAACGCGGAACGGGTGCAAATAGTGAGGCCAGACAACAGAAAAAGGCTGAAGACAGACAGAGAAGGTATGACAAACTACAAAAACTAGCAAGCAACATGCAATCTACATTTTGAAAGTAATCAAAAATACAATTCAAGAAATGCTTTAATGAAAGACTAAATAAAGGGAAATGATGCTATATTTACTCTACTGCTTTTCTCCCTCAGGTTTGTAAAGGTTGAATGGGGCCAATGTTTTTGTAATATTATCCATTATTAGTGGGGCATTACAGTATTTCTCAGACATGTATATGGTTTTGTTCTTTTCCAAACTGTGGCAAGATACACTCCAAATAGAAATAATTACTACTATAAACTGTTCATTGCAGATCATGCTGGTATTTCTGTGAATACATTTTTTAATTGAATTTTTAAAATGGGTTTTTATTTTATATTTGTTTCCGAAGTTATTTAATGCGTTTTGAGGCTCCAAAAAATTGAGTCACCAAGATACCTCACATTAGCTGTACAGCGATTGTGTAAAACATGGCAGCAGTGAATGGAAGCAGCTGAAAGTCTCAATTTTCCACACATTGAAGTTTGTGTTTTGATTGGGACTGTTCTATGTAGCTGTCAAAACATGATTCTGAGCATACCATGTGTCACACCACTATGGTCTGTCTACAGGTGGTCACTTTAAGCTAGTGCTACATGTAAATGTGGTGGTTGGAATGGACAATGAAATACTGCTATATATTTGCTTGTTTATTTGGCTTTGACAGAAAAAAAACTAGTTGTTGCTGCAGCTGATTATTGTGGGGAAACATACAGCAGCATGAGCTCAGAGAGGTTTACTAATTGTGGACCATGGAAATCAGCAGATGTTATTTCCTCACAGAGGACCTGAGAAACTTTATGCTAACAAATAACACACTCTATAGTCTTAAAGGTCTGGGTACTGACTTTGCTAGAGCTAACTGTTGTTGCCGTAGCGTGAACTGTATTATGTATCCGTCCCTCTGTTTTAAGTTGTTCCCTTAAAGCCAAGACTGCAATTGTTTCATAATCCTGGGATGAAAAGCGTTTCGCCCAGATAGACTATTTTACTGACTAATCATGATCTTCCTCCCTTACCAATTAACTTTCATTAAGCTCACCTACTGCATTAATGTACACCAGAATCTTCAGAAAAAGTAACAGTGCTCACTTGATCCTTTTCTGCTAATAAGCTGCCACACATCCATAACGTTGATACACCCTGCTGAAAAAAATGGCTCAGAAAAGCATTTAGTGCTGGCTCTTTCAGTAATAAATGAAAACATGGCCTGCATTTCTGCTAGGCGATGAGCATTTAAAGCCTGTGTTTTGGGAGCCTTATGATCTACAGTTCAGATCTTTCAGTTGCAGCCTCACTTCTCATGTGTTATCTTTTTCCTCTATTTCGCAGGTATGATTTGGACTGCAAGAGTGACAACCTCTCTAAACACGTGAGTGTCTCCTTCACTGGTTCAAAAATCAGTCAAGAATTCATTTTAACACAATAGGACCATATTTACCTGTTGCTGTACAATGCCAGCATGATTTGAAACTAAATGTTTTGTTAAAAGGATCACAGCAACTTTTCCAGACTGAAGGCATTTAGATGAATTTTACACCATAGTTCCAACACAATTTTGAATATATTTTCACATCTCTAAATAGGCAAAAAACATACTTGCAGACGGTATGCAAATACAATGGGCATGGTGCAAGGGGTCTGCACCTTGCTGATTAACAGGTGGGGCGGCCTAAGTTGAGACGGGATTACAGTGCATGTTCCATTTAATTTAATTTAATTTAATTTAAAAATATTTTATTAAACCCAAAGGGAAAATAAATGTAGCTCATATTATGCAGGTTTCTTCAAAGTGCCGTTGTAGATGCTGATGGCTGTGGGCAGGAAGGATCTCCTGTAGCGGTCAGTTTTACAGCAGATTTGAAGGAGCCTCTGACTGAAGACACTGTTGTTGTAGGACAGTTTCTTGAAGAGGATCCTCAGGGTTCTCCATAATGTTCTTCATTTTATGAAGAATCCTTTGCACAATGATTTCCAGAGGTTCCAGAGGAGTCTTCAGAACCGAGCCAGCCTTCTTTATCAGCTTGTTGAGCTTTTTTAAGTCCCTGGCTCCAGTATTGGGAACAGTAGTTTAAAAAAGTAACTAGTTATAGTTACTAATTACTTCTTCCAAAGTTACTGAGTTATTAACTCAGTTACTGTACTATCAAATAACTAGTTACTAGGCAAAGTAACTATTCAGTTACTTTTTAGAATCTAAAATAATGTTACAAGTTGCTGACCAGAACAATCTAGCCTATTCT
Organism: Girardinichthys multiradiatus; assembly: GCF_021462225.1. Classification (NCBI taxonomy): domain Eukaryota; kingdom Metazoa; phylum Chordata; class Actinopteri; order Cyprinodontiformes; family Goodeidae; genus Girardinichthys; species Girardinichthys multiradiatus. The sequence goes on along the minus strand of NC_061795.1, from coordinate 2,583,992 downwards.
TTTTATACGGTGTAGGAATGCCCGAGACCGTGCTGCCCGCATTTGGTAGCCACAAGTGTTGTGGAAGGGTGAGATGATGTGAGTAGCTTCATAAGGGTGGAGTTGCTGGTCACGGACGTGGATAATTTCTTTGTTCCCGGACATAACTTGGAAATCACATGCACATTTTTGCCTTTAACTTCAGCAATGTTGCTTTCAAACTCTGTCTTTGAATTTACAAGACTCCGCTACATTGTCATGTTTGTCTTTGCTGTTGGTTTACTCTGTGTGGTGAAAACCCACCTACATGATGCCTTCTCAGCCAATCAGCGTCACATATGCCGCTGTTTGTCCGTGCCCCCCTCCCCCCCTCCCCCACCTCCTGCTTTTTCCTTGAAGAGATTTGAAAAACACTCACTGCAGCTGCAGGAGAAGGCATATCTCTCCACAGCAGCAGACTGTGCTCTTATTAAACCCTGCTTATTGAGTTGTAGTAACGCGTCGCGTTATATTGTAGACATCATAACGGCATTACGGATATGAGAAAAATAATTAGTTAGATTACTCCGTTACCAAAAAAGTAACGCAGTTACTAACGCCTTTATTTTGTAATGCCGTCACTCCCAATACTGCCTGGCTCTGATGCTGCTACCTCAGCAGATGCTGGCAGAAGAGATCACACGCTTCACAACAGGCTTATAGAAGGTATGCAGTATCTTGCTGCAAACACCGAAAGACCAAAGCTTCCTCAAGAAGTACAGTCTGCTCTGTCCTTTCTTGCAGTTGGCTTCACAGTAGTATCTCCACTCCAGTCTGTTGTCCAGGTGAACATCGAGGTATTTATACTCCTCCACCACCTCCACTTCTCCTTCCATAGTGTTTGATCTATTCCTGTTTCTCTTAAAATCTACAATCATCTCCTTTGTTTTATTCACGCTCGAGATGAGATGATTGTTTCCACACCATGCCACAAAACGGTCCATCAGCTCCCTGTACTCAGCTTCTTGTCCATCTCTGATCCACCCTACGATTGCAGAGTCATCTGAGTATTTCTGCAGATGACAGGAGTCTGTCTTGTACTGGAAGTCTGAGGTGTACTGAGTTAAAAGGAATGGTGAGAGTACCGTCCCTTGTTGTGCTCCTGTGCTCCTGACTACCTGGTTAGACACACAGCTCTCCAGTCTCCCAAACTGTGGTCTGTTTGCCAGGTAGTCTATGATCCAGGAGATTGTTGAGGCCTCCACCTGAGACTTCTGGAGTTTCTGACAAAGCAAATCAGGTGGAATTTTATTAAATGAGAAATCAAAGAACATGATTCCTCACAGTGGGTTTGTCCACCCCCAAAGGTAGCATCAACATCTTCTGATTTGGTTGAAGGCAAACATGTAGAAGCAGAAGGCTGATGTGGAAGAAAACATTTGAGGTGTGACAGGGAAGACTTGGGTCAAAGAGGGATGTCTGTTTGGCTGTGAGCAGGCGAAGAGGATGCTGAGCTTGTTTCTAAACTGAACCTGTTGAAGAATGTATTTAGATCATTGGCTCTGTCCAGACATCCATCGATCCTATCGTCCTTCTGCTTGAAGCCCGTGATCTTCTTCATCCCTTAATACACATCTCCGATATTGTTTTGCTGGAGCTTGCTCTCCAGCTTCTTCTTGCACACCTCATTGCTGGCTCTAATCTTGGCTTTAAGTTGCTTTTGTACACTCCTCAATAATTCCCTGTCTCTCTCACTGAAGCCTCGTTTTCTCATGAAGCAGGTCCTTCAGGTCTCTGGGGTTCCAGGGTTTGTTGCTGGGGAAGCATCTCACTGTTCTGTTGGGGATGGTGTTATCCACACAGAAGTTTATATAGTGGGTTACACACTCAGTCATGGCATTGATGTCCTCTTCATGTGGCTGGCACAGTGCGTCCCAGTCTGTACACTCAAAGCAACCTCGCAGGGCCTCTTCAACTTCCTGTGACCATCTTCTCACAGTTCTCTTTATTAATGGTTGCCTTTAAACAAGGGGCTTATATTTCCAGAAGAGAAAAACAAGATTATGATCTGATTTGACTAGAGGAGGTCTTGCTTTAGAGATGTATGAGTCCTTGACATTTGCATAAAACAAATCCAACATTTTGTTTTCTCTGGTAGAGCAGCTGACAAACTGTTGAAACATTGGAGGTGTAGCAGAGAGTGAAGCATGGTTAAAATCACCAGATTCCACAGACACATTGGGGTGTTGTGTCTGTAACTTAGCAACAACTAAGCTGATGGCATCACATGTAGTGTTGGCAACAGCTAATGGTGGAACATACTGTGAATTGTTGCCAAAATAACACTGGTGAACTCTCTGGGTAATATGGACGAAAACCTACTGCTAACATTTCAATATATGGACTGAAGAGATGACACTTCACAGTAACATGTCCTGGATGGCACCATCTGTTGTTTACAAGTACTGCTAATCCACCTCCTTTGCGTTTGCTGCTTCTCTTTAAATCTCTGTCTGTTTGTATGGTCAGAAAGCCTTGCAGAGAGACGCTGGAGTCTGGGATATGATCCTGCAGCCATGTCTCTGTGATACTCTGGCCGGGTCCTTTTTAATGCATGGAGTTCATCCAACTTGTTTCCCAACGATCTCACATTGCCCATGATAATCGATGGAAAAGATGGTTTTAACTTCTTCCTTCTCTCTCTTCTCTTTGCTCCTGCTCTACATCCATGGCACCTCCTTTTTAACTCATCTGGGATTTGGAGTTGTAGTTTTGTTAAGTGTTTTTTGAACTTTTGAGATCTTAATCAGCTGCTCATGGTTGTAAAATAAAACACCTCTTGCCATGGTGAAGCAGCATAACAAATGTCTAAAAGTCCAAAAGTGTTTGCAAAAATCCTTCCAGCTGCACAGCATTCGATACCTGAGAGGATTATTTTTCCGACAAAAATATTTTATCCACCACAAGAGGAATTTGACTTCCTAAAAAGAAGTAATTAGAATGAAAAGGAGCAGAGCCACTCCAACCTTCTGCCACCTTCGTACTCGTACTTGTCGTCTTCCGCTTTATCCGGGACCGGGTCGCAGGGGCAGCAGACTCAGCAGAGACACCCAGACGTCCCTCTCCCTAGACACCTCCTCCTGTTCCTCCGGGGGGAGCCCAAGGCGTTCCCAGGCCAGCCGGGAGACACAGTCCCTCCAGCATGTCCTGGGCCTTCCACTGGGCCTCCTCCCAGTGGGACATGACTGGAACACCTCCCGAGGAAGGTGTTCAGGAGGCATCCGATATAGATGCCCGAGCCACCTCAACTGGCTCCTCTCGATGTGGAGGTGCAGCAGCTCTACTCCGAGCCCCTCCTGGATGGCCGAGCTCCTCACCCTATCTCTAAGGGAGTGCCCGGCCACCCTACGGAGGAAGCTCATTTCAGCCGCTTGTATCCGGGATCTCGTTCTTTCAGTCATGGCCATAGGCGAGGGTAGGAACGTAGACCAACCGGTAAATCGAGAGCTTCGCTTTTCGGCTCAGCTCTCTCTTAACCACAACGGACCGTCACAGTGTCCCCATTACTGCGGCAGCCGCACCGATCCGTCTGTCGATCTCCCGCTCCATTCTTCCCTCACTCATGAACAAGACCCTTAGATACTTGAACTACCCCACTTGAGCCAGGAACTCCTCTCCAACCTGAAGAGGACAAGCCTTCTGCCACCTTGAGCGGTGCAATTCTAGAATGCTAGAGGTTGACTCATCACAGACAAGAATATCATATCAATTTTGGACTTTTAATGGTTACACAACAAACAACTCAAAACTTTTTAAAAATAATAATTAGGTAAATTTATTGTGGATGGTGGTACTATCTGTCTGTCTTTATGTAACAAATTTGTTGGTTAAGTGAAAGGAAGCTTATATCTAAGTCTGCCAGGGTTATAAATAATTTTGGTTTTAACTAATTTTGCTGTTTCATTTTATTTAGGCTGACCAAAATTCTAAAATTGGTCATTTCAACAACCTTATTCCTTTCTTAGGTCATGTTGTGCATTTGCTGCGATGCTCGAGTTAATTGCATTTCTGCCTAAATAAGCTACACCAAGCTTCAGGTCCTGTGGCTGCAAAACAAGCCCAAATCATCACCCGTCCACCACCATGCTTGATAAATGTTTGTGTTGTTATGGAGTTTTGGTGTGTTATCATGTGCTCCCACCCATTATGGCCAAACCTGTTTTCTCTGCCTAAAGGACATTGTGTTATTGTTGTTTTTTTAATGCCTTTTGTCACAGGTACCCTTTATATGCCAATCCATATTTGGGCTGTTCCTTTTTAATTGAACATTCATAAACTTCAGTATCTAATATGCTAGTTAAGACCTGGAGAAGTCGTAAACTCCCATTTTGTCTAGAAACGACTTTATAAACTTATTGAGAGGCACCAAAATTTGTTTTCTAAGATTTAACCAATAAAGTCTTCGCTTTATTACACTATAGTAACACAAGATCTGACTGCTACTCACCCACCTGAATGTTATGGAATTTTATGGAAGTATGGTTGAGATGTAACTCTACCTTGACTGTAACTTTTTCAGTTTAACCTTTTTAATGACTGGATATACTCCACTGATTGAAGATCTACTGATTGGCCACGTAAAGGGTCAGTAAGAAAGAACCAAAGCAAGTAAAAAAAACTGTTTAGTGTGAGGAGTTGGAACTTTTATTGTCTAAGTCAGTGGAGTGAATTTGAATTAACTGATTGCTTGAAGTCTGATTAAGCCAAGCAGAGAGTCTCTGCAGACAAAGCTTTGGAGAGAACCACCTTGGAGACAGAATGTATCTGCTAATGTTTGAACTATTTCAATACTTCAAAACAGTGTTGATTATTAGCTGTAATAAATAAAAAATATTGTGATTAACAACATTCTCATCTTTTTCTGTTAAACAACTCTTATGGTGTAAATCTCAATGATGAAGATCAAGTCAATGAGTTTAAACCATTCAGAAAAAAAATAGTATTTAATTGTACTTATTTGGGAGGCAACAATGATTTTTTTTACTGTTATATTGACCTTATACAAATAACTATTGAATGTATAGTTCCATCCTTTGCTGTCACTTCTGACAGAACTTTTAGCAGTCTTATGCTTTAGTTTCCCTTATCTTCCCAGCTCCACCTCTGGACCCATCCCCCTTCCTTTTTCCCAGCTTCGTCCTCACTGCCAACTGCTGGCGAAGTTGTTTTCCTCAGCCCAAACCCCAGCGTGCCCTCCGGCTTCCACTGTAGGCTCTGAATAGTGTGAGTGCAGAAGCTCACTCAAAGCAAGAAGGCTGAGGACGCTTGGCTGCACCCTGTCGTTACCGTGGATGTGTGGGATTGAAGATCTGGCACTCAGTGATGGCTCCATTGTCTAAGCAGAGCCTATCCACTGTCGCATGACTATAAATACCTAAAAAAAGAGAAAAGAAAATATACACATAAGTACAGTATTTCCAGTGGCAGCTTTATTTGCCATTTTTGAGGTTACCTTCGTTTTCCCATAACAGCAGATGTTTTCCCCACACCATATGGTTTGCTTGCCTTGTGTAGGTATAGCTGCAGGCAACAAAGTGCAAAGATGGGACATAGTTCCGAATAATGAAGTAGATTTGAGATTTTGATGTTGCTTCATTATCGTTGTTTTTGTGATGGAATTTTCAAATTGAAATCTATCATCTATCTAGCTTGCTAGCTAGCTATCTGTCTTAGTACCATTACAGTCACAAATTTCAATGTATTTTATTGGGATTTTATTTGATAGACCAACAAAAAGCTGTACATCACAGTGAAGTTGATGGGAAGTTGCACATGGTTTTGAAAATGTTTTACAATTAAAGATCTAAAATGTATAATGTGCATTTGTATTCAGCCCCAATGTAAAACCCTAATGGGTGGTGCTGTAAAGGCCCTAGATACTTGTTAGACAAGGCAAGGAAATTGTATGGCACCTTTTCATACTCAGTACAATTGAAAGGACTTTACATGAAAATAAAAGAACAGAAACAAGACACATTAAAAACACCAACATAACAATAGTAAATGTTTAAGCATCACATAAAATGTCAGTCAGTCATTTTCTACAGCTTATTCCATAGTGGGTCAAGGGGAAGCTGGTGTCTATCTCCAGCAGTCTATTGGTGGAAGGCGGGGTACACCCTGGACAGGTCGCAAGTCCATGGCAGGGCAACACACAAACAATCATGCACACACTCATTCACACACCTAAGGACAATTTAGAGAGACCAATTAACCTAACAGTCATGTCTTTGGACTCTGGGAGGAAGCCGGAGTACCCGGTGAGAACCCACGCATGCACAGGGAGAACATGCAAACTCCATGCAGAAAGACCCCTGGCCGGGAATCGAACCCAGGACCTTCTTGATGCAAGGCAACTGCGCCACCGTGCAGCCCCACAAAAAATGTCAAATTACAAATTTAAGCAAATACAAAGTACAACATGATAGGTAAATAAAGTAAAATTTGACCTGTATGGAATTCAGTAAACATGTTTTCGGTCCTGATTTAAAGGATTTAAGTCCTGATTGCTAAACATCTCAGGTTTTTAGGCAGTTAGTTCCAGAGCTGAGGAGCATAGGAACTAAATGCTTTCCTTTGTTTAGTTCTGGTCTGGGAAACACAGAATGAGGAGTGTCTCTCATGACCAGAGGGGTCTACATACCTGACCAGCAACTCCAAAATGTTAAGGCCCAAAAGCATTCAGTAACTTATAGACCAAATAACAAGAATTTAGATTTTATCCTCTGACAAAGACAGAGCCAGTGCAGTAGTTTAAGGACTGGTGTTTAATATTGAATTTTCCTAGTTTTGAATCCGGCAGCATTTTGGACTGACTATAGAATATAGACACCATTATAATCATCTAACATACCAAATACATACAAAGAAAAGTATGCATCAGGTATGCATCAGGTTTTTGACGTCCTGTTTAGACAGAAAAGCCTTTATTCTGGTAACGGTTTTAAGGTGTAAGGTGGCTGATATGGTAAATTATGTATTTGTTAAATTTGAAGTCTGACTTCATAAGTTTTTGCATGGTCTGTAGTCTTTGGACTTAGTGTGTCTAGTTAAGTGCTGATTTCTGACCTTTTATTTTTTAGACCAAAGACAATGATTTATGTATTTTTTACATTAAACTGGAGAAAAACCTTACCCATCCATTACTGGATATTTTTGACACTTTGATGTATTGGACAACAGTTAATGAACAGAGAAATATAAATCTGTAAGTAATCGGCATATAGTGCATTGAAAATGATGTTGTAGTACTCTGAAGTCTGAGCTAGGGGGACCATGTAGATGGTTAAAAAATGTTGTTTGAAAAAAAAATTTGTTTGTTTAGATTTATATTTACCAAATGACATAGTAGTCCCGGTATGCCAAATAAGTTCTGAAGCAGTTTAGTACAGCAACAGATGATCCCACAATCCTTTGAGATCTGTCAATCCGTATGTTTTAATAAACTGTGGAGGATGCATTACGTAGCTCTAGTTATCTAGTGGTCTAGTAATATCTAGACAGATGTTTTTGATGCATCACTGTTAAGATGTAAACGGCTTAGAGTTGTTGGAAATATGAATGGAGCTAAATACAGAGAATCGTGGAAGAAAATCTTTTACATGCTTTTAAAGACTTGAGATACACCCTTCAAGCTGGACAATGACAATGACCCTAACCATGCAGCCAGAGCTGCCATCACGTTGTTTAGATTAAAGCATTAACAAGTTGTTACAAAACTTACATATTGCTATCCCCTTACACTGTTCATGCAATCTAAACAGGTTTTTTGCTATTTTACAAAGAACTTTAATGTCGAGATGTGCAAAGCTGGTGGAGAAATACCCCAAAAGACTTTTAGTCGTAATTGTATCCAGATAAGGTTTTGTATTAACTCGGTAAGGCTTAATTCACCAACACAACACATTTATGCTTTACTTTCATTTGGTCCACCACATAAAATTCCAATAAAATGCATTAAAGCTAGTAATTGTGATTTGTCAAAGTGGGATTACTTTAGCTAAGCACTGTTTGGTTACAGCATTCACATTAGCTATTTGTGCACTTCTCACAGTGTGAAGGAAGTCTGGATTTTACTGCAACTTTTTATTTTCTGGTAAATGTCTGATCATTTGTTGTCTGATGAGGAGGGAATGCTGCAAGTCACTGCTGGGTTTCCTTAGATAGAAAAACTTTTTATCCAATTTGAATAAAAAGCTAACTCCGACTGCACTGTTCAATTGTTAGGATTAATTGGAATGTATGAACCTGACTGTTGTGAAGAGCCTTGAGACAACATGTGTTGTGAATAGGCGCTATATAAATAAAACTGAATTGAATTGAATTGAATGATCTTTTATCTTTAGTGCAAATTGACCATTTGAGTCAATTTAAGACACACAGTCACAAAGAGCACATACCTAATAAAGAGTTTTTTCTTCAGTAAACAGCTCATACATTGCCTTAAAAGCCTTGTTTGTGATTCAGCCTTTTGATCAATTTTGTTGTTCACATCTTCCTCTTACAACTGTGCTTTTGTACACACCTAACACATTATTGTTTAGCATGCAATCACACAAATGTAGCTCGAATAATCCACCAGTCCCTCTTTGCTGGAACTGCGCCTGCTAAACCTAAAATCCCTCAGGCTTTGTCAAAAGAAGCCAAATGTTCTGTTACTGGCTGCAGCAGTCTCTGCTGGCATCCCAGGAACCCAGGTCCCAGCACTTGGGTTTATTTTTGTTGGCAGTGTCCTTACAATAATAGCAAACTGTGTGTGTGTGCCGTCTGCACTGTTGCAGCTAATTTAGCTAAGAAAGCCATCTGGTAGCTTCCTTCTTTCCATGCTTGCATAGACTGCATTTTATCATAAATCTGTTCTTAAGTACATGTTTAGCTAAAATCTTGTTTTTTAATAATAATAATAATAATTGTTACATCTACATGTAAAATGATCATCTCAAACAGAAAATGACAGATGACATGGTGCTATTTTCTTTGTACATCCATAGAGCACACTCCATGGATGTCCCTTAAAATACAGAATGGTCTATTTGAATCTCAAAATACATCCATGAGTAACCAGGAGTATTGTCCGTAAGCACTGCCAGGATTCGCTTTCAACGACACCGGATTTTGTGACTTTATGCAATGAAATAACTGTAAGCTATTAATATGAGCCCTGAAAATGAAGGTGACTACTTTAGTCTTGACACCTTGTGTCAAGACATGTGTGAGACAGGTAGTAGTTATTTAGTTGTGTTGTTGTGTTGACAGAGATGAGTGTAGTTTCTCCTCAGACTGGCCGAAAACTCTCGTTTATATATTAATTGAAGAAGCCAAGTTTTAAATAGTTTGTGTAGCAGTATTCTGGTCACACTGTAGGAAAACGTCATGGTGACAGAGTGAAGGACAGGATACGAATGATTTGTTAGCACTATTAAAGTGCAGCGACCGGCTAACTGTTAGCCTCTGATGATGCAAAAGTAAACATCTGTTTTTGTAATAGTTTAAGTCAGGACTGTATTTGATTATCCGCTATTTCAAAATGTATTATACTCAAACCTGAACTGAATATTCTCACACTAAACAGAGATTTAACAAAGTTTGTGGTTTTCTAAAATCTTACTGATTAAATGAATAGTAAATATTTTCTGTAAAAAAACAAAAACGTATTATTTTTAATGCATTTAACATTACCACTACAGAATTAGACACGGGTAAAAACACAATATATGCACTGGTCAAATCTGAACTGGACGCACATAAACAATTCATTAAAACACAGTTTGTTATTTACATGAACCAAAAAAAAAACTCCTCCCAAAGAAATATTCCTAAAATCTCATTATTTTGAACCACGAGTGTCTAGTCTAATGAGCTGAATATTTTTAACACCTCTACTGATTAAAGACAATGTTTTTATTTTCCATACATCTGCCAAACATAATTGCCAAACATAATTTGGGCTACTTTTTAATATTTTCGGTAGGTCTACAATGCTTTTATTTAAGACATATAAATGATAGAACATAAGGAAAATATAAGAAATATATGGCCTAAAATATGTGAAGAAGGTGTGTCCTTTAGCATTTGTTAAAGGTTACCATCAAACACCAACACTGGTATGTCTTCAGCATCTCTTTATGCCTATTTTAGACATTGGAAACAGAAGATGATTTTCTTCAGTCAAATGTGATTTAGGCTATGATCAAATCTAGCATACACTGCTCAAAACTACTTTAAGCTTCAATTACTTTTCAATTATACACTTCTATTTTCTCTCCTGATAAAGTTACTTAGTTTTAATGACTTTAAATTAAAATTCATTAAAACTTTCTCTAAGACACACTAAATATAAGTAGTTGTGTTATATATCCCTATATAAGAAATGTGTAAAAGATGAAATCAATAAGTCAAATGATCTAGACCAGTGGTGTCCACATTTTTTGCCATGTGGGCCTAAATCGTCTCTCTAACACTTTCAGTATTCAGTCAAGTTTAATGAATTCATTAAAAGCAGATTTGGGTGCACCAAAGTCTGCTTTTGAGTAAAAGTAAGTGGATAGATCTGGTCCTATTTATTCTAAAATTAAAGAGAAAGAAAAAAGTTGGGTTATTGAAAACCTGACTTTTTTCTTTGTAAGATTAAATTTTGTCGGTAGTAATTTTTCCTTAATTAACAACAAAAAGTCTCCATCTGCATCCACCACCTGTGCTGGTGGGCCAAATTTGTATCATTCTTTAATAGTACAAAATTAGTCCAGGGGCCACAAATAGTCCCTGGGCCATATTTTGGACACCCTTTATCTTGACTAACCAATATATCATCGAAATTAGAAGGGGAGGAGGCCTGGGACATCACTTGTCTTCAGTGCTGTTTTGAAGATGATTCTTCATTGCTCCACAGGTAAATCACAACCCTTTAATTGTTGGAACACCTTTCTCTGGCAAAAAAAAAATACAACTTCAAGTAGTCATGTGACTTCCTTCCTTGTCTGTTTAAATGCCAGAGACATTTCCTGTTTGCACTTTGCAACGGATGATGGTTTTTGGATGAACACTGAAACATTTTGTACCCTTTTTTAATTGTTTTTATGTTCAGTGGTTTTAGTGATTAAAGCTCTTCAACATGCTTACCACTACCTGGATTGCTAATATGAAATGACATAGACATATTGTGGTTTAAACATTTGTTTTGGGATATTAATGTCATCACTGCTAATATTTCAGCAACAATTACTTTTTGATATTCTCTAAACCTGGGTGTGGGCTATTTACAGCTGACGAGGCAGTGTAAAAAGTGTTACGGAGTGAAAAGGCCCACACAGTATGAGCGGTTTCATTACTCAACTATGGCTATTGGCTGCATGTGCTTTCAGTCTCTCTCTCTGTTGTTCCATTTCCCGTCAAACAAAAGCTGCAACATGTTAAAAAGTTGAGTTAGACAAGGCTCTTTTTTACACTTGGATGTAGGCAAATGATCATTTACTTGCATATTAATTTGCTTTCAAGTTTGAAAGAAAAATAGAACATGAAGGTTTTAAGTCAGTCAGTCATTTTCTACTGCTTATTCCATAGTGGGACGCAGGGGAGCTGGTGCCTATCTCCAGCAGTTTATGGGCGAGAGGCGGGGTACACCCTGGACAGGTCACCAGTCCATTGCAGGGCAACACACAAACAACCATGCACACACTCATTCATACACCTAAGGGCAATTTAGGGAGACCAATTAACCTAACAGGCATGTCTTTGGACTGTGGGAGGAAGCTGGAGTACCTGGTGAGAACCCACACATGCATGGGAAGAACATGCAAACTCCATGCAGAAAGACCCCTGGCTGGGAATCGAACCCAGGACCTTCTTGATTTTCAGTGCTACCAACTGTGCCACCGTGCAGCCGTGCTTCTGGTAATGGAGGTCAGTGTCCTTCTTGCATAAATGGCACCCAGGATTAGAATCTCTTTTCTGCAGCCGAGCTAGCAGGGGGTGTCCGCACATGCATAACAAAACATGCTCTGGGACAATAGATGGACAAATGTGTTGTTTAACAATAAATATGATATTTGTGCCACTCCTCTTCTAGTGCCGCCCTGAAAAACTGCCCAGATGGCCCATATAAATTAAAATGCCACCAGTGGAGGTGGAGTTTCTCTCCATGGCCTGCAACTGGACAAATCTAACTTTTGTTCACCCCATACAACCTTTCTCACCATCTTGACAATGTAACTCAGGATTTTGCGAATCATTTTCGGGATTTATTTTCGTTTTTTTCTTTCAGTGTCCCTTGTATCCTTTGGTACAGATTTTGTATTTTGCTGGGAAAATCTAAAGAGACAAGAACTGGAAGCAGTTGCATTAGAAGTGCAGTATACAATGAATATATTCATTTTTGTTTTGTTTAATAAAGCATTTTAATCTTGCATAGAGCATGCAAAACATAGGAATAAAATATAGAATATTATGGATTTGTTAAAAACTGTTGCTTGATAGTGTGTGAGGCATATTGTCTGCAACTTTCTGAAATCCAGGACAGGCTAGTGCAGATGAGATTTCACAAAGTAAATCCTATTGAGCATGAGTAAATATATAGTATAAGTTTTCAATATATTTTCCTTTTTGGTTAAATAAGCTAAAATCCCTTGTTAGAGTGCCATAGATCATTTCACCGTGTGGGTAAAAACAAATGCATGTTGTCTGGGTGATTTAAGTTTGGAGCTTAATGAGCTTTAGAAGCTTTTAAATCTTTTTTTATCCTGCCATCATTGTTCCAGTTAATGTAAGTTGCTTCAACCTCTGGTCCTCAATGTTGTAAGGCATTGTGACCGATTGGCTGGGGCTGCTAGTTAGCTTGCAGCACACTTCATAAGGAAAGGCCATAGTGTTTGCCATCTCCTTTTTTGCACTCAGCACCAGCAAAGATGTTTGGAGCTGCTTTCTGCCCGCTGGACTCAACATGGCTCATTTGTCAAGGACTTTTACACATACGCACACACACACATGCATGCACAATCTGGCAATGGTGGCCTTAGTATCAGTGCATGCACACATAGTTCAGCGCCTGTAGTAAACAGACTTTACACACTCTCATTTCAGTGCTTTGCTCTTCTTGCCGTTCCTCTTTCCTAAACTGTCTCCTTTCTTGTCAGTATCCTACAGCAATTAACAAGTTCACGAGTCTCTGTTTCTGTTTGCTTAGATGTTAAAGCCCAAAATATTGTTGAACCTTAACAATTAAATGTGGATGTTCACTTTCTTGTGCTCCTTTATTATCAAGTTCAAATGTGTTATAATCCCATGCAATTTTGTGTTCTGTATTGTGTGCATTTAGGGCAGATGCAGCATTCCCTTTTGTAGTTCCTCATCTGTTTGTGCTCTGCGGTTTTTCTGTGTGATTGTCCCTTGTTGTCTCAGACTGAAGCAACAGATTATCATACTGTTGTCTTCACTTTTTTTGGCCTGAGAGTGATAAAAACACTAAAGAGGAGCAGCAAGTTAGAATCCAAGCTGTGACTGGACACAGCCAAAATACAGTGAAACAATTTAAAATTTAGTTTTCTTTTATTTCAGCAAACAGCACTCTCATCAGTCCATTTAAAGCAAGTGTAGTTTACATACTGGACACTTACTGGTCACTTCATTAGGTACACCTTGATGGTACTCGATTGGACCCCTTTTTGTCTTCAGGACTGCTTTTCTGTGTCCAAATGGTGTCAAACATTTTCCACAAAACATTACACCGTCACTACCAACCTGATCCATTAATCCAAGGCAGGATATATTCATGCTTTCATATTGTTTGCTCCCATTTTGAGCCTATCATCTAAAGGTCGTTGCTTAAATAGACTCATCAAACCAGACATTTTTTTAATCTTATTGCCTTATTTTGGTGATCTTGTATGAATGGTAGACTCAGATTTAAGTTCTTAGCCCACTGTACAAAAGTTGCAACTGTTGTGATCTTCTGCCCTTTCTGATTTAAGGTTCAACATGTTGTATGTGTGGAGATGATATTCCGCATACTTCAGGTGTATTCAATGTTTAATTTAACTACTTTGGCATTTCTACAATTTGACATCAACAGGAGATTAAGATCTACACAACTGTGGCTCCCTAGATATTTTATCTTTTTCTTACCATTCTCTGTAAACCTGAGAGATACTTGTGCGCAGCGGTAGAGCCAGACAATCTTCATAGGCATGACCAGACTGAGACCATTTCTCACTGAGGGGTTGCCAAAAATGGATCGCCAGAGCCACAATGAAGTCATCTACACAGATCCTACACTGTTGACGTTTGCCGCACATTGTTGTGCTTAGTATTATGAATATATTATTTAATATATAATATCAATATTTTATTAAATGATAATCTGGTCTGTTAAGTGTTGTCTGGTGAATACCAGCCTAATAAGGTGGTGGTATTTGGACAATAGTGAAAGGGGTGAGCCAAGCTCTGACATTACTAAATAGAAAATATCTGCACACACATGAAATAATTCACTCAATTTCTTAAAATACCAAAAATTATTAACCAAAATAAGTCAACTCAAAGTGAAACATATTTTTCTAGATTGGAAACTAACAACCTTTATGGATAGATTATCCTTAACTTAGTGACGACAAAGCCTGTGGACTCATAAGATGACGGTCATAAGTCAGGTGTTACCTTAGCCGTTAGCCGTTGAAGCTAAGAAAAGAAAGCCTAGAGCTCTTTAAAGTCGAACATGTGTCTTTAAAATACCATCAATAAAAGGATCAAAATGCATAAGTGTTGATGGCGCGTTATGGCTGATCTGTGTTTAAAAACCACCCTTCAAATAAAGTTTGTTTTAACTTTAAAAACACAACACAGAACACGTCATTAGCTGAGCACCTAGTCTGCTAGCACTTAGCTGAGTTTTCTCAACATTAAACGAACATTATTTAGATTATTTAACTCTAAACTAATCATCTCTGCCCAAACACTGTCTCTTATGTGAACCATGCTGAGAAAAATGTTTCTGGGCGACGAGTTGAGGGAAGCAAAACTGTCCGGTCATTCACTTGTGGGCAATGAAGGGACTAGCGTTGCTGCTAATCTCAGTACCTGTAAGGGGTCAGCTGTTCAGCCCGACCGAACTGTACGACAAAGGACGTGGATGCAGGAAGGCGTCCTGATGCCTTCTTCTTCAGTCCGTGGGTAAAAATTCGCTTGGGTTAGGGCTGCTTCTGGAGGCCCCAGAAAAAAGGCGCAAGACATGCAGCACAGGTGTCCGGGTTGGGACTCCCGGGACAACTGCGTCTGGGACTAAAGCCTCCTTAAGCGTCACGCCTCAGTCAGCAAAACCACACTTTTTATCTTAAACTAACATAGGAACATAGTAAATAAACGCCAAACCTTTTTTAACTTACCTCAGAGTCTGACCCCTTATGCATCAGGAGATAATGAGAGAGAAATTGCACCATGACCCACAAAGTCCTTCTGTAGTTGGTGTCTTTATTATTCTTTTATTATTGTTGTTAGTTGTTGACATTCTACTAACAACTACTGCTAGTATTTCTATTCCACTAAAACCTCTTGCTACTACTACTATTCCATCAACTACCCAGTATTGCTACCCAGTATCTTTTACAAACCAATTGTTATGCCATTTAAACACCTGTAAATAAACAGGCTTTCAAATTGCATAGCAGTTAATAAAAAGCATTGTTACACGAGAAAAAAACTGACAAAGCCCAAATTTGTTACTGTTTGTGCCTTGAATAGCTTTACAAAAAGTTTTTAACAATTCATTACAGATAAAAAGTTGAAAGCATCCTTCCACTTTTTGACCAGAAGCTAAACATGTAAACAGTTGTCACAATGTTTGCTAATTGCTTTATTTTCAGCTGCTTTTTTCAGTGTTGTCTGTCTGTATAAATCATTTCGAGATGAGGAGGGCATCAATTTTACATAAGAGACTTTATGGAACATTGCTTCAGGGCTCCTCTGCATATACTTCGTGATGTCGATACATTAAAATATGAAAAATGAATAATAAATATAAGTTACATGATAATTAATGTTTCTCTTTGCAACTCATTGCTATGCTTCTCATGCTTTTCCACGTGCAGGACTTCCTTGGCCAGGCTTTCTGTACATTGGGCGAAATAGTTGGCTCCCTGCGAAGCCGTTTGGAAAAACCATTGATGTAAGTAGCAAACACAGCATAAAGCAACTAACTAGCAAATACGTTATACAAAATGGCTTCTGCTATTTTAAAGATAGATCAGAATTGCTGGTTTCTAATCCTCAGTCACTGTCATCACGGGCTTCCCATCCTACTGGGTGGAAATTGGAAACCAGCAGGTGATTTTCATGACTGCTTGACGGCGTTTGCCTTGGAAAGGAGGACAAAAAAGGCATGAAAATGGGCCGAGATGTCAGTCAAAGCGAACACTAGCTCCATCGGCCAAATGAGATTGATAGATAAACAGCAGCGGGCCTAATGACAGATCATCTTTAGATGGTAAACAGATTGTTTTTGAAACAGCCATTTCCCAAAGTGAAGTTAGTGTTGACTTTTCAGTATGACAACTCAGTTAAAACCTACAAAAGGATATCAGGAATGTCTTCGAAATGAAGAAATGTCTGATTTCCTTCTTGATTGCTGATTAACGAAACAAAGTTATGATTAGCCCCGTAGCCAGTTCATGACAGATTTCACACTGACTGCTCAGTGTGATGCTAGTTGACACTCAGTAAACATCTCACGTGTCACAATCTAAAATCAACCATGCATCCCTTCTACCTGAAACTGACAGAAGTTTACATTGTGCCGTTTTGTTGCCTTTAGGTTTTATGCTATGGTTTTTGTACTATAACCTGAAAAAATATAGATGTAGGAGCTTTGCAAATATTTTATGGGTGAGGAAAAACATTAAGCCCTTTTTATAGGATTTCAAAATTCAAACAATGCATTTAGCTGATAAAATATCCAAAATAAATAAATATGTCAATAGCTTCTATATACAAGGAATATTACCATCATTTTCAGTTCTTAAGTTTAAGGTGAATAAAACTGAACATAAGCAGCATCATATTGCATACAACATCCTCCACAGTTATTGGCACCCTTGTAAAGATGTGATACCTTGAAATAAATTCATCCTCCACTGGAGCAGAAAATTTTGATAAATCCAGCAGTTAATTTAAGTATATTTATTTAGTAGGGGAAAATAATCAATGTTATAAAATAATTGTTTTTTACAACATCAAAGGTCACAATTATGTGCACACTAAACATTTGTATAAGCATATTTATAGGACTTTTTAATTTGTCTTGTTCGCTTTTATGAGTTTAAGTTTTAAGAAATTTAAATTTGTGATCTTTTATTTCTTGTTTCCTTGGGGTATGAATACCACACAAAGGCTGATGTCTGTGCCACTCAAGGGATGGTGGACATTTTCCATCCCAATCATTTCACTTTTTGGCACTAGTGGTGGGCTGCATGGTTGCACAGTTTTTGACTCTCGGCTGGGGGTCTTTCTGCATAGAGTTCTACCCGTGCATGCATGGGTTTTCTCCGGTTACTCCGGCTTCCTTCCACAGTCCAAACACATGACTGTTAGGTTAAATTGGTTTCTCTCAATTGCCCTTAGGTGTGAATGGGTGTGTGTATTGTTGTTTGTCCTGTATATCTCTGTATTGCCCTGCAATGGACTGGACCTGTCCAGGGTGTACCCCGCTTCTCGCTCGTAGACTGCTGGAGATGGGGATCAGCTCCCCGTGACCCTGTATGGATGAAGCTGGTATTTTAGATGGACGGATGAATGGTACTAGCAGCCTCCATTCACAGTGTTTCAAACAAGAAATGTGCAGAGAGAGAAGGGGAAAGAGATGAAGCGAATATCCTGAGTTCGGGAATTTAACCCTGGACAGCTGCATCGAGGACCAGCAGCCTCTACACATGCTGTGACTGCTCCACTACTACACCACCCGCCACCTCTCACAGGCTTATTTTTTACTTATTAATACAAGTCTGTCCTTAATATTAACATTAAACTCAGCATTAAGCTTCTATTTCAGTTAACATCAGGATTGATTTTCAACCCTGTTATTGTCTTTGTAAGATTTACGTTCATGAAATAGTTTTCAGTGACTTTTTAAACTCATGGGGGTTTTAACCTGTTGTCCTTTGAATAGGTTGGCAAAGTTGGTTTAAAAAGTAGTAAGGACTTAGAAGGTCAATGTGAATTTGTCTTTCTTTTCTTAATTATAAAGAATTTATTTTAGAGACTTGACTTTAGAAACACTTATTTTGTTCATATACATAGCGAACAACAAATAAAACATCTCATAAAAGTGGAATAAAAGTATTTGAGGGTTATCTTAGTTATAAAATAAAAGGTTGTTTTCAATGTGTCAATGCCAAAATAGTCTCTTCATTCTGGAAGGACTTTCTAATCCAATCTTCAAAATGGGAAAGACAGCAGGACATGCCATTGAAGGTACATGTTTGTTGATACTTCTGAGTCAGGCTTAGTCATCTAAACCTCACCATATCTACTGTCAGAGCAATAAACAGAAAGTTTACATTAAATAGAACTGTGACAAACAAGGTTGGACCAAGACCCAAGTTAATCTTGTCCTCACACACAGTTATGATGACGGTAAGGGAGGTATAAAGAAATGTTGATGGGTCACTGTTAGATAACTGATGCAAAGAGTGGTATCTTGATCACCACCTCAACAATTTATTTTGAAACTTTTGAACATATCTTCACTGGGGGTGCCAAAAATGTTGGAAGGTGCTCTATTGAAATAAACCAGAATGCAGAAGCAATATGTGGAAAAAACCTGTACCTCTATTAAAATTACAGAGGGTAAGTACCAATCAGGCACTAGAAATATATGACACAACTGATTGACTAATCAAATACAAGCAGCTCTATACACACGCGTTTGGCTATACCCAGTTTAGAGAATTCAAGTGTGTGTGTTGTGCGTGCATGTACATGTAACATTGTGTGGACATTTAGCCCAGTCCACACGACGGGAAATGGGCTATGTGGGTTAATGGTTAGGTTTAAGACTGAGGTATAATTGAGTTTAGGTTAGGTGTAGGGGTAGAGTTAGGGTTAGGCTATAGCAATGAATGGAAGTCCCTATAAGGATATGAAACACTGCATTGGTGTGTGTGTGTGAAGGTTATGCCAGGAAGAAACAACATAAACTGTGATTAATAAAATGAGTTCTTGCTATAGTCAGTCTGGGGAGGCTTATTAGTACATTTCCAGAAAATATGGACTACTAACAAAGTAGCTAAAGTCAAGTTGTCTGACCATAATGCATAACTCCATATTTTGGGCAAACAAAAAAGGATTATCAGCACAAACAACTCAATTGTCAAGCATGGTTGTGGAGGGTTGATGACAAAGGCTTGCTTTGTAGCTACAAGGAGCTGTAAATGCTCAGAGACTTAAGAGGATAAAGGACAACTTGTTATTGTCTAAAACAGCATATTGAAATGTAAAATTTCATTTATAAAATGTTCGTAAAAGATGTACTTGCGGTGTACTCTTACTGGCAAAGCAGAATTACAAATGCACATAGGCAGGTTTACTGGAGGTCACATTTTGCAGTTGTATTTTTCCTGAGGGTGAACGTAACCAATAGCCAATGAACTTATTCCCATGCCCTATTTTGCTGGTGTCCTCTATGTGTGTGTTTGCTTCTTTACAGGAGACAGAGGCAACAACAGATATAGATAGAAATTGAGACAGCTAGAAGGAAGTGTCCTCTTCATCCATTACTTTTACATGTAAGGGATGGGAGTGAGAACCACTTTTTTGTATTTTCCCAGCAAAGTGAGGACATTTTTGGAAAATGAGGACAATTTCCTGGTCCTCACTATTTTACATGCTTTTCTTGGGATAGGGGTTAGCTTTAGAACCAAGGTGTCAATTATGTTTAGATTAGGGTGAGGGTTAGGTATGCTCTGGTAATGGTTATCGTTAGGAATAGGGTCAGGGTTAGACCATAGAAATTAATGAATGGAAGTAAATGAAAAGTCCTCATAAAGACTGTTAAACACAGATGTGTCTGTGTGTGCGTGTGTTTGTTGAAGGCAGAATCAATGAGTTGCTTGCAACTGAATGGGCTTGCTAAGGAATGATACAAAGGGAATGTGATGTAAGAATGTGTTTCCATTTCAGAGTTATGTAACCTCTGCCTGCAGTCATTCACTGTATTTCAGATCTGTGTGTCTTCCTGGGGTGGTCTGTGCATGAATCAGCACACATGTGCATGTTTTATTTTTAACTTTTTCGCAAAGATATTTTTAGATGCTCTTTATTATTTTGAATGTCTGATTGTCCGTGTGGGTCTGAGCAACCGTGTGTTTTGTTTTTATTCTACATGCGCTCCATCCCTTATGAACGGAAAACAGTCGAGTAAAGTTCAGTTGAGTGAAAATCATCGAGCAAAAAGCAACAAACAATGGACAATATTCTGTGACACATTTCTGTATATCTGTTCATATGAAGGACTAAGACAATATTTCAACTGGGCAGCAACAAATTATTGAAAATTATTTTCACTCAAAAGCCCAGATATGTTTGAAAGAGAGAATATGGAAATGCCTTGAGGCATTCTCTTGCATTGCTGTGTGATCATCTTATGAACCAACAAACTTTTCAACGTGAAGAAAAAAATTAAACACCTGGTTTTAGACCACAATCATTTATTAGTATGGTGTAGGGCCTCCTTTTGCGGCCAATACAGCATCAATTCGTCTTGGGAATGACATATACAAGTCCTGCACAGTGGTCAGAGGGATTTGAAGCCATTCTTCTTGCAGGATAGTGGCCAGGTCACTACGTGATACTGGTGGAGGAAAACGTTTCCTGACTCGCTCCTCCAAAACACCCCAAAGTGGCTCAATAATATTTAGATCTGGTGACTGTGCAGGCCATGGGAGATGTTCAACTTCACCTTCATGTTCATCAAACCAATCTTTCACCAGTCTTGCTGTGTGTATTGGTGCATTGTCATCCTGATACACGCACCGCCTTCAGGATACAATGTTTGAACCATTGGATGCACATGGTCCTCAAGAATGGTTCGGTAGTCCTTGGCAGTGACGCGCCCATCTAGCACAAGTATTGGGCCAAGAGAATGCCATGATATGGCAGCCCAAACCATCACTGATCCACCCCCATGCTTCACTCTGGGCATGCAACAGTCTGGGTGGTACGCTTCTTCGGGGCTTCTCCACACCGTAACTCTCCCGGATGTGGGGAAAACAGTAAAAGTGGACTCATCAGAGAACAATACATGTTTCACATTGTCCACCGCCCAAGATTGGCGCTCCTTGCACCATTGAAACCGACGTTTGGCATTGGCATGAGTGACCAAAGGTTTGGCTATAGCAGCCCGACCGTGTATATTGACCCTGTGGAGCTCCTGACGGACAGTTCTGGTGAAAACAGGAGAGTTGAGGTGCACATTTATTTCTGCTGTGATTTGGGCAGCCGTGGTTTTATGTTTTTTGGATACAATCCGGGTTAGCACCCGTACATCCCTTTCAGACAGCTTCCTCTTGAGTCCACAGTTAATCCTGTTGGATGTGGTTTGTCCTTCTTGGTGGTATGCTGACATTACCCTGGATACCGTGACTCTTGATACATCACAAAGACTTGCTGTCTTGGTCACAGATGCACCAGCAAGACATGCACCAACAATTTGTCCTCTTTTGAACTCTGGTATGTCACCCATAATGTTGTGTGCATTTCAATATTTTGAGCAAAACTGTGCTCTTACCCTGCTAATTGAACCTTCACACTCTGCTCTTACTGGTGCAATGTGCAATCAATGAAGACTGGCTACCAGGCTGGTCCAATTTAGCCATGAAACCTCCCACACTAAAATGACAGGTGTTTCAGTTTCATTGTCCAACCCCTGTATATATATATATATAATTAAACATGGAGTTAGCAACATAATGATATGGAAATTTTGTAACTACAGATTGCATTTTTGTTTATCAGATAAAGTGGAATTTGACTGGATTCAATTATGGATGATGTTAATTATAAATAAATAAAAAAATAAAAAACACTCTTACTTGTAGATGTCCTTTGGACATATTTGTACTCAAAATAAATCAGCATCCACATTATGAGCACCTAAGAGCATCCTCATCAAAAAATCCATTTCAGTGGTACTTGGGGGACCATATGCTGGTGCTTTCATGCCCTCTTTCCATTCAGTTCAGCTACCTCTGCCTACAGCAAATTAATTTCAATGACTACTACCCTGTTCATCAAAGGACAGTGATGAGTCTCAGGTGATGGAGGGGGGGTTGGGGGACTTTCAAAGATTAGCTTTAATTTGCCTGCGATTTCTCTATTTTCTTGTTTGCTTTCCGAGTCATTACTGGACAAAAATGAATGATCTCTGCCCTTCCTCATTCTGAATCCAGCCTGGAGTCTGCAGCATTCATTTGCTCTATTTTTAGTGGTCAATCTCCCTTGGCTGAATACTATGCTTCATCTGCTCAGGATGCAAACAAATATTACAGCTGAAATATCACAGAATCTTGTTGGTGAGTTTTAATTCATCATCAACTTTCATATTTATTTTCATCTTCTATACTGCTTATTCCATAGTGGATCACGGGGAAGCTGGTGCCTACCTCCAGCAGTCTAGGGGCGAGAGGCAGGGTATACCCTGGACAGGTCGCCAATCCATCACAGGGCAATACAGAGACATGCAGGACAAACAACCATGCACACACGCATTCACAGTTTAGAGAGGCCAATTAACCTAACACTTAACGTAAGTAATTTTTTTTTTTTTTGTATTTAAGTAATTATTTTGGTCCAGCCTCACATGTACATAAAGTTTGACAACACCCGATTCCTAATACCAGTGCTTTAAAATAGAGCTAGCCAACCATTTGCAGCTACAGCAGCTCTACCTTTTCTGGTAAAGCTCTCCACAAGGTTTAGGGATGTGTTTATTGGAATTTTTAATCATTCTTCTGGAACTATATTTGTGACGTCAGAAACTGATGTTGGAGAAGGCCTGGCTTACATTCTCCTCTCTAATTGATGCCAAAGGTGATGTCCCAGTATTACAGAAGACGTGTAGTCCTCACCTCGAGTAATTTTTTTATAAATTGTAAACCCTTTTTTTTTTCAGAGGGAGTTCTCGTTTGTTTTGGCCGGTGTTTACATCCCATCACAAAATGGCATATCAGAGGCTAAACAATGGCTCACTGAGCTGATAGACGTAGGGAAAAAAACTCCCAGACTCTCCCATCATTGTTGGGAATTTGGGAGTATTTCATCCTCCCAAATGAAATACCAAAATACAGACAACATATTAAGCGTCCCACCAGAGACAAAAACACACTGGACCATTGTTACACAGCTTTACAAAATGCATATTGCGTTGTCTCCAGGGGACTTTGGGACTTTCTGATCACTGTCTGCTTCATCTCATCCCAGAAATTACACACCTCTAAGTCTGTGGTTCGGACTGTAAGGAAGTGGAAGGAGCAGTCAAAGCATGAACTACAGGAATGCTTTGACTGCATGGAGTGTTTTTTAAGCTTCAGCCACAGACCTGAATGAGCTTGCTGAACTGTTACATCATACATCAGATTTTGTCAGGACTTGTGTTCAGACTAAGACCTTTCACACATAAAACAACAATAAACTGTAGTTAACTTTAAATCTGAGGAAGATGTGTAGGAAGAAGGAAGAGGCTTACAGCAATGGGGACCGGGTCCTGTATGAGATCAGGGCAGCTAAGAGAAGTTAGCTTCTCAGCTAACGACCCAGCAGAAGTTTGGATTGGTCTGAAAAACCATCACTGCCTATTCCCCCACCCTGAGCAGAATCCTTGTCTGGCAGAGGAGCTTAACAGCTTCTACTGCAGGTTTGTCAAGCAGACGTTCACATCTCCCACCAACCCGTCCACATCTCACTCTGACACAAAGGCTACCCATGCACCAACCACACTCCTCTCCTCAGACCCCCTGATGCGTTTAACTTGGGACTACACTTGATCCTGCAACACCTCAACCACCCAGGGACATACACCAGGATCCTGTTTGTAGACTTCAGCTCAGCTTTCAACAGCATCAACCCAGACATCCTCCACCAGAAGCTCACCCAGCTCACTGTGCCAGCCTCCACCTGTCAGTGGATCACCAGCTTTCTGCCTGACTGGCAGCAGAATGTCAGACTGGGGAGCATCTTTTCCCAAACAAGAACCATCAGCACCGGCACCCCCCAGGGGTGTGTTCTCTCCTCTTTCCTCTTGAGCAGAGACTGTACTTTCTGCGGCAGCTCAAGACGTAGAACCTTCCACAGGAGCTGCTGGTCATCTTCTACACTTCCTATATTCTGTCTGTCCTATAAACTTCCATGACTGTGTAGTATGGCTCATCCACAAAACAGGTCAGAACCAAACTAGGGTGAATAATTAGGTCTACAGAGAGGATCATCTGGGCTGACCTTCCCTCCATTCAGTACTAGTACAGGTCTGGGCTTAGGAAAAGGGCAGCTAACATCTTTGAAGTCTACATGCATCTTGGACACAAACTGTTTAGACTTTTACCTTCAGGTCAGCACTACAGAGCACTATTTGCAAAATCCAGCCGCAACAAAGATAGTTTCTTTCCCCAGGCTGTCACTCTATTTAAATAATAACAGTGCCTAGATCGATACAATGCATTTTTGCACTAATTCAACCATGTCTTTCTCTTTAGTAAAACACTGTATATATACATATTTGCAAATAATATATTTTTATGTTATTCTATATATTTATATTTAAATGTCTTCATTGAAAGCAAAGTGGAACTGAAATCAAACTCAAAATTCCTTGTTTGTGTCGCAAACTTCATGGATAAGCTGATTCTGATGTATTTATACACTTTGGTTTCTGCACTGGAGCACAGTGATGCTAAAAAGGTCTATCCCTAAACTCTTCTCACATAGTGGAGAGCCTAAAATTGTCCAAACTAGCCTGCATGGTTCAGCATCGAGGATCAGCCAAAGGCCTTTGCTAATCCCAAAGGAAAAACTAACTGCTGATACACTCTCGTACTCGTAATCGTCGTCTTCCGCTTATCCGGGACCGGGTCGCGGGGGCAGCAGACTCAGCAGAGACACCCAGACGTCCCTCTCTCCAGACACCTCGTCCAGTTCCTCCAGGGGGAGCCCAAGGCGTTCCCAGGCCAGCCGAGAGACATAGTCCTTCCAGCGTGTCCTGGGCCGTCCCCTGGGCCTCTTCCCGATGGGACGTGCCTGGAACACCTCCCGAGGAAGGCGTCCAGGAGGCATCCGGTATAGATGCCCGAGCCACCTCAACTGGCTCCTCTCAATGTGGAGGAGCAGCGGCTGTACTCCGAGCCCCTCCCGGATGGCCGAGCTCCTCACCCTCACCCTACGGAGGAAGCTCATTTCAGCCGCTTGTATCCGGGATCATTCTTTCGGTCATGACCCAAAGTTCATGGCCATAGGTGAGGATAGGAACGTAGACCGACCGGTAAATTCAGAGCTTTGCTTTTCGGCTCAGCTCTCTCTTCACCACAACGGACCGGCACAGCGCCCCCATTACTGTGGCAGCCGCACCAATCCGTCTGTCGATCTCCCGCTCCATTCTTCCCTCACTCGTGAACAAGACCCAGAGATACTTAAACTCCTCCACTTGAGGCAGGAACTCCCCTCCAACCTGAAGAGGACAAGCCACCCTTTTCCGGTCGAGTACCATGGCCTCGGACTTGGAGGAGCTGATCCTCATCCCAGCTGCTTCACACTCGGCTGCGAACCGCCACAGCGCATGCTGTAGGTCTTGGTTAGAGGGGGCCAGCAGGACCACGTCATCCGCAAAAAGAAGAGACGAAATCCACTGGTCCCCAAACCAGACCCCCTCCGGCCCTTGGCTGCGTCTAGAAATCCTGTCCATAAAAGTTATGAACAGGACCGGTGACAAAGGGCAGCCCTGCCGGAGTCCAACATGCACCGGGAACAGGTCCGACTTAGTGCCGGCAATGCGGACCAAACTCCTGCTCCGCTCGTACAGGGACCGGATGGCCCCTAATAAAGGGCCCCCGATTCCATACTCCTGGAGCACCCCCCACAGGGCATTACGAGGTACACAGTCGAATGCCTTCTCCAGGTCCACAAAACACATGTGAACCGGTTGGGCAAACTCCCATGAACCCTCGAGCACCCTGTAGAAGGTATAGAGCTGGTCCAGTGTTCCACGGCCGGGACGAAAACCACACTGCTCCTCCTGAAGCCGGGGTTCGACTATCGGCCGGACTCTCCTCTCCAATACCCTGGCATAGGCCTTACCAGGGAGGCTGAGGAGTGTGATCCCCCTGTAGTTGGAACGCACCCTCCGGTCCCCCTTCTTATGAAGAGGGACCACCACCCCAGTCTGCCAGTCCAGAGGCACCTTCCCCAACCACCACGCAATGTTGAAGAGGCGTGTCAACCATGACAGCCCTACAACATCCAGAGACTTGAGGTAATCAGGGCGGATCTCATCCACCCCCGAAGCCTTGCCACCACGGAGCTTTTTAACCACCTCGGTGACTTCAGCCTGGGTGATGAAAGAGTCCAACCCCGAGTCCCCAGACTTTGTTTCCACCACGGAATGCGTGATGGCAGGATTGAGGAGATCCTCGAAGTACTCCTTCCACCGCCCGATAATGTCCTCAGTCGAGGTCAGCAGTCTCCCGCCCCCACTATAAACAGTGTTGGCGAAGCACTGCTTCCCCCTCCTGAGGCGCCGGACGGTTTGCCAGAATCGCTTCGAGGCCAACCGGTACTCCTTCTCCATGGCCTCACCAAACTCCTCCCAGACCCGAGTTTTTGCCTCTGCCACAGCCCGGACCGCAGCACGCTTGGCCTTACGGTATCCGTCAGCTGCCTCAGGAGTCCCACAAGCCAACCACAGCCGATAGGACTCCTTCTTCAGCTTGACAGCATCCCTTACTGCCAGTGTCCACCACCGGGTTCTGGGATTGCCGCCGCGACAGGCACCGCAGACCTTACGGCCGCAGCTACGGGCAGCAGCGTCGACAGGCTCCGCCAGGCGTTCCCAGCAGACCCTCACTATGTGCTTGGGCCTGCCAAGTCTGTCCGGCTTTCTCCTCCTCCAGCGGATCCAAATCTCCACCAGGTGGTGATCAGTAGACAGCTCAGCCCCTCTCTTCACCCAAGTGTCCAAAACATGCGGCTGAAGGTCTGATGATACGACAACAAAGTCGATCGTCGACCTCCTGCCTAGGGTATCCTGGTGCCAAGTGCACTGATGGACACCCTTATGTTTGAACATGGTGTTCATTATGGACAATCCGTGACTAGCACAGAAGTCCAATAACAAAACACCACTCGGATTCAGATCGGGGAGACCATTCCTCCCGATCACGCCTCTCCAGGTGTCACTGTCATTCCCCACTTGGGCGTTGAAGTCCCCCAGCAGAATAATGGAGTCCCCGGGAGGGGCACTATCCAGCAACCCGACAGGGACGCCAAGAAGGCCGGGTACTCTGCACTACCACTCGGCCCGTAGGCTGAAATGATAGTCAGAGACCTCTCCCCAACCCGAAGGCGCAGGGATACGACCCTCTCATGCACTGGGGTAAACCCCAACATGAGACGGCTGAGCTGGGGGCAACAAGCAAACCCACACCAGCCCGCCGCCTCTCCCCGTGGGCCACTCCAGAGTAGAAGAGAGTCCAACCCCTCTCAAGGAGATGGGTTCCAGAGCCCACGCTGTGCGTGGAGGCGAGTCCGACTATTTCTAGTCGATATCTCTCGACCTCCCGCATAAGCTCAGGCTCCTTCCCCCCCAGCGAGGTAACATTCCACGTCCCTAGAGCCAGCCTAAGCATCCGGGGATCGGGCCGCTGAGGTCTCCACCTTCGTCCGCCACCCAATCCTCTTTGCACCGGTCCCTCACGGTTCCCCCTGCAGGTGGTGGGCCCACTGGGGAATGACCTCGCGTCTCTCGTTCGGGCTTGGTCCGGCCGGGTCCCGCGAGGAGCAACCCGGCCACCAGGCGCTCTCCGACGAGTCCCGACCCCAGGCCTGGCTCCAGGGTGGGACCCCGGCTCCGCCGTAACGGGCGACGTCACGTGCCTCGATATTTTGTTCTTCATGAGGGATTCTTGAACCACTCTTTGTCTGACCCATCACCTAGAGCCTGTTTGCCATGGGAGACCCTACCAGGGGCATTTAGGCCCCAGACAACATAGCCTCTAGGATCATTTGAGCACTCAAACCCCTCCACCACGTTAAGGTGGCGGTTCAAGGAGGGGACTGCTGATACAGTAAACATCAATACAGACATGACAAGACAACTGTGAAATAAGGGGAAAAAAACTATAAAGCTTTTTAAACACATGATTATCAGTTTGTGACTGACCTCCCGGGTCATGGAGTAGAACATTGATGCATCGTAAGATCATCACTACCTGATACTCTAGGCCTGCTGAAAATACAGCACAATGATGGTCTGCAAAATACAGGTCATTCTCAAAATATTAGCATATTGTGATAAAGTTCATTATTTTCCATAATGTCATGATGAAAATTTAACATTCATATATTTTAGATTCATTGCACACTAACTGAAATATTTCAGGTGTTTTATTGTTTTAATACGGATGATTTTGGCATACAGCTCATGAAAACCCAAAATTCCTATCGCACAAAATTAGCATATCATTAAAAGGGTCTCTAAACGAGCTATGAACCTAATCATCTGAATCAACGAGTTAACTCTAAACACCTGCAAAAGATTCCTGAGGCCTTTAAAACTCCCAGCTTGGTTCATCACTCAAAACCCCAATCATGGGTAAGACTGCCGACCTGACTGCTGTCCAGAAGGCCACTATTGACACCCTCAAGCAAGAGGGTAAGACACAGAAAGAAATTTCTGAACGAATAGGCTGTTCCCAGAGTGCTGTATCAAGGCACCTCAGTGGGAAGTCTGTGGGAAGGAAAAAGTGTGGCAGAAAACGCTGCACAACGAGAAGAGGTGACCGGACCTTGAGGAAGATTGTGGAGAAGGGCCGATTCCAGACCTTGGGGGACCTGCGGAAGCAGTGGACTGAGTCTTGAGTAGAAACATCCAGAGCCACCGTGCACAGGCGTGTGCAGGAAATGGGCTACAGGTGCCGCATTCCCCAGGTCAAGTCTCTTTTGAACCAGAAACAGCGGCAGAAGCGCCTGACCTGGGCTACAGAGAAGCAGCACTGGACTGTTGCTCAGTGGTCCAAAGTACTTTTTACGGATTAAAGCAAATTCTGCATGTCATTCAGAAATCAAGGTGCCAGAGTCTGGAGGAAGACTGGGGAGAAGGAAATGCCAAAATGCCAGAAGTCCAGTGTCAAGTACCCACAGTCAGTGATGGTCTGGGGTGCCGTGTCAGCTGCTGGTGTTGGTCCACTGTGTTTTATCAAGGGCAGGGTCAATGCAGCTAGCTATCAGGAGATTTTGGAGCACTTCATGCTTCCATCTGCTGAAAAGCTTTATGGAGATGAAGATCTCATTTTTCAGCACGACATGGCATCTGCTCACAGTGCCAAAACCACTGGTAAATGGTTTACTGACCATGGTATCACTGTGCTCAATTGGCCTGCCAACTCTCCTGACCTGAACCCCATAGATAATCTGTGGGATATTGTGAAGAGAACGTTGAGAGACTCAAGACTCAACACTCTGGATGAGCTAAAGGCCGCTATCGAAGCATCCTGGGCCTCCATAAGACCTCAGCAGTGCCACAGGTTGATTGCCTCCATGCCACGACGCATTGAAGCAGTCATTTCTGCAAAAGGATTCCCGACCAAGTATTGAGTGCATAACTGTACATGATTATTTGAAGGTTGACGTTTTTTGTATTAAAAACACTTTTCTTTTATTGGTACGATGAAATATGCTAATTTTGTGAGATAGGAATTTTGGGTTTTCATGAGCTGTATGCCAAAATCATCCGTATTAAGACAATAAAAGACCTGAAATATTTCAGTTAGTGTGCAATGAATCTAAAATATATGAATGTTAAATTTTCATCAAGACATTATGGAAAATAATGAACTTTATCACAATATGCTAATATTTTGAGAAGGACCTGTATAGGCTAATGTTAATTTAGCCCTCATTCGTATTTTAAAATGTCTTCAAAGAGTCACCCAGACTGAGTAATTACCAGATTATTTCAGTAAAAAGAGCATCGTAGACAGGTTCAGTAGTGGAAAGATGAGGATGTGAAAGACTGTATGGGCAATTACCTCAGCAAAAAGTTCATTAATTCAAGGATGTTAACTTAAAGTGGCAAAGGATTTAAGACTCATTATTTTAAAGTGTAATCTAAATCATGTTGCTGAAGTTAATCTAATATTGTCTAGACAATACAAGTATTCAAACCCTTGAACTTCACATTTTCGTACAAACAGATGTCAGTGTGTTTTATTAATATTTAAAGGGGTTGGGCAACAAGTAATGTGCATATTTGTGAGGTGGAATAAAAATTATACATTCTTGTAATATTTTTTGCAAATAGAAACTGAAAAGTGATGTGTTCGATTGTTTTAGGCCTCTATGAGTTAATACATGGCAGGACTATCATCTGCTGTAATTACAGCTGCAAGCATTTTGGGGTATGTCTCTACCAGCTTTGTACATCCAGAGACTGAACTTTTTCCTATTCTTTGCAAAATAGACTAGATAAAAAACATCTAAGCAGACAATTTCTTACCTGAATTCTTTATTAAATTTATGTCTTGACTTTAATTGGCCAGTTTTAACAGATGAGTATGCTTTTGATCTAAACTACTCCACTGTAGCTCTGGCTGTGTGTTTAGGAGCATTGTCCTACTGGATAACAGGTTTTCTTCTAAGATTCCCCTGCAGCTCCTTCAGAGACACCCGGAGCTTATTTTCTGCTTCTCTAATTAATGTTCTCCCTGCCTGGTGTGTCAGATCAGGGTTAGGCCATGTTATCAAAGGTCAGCAGTTTTGCTGTGTTCCTTGGTCTTCATGATGCCGTTTGTTTACTGATGCTCTTTAACAAACTTTCAAGGCCATAACAGAACAGCTGCTAGATTTGACCCCTGGATAATGAAACATGGTTTACTTATCAGCACAGAAAATACTTTTCCTGCTTTAAAATCAGAAGTTTACTTTATGCAGAAGACAAAACAAAAAAACAGCACTGAGTTGTTGCAGTTTTTGTGTTTTTGACAAAATCAGGCTGGTTACATTTTAGCAACTCTGAAACCCTTCTCTAAGGAAAACTATGCAGTGGTATGGCAAATCAAAAAACATGGAATTCCTTTTGGAAGCCACTGATGCCACTATTTCTGCTTTCCTCTGATGGGAACAGAGACCTTTTGAGTTTTTTTTTTTTTTTATCAGGACATGGTTCAAAGAACAGCTTCTCTAATGGTGCTGTTTGGAGGTGCATTGGCTCAAACGGCATGTTAACTTGCACATCTGGGAAAACATCACAAATAACGAATGATCCCTATTTACTGTGACATGAATGCATAGTTTTTGTCAAGAATGAGACCTGCAAAGCAATAAAAAACCACACTCTGCATCTGTTTTGTAAGTAAGTAAGTAAGACTTAATAGTACTGTAACAGTTGAAAAATTACAGGCCTGAATCAAGCAAAATTGCATTTGGTTGGCAGGCATTTAGCTGCCAGACCCTGGCAGTCTGTCTCATATGCTCCTAAACTATAAACACAATGATGCTGGTAGAAGTGAACCAACCTAGTGGTAAACATGCTCCTCATGTTTTATGATTCATGTAACTGGCATGAAAATGTCAAATGAGCAGACCTTTTACTTTTGTAAATGTTTCTGGTTTTTTTTACCGGTTTCAATATTATTAGGATTTTTTTTATTTATTTAATAATTCAGGATTAAAGTTTTAAGTACAGAGTTTCTGGATTTTTGCATACAATGTCACAAGCTTTTGCAGTTGCAAAAGTTTACAAACAATATTCATTGGCTTAAATGCCATTCACTTTGGCTTTTATTTCTTCTTTTTTTTCTGCCATGTTTGTTTTATCTTGGAATGATTATAAAAATACATTGAAACAGAACAACTAGATGCACAAGCTTGAATTTATAATGGTTTTCTATAATCCACTCAAGGTCTAGCTAAAATACAACTAAAACACTCATTTAGGATGATTTACATTCAAGCTGTATTTTAATATAGCATGTGATAATGTACTTTTGGATAATTCAGTTTTTTTATTTTGGAACAACTTAATATTTTGAGTTGAGTTTCTATAAAATTAAGTCAAACGGGTTTGAATTCTTTATTTGAAAGAAATTATTAAATAATTTAAGTAGGTCTAGCTTGAATCATTGAACAAACTTCATTAAATTAACTTTCATTAAGTTAATTTAATTACTTCTTTTCAATTCATCGAAGTAGGATCTCTTTAGACTGTATCCTTAAAAGCCGTTTGTTCCAGGTAACCAACACGTTTAAATAAACACCAATAATTCTGCCAGAAAGAGTGGTCAAACATACCAGAAGCTATTTCATGAATACAAAAATTGTGTGGTCAAAGCAACATTTAACCAAGTATTAGTGGAGGTCGATGTGTACATTTGAATCTGTAGGTAATTCTGACTAGCTTGTGCAGGCTTTTTAAGAAATAACTGGAATTTTATTTTATTATGATTTAGCCTGGTTTTAATACAGGTCCTTCTAAAACAATTACCATATTGTGATGAAGTTCATTATTTTCCATAATGTCATGATGAAAATTTAACATTCATATCTTTTAGATTCATTGCACACTAACTGAAATATTTCAGGTCTTTTATTGTCTTAATACGGATGATTTTGGCATACAGCTCATGAAAACCCAAAATTCCTATCTCACAAAATTAGCATATCATTAAAAGGGTCAGAGTGCTGTATCAAGGCACCTCAGTGGGAAGTCTGTGGGAAGGAAAAAGTGTGGCAGAAAACGCTGCACAACGAGAAGAGGTGACCGGACCCTGAGGAAGATTGTGGAGAAGGGCCGATTCCAGACCTTGGGGGACCTGCAGAAGCAGTGGACTGAGTCTGGAGTAGAAACATCCAGAGCCACCGTGCACAGGACGTGTGCAGGAAATGGGCTACAGGTGCCGCATTCCCCAGGTCAAGCCACTTTTGAACCAGAAACAGCGGCAGAAGCGCCTGACCTGGGCTACAGAGAAGCAGCACTGGACTGTTGCTCAGTGGTCCAAAGTACTTTTTTCGGATGAAAACAAATTCTGCATGTCATTCGGAAATCAAGGTGCCAGAGTCTGGAGGAAGACTGGAGGAACTTTATCACAATATGCTAATATTTTGAGAAGGACCTGTATTTGATTGACCCCAAATAATGCCATATAAACCTTGATGAGTGTATGTAAACATCTGACCCCAAATGTACAAATAAACAGGGTTTAAAGTGTTGAAGGGTTTATTTTCTTCTCTGTTTTTTCTTTCTCCAGTGGAATTCCAGGAAAGAAATGTGGCAGCATCATAATTAGAGCTGAGGAGCTGAGCAACTGCAGGGTAAGAGTCAGATTTCCCCTTACGACTTTAAGATGCTGTCGTCTCATTTTACTACCAGTCAGTGTTCTTATTTCTTCATCAGCCGTCTTATACTTTCCTCATTTAAACTAGAAAGTCTTAATTGGCTTACGCTGAAATTTTGTTAGGAATATTAAACTATTTTCACAAACAACTTCATTTGACTTTTGTGAATAGACACAGTTGCCTTTAAGCTTTCTACAGCTTGGCTTCTGTTGGGATAAATCTAAATACTTTGGTTTAGGTATGCATATGTTTTTACTAGACCAACGGTTTCACAGCAACAGTTGTCAACCAAATTATTTAGTTTAAAATATTAACAACTACGCCACTCTGGTAAAATGTACATTTTTCTACATAAAAAAACAGTTTATAAAGCCAGATTGATGATCTTGAGTTAGAGCATAGAATTGCGATGGACAGAATATGACCAAAATTAGGGCTGTAAAACCTATAACAAATATGTCATCATATTGTAAATAAGTATTAATATTGCAAAAACCTGTATGGAAATTAATAACAACGATATTGCCATCATGTGGTTCTATGATACAGTGAAGCCATAAGCAGTAGACAATATAGCAATCACTCTGCTTTGGCCGATTCAACACATCCCAATGATCTAATATCACCATATTGCCCATTCTTTGCTTCAGAAGTCCCACGTTAAACTCCCAATGAAAATAGTTTGTAACTGGATAATTACAGTTAATCGGCACTGATGAGTTCATGGGGAATGCTGTTTGGTGTAATAATTAGGCCCGAGCAGGAAGGCCTGCAAGGGCCTATTGTAATCGCAAGAATTCTTCTATCTTTATTATTATTCCAGGGACTTTTGGCGGGGCAATATGGGGACTTTGCCAAGCCCTAGATACACACGCTTTTACCCAAAATTGTCCCCCGCGTGAAATTATTGTTCTTTAATGTCGTTGTCAGTGGGCGTGACCAAAGGTATTAGCCACGCCCCCAAACGTGAGATAGGCTGAACCGTAAGTCGTACAGATCTGAAATTGGGCACACAGGTAGAGCTCCTCAAACCAAACAAAAAAGTTTCTTGGGGATATGCCCTAAAATGCACAGGAAGTCGGCCATTTTGGATTAAAGGCTAATTTCTGGCCGTTTTTCACTTTTACTCACCTCGAACTTTAACGGACTCCTCCTAGGGATTTTGAGCTATCGGCTTCATATATGGTCAATATGCAGTTAAGGCATGGGGGATTAAAAGTTATCAAAATCCTGAGTTTTCGGCCATGTTTAGGGGGCGTGCCTGGGACACGAACTTGGCGTTTGCGCTCAAAGTGAAAAACTGCAATAACTTTTCCAAAGAAACGTCAAATCACACCAAAGTTGGCATGAAGGAGGACCTTCGGGTTCCCGACGATGCTATGGGGTCATATGCTGACATCATCAAAGCCACGCACCCTGAGAACAGGAAGTCACTTTTTTCACTTGGAAAGGTGCCTCTCTGACCCTCTTAACCCAATCAACTTGAAAGTGTATCAGAACACAGATAACTAGTGGGTCTAACTTTGTTTGAAGTACAGTAACTTTTCATAAAAGGGCATGGCCGTGGTGGCGCGGCCAATTTGGACATCATGCCATGGCCATACGTTTTGCTCTAATTTCCACATAGATCATCTGATCTGCACCAAACTCAATGTGATTGATCCTTGTCCAGTCCCCAACAGAGATCTGATGACACATTTGGTGGGCATGGCCTAATTTGTCCACAGCGCCCCCTAGAAAATTTAAAACATCAGCCCCAAGCCATGCTTTGACCGAGGATTGTGAAATTTGGTACACATATGTAACTAGTCAGGACCTACAAAAAAGTATCTTGGAGCATTGATCCAAACCCCACAGGAAGTCGGCCAATTTGGATTGAATTTGCCATTTTGACCCCGGTTTGGCTGTTTTTTAGCCCGCATATCTGAGCGAACTCCTCCTACAGCTTTTGACTTAGAGACTTGAAAATCTCTCAGTATACTCTTAAGGCAATGGGGATCAAAACTTATCAAAAGCTTTTTGATACATGAAAGCATGTGGGCGTGGCCACGCCTCAAAATATGACTTCTTGCCATCAAACACGAAATTGATATAGCTCCCACAAGGAAAGTCACAGACACATGAAACTTTCTGGGATTGATCTGCCTCTAGGCCTCAACAATATTCACTGATCAGATGCTGACATCATCGAAGCCACGCCCCCTGAGAACAGGAAGTGTAATGTTTCACTTAGTGTGGCCCATATTTGATCTCCTTCACCTAATCAACATGAAACTGTCCCAAGTCACAGATAACATGATGGTCTAAGTTTGTGTCTAGTACTGACTGCTTTAGCTGAAGGATGTGGCCGTGGAGGCATGGCGAAGTCTGATGTCACACCACGGCCATACATTTGGCTCTAAATTACACATGCATGGTCCGATTCACTCCAAAATAAATAAATATGGTTGATCTTTGTCAACCCCCAAACAGCTCTATTGGATTACATTGGAATTTGGATCAACAGCGCCCCCTTTGGAGACTTCAAGGGCTATATCTCCCTCATACATCATTGGATCCACTTGTAGTATACATGATCATGAGTTAATGATGGACATGTTGACACAGTAAATAGATTACATCACTTTAGCCCCGTCCACTTATAAACAAACGAGTGTAGCTTCCATATGGAAGGTTCGATTCACTCCAAACTGATTGATCTTTGTCAGCCCCTAAGCAGCTCTATTAGATTACATTGGAATTTGGATCAACAGTGCCCCCTAGGACATTACAAGTGCTCTATCTCCATACATCATCAGATCCACTTGAAATTTAATATACATCATCATGGATCAATGCTGGACATGTTGACACAATCAATTGACAACATTAATTTAGCCCCGCCCACTAACAAACAACTGAGTGCAGTTTCCATCGGGAAGGTTGTATTTTGGCCAAATTTGGATCATTTCTTACCAGAGCAGAACTTAACATGACCAAACAATGTATGAAAGGTGGCTCGCAGCGCCACTTAGTGGGAACGTGCGGAATCAAGCAGCGGGCTCCTCGGTGGCGTGGAGGAGGCTGTGCCAGGCTCCCGCGGTCGCTACACAAGCCGAGCGGCGCTTGGCTGTGAGGGCTGCCCAATGCTGCTTGCAGCTTTAATTATTTTTGTTCGTTGTTGTTTAACATCTATTTTCATTTCTCCTGTTTAGGAGTCAGTGATGCTTCAGTTTTGTGGCAACAAGTTGGATAAGAAGGACTTCTTTGGGAAATCGGATCCATTTCTAGTGTTCTACCGCAGTAATGAAGACGGATCGTAAGTTCTATAAGACATTTTTAGACGTCGGCTTGGTGAACTGATAAATGATTTAACGCATGTGAACAACAGAAACACAGACGGCATGTAAAGATGACTTTAATGTACTCAAAGCCTGAGTACCCTTGTTCATGCTCCAAAAGCTCCTATGTAGAGCGGCTTGTCTTTGTGATGTTGCATAATGCTCGATGATGTATACGTGACATGCCCTCCGTCCCTCATCATGAAGAAGCAGTAGATGAGCCGATAAAATAGGACAGAGTTGACAAGAGGAAAACAAAGAAGGGAGTGATGGATAAGATGGAATTAAGTGAAAACTTTGTGTGGAGGTCACATTTTTTCTGCCCTGCAGATGCTTGTTATTGAAGTCGACTTGAGCGTCTCGCACTTAACACATTCTCTTTAGAGCAGCTGGGTTTGTACTGATGCAGCTTAAATGCTGCGCTGCGGGGTATAACAGCAGCACAGCATGGTAACAAAGAGCCAGTATAGATTTGATTTAAAACAAAAGGGAGAAATTATTGACAAAGAGCTGCATGTATTGTTGGGTTATTATTTTTTTCATGTTTTGTCATCATAATACTTCTATATGTCTTACAGCTACACCATCTGCCACAAAACAGAAGTAGTGAAGAATACTCTGGACCCAGTGTGGCAGGCCTTTAAAATTCCTGTCAGGGCGCTGTGCAATGGAGACTACGACAGGTACAACACAGCCCTCAGCAGGAATCCTGCAAACCCTCAAGAACTGTTTACAGATAATTGGGTGGATTAATAATGTGATCAGATCCAGTGAAGACACTTTAGCATTCAGAATTTTAACTACAAAAATATTCAGGCGTGATGGTGATATGTGCTGACAGTAAAAAATTAATTAGCTTATGAAATCTCAAGAAACTTGCAAGAAAAGCCACAATGATGTGTTTTCTTATGTTTGAATGCTGGAAAAAGCTAATGTGTTAACAAAAGAAAAATAACCATTCATACAAAAGGTAATTTAAAGTTCTTTATAGGAAAATAAAGTAACAAAAGCTAAAGAAAATTACACTGGAACAAGAAATGCATTACTGGAATAATAGTAAGAACTACACATGTTTAAATGCTAATCTAAAAAATTGTAGAACTGAAATGATAAAGCAATTGCTTAAGTTTATGTGTAAACTGCATTAACTAGTGATATTTTCAGTACAGATTTAAAGAACAGTTTCTGCACATCTCTGGTTTTCAGGCAGTTGGTTCCAGAGCTAAGGACCAAAAAACTAAATGCTGCCTCCTGCTTAGTTCTGGTTCTGGGAGCTGATGATACTACATGGTTTCTACCAGACCTCCAACTCTGAAATAAATTTAGGCGAAAGACCATTCAGTTCCTTATAGACCACCAACAAGATTTTAGATTTTATGCTTTTACAATCAGCGAGTCAGTGCAGTGATTTCAGTGCTGGTGTAATGTGATCCTTTTTCTTTGTGTGAGCCAAGACTCTGGCAGCAGTATTATGGGTGAGCAGCAGCTTCCTGAGTAATTATTTTTATAGAGACCTGAAAAGATACTAATACTGTTCTGTAACCTACTGAAAATAAAGCCTTGGGTACATTTTTGTGTCCAGCTTTTATTAAATACTCTTTATTCTGGCAATGCTTCTAAGATCGTAGTAGGCTAATTTAGTAATGCACTTTATGTAGTTGTTAAAATTAAAGTCTGAGTCTATGATGACACTGAGGGCTCTTGCATGCTCTTTGGTCTTTACCCTATAGAGTCTAGTTGAGTGCTGGCTCTAAGATTACATACAGGAGTTGGACAATGAAACTGAAACACCTGGTTTTAGACCACAATAAATTATTAGTATGGTGTAGGGCCTCCTTTTGCGGCCAATACAGCATCAATTCGTCTTGGGAATGACATATACAAGTCCTGCACAGTGGTCAGAGGGATTTTAAGCCATTCTTCTTGCAGGATAGTGGCCAGGTCACTACGTGATACTGGTGGAGGAAAACGTTTCCTGACTCGCTCCTCCAAAACACCCCAAAGTGGCTCAATAATATTTAGATCTGGTGACTGTGCAGGCCATGGGAGATGTTCAACTTCACTTTCATGTTCATCAAACCAATCTTTCACCAGTCTTGCTGTGTGTATTGGTGCATTGTCATCCTGATACACGGCACCGCCTTCAGGATACAATGTTTGAACCATTGGATGCACATGGTCCTCAAGAATGGTTCGGTAGTCCTTGGCAGTGATGCGCCCATCTAGCACAAGTATTGGGCCAAGGGAATGCCATGATATGGCAGCCCAAACCATCACTGATCCACCCCCATGCTTCACTCTGGGCATGCAACAGTCTGGGTGGTACGCTTCTTTGGGGCTTCTCCACACCGTAACTCTCTCGGATGTGGGGAAAACAGTAAAGATGGACTTATCAGAGAACAATACATGTTTCACATTGTCCACAGCCCAAGATTTGCGCTCCTTGCACCATTGAATCCGACGTTTGGTATTGGCCTGAGTGACCAAAGGTTTGGCTATAGCAGCCCGGCCATGTATATTGACCCTGTGGAGCTCCCGACGGACAGTTCTGGTGGAAACAGGAGACTTTAGGTGCACATTTAATTCTGCCGTGATTTGGGCAGCCGTGGTTTTATGTTTTTTGGATACAATCCAGGTTAGCACCCGAACATCCCTTTCAGACAGCTTCCTCTTGCGTCTACAGTTAATCCTGTTGGATGTGGTTGGACCTTCTTGATGGTATGCTGACATTACCTTGGATACCGTGGCTCTCAATACATCACAAAGACTTGCTGTCTTGGTCACAGATGCACCAGCAAGACGTGCACCAACAATTTGTCCTCTTTTGAACTCTGGTATGTCACCCATAATGTTGTTTGCATTTAAATATTTTGAGCAAAACTGTGCTCTTACCCTGCTAATTGAACCTTCACACTCTGCTCTTACTGGTGCAATGTGCAATCAATGAAGACTGGCTACCAGGCTGGTCCAATTTAGCCATGAAACCTCCCACACTAAAATGACAGGTGTTTCAGTTTCATTGTCCAAGCCCTGTATGTAAGCTGGATAAAATTCACTCATCGTAATATGGCCACATTGACTAAGTGACGGCGCTGGACTTTGGTTATGTGGTGATTCAGAAATAGGAACTTGTTTGTCATGAACATATGGTACCTTTTCCAGGAATCAGGATAGTATTGTGGGGCAATTATCTTGCCCTTTTCTTCATCCTCCAGGATAAAACAGCTCACCTTGGTAGAACTTTATTTGTCATAGTTTTGATTGCCGACTTGACCCACATGCAGAGAACACTCAGGAACAAAGAATGTTTTAATTATTTTATTTAAAGACAGGAACGAGGATCTGGCAACCATGAAGGCCGGGCTGGGCTGTGATGGGAAGGAACGGAGGTAAGTAATAGTAACTTGGAACGAATAGACTAGGTGCAGCTAATGCTTACTGATGGGGCGTTGGTATCCGCCAGGGAGAGGACACATCAGGACTGAGAGCTGATCCAGAGAACGATGTCGGCAGGAGCCAGGGAAATAATCCTTTGAGGAGGGGTGTACAGGATTCGCGGCTGGAGTGGTACACTGATCCGTTCGGACTGCCAGCCAGGTAAGATGTCCGGTGAAGTTCACGGTCCGTGGGAATTCCAGAGATTCTTCTAAACCAAAGTAGCGAAGCATAGAGCAATACTTGCATAAGAGAGGCAAAGGTTACTGAGAGCTTGGCTTGACAAGAACACTTTAAAACGTGAGATTCGAGGAGAGCTGGTTGTAATACCACTGGGGCAAAACAGTCAGCCACTGATATGCTGGCAGTCCTCCCTTTTATTGCACCGTGGCTGATGACCAGATAGGCTGCACCTGTCAGCCTCCAGATCTCAGGACTCCTACGACACCTAGTGAGGAAACTGGTTACTGGCATGATCAGCAGTTCAGATCCTGACAACACCTCCCCCTCAACAGCCGCCACCCGGCGGCCCATGCGGGACCCGCTGGGAGGCAAGGAAGTCCCGGATGAGGACAAGGTCCAATATAAAGGAACCCGGCACTCAGGAGCATTCCTCCGGACCGTACCCCTCTCAGTCGACGAGGTACTGCCACCCACAACCTCGTTGACGGGAGGCCAGGATCCGGCGGACCAAATAAGCGGGGTGGCCCTGGAAGTCCCGGGCGGGCGGAGGGGGCTCGGCCGGAGGGCAGAGCATACTGGCATGGACAGGCTTAATCAGAGAGACATGGAATACAGGGTGAATGTGGAAACTGGAAGGCAGGCGGAGACGAACAGTGGAGGGACTGATAACAGAATGGATGACATAAGGACCTATAAACCTGGGAGACAGTTTCTTTGACATAGACCTGAGTGGGACGTCACGTACAGAGAGCCAAACCTTCTGACACGGGCGGTAGGTGGGAGCCGGCATACGTTGCCGATCAGCATAGCATTTATTGAGGGCGGCATACCTCTGGAATGCCCTGGTGGTGAAGGACCACATACGCTTGCATCTGCGGATGTGGTACTGGACTGTAGGTACGGTCGCCTCTTCGTTGTCGGCAGGACACAAGGGCAGCTGGTACCCCAAGGAGGCTTCAAAAGGGGTACAGCCTGTAGCAGCTGAGATGCGAGAGTTGTGGGAGTACTCCACCCACGGTAGAAAGGTGCTCCACTGGGTGGGGTCTGATGACGTGACACACCTTAAGGCCGACTCCAGTTCCTGATTCAACCGCTCCACCTGACCATTAGACTGGGGATGGTAGCCGGAGGTCAGTGAGACCTTTGCCCCAAGGGCGGCACAAAACTCCTTCCAAACCCGGGCGGTGAACTGGGGACCTTGGTCAGATAAGATCTCTTGAGGGATGCCGTGGACCCGAAACACGTGCTTGACCAGCAGTTTTGCCGTTTGGAGGGCAGAAGGCAGCTTTCATAGCGGGATGAGGTGACAAGCCTTCGAGAAGCGATCAATGATGGTAAGGATGGCGGTCATGCCACCGGAACATGGTAGTCCTGTCACGAAATCTATGGCGATGTGGGACCAGTGCCGTGAAGGGGTACTCAGCAGCTGTAATAAGCCCGCTGGAGGTCGGTTGGAGGTCTTATTCCTGGCGCAGGGCACACAAGCAGCAATGTAGTCTCGGTGCAAGGTAGGCCACCAGTACCTCCTGGTGATCAAGGCTATAGTTCGGCTGGCCCCGGAATGAGTGGCGAATCTGGCCGAATGGAACCAGCCAATCAGACAGAATCGTATGGAAAAAGGAACATAGAGGCGGCCCACTGGTCCGTTATCAGGCCACGGGTCATCAGAAAGGGCTCGCCGCAGGCTCTCCTCTATCTCCCAGGTTAATGCACCGACAGTACAGCTGGGGGGTAGAATAGGGACTATTTCTTTCTCTGACCGAACTGACGTGAGAGCGTCAGTTCGATCATGGTGCTCTTAGATCCGGGCATAAAAGAAATAGACAAATTAAAACGGGAGAAAAACAACGACCAACGTGACTGACGTGAGTTAAGACATTTGGCAGACTGGATGTAAGACAAGTTTTTGTGTTCTGTCCATACCAGTATGTTCAGCGCCCTCCAACCAGTGACGCCATTCCTCCAGCGGCAGCTTGATGGCCAACAACTCTCTGTCGCCCACGTCGTAGTTCTGTTCAGCCGCAGACAGGCGGCGGGAGAAAAAGGCACAAGGGTGGAGTCTCCCATCCAGGTCCGAACGCTGGGAAAGTACCGCCCATGCTCTGGTGTCCGAGGCGTCCACCTCCACAACGAACTGCTTACTAGTGTCCAGGT
This sequence comes from Girardinichthys multiradiatus, assembly GCF_021462225.1. Classification (NCBI taxonomy): domain Eukaryota; kingdom Metazoa; phylum Chordata; class Actinopteri; order Cyprinodontiformes; family Goodeidae; genus Girardinichthys; species Girardinichthys multiradiatus. The sequence continues at coordinate 2,541,315 of NC_061795.1, read as the reverse complement.
GGATGAGCACGGGGGCCTGGGAGAATCGGTTCTTGAGTCTGGAGAAGGCTGCGTCAGCCTCAGTGGTCCAGATGTACGGTACCTTGGACAAAGTGAGGGCCGTTAAAGGTCTGACCACCTGGCTGTAGTTCCATATGAAGCGTTGGTAGAAGTTAGAAAAGCTGAGAAATCGCTGCAGTTGTTTCCTTGAATCAGGTCTAGGCCAGTCCAAGACAACTCTGATCTTCTCCAGATCAGCGCGAACCTGTCCACCCTTGAGACTTAGCCCCAAGAAACTGATGGATGCCTGATGAAAGTCACACTTCTCAGCCTTCACGAAAAGTTGATTTTCCAGCAGACATCGGAGAACCAGGCGGACATGCCGGCGGTGATCAGCCAGGTTCCTGGAGTAAATTAAAATGTCATCCAAATAAACAAAAACAAAGGTGTTCAAATAGTCTCTTAAAACATCATTCACCAGGGCCTGGAAGACCGCTGGGGCATTGCATGAGCTGAATGGCATAACCAGGTACTCAAAGTGTCCCACTGGCGTCTTGAAGGCGGTCTTCCACTCGTCTCCCTGGCGGATACGTACAAGGTGATAGGCGTTTCTAAGATCTAGTTTGGTGAAGATGGTGGCATCCTGTACAGGTTTGAAGGCTGAGGAGAGTAACGGTAATGGGTATTTGTTTTTAACTGTTATGGCATCTAGGCCTCTATAATCAATACACGGCCGGAGACTGCCGTCCTTTTTCCCTACAAAGAAGAATCCTGCCCCCAGAGGTGAAGACGAGGGGCGAATGATTCCAGCAGCTAGGGAGTCAGCTACGTATTTCTCCATAACTAATCGTTCAGGCTGAGAGATTCTAAATAAACGACTAGTGGGTAACGGGGCCCCGGGCAAAAGCTCAATAGCACAGTCGTAAGGGCGGTGACTAGGCAACGATAATGCTCGGGTCTTACTAAAAACGTGTCGAAGGTCATGGTATTCGGGTGGAACCCGGGCTAAATCTGCTGGTTCAATAGCTACGGTCTCTGCAGGGTTAGTTCTTGGGGTAACAGCTGATCTTAAACAGGTTGACAGGCAACGGGTGGACCAGGTGTCTACCCTGAGTTCAGCCCAGTTTAGGTGGGGATTGTGTTCCCGCAACCAGGGGAAACCCAGGACCAGGGCGCTTTGTGAGACCGGGAAATCGTGTAGGGAGATGAGTTCTCTGTGGTTTCCAGATAAAACTAACTCTAAAGGCTTAGTACAGTGAGTGATTCTGTGCAATGCCTGCCCGTCCACAGCCAGGACCATGTGTGGCATGGACAACTGCTCTACTTCTAAGTGAAGCTGGGTAATAAGGTCTGATCTATCAGGTTCAAAACACTGCCTGAATCCAACAGGGCCGTTAAAGGGACAGAGTCCTGATCTAATATTAGCTTGGCAGGTAACGTTAATCTAGGGGCCTTAAGATCTAAGTTCTAAGTCCCCCCTCTTTTGGCCGAACAGGACAAACTGAGACCATATGAGTGGAAGAACCACGGTAAAAACACCGGTGAGCCTCACGACGGTGCTGCCGTTCGTCAGGAGACAGCCGCGCCCTACTGCGTGGGCTCTGGGTCAGTATAGTTAGTGGCTGTGGGAACAGCGGAGGAGCGTGGTGGGGATGATTGCATGGTTCTTTGTAAGACCCCCTCTACACCTGTACACCTGTACCTGACTGTTGTGAAGTGCCTTGAGACAACATGTGTTGTGAATTGGCGCTATATAAATAAAACTGAACTGAACTGAACTGAACTGAACTGAACTGAACTACATAGGTGCGCCTCCTCTCTGTCATTCTGGTGTCCAAATGGATCGCCAAGGCTATATATTTGTTGAGTTCCTCCGGCTCATCTACTAAGGCCAACTCATCTTTTAAAGTCTCATCCAGAGCATGGAAAAAGGCTGTCTTTAATTAACTCTCATTCCATTCTAGAGGCTGCCGCTGCAGTGCGAAAATCTATAGTAAACTCAGCCAGGGGTCGGTTACATTGTTTCATGACCCACAATCGGCGGGCAACAGCGGTCTGATCCACTGCCACATCAAAAACCTGCTTGAACTCTGAGACAAGCTGATCAAAAGTACAACCAAAACGTGTGGGGCTGGTGAAGCACGACTCCACCCAACGGAGCGCTTTACCAGTCAAAAGCTCTAAAACAAATGAAATCCTAGCATCATCATGGGGAAAGGCATGAGGGGAACGGTTAAACACCAAAGCACACTGTAAAAGGAAACCACCACAATTTCCTAACTCCCTTAAATTGTTCAGGATTAGGGGAAGTGACATCACGCACCTGAGGAAGAGGTCGGGTGGCCGTGGCCTCGGCAGATCCTGACATTATTCCAGAAAATAGTTCTTGTTGGAAGGCAAAACATTTGATATTACTCTTAACCTTTGGGGTGGATCTCTGCAAAGGGAACTTTTTAGGAAATTCTGATCATATTTAAATGTTTTCTCTATTAGTCTTTCCAACTTTTACATCTGTGGAGACAGAGTAAACCCTCCAGTCAAAGTAATATTTTTGGATTTCAAAACCTTTATGTTACAAAGTTATAGATTTTATGTTTCAAAGCTCAAATGACAACAACCATGACTCCCCAGGAATGTTGTCTTAAAGAAGCAGAAGCTATGGCTGTAAAACACCAGAGTACAATCCTGATCAGAGTTCTCATAAATCTTTCCTCTGCCACAAATACAAGTGAAGACGGAAGTTTGTTTGTTAAATTAATCTAAAATTTATTAAATTTACTTTTTTGTATGAGGCTTGAAGTGACTTTACATATGGTATACAGTAAAGACGCTGTGAAGGAATAATCGGTTATAGTTTTTTTGCTAAGAAATTCAGTGATTTTATTTGTGAGATTGGAGCATTTTGTTCCTTTACTGTGCTCACTTAGGTGACTGTTAGCTGGACTCTAGATTAGACGTGTTCTGGTTTCTGTGTTGAAGTATACCAAGGTTTGAAAATGTAAGGTTTCAAAACCACATAATAATTATATCATGCTATGTTACTATGGTTTAAGGTTCTGTTAATGAGATGCCAGAGAATGTGACGGAGTGGCAAGAGTGTTCTCCAGCTCTGTGAAGCAAAGGGTAGCACAGTGCTGCCCCTCCTGCACATGTTGCTGCACATTGCTGGTAAACCGGCTGAAAGAAGCTTCCTGCATGTTTTACTGGCTTACAACAGAGAAGCTAACGTTCATTGTGTGGAACCCATGCCTCCCATCCCTCTCATTTTAACAGACTTTTTAAAACTACAGTTGAGGTGCTAATACTGCTGCACAGAATGAAGGGAATAGACTAGCAGGCAAGGGATAACTCACAGATTATTTTGTTTTATTTACCAAAATTAGCATTTACTATCAAAGTTAAATTTGAATCATTTTATTCTACGAAATCTATCTCAGCATTAAGGCATTCCTTTAATGGAACTCATCCATACAACAAGCCCTTCCACAGAGCAGTTGTTATCTCTTTTAACTGATTGTAAAACTTAAGTGTTGAACTTTTTATGCCGTTGTGCTCTACCTTTCCTTTTTCTCTGCAGGAGCATTAAAGTGGAAGTATATGACTGGGACAGAGACGGAGGGTGAGGGTCTACTTTATTATTTTTCTTTAGTTTGTACAAACATATATGTTATTACACTCTATGTGTCTTTGGTGCGCTATTATTTAATCAAATCCATCTGACATGTTTTTGGGAGTTGGATGTAACTCTACATGTTTCAACAATCTGCTGCATTTCCATACGTCTTGGGTGAGGAGTAGAGTTGTGAGGCAGGAGCCTTTTCCTCCAGAGACAACATCCAGGTCTGGCTAAAACTTCCCACAAACCTATGGGAGAATGTATCATAGTGTGATGAAACCAGACCTAAAGTTTTGGGTCACAATTTCAATTTGTATTTCCTATTTGTGGGTTGAGAGTTGAGTACATGGGTGGCGCCCTTGAAAACCTTTCTGCAAATGCCAAATAGCTTTCGATGGAGGTAGTCTGTTGGTGTGGGGCGGCATCTCCTTGACTAGAAAAACAATGCAATGCAGAGAGATAATGTTATTCTGATTCTCATGAACAAAACTCCATCCTCAACGAAGACGATGCTTGTCTATCACAGACTACTTGCATGGCGATGATGGAGTTGGCATTGTCACACTGCCCTGCTCTGGCGTTAACACTGCACGCTAGGCCCCCTCCACGATCCTGGGCCTGGGACAACAGAGCCGTTTTTCCCCCTCTGTCGGCAGGTCTGTTTGTGGGATTGGCTTTGGAGTGCTGCTCGTGTCTGAGTGACCAACTAAACCACATTAGCTGACTCATGCTGCTACAAATGCGGCTTAAAGAATGGGATGTCATCTGTTCAGATTTATGTAGATCTTCATAAGACAAAAAATGACTACAAGAATATAGCTTCTTACCTAATTGTTCCAGTATATAAATTCAGTGCAGTAATAAAAAAACAATACTAATAATTGGAACTCTGACTAGGTGGAATGTTGAGTCAAATTTATCTTGGCATAACACAATGAGCAGGATTGTAAAAAAATATTTCCCAAGGTCACCGTTTGAAAACTGAAACAAACAGTGGTATCTTGGTGTGACCAGGTCTCCATAACAACCATTTATTTTAGGATTTATGTATAAATCTTCATTAGATGTGCCAATTATTGTGCATGGGTTGTGTGTATTATTGCATACCATCAAAGTGGAGTCATGAATGACAAAGATTTTACATACTATAAGAAATGTTCAGCCTTTCCAATGTTTACTGAACAAACATTCTGACAGTGGATGGTCAGAAGCTGAGCCACCTATAATGATAGATGCAGATGACCCAGCTTTCATTATCTCCATGAAATAAAAAAAAACAGCCAACTAGCCCCACGACTACAAAGGCCACAGACCTGGCTAGTGATACCTCTGATTACTTCTCTAATCATTTTAGGATCCTGTATCCCTTATTTTCTCTTTTTAGTTAGAGTGAAATGTGACCATATTTCTTTTTTCTGTTGTTGTTGCTTTTTACAGCCACGACTTCATCGGCGAGTTTAGCACCAGCTACAGAGAAATGTGCAGAAGCCAGTCACAGTTCCATGTCTACGAGGTGCTAACACACGCATACACGAACGCTCGCACGCACACATGCGCGCAGGCACGTGTCTTACAATATATTGTGAGGACCTTTGACTCTCATTGACTTCCATTGATTTCAATTCTTTTTTAGCCCTTTCTGGGACCTAACCTACCCCTAAACCTAACCATTACCAGTACATACCTAACCCTAAGCCTAACCTTAACTCAACTCACACCTTAGTCGTAAACCTAACCCCTAGCAAAACAGCAAATGAGGACCACGAAAATGTCCTCACTTTACACCAAATGGTCCTCACTTTGATGGTGAAATATGAAAAATGGTTCTCACTCAGCTGCAAAAACAGAAGCACACACACAGACAAACAGCACAGCTTTTTGGAATTTATTATCCTCTAGTCTCATATTTCCCCAAACTCAACCTAATTTCAATTAGAGACAAGAAAGAGCAGGAAACACTTTATTTAACCCTTTATCACCTTTATCAAGAAAAGCCCCACTTACATACTCATCAGTAAGATTACATGTGCATTGATAAAAGCTCTGCACACCCCAGCAGCTGTCAGCATTGGACTGTCAGTTTTGGGCTGTTCTCACAACTGTTTTTATTTTTTGGGAGCAACTTTACTCAGGTTGGGGGCACTAGTGGGAAAAACAATAGATATAAAACATACATGAATATTTAAATGATGGTCTAATTCTAGTCAGCAGCCTATTTCTCAGATGAACTGAGAAATAGGCTGATGACTGATTAAGAAGGTTAGCAGAAAAGAAAACTTTAGTTTGTAGTTTATTGTCCATTGTTTTAATTTCAACATCTTTTCTCTGGCCACCTAAAAGATATTAAAAAATCACAAACAGAGGAATAACGACAAAGGATTGATTGAAGACAATAATAAAAGATTATGTCTTCAATAAATCCTCTGCTGTTATTCCTCGTTATTCATTTGTTATGAACAAAGAGATATTTATGGAAAACAGAACATTTGGATTTTTCAAAAACCTTAATTTCTTATGCATAAATAAGCAGCTATTCACACCTTCACATTATCCACAGGAAACCTCCCTGTAGCCTATCAGTTTATGTATGATTTTAAATATATCTTTCTTGGCTTGCCTTTAAATAATATAGCATCCAACTTGATGTGTGAAAATTTGGTTTTGGGTTGTTTCCAAAGCAGCCAGGTTTCTTTCTCCCAATACATTACTTTTATTCCCTTTGTAGCTTGCACATGCTGGGCCAACACTACAGGTCCTTCTCAAAATATTAGCATATTGTGATAAAGTTCATTATTTTCCATAATGTCATGATGAAAATTTAACATTCATATATTTTAGATTCATTACACACTAACTGAAATATTTCAGGTCTTTTATTGTCTTAATACGGATGATTTTGGCATACAGCTCATGAAAACCCAAAATTCCTATCTCACAAAATTAGCATATTTCATCCGACCAATGAAAGAAAAGTGTTTTTAATACAAAAAACGTCAACCTTCAAATAATCATGTACAGTTATGCACTCAATACTTGGTCGGGAATCCTTTGGCAGAAATGACTGCTTCAATGCGGCGTGGCATGGAGGCAATCAGCCTGTGGCACTGCTGAGGTCTTATGGAGGCCCAGGATGCTTCGATAGCGGCCTTTAGCTCATCCAGAGTGTTGGGTCTTGAGTCTCTCAACGTTCTCTTCACAATATCCCACAGATTCTCTATGGGGTTCAGGTCAGGAGAGTTGGCAGGCCAATGGAGCACAGTGATACCATGGTCAGTAAACCATTTACCAGTGGTTTTGGCACTGTGAGCAGGTGCCAGGTCGTGCTGAAAAATGAAATCTTCATCTCCATAAAGCTTTTCAGCAGATGGAAGCATGAAGTGCTCCAAAATCTCCTGATAGCTAGCTGCATTGACCCTGCCCTTGATAAAACACAGTGGACCAACACCAGCAGCTGACACGGCACTCCAGACCATCACTGACTGTGGGTACTTGACACTGGACTTCTGGCATTTTGGCATTTCCTTCTCCCCAGTCTTCCTCCAGACTCTGGCACCTTGATTTCCGAATGACATGCAGAATTTGCTTTCATCCGAAAAAAGTACTTTGGACCACTGAGCAACAGTCCAGTGCTGCTTCTCTGTAGCCCAGGTCTGGGGAATGCGGCACCTGTAGCCCATTTCCTGCACACGCCTGTGCACGGTGGCTCTGGATGTTTCTACTCCAGACTCAGTCCACTGCTTCCGCAGGTCCCCCAAGGTCTGGAATCGGCCCTTCTCCACAATCTTCCTCAGGGTCCGGTCACCTCTTGTCGTTGTGCAACGTTTTCTGCCACACTTTTTCCTTCCCACAGACTTCCCACTGAGGTGCCTTGATACAGCACTCTGGGAACAGCCTATTCGTTCAGAAATTTCTTTCTGTGTCTTACCCTCTTGCTTGAGGGTGTCAATAGTGGCCTTCTGGACAGCAGTCAGGTCGGCAGTCTTACCCATGATTGGGGTTTTGAGTGATGAACCAGGCTGGGAGTTTTAAAGGCCTCAGGAATCTTTTGCAGGTGTTTAGAGTTAACTCGTTGATTCAGATGATTAGGTTCATAGCTCGTTTAGAGACCCTTTTAATGATATGCTAATTTTGTGAGATAGGAATTTTGGGTTTTCATGAGCTGTATGCCAAAATCATCCGTATTAAGACAATAAAAGACCTGAAATATTTCAGTTAGTGTGCAATGAATCTAAAATATATGAATGTTACATTTTCATCATGACATTATGGAAAATAATGAACTTTATCACAATATGCTAATATTTTGAGAAGGACCTGTATGTGTCTCTCTAGGTGCAAGCAAAGGTTCGGCTTTTCCGTTACTGAATAAAATGCTCCTTTTGTTGGTTAAAATCCCTCCCACAAAGAAAGAAATATAGGGTCCAAATGTAAATAATTTGTTCAGATAAAAGCTACTTTACATTTGGATTTGGTGTGTTTTGTGGGAGTTTTTATCATCCCCAACTTATCTGTGTTACAGCTGCAAGCTGGTAAACCAGTGGGATTTACTGAGATCCAGTAACAAGACCACCCATTATTAGACACAGTAGCATATGCATTCAGTCATAACAGTAACATGTATAAAGGCTGGACACTACTATGTCATTGTTGACCATATTGGATGTTGAGGTTGGGCTTGGTGCTCTCTTTCAAGTTATACTAAACTTATGTAATGATCCTGAGGTGACTGTGGCTCAGTAGGAAGAGTAGTTGTCTTGCAATTGGAAGGTTGTGGGTTCAATTCCAGCTTCTTCCTGCTGTATGTCGATGTGCCCCTGGGCAAGGCACTTAACCTCAAGTTGCCTACCGATCTGCGTATCGGTGTATGAATGTGTGAGCTTTAGTGAATGTGGCTCTAGTGTAAAGCGCTTTGAGCGGTCTGTATGACTGGAAAGGCGCTGAATAAATTCAGTCCATTTACCATTTATCCTGCCTGAGGTGTTAGGTTATGGGCTTCAGCATTGTTCGTGCTGTTTATGTGTTCTGACAAGTCTTGCAATATTTTGTTATTTTTGCCATTTTGATTTTGCCGTATCAGTTCATTTCTGTGTCCATTATTGTTCTCTCAGTTTATTCTTTTGTTTTACCTCCTGGTTTACTTTAGTGTTTATGTAAATTTTTGTATTATTATTCTGCTAGATTTCTTCCCTGTGTTGCTCTTTTCCTTTTCTCCCTCAGCTCTCTCCCTTCATCAGTCTTAGCTGTTCCTCATCTCCTCCTGATTGTACTCACCTGTTTTACCATACTTTCTTTCCACTCTTCCCAGAGTAACTGTTTGGCTGTCATTGTGTCTTTGCTGGAGTCTTCCGTTGAACGTTTCATGTCCGTTCTTTCTGCTCCATGCCCTTCGTCTGGTGCTCTGCCCGTGTTTTATCTGCTGTTCTCTTCTTTGGTTTTGCCTGTAAGTTTTATTGTTTTGTTTTTTTCTTAGTGATAAATTGCTCTACTCACTATGCTGCTCCCGAGTTCTTGCTTGCGCTTCGATCCTGCTTACAACTTACAATCCATGACAGCTTACTATGGCATCCATGTTATATATATGGTGTACATTACGCTGCTTTGGTCATTTATATTGTATGTGCATAAAATTATACTCTTAGTCTGACTGATTTTGTGCAGTTTGCCAAAAATATCTACACACTTCCTCATGGTGAGCCCCTTTCCAAACTCCTTCAGCACTTTTTTTCAGATTAAAAGTTTTTTATTAAAAGAGTAAAAAAAAAAATCTCTTTAAAGACGAAATATACCAGCAAATACTCACTAATTAACATTCTGAACATAAAAGCTGGAGGAGTCCTACTGACTTTGCTTTTATTGTCCTTTTTTCATCCTCTAAAAATCATCATGTAACAGTTGTTGCATGCAGCAAGAAGATTAATTAGAAAAAACACGACTGATAAAAAAACACAAAAAACCTTGAATGTATAAAAATTGCTGTTACCAATATGAGCAAAATCCAAAGAGATAGACATTATATTTATATTTTTTTCAATTGGTTTTCAGTTAATTAGAATACAAATGTGAAGCTATCATGATGTTCAGGACATGCTCAGAGTGTTATGTTTTGGTTTGATTTAGAGTATTATTATGTTGTTTAATGTTTAGTAATTAATTGGTTTACTGGTGTCAGTGGGTGTTCACCATTTGTCACCCACTGAGGCCACTGTCGCACACAATTTTAAACGGTGCATCAGCCTTGGCATAGCTTGGATACTACTTACAGATGAATCAAAATATTGTTTTAAAAAGTCATTGAATATAGAGAATATTGTGAATTCCCGGTTGTGTGAAAGCCAGGAGACAGTCTCTAGTAAATAAAATTTCATGAAAATGTTTAATTGAATTCTAAAGAGAAGAGGTGACAAACAAGCATCTAACAGCCTTCCAGATTCTGAGTAACCTTCCCAAAAGGCATAACCATCTCAGCCAAGGCTGTGATGAACCTTTCCAAGCAAGAGAAACAGAGCAGAGAAAGCTGACGACACCTGGAGCTGAAAACCAAGCTGGTAAACAGCATCTGACCCACCTGGAGGTACCCCTGTCCATTCATATGATGAGGCTGTTCTTTAGTACCTGACCTCCAGGCCTTCCTTTGTTGGAATCCATTTCCTGAATACTTCCAAACTGTTTAGAAATACAAAATAAACCATGAGTTTATCCTTTCAGAAACCTGAAAATTTATCATTTTAACAAATCCTTTTAAGCTAATTAATATGTGAATGTTAATTATCCATTGCTTTTGGTATAATAGGTTTAATATTGGTTTAATTTTCACACTAGTATGATCACTAACAGATTAATTATTGAATCTTTTAATGACCAGATGCCATATAATTATTTGATTTCCAACTGAAGTCTCGACATGAAGTCTTGATGTGATTCTGAGAATTAATATATTTTCATAATATTTTCCTGTCATTCCTTCCATTAGGTTTGCAATTTAAGCTCCCTGAGAATTTACCAGAAATTCAGACAGAACCATTTTAAAGATCTGACACAAAAAATACTGAGGATTTTATTCGATGAGAATGATATGGCTGGTAATACATGTTGATGCTATCCAGGTTTTAGTGAGACACTATTCTGTTTCATTCACTAAAATCCCCAATTCTAGATGAGAGAAAAAGTTTTCTTCCATTAACATACAGCAGGGTTTCTTGGGTGGAGGAGCTGGGCCATGGGTGTACAGCTAGCATCCCTTCATAGAAACCAAAGATCATTTTTTTTCTTTTTGAAGTGAAATGAACAGAATGTACTCACTTCTGAGCTTCTTTTTCCAACCATGTATAATGATTGTACAGTGGAACATCTAAATATGAGCGTGTCTGAATATAAAACGAAGCATTACTGCCCTAATTAGAAATTTTCCTGTACGAATTTCTAGGATGTCATTAGCAAGCGTGCGCTACCTATGCCAGTGTGAAAACCCCAAGCCATGACTGGATTTAGTATGGGTATGAATTAATAATTTTAAAAACATTAAACAATCAGGTTTAAAATTCCGAACATTTCTTTCAAATAGTTGAATTTTATTTCTATAAGATACCAGTTCCTATTATTCAGAAGATTTCTGGAATCTTTTACATTTCTCTCTAAGAGGTCACACTAATATCTTTAACAACTAACAAATGTTATTTGGATAATTGATGACAACTTGATGTGTTATTGGTCATATTGTACTGTTCATATTCTTTTGCTGTAGTATAGATCAGTGTTTTTCAATCCTGGTCCTCACAGCACACCACTCTGCATGTTTTAGAGGTATCCCTGCTTTAACACACCTGATTCAGATGGTTGCAGTTCAGCAAAAGCTGGTAATCAGCCATCAAATGAAATCAGGTGTGCTAGACCAGTGTTTTTGGGACCTGATCATCAGGTCCCAAAAACACTGGTCTAGACACACCACTTTGTCTTTAACTGTATAATCGTGTATCACTAAAATGTACAAATGGATCGAAAACCATTAAAAATGTGTTAAATTTGTTCAGAATTATGTGAACAAAACCATTGACTGTTATGTACTCAAATAGAGAAAACAGGCACCAATATTTACCCCCTAATGGAATGAATTTCATTTGAATCTGGGCAATGAAAAGTTATTATTTCATTTCCTTTTTATGATCTGCTGAATTACTGAAGTCAGCCTTCTGAGCTTTTCACTTCTTGAGCAGTTACCTTACTGCTCCATCAGCTCTGCTAAAGCACAAATCTCTGGAGACTAAGTCTCAGTAAGCTGCTTAGGAAGAACAACCTCCATCATTTTAGTTTAGAGACAGAACAGTGGGGCTCCTTTTTCCCAAATCCTTGATGTTATATGTGATCATCAGTTTCCTTCACTTTTCCCAATCCTGTTTTTTTGGTCTCTGTGACTATATAGATACAGTAAAACCTGACAGGTGAGCCTGTTCAAAGATATGTTTTAGTCACCTACTTATTACAGTTTTATCTGGATTCCTTTGGGAGACGCATCCTGAGGCCTGGGGAAGAAAATAATTTGTGGAGAGAAAAGAGACTAAAGTAAATTCACTAATTACTCTTCCTTTAATGTTGGGATAGAGATTGTCTATTGAAATACTTATTAAAAAAGCATTTAATGAACCCTTTCTGAATAGTCTGGGTTAATTAAAACAAGAGGGGCCAGGAGTCACGTGAACTTTGCTGCAGAGTCATTAAGACTCAACAATTGTGTTTCAGCCTTTTAACACTAGTTTATACTTCCACAGGTGCTTAATCCAAAAAAGAAGGGGAAGAAGAAGAAGAAGTACCTAAACTCAGGAACGGTGAGTGAAAACTGTTCTTTACTCTATGAAACACAAATATGATATTTCAAAATAGATGTGAAAGTTATACATCTAAAAAAAGCACTGTGGAGATAACATATACTGTACTATACATGTACTCAATTAGGGATTCAACAACCTCTGTTTTAGGCAAATCTTTAACCCTCCGTTATCGAATTTAACTAATTTCTAGAAACAGCACTGAAAATATTTGACCTAGCCTTCCTGCTGTGAGCAGTCATTAATTTCAGATATTAGGAACAGAGGTGGTATCATATTGCTGTTTGAGGGAGCAGTGGCAGTATAACAGTGTTTTACTATTTTAAAATCAAAAAATGTGAAGAGTTTACAATCAAAATGTCTTTAGCATCCTATGTTATGAATTAGCATGGCTAGCGCAGTTAGGGTTACAGGGGTTACTGCAGTCTCCATGTGTTTTTCGACTATTGTATGTAGATTCTTTGATGAACTCTAAGATTTCTATAAAAGGCTGCCATTATTTTCAGATCCAGTTCCATGACAGAAAACAAAACCCTTTGCTGTATTCTGAATAGCCTTTTTGAAATCTGCTCTCTTTTGCATTGTCACAGGCTGAATGACTGTTAGACGTATGGTACAAAAATACAGCTTCCTTTTAAATAACTATTTACAATTCACCTGACTTCATTTTAAACACCCCACTGATAATGAGAATGGCTAACTTTGAGTCTTCTTCACTCAGAAGGGATCAACACTGGAGAGTGTTGCTGTCAGCTCAACCTGTTAGCACTTTGTGCGGTGACTTCACTGATAGGAAAAAGCTTCTATTTCTGAGTTTCCGACAATTCTTCAGGATTGGTCAAGCTGAAAATCATTCAATTCCAGCAATTTTGTCGTGCATCTAGGATTTTAATTTTTTTGAGATTATATATCCCAAAATATTTTAGCTAGGATGATATTTGTATATCTTGATTACAGAGCAAAACATCTGGGAGCCAACTTTGGAGCACAGTCTTATATGATGAAAAATCTCCCCACACTTGTTAAAAAAGAGAGAGAATACATAGCAGATGTGATATGGACAAACAAAGAGCAAATGAAGTCTCTTGTTGTTCATACAAGTCCCTTGTGGCCACACTTGTGAATAGGTCTGCAGCTAACATGATTTTAATTATTCATTAATATACCAATCAACACTAATTAGTAATTAAAGCTCAAGTGATTTGTTCAGCATGATGTCCCTCAGTCATTAGGGATACACCTCATTGTCCCTCTACATATTCACTTCACAAAGAGACTCCTTTGTAAAATCTAATAATATTTGGCAGCTCTTTAATTTTACTCCCCACAACTATGGCATGGCAGAGAGATTAAGCTGGAAGAATAATAGCTCATTGCTAATCTGTAAATGGAAGCAACATCAGAAAAAAGTATGGGAAGAAACATGGACAGCTAAAGAAATAGTGACAATGTAGACAACTACTCAAAGGTAATAACATTTAAAATGTTATTATTATAGTCTTATCTTGGTTGTTGGTCATTTTTCCCCTTCACAGTTTCATACATTTGCAATTTTGGTCTTTTTATACACGTTTTAGAGCAACCAAAAGGAGCATCTGTCACAAGACGTTTCGTTCCATGCGTCAGTTAGGAACTGCAAGTGTTGTTTTGTCAAGTGACTGAAAGTTATGATTTATTGTATGTATAACCTACTGATCCTAATACACATGCACTACTTCAAACCAGGCAATACTTGAAAGATGTGACAGGACTCCTATGTTTCAGAAAATTCCCTTAAATTCCTTAGGTTTAGACCCATGTTGACACAGGTTTTCAATCCACTAATACATGGAAAGATAGAAAGCAGTGTGACAGCGACTTTAGGATTTACTCAAGTAGTTCTTGGAGTAAAAAGCTGAGAACCACTGGACTAGTATATTTTAATGTTGTCTTGATGAGTAGCTGTGTGGTATTGACACACTGCTAACAACACTACCAAAAGATGCCAGTAATTCTTTAGGTTGTTAACTGGAATATATTCCCAAAAATGTTCTTTAAGAAATTTCTTGCATATGTTTCTCACTTATTAGCATAATTTAAAGAGTACAAAGCTCTACTTTGACTGCCAGACATTGTAACAACACTTCCACTTTAATCCACTGGAGTGGCAACAAAGCAATTAGTGAAGGTGTCAGGATCTGGGTTGTGTTTGTGTTTTTGTGCTTCCTTCATTTGCTCAGTGTTTTCAGACGGTGCTGGAGTTCTCAGGTGTGCTGGGTGACAGGTGTGACTTATTCCACTGATTACTTTGAGAAGTACTTAAGCAGGAGGCTGCCAGCAGTTCGACGCCAGAGTGTTTTGCCTTCAGTGGTAACAAGCTCAGCCAAACACTAAGTCTATGCTTTGTCCTTCGACTTTACAACATCTCATGCCCTGAACAGAAGTCTGTGGAGAACTATATAAATGACTCCCTGTCTGCAGGAATTATTCGGCCTTCCTCCTCACCACTCGGAGCAGGTTTTTTCTTTGTAGGGAAGAAGGACGGCTCCCTACGTCCTTGCATTGATTATAGGGGTTTAAATCAAATCACTGTTAAGAATTAGTACCCACTTCCCCTCCTCTCCTCTGCTTTCGAACCGGTTTATGGTGCCACTATATTCACTAAGTTAGATCTCCGTAATGCTTACCATCTGGTCAGGATCCGCCAGGGATATGAGTGGAAAACGGCTTTCGAGACGCCGTTAGGCCATTTTGAATACTTGGTCATGCCTTTTGGGCTATGTAATGCTCCTGCTGTGTTCCAGGCTTAAGTCAACGACATGCTCAGAGATTTTATGAATATTTTTGTTTTCGTATACTTGGATGACACTGGCTTGAGGGGGCTGAACATCCCATTCAAGTCTGGACTGATCATAAGAATGTGGCCTACCTTCAGTCAGCTAAGAGACTTAACCCACGCAAGTCTCGGTGGTCTTTATTTTTCTCTCGTTTTGATTTATGTATTTCTTTCAGACCCTGACATAAGAACACAAAACCGGATGCCCTCTCCAGACAGTTTGCCTCCGACGATTCTTTGAAGGAACCTGCTCCCATCTTGCCGCCCAGTTGGACAGTTGGGGCACTCAGGTGGTAGATGGAAGACACTGTTCTTAGGGCTCAACAACAGGAACCTGATCCTGGCAATGGACCACTAAACTACATCTATGTTCCGTCTAAAGTACTTTCCCGACTAATTGATTGGCTACACTCAGCAAAATTTTCTGCCCATCCTGGTGTTAGTAGAACTATTGCTTTAGTTCAAAGAAGGTTTTGGTGGCCCTCTCTGCATAAAGATGTGAAGGAGTTTGTTCAGGCTTGTGCTAGCTGTGCTAGGAATAAGTCCAGCAACCAGCCACCCACGGGCCTTCTCCAACCCCTCAGCATCCCGAATCGACCTTGGTCTCATATAGCTTTGGATTTTGTTTCTGGACTTCCCCCTTCCTCAGGTATGACAACAGTTCTCACTATTGTGGATCGCTTCACTAAGGCATGTCATCTCATTCCCCTCAGGAAGCTTCCGTCAGCCCTACAGACAGCCAAACGTCTCACAAAACATGTTTTTTGTCTTCATGGAATCCCGCAGGACATTCTCTCCATTCGAGGCCCACAGTTCATCTCTCAGGTTTGGAAACAGTTTTGTCTAGCCCTAGGATCTAAAGTTTCATTGACCTCAAGTTATCACCCTCAGTCCAATGGCCAAACCGAAAGAATGAATCAGCAACTAGAGTCCACTTTACGATGTCTCACATCCACAAACCCCTCAGATTGGTGCTCATACCTACCTTGGGTGGAGTATGCCTTGAATTCTCATGTTTCGTCAGCTACTGGTCGTTCCTCATTTGAAGCCTCTCTTGGTTATCAGCTGCCCCTGTTTTCTGCCGACGAAAAAGATATCACGATTTCTACTGTCCACCAGCATGTCCGCCGCAGCATGTTCAAACCCTACATCGCACTCCTGAGCAAAACAAGCGTTTTGCTGACCAAAGACGCCTGCACCTGAATACCAGCCTGGACAAAAGGTTTGGTTGTCAGCCCGGGATATACCCCTCAAATCTATGTCTCGCAAACTTTCGCCTCGTTTCATCGGTCCCTACGAAATGGAGACTGTGATTAGTCCCTCTGCTGTTTGCCTTCGTTTACCTGCAAGTCTTCGCATTGATCCTACATTCCATGTATCTCAGATAAAGCCAGTGGTCTCCAGTGACTCGAGACACAATAAAAACATTATCTTATTTATTCTTTCTCTCCCGGGTGTTCTTCTGTATGTGGGTCAGATCTATTTCGAGAAAAATGACAGAAGGTACATATCAACCTAGAACATCTGTTTGATCAGGGTTTTCCTCAGCATCTGTATTTATTGTAGTCTTTATTCAGACCATATGCACAAACAATTTGTATTGGAACAAATATATGAAACTAGCAATAGTCTGAAACATAAAGCTGCTGTGATAATTAATTGTTGTTAAAATGAAAGAGATAAAGCATAAAAAATAAAACCATTAAAATAATTTATAATAAAATAATATAATAAAACAAGGTAGTTTTATAAGATAATGCTTCTGGTCTTATTCCCATGCTCTTCTGACAGGTTACCCTCCTCTCCTGCCTGGTGGACACCGAGCTGTCCTTCCTGGACTACATCAGGGGCGGGTAAGTTCACAGTAACTGATATTAAATGATACAGGACTAGGCAGCAGCATTGCTCTCATCATCAAATCCTGTGTCACTTGCAGTTATTAATGTAGACTCTGCAGAGACTCAGCTGAGAAGATTACTGGCTCCCGTTATCTCTCAGCTCCAATATTAAGACAGACAGCTGCCGATAACCCACTGCTTTAATTACTCTCTGTTGCTTGCTTTGAAGCATGCTGTGGTGTAATCTGACATGATTGATGGTTCCATGTTTTTCCTTATGTCATTTATTTTCTTTTGTAGGACACAGATTAATTTCACGGTGGCAATTGATTTCACAGCATCAAACGGTGAGTGTTTTACCCCTTTGCTCTTATAACTGCTTCTCTTTGGTGTATCGAACTGATAAACGTTTGGCTGCCAAAGATCAGATCTGTGCAAATTGAACTTGTCCCTCGCGTTCCTAGTCAGTCAACTTGACTTAATGTCTTAATTTAGCAGCAAAAATTAAGATAAAGAGTGTAAAATTTGACTATTAGAGCTTACTCCTGAACTTATTGGAGTAGTTTGCCTAGACAGTAAATCACTGCACTCACATTGTTTAGCTTCCATTTTCAGCCTGTAGAGTTGCTTCTGGAAGCCCCTGCAGGAAGCCACTCAATGAGATCATCAAGAAAAGGACCAACAAACAAAATTAGCTGTTTTCCACATAAGAACTTGTCACAAATGATTGATCGAGTCTTTTTGGCAAACGTGATTTAGCAGGTTAATACAGAGTTACACAGTTTAAAACGTTGTGTAACAGAAGAAATTAGTTTCTGTATTGTAACCAAATCTGCTGTGCTGTCTCTGAGTAGGTTGAACACTAGGAATACACTGAACAATATCCACATCACCACTAATAATGTTACACTTGAATCTAAAATCTGTTTCCTTTTTTCGGTTTTCATTTTTTCTTGTACCACAACATGATTTAGAAACGACCACAATTTATTTTCAACATTGCACACATATCCAAGTGTTGGTGGATTCATGTTATATTTCAAAGTTTTTAAAAAATGTCAAAGATTCTTTCCCAGAAAAAAAAGGTTAGAGGTTAGACACAGAGATTAGTTTTTTTCCTTTTCTCTGGATTTTAAAATTGTAATTGATACAGAACTTGGAAAATCCTTTTTTAAAATCTTTCCTTGATTAAACACACCTAGTATTCATTTTATTACCAGCAAGATTTCAATATTCTCCAGAACCGCCTGAGGGGATCATTGAAAGGTGGGTTTCGACTATAAGGCCCTTTGTGAAGTCTAAAACAGAGCCATTGATGCTGAGCTGTAACTCCTTCCTGCAGGTGTGTCGACCAAGGTCTCACTCAGCGAGAGTCAGAGCAAACCTCCTGTCACAAAAATATCCATCATGATTTTCAGAATCAGCACTATCTGATGATTCTAATATGGCATCTACACTTTATAACATAGGTAGCGTCACAAAAACTCCATTGAAAGGTAGCTGTAACAAATTTTAAACGGTTTTTGCGAATGTGACTTCCATGTTCTGTCGCTTCTGAGGCAAAAGAAGAGGAGAGAAGACAGCTTTGGTTGGGATTAAAACCCTGTGTTTTAGTCATAAACCAGTGATCATTTCACAGAGAATACACTGTAAACTGTATTATAATGACTTTAAAGTCAGAGGACGTTTTAATGTTCGCAGATATTGGATAAATTACTCCTAAGAGTTGAGTCTCAAAGGAGCATTAACCACACACAGAGCAGCTGCAGTGCCTCATCTCTTTAAAATCTGTTATGGCTTCCCGGTGGTTGTTCTTATTTGTATTTATTTTGTTTTCAATAAGTACATTTATATAGTACCTTTACAAGAAATATAATCTAAAGGCACTTTACAAACAAGAAAGAACTTAATCCCAGTTATTTCAGAACCTAAACAGTTTAGAATCCTAAAATCTTATTCTGAATAAAGCATTTACTCTCTTTTCTTCACAGACAATCATAAATAGACATGGATGGCTTTTAAAATATATTACATTAAAATCAACAAATGCATGAGCTGTAGATGATTTTAAAGTGATATTATTGAATTATAATGTTGAAATAATTTAACCAATTTGAGCTGCTTAGCCATCTCCCTCCATCAACAACTTTCCGGTAAACGAGCAGAGGCGGGTAGATTAGCATTAGTTCAAGATAGTTCTATTAAAATAGTAGTAAAAAGTAGTTGTTCAAAAACTTAAGTAAGTGCAAATAAACTACCCAAATATGGAGTAACTAATAATGTGATCTTAGAGACAAAATTATAAAATTGTTTGCAATTTATTACATTTAAAAAAAAAAAAAAGTAAAACTACTCTCAGAAGTAAATTTTTTTTCCAAGAATTACTGAAGTAAATGTAACTGAGTAAATGTACCTCATTACTGCCCACTTTTGTTAATGAAAAAGTGCTTCCTCACTACCAGGCCCAATTTTTTAGATTACATTTCTAATCTTTCTAATTTGTTTGTACCTTAGTGAATGCTTTGGAAACGCAGAGCGGTAATAATGCCTCCAGAAAACTCCACTGTGTCCTGGAAAAGGTTCCCGTAGTGGAAAATTGCATTTTGACTGTGTGTTAAAGGAACCTTAATATTGAAAAACAGGAAATTTTAAAAATGCTGCATTTTGCTTCTATTTAACAGTTTGATAAACTTTTTATTTTTTATCACTTTTATATCATTTTAATCATTGTTCTTTTATTTGAAAGTTCTGCAGAAATACTCAACATTCACAGAATTCCCCTGAATAACTTGAATATTTCTACAGCATTGTTCAACTTAGATTTGCTCTTAACTAATATTGGCCTCATTCAAAAAGGTTCAGGAACTCGTAGTCCAAATTCAACTTGATTCTCCCCAATCCAAATCCTGGACACCTATGCTGTAAAGTGGTGCCAAAACTTGCTTTACATTCACTCTTCTTTGCAATTTGTCCAGGCCCATTTTACTGGGTTATATGGACCTGCTGTGTTTCTCTGTCCCCTCATTTTTAGGGAGGGCAAAATATCTTGTGAGACTAGTAATATTCTATATTATAAAGTGAGTAATGATAATTACTACTTGTTTTTGTATTTAAGATCCCTGACGGATGTCTGCCCTACAACATGATTGCCATAGCACACACAAACCGTAACACTATAACTGAGGAAACATCTTTTTATATATTTCTATGGGGATGGGGGACATGTAAAACATGCTCATAACTATTTTATGTGACAAATATCCTATATTTGAAGAGATGTTAGAGAGCCATTTTAGGATAAGGCCTAGCATATGAGCTACAGAGGGGTCAATTTAATAGAGTTGTACATATTTGAAAATGCTCAGTAGGTAGAAATGACACCATAGGTGTTCTTGTAGTAAATAAATGGACCAATCAGCACAGTCCTGCAGGACATGGTGAAAGTTGGAGGAGATCATTTTGACTATTAAGAATGTGTGGAGCAGGGCTGCATCTACAACATGCAGGAAATTGACCCCTGAGGATCCGTGTGTCCTATAAAATCTGAATAGAATACACTGAAGTTTGTGATTACAATGTGACCGAATGTTTAAAAGTTTTAAGAGGTATGGATATATTTACAAGACACCTCTTAACTGCAGATTAATGAAAAGACAGTTTAATTACACATTGTGATTATTTAATTTAAAATATTTTAACAATAATGTAGAGGTACTGGCTGTTTAGACCATGTTAAGCAGCTGGAAGTTAAAGTCATTTCGTCTGACCTTATACGCCTTCCATAAATGTCTAGAAGATTTCTGGCACACTTCTATTTGCAACATTGCTTCTGTTCAGAGATGTTTGCTGGCATATATTTATACAGAGCTCTCTTTTGGCTCTCACCACAGGATTTCAATCAAGTTAGAGCCTGGACTTTGATGGGGTCATTACTTCAACTTTGTAAACCTGCCAACTTGCAGCCAAGAGCTTTCCCCTGGGAATCCTTCCAAGGAAGCCATACTTGTCTGGTCTTCCTCTAATTTTCCTGTCTTGAACTTTCACATTTAACATGCTAACTGAGGTCATTAGTGTGCGATGGAGCTCTTGGGCTTTTAAAAATGTTCTGAACAGTGCAAAGTTTGGCATCAGGGTAAACATGCTGAGACATCTAGTTTGTAAATAAGCTTTACAGACAGGCTTTTTAATGATGCACTCCAAGGTGTCTGGAATAGTCCTTTTAGTTCTTTCCAGACTGATGGGCAAGCAACAATTGCAAGCAAAGATACTCTGATATAGGGTAACATGTTAAGTGTTTTTAATATTCTAAAATGTAAACCCTTGGAAATAACAGAAGGGGTTTGTGCTTTGTATCATGGCTGTGCATCATGTTTTCTAGTTCATAGAGCTCAGCTGTGGCCCTAACAAAATGTGTGCAGAGTTTGCCAAACCATGTACTTTATAACCTGAAGTCATGGGTGTATAATGGGCTTAATGCTGTTTGATACCAGGACTGGAAAAAGAGATGGGTCACATCTTGCACATGGCAAATACGTTGTTTAAGTTCAATGGACTCTCAAAAATGGAGACAAAGCGCAAAACTGGGCCCACACTGAAGTTGTTTTCAGTATACAGTTGAAGGATTTTTATTTAATTTTCAATACAGATAATTTTTTATGATGCATTGAAAATAATACCGGAGATGTTATGCATTAAAAGCTGTATGAACAAATGCCAATGATGCGTGACAGAGTAAGGACACATGGAATACGGAAACCCATATCCTGATTCTGCAGTGGATGTAATGGAGAGTCCCACCAATCATTTGCCAGTTGATTACCATGGAAATTAAACGTGTCACAGAAGAAAAATTGCTGACCACGAAGTCACACTTTCCTTTGGCAATTGCTCCTGCTGTTTTGTCTTTAAGAGATGCAAGAGTTGCTGCTTCCATCCCATCTTCTGTTTAAACTCTGGCATCTGAAGGAGGATAATACTTCATTGACATCAGTTTTGTTTCCTTGGTATATTTTTGATATATTCTGTATAAAATGAGAATACTTGTTACTTTGTTAGTATTCACCTTACTGTGACAAGAATCCCCTCAGACCTCTTTTGCTTAGCTTTTGACAATGCAGCCAATTATTAAAAATATGCACATTTATTATGAAGAAATGTTCAGAAACGTCATTCATTGCTGTCGCCAAAATAAAAGCAGACATCAAGGGCTAGTGGCTCTGACAGTTCAATTAGGCGATTTGTTTTTATTTTAAACAATTTCAGATTTTAATATCAACAAAAATATTTTATAGCTTGGGTAGTTGCTAAGTCTCTAGAAACCAATAACACACCAATGGTATTCTGTTACTGACACAACTGATAAACATGAAATATTAATCCATCTAAGAAACTGGGAACATATCTCCTTTATTTTCCCAGCTGGCTCCATATGTTGCACTCCATGACATATTTATTTATTTATCTATCAGTGCGCTGGCTGTAATTTATCAGATACAGATTCTGCTGCTGTCATTTTTCTACATGTTTCACTAGAGCACCAAATGTATCATCCAGCAGCTGAATCAGTTCCACTTCTAATGCTGTTGCGTGTTTAAGGAACCTGTTAAGAACTAAACCTCCGCTGTGTGAGGGAAGAGCCATAATTACAGTATGTTGCTGACCTGTGTTTTATTGTGTTGCTCTGTTTGGGACCCAGGTAACCCATCCCAGCCCACTTCACTCCATTACATGAGTCCTTACCAACTGAATGACTACGCCATGGCACTGCGGGCAATCGGAGAGATCATCCAGGACTATGATAGCGACAAGATGTTTCCTGCGCTGGGTTTTGGTGCCAAGCTCCCACCAGACGGGCGTGTCTCCCATGAGTTTCCGCTGGTGAGGAGTTGTTTTACTCAACATCCAGCCATCCATCAGTCCACATACTTGGGCCCACGCAGCTAGACATACTTCCATACCAGGTGCATCTCAACTAATTAGAATGGCTCCAGTGATTTTATTTAAGTAATATAATTAGAAAACGTTTAATTCATATGTTGTACAGATTAACTGCACAACAGTGATTATATTTTAAGCTTTTATTTCAGTTTTTTATCATATGATAGTGGCTTACAGCTAATTAATGCCCAAATATCAGTTTCTGAGACATTTAAATTTCATACAGGACAAATAAAAAAATAATTTTCATACCGAAATGCTATCCTACTAAAAACTTACCTAATAACGTTCATATACTCTACAGTTTATACAGTCAAAACTTGGCTGTGGCTTCTTTTACATGGATAATTGCATCAGTGCAGTTTGGCATCACTTCCTTCAGACTCTGAGACCTTGATTTCCCAATGAAATGTAAGCTTACTTCATCTGAAAAGAGGACTTGGGATCACTGAACACAGGTTCGGCCCTTTATTTCTCCTTAACCCAATTGAGATGGTTTTGATGTATGGTTCTGGAGTGGCTTGACACAAGGAATATCACAGTTGCAGCCCATGTCATGTATACATCTGTGTGTGGTGACTCCTGAATCAGTGATTGCAGCTGCAGTCCATGCTTTGTGTGAACCCCCCCCCCCCAAGTCTTGAATAGAGTTTGATTTGTAATCCTCCCCAAGGATGCGTTTCTCCCTGTTGATTGTGCAATATCTTCTAGCAAACCTTTTCCTTTCACTCAACCATTAATATGCTTGGCACTCTTCTGTAGCAGTGACCTTCTCTGTCTCGCTCTGCCTGGTGGTGGTTCATTGTGACTGTCTGCTGGACAGCAGTTTTCGCCATGAATATGCAGGCAATAAAATAACATTTTTGTATGTTTTTTTTCTTGTTTTTAATCAGCCTGATGTAATATTCACATTGTCTGGGAAACTTTAGTTATTTTCTTCAGCTATAAGCCATAACTATTGAAATTAACAGAAATAAACAACTGAACATATCACTGTTTGTAGTGCATCTATGTGGGAGAGAGGCACCTTTATATGTAGGATTTCCTTCTTGAGGAATCCTCAAATCGTTTTTGTAAAACCAATAGCAGTGATTATTGTTTCTGAACTTGATTAAAACAACAACAAAACAGACAGAAAACTGCTGTCAGGGAACACATTTCATTGCTGCATCTACCAATGCTAGCCAGGATTCAACTGTGCAAAGAATACAACATGCAAACTAAAGATATTTTGTTATCCTAGAACTGTGTTAAAAGATAAACTGTCAATTTAAATTGACTTAAACAGCTACATTTAGATACACTTTTAACCTTAATAAAGGCAGTATTGTATTGGTAGTTGGTATAAAATGGTGATCAACATAAAGAAAAGCAAACTACTTTAAATTTACAAGAATCATTTATTTTTTAACATGGATTATTGTCAGTCTAAGTCCAATAAGAAGGAAAAAAGGACTGAGTTCTTTTGTTTTTGTGACTTTTCATAGTTGATCATTCATGTCCATCTGTCCATCTGTACATCACACTTTTCAAACAAAATTCACTTGGTTGCTCCAGGTATTCTGACTCCTGCTCAGCTCTACAATATATAAAACCTTTTCGTGGTTTACTTTCACATCCAGATGTTTTTCCAGAGGCATTTGCAGCCATTACAGCTGCTCAGCATTGGGTAGCAGCCTCCCCCAAGGCAGTGAACCTTGAGTTGAGACTCACAC
Organism: Girardinichthys multiradiatus; assembly: GCF_021462225.1. NCBI lineage: Eukaryota > Metazoa > Chordata > Actinopteri > Cyprinodontiformes > Goodeidae > Girardinichthys > Girardinichthys multiradiatus. Next base: position 2,516,596 of record NC_061795.1, on the reverse strand, counting down.
GCATTATTCTTAACATTATGGATTCGACTTGCAGCTCTAGAGCAGAAAGTGGGAATGGGTCACTGGTGACTGTGGCAAAATTATACAAGCTCCATTTACAAAGCAAAGGATTGCATGTGTAGTTGTATTTATGGGGAACCAAGCAAAGTTAGACATGGTTTCCTGTTGGGAATCTAAGATAATCTCTTTTAATTTTTTTTCGCTCTTACCTATGTTGTTTCTTATTTGCAACTTTTCTTTGATTGCATGTCAAGCACAATCACTAAGATAAAGATTCTGAGGTTTTTTTCAGATAAGGTGGGGAAAAAATAACTGTAAGACACCATCAGACCAACAAGATTTTAATGATGTTTCCACATTGTTTTCCTGTTTAGTTTCTCTCACTTTTGTTCTGTATTATGAAAAACCCTCAGGAAATTATTTATTATAATGATGCCTTGGCTGCAGCCCTTTTTAACAAAAGTCTAAATTATAGATTCTTAAGTACTTAAAACCCTTTGGTCTGGAACTTGGAATAATATGAGTGGTATTTATTATCTGTCCCCGAAGTAATTTTGTAATCTTGCATGTAATCCTGCTATCCTACATTTCGCCGTGAAGCATGGACCTTTTTAAAATAAATAATAACTCCCTACCCTTTTCTTATTTGAATAAATTGTTTGTGTTTTTTCTTATTCAGAATTATTGGTTTTTTTTGTTTTTTACTGAATATTAGCTGAAACCTTTTGTGATGCATTATGTTTATTATAGCCACATCACCTGGTTGCATATCTGGCATGTTTATTAAAAAATGCTTTAGCATTGGTATTTTTCTTCCATCCAGCATTTGTGAATTCTGTTTTCTTGCTTGTCCTTTAGTGTACCTTGTAGGTCAACAACAGAAGCCAGAAATATAGGAAAAAGGAAAAAAAATTTAGATTTTGACCATCTAAACCAGAGTTCTTAATACACTTCATGGAACATTAAAAACCCAGTTGAATGAACCTACTAGGAAGCCCATGGGTTTATAGAGAGATAATAATAACTGAATATGTTGTTACCAGCATGGCAGGTTGTTCTGTTACTCATCATTTGTAACTGCTGTGTGGTGTTTTAACAACCTATTTAATTTAATTCCATGACTCGTTATGAATTTAATAGTTGGCTGTTAATGCTATTGTAAAATTATCAGGGTTGCTACTGTATAATCTTTGATATGTGCTTCCTGGGTTATTAAACGTAAGATCTCCAAAGGCACACTCCCCGTTGAAAAGAGGAGCAAAGTGGAATATCTCACTACCTTTATAAAATCGTGATGAAGTGACTGTATTGGAAGGTGATAAACTGTAAGCCTGTTGCTCTTTGATTAAAGCATATGCCAACATCTGATTAGAAGTTGGGAAACAATGTGGGAATGAAAAGCATGAACATGCCAATAAGTTGTTTTAGCCTGTACAATACACAAATACTATGACAACACATTGCAGATGAATCTCAATAAAGGGAATGTTAATTTCAGTAATTCATTAAAAAATGTGAAACTCAAATACTGCCTAAATTCAACAAACACACAATGATGTATTATAATTTATTTAAGTTTAGTTGATTTTGGCACAGCAAAAACTGAAAATCAGAGACACCAGCAGGGGGTGACAGTGGGGGACAGTAAAAATCTGAATAAAAATCATATTTGTAAAAACCCTCACAAATCCTACCAATGTCTAGAGAAGATCCTCATACTTCAGGCTAAATTCAGAACAGGGACTAGCAGATAGACAGTTTTAGATTTTTCTTGTCCCGTCCAAGAGGATTTAGCTTCTCAAGGTCTCCCGATTGCTCCTCTGGTCCTGTCACCCTCTTCCCTCCAATCACGGACCGGTTTCTTGGACACCATTACAACCCTTCCCTGAATCCCACCAAGTGGTTTCCAAGCTGACACCTGGTCTGGAGCCCTAGGACAACGTCTGCTAGCCAAGGAAATCGGCGAACCTGTGGAGGATAACAAAGAGGGGGCTAGCACCCAACACCAAGGCTGCTGACAAACACCGTACTGAAGTTCAACTAGAACCTTAGTATGGTGTAGGCCCTGACAAAATCATAGTGAGGTTGTATTGGAGCCATACGTTGTTTGCATTGTGTACAGCACCTGCTCACATCTGTTGTGGGCAGAGATAATCTATGGTGTCAAGTATAACCCAAACAGGGCGCAACACCTTTGTCCAGCTTCCGGACCACCTTCCTTGTCCTGTAACAAATTTCTCTTTTTCTTTGGGAGGTACTTGAGCTTTCTGGTGCCCTGAGTCTGCTTGAAACATCTATGACTACAAAACATACCACTCTTCTGTCACAGCGTTTCCCCCAAGAGACAGTCTATCGTCTGTCCAGCCTCCCACTTCCCTTTACTCACTCCTCCATCAACACCTTTTATCTGGACTACATTGTGAAGTGGGGAAGCTGCACATCTGTCAATATCTCCATCCAAGATTTTCCAGCAAACATTTCTCCTCCTTCGTGCGACTGTGTTACTAGTAACTTCATCAGTAAAATAAATTCTGCCATTGATTCTAAAGTGTGAAGTATTTGCCACCCCTGTGAGAGGTTAAATAGAAAATATAAGATCTAATTTATGTCAAAAAAAGATTATTACCCCAGAGCCATTGTTGGTTATAGAAGAAACACTTGAGAACATTTTCCTAATTGATGCTGAAATGCTAAGAAGAGCTACCTCTTAATAAAACAGAAAACATCTCTTTTAGACCCAATACCCACAACCTTTTTACAGATCAGAATCAGAAAAGCTTTATTGCCAAGTATGTGTTTGGACATACAAGGAATTTGTTTTGGCATAGTCAGTGCAATACAATACAAATTAAACAGTATAAACATATCTACAATATAATATAAATATATGTGCACAGTTTTAAGTGAGTGAGAGTAAATGTAGAGCAGTATAGGATGCCAGAGCAGTACAACAGTGCAGGTGATCATTGTGCAAGTATGGCAGTGCAAGTAAAGCAGGAGTCCAAACTGTAAGATGTATTCAAATCTTTTCAAAATTATGTTTCCAATATTAATGTTTTCTTCAGATGGACATTTTGTCTAGCATTTTAAGCCTCATCTGAAGAGAAATAACTGATTCCTCAATGCTTAATAATTTTACATCGATTTCTATAACCTGTTTTTTATGGTAAAGTTTTAGAGAAGTTTGTTTTATGAACTAAACTGTCCTTTAAGATCCAGGAGCATTCCAGAAAAAATAATAATCTCTTTGTAGATCCAATCATGGTGCAGAAACTGCTCTATTAATGATTTTAAATTGCCTCAGATATGACATGGATCAAAATAAACCTTTGGTACTGGTAAGACTGGACCATAGAGTAACTTTTGATATTGTTGACCACACCATCCTTCTAGACAGGCTTAGATAGACTGGACTTTCTGGAACTGTCCTAAAGTGGTCCAACTTACACTCATCGGCCACTTTATTACGTACACCTTGCTAGTACTGGGTTGGACCCCCTTTTGCCTTCAGAACTGCCTTAATCCTTGGTGGCATAGATTCAACAAGGTACTGGAAACATTCCTCAGAGTTTGGTCCATATTGATATGACAGCATCACACAGATGCTGCAGATTTGTCGGCTGCATCCATGATGCGAATCTCCCGTTCCACCACATCCCAAAGGTGCTCTATTGGATTAAGATCTGGTGACTGTGGAGGCCATTGGAGTCCACTGAACTCATTGTCATGTTCAAGAAACCAGTCTGAGATGATTCGTGCTTTATGACATGGCGTGTTATCCTGCTGGAAGTAACCATCAGAAGATGGGTACAGTGTGGTCATAAATGGATGGACATGGTCAGCAACAATACTCAGGTAGGCTGTGGCATTGACACGATGCTCAATTGGTACAAAGGGGCCCAAAGTGTGCCAAGAAAATATCACCCACACCATTATACCACCACCACCAGCCTGTACCATTGATACAAGGCAGGATGGATCCATGCTTTCATGTTGTTGACGCCAAATTCTGACCCTACCATCCAAATGTTGAAGCAGAAATCGAGACTCATCAGACCAGGCAACGTTTTTCCAATCTTATATTGTCCAGTTTTGGTGAGCCTGTGTGAATTGTAGCCACAGTCTTCTGTTCTTAGCTGACAGTAGTGGCATCCGGTGTGGTCTTCTGCTGCTGTAGCCCATCCGACTCAAGTTTGACATGTTGTGTGTTCAGATATGCTCTTCTGCATGCCTTGGTTATAACCAGTGGTTATTTGAGTTACTGTTGCCTTTCTATCAGCTCAAACCAGTCTGGCCATTCTCCTCTGACCTCTGGCATCAACAAGGCATTTGCGCCCACAGAACTGGATATTTTCTCTTTTTCGGACCATTCTCTGTAAACCCTAAAGATGGTGGTGCGTGAAAATCCCGGTAGATCAGCAGTTCCTGAAATACTCAGACCAGCCCGTCTGGCACCAACAACCACGCCACGTTCAAAGTCACTTAAATCACCTTTCTTCCCCATTCTGATGCTCGGTTTGAACTTGACATCTTGACCATGACATCTTGACCATGTCTATATGCCTAAACGCATTGAGTTGCTGCCATGTGATTGGCAGATTAGACATGTGTACCGAATAAAGTTCCCGGTGAGTGTATTTTTGCAATAGAAAATCATTAGAGGAAACTGTTCATCAGAATGTTACTAAACTATGGTGTTCTACAAGGCTCCATTTTAGGTATTTTAGTTCTTTATATGCTACTGTTTGGTGGTGTCATCAGGAAATATGGAATTAAATAGTTAATTAGTTATATGCTGATGACACTCTATAATGCCATGTCACCTGATGAGTCTAAACCCATTAATGCACTTTTTAACAGTATTTTAGGATTTCTTTCAGCTCAATCACAGCAAAACCAAGATCTTAGTAATTGGCATAATAATTGACACACTTCAAACAGTGGCAGATCAGGTCAAAAACCTCAGCGTTGTATTAATTCTAAACTTAAGTTTCACCTTAAAACTGTTACAAATAATGGATTTCAGCATCTGAAGAACATTTCTACAGTTCAACTATTTCTCTCCACGTGTAATGCAAAGACTTTAGTTGATACCTTTCTAACCTGTAGAACCTATTATGATATTGTTCGCTTTCTGGTTGGCCTTAAAGAACTTCAGCATCTTTACAGCTACTTCAGAACTCAGCTGCAACAATGTTGATGAGGACCAGAAAGCCGGCTCACATCATATTTTTACAGTATTTGCATTGGCGTCATTTCATTTTAGAAATAATTTTAAGGTTCACTGGTATTTAAAACTAATAATGGTTTTAATCTAGTCTTTTTGTCAGATTTGCTTCAGTTTTTAGCCGTCCCAGGTTCCTCAGGTCTTCTGTTGGTAGTTAGAGTAAGAATTAAAACATACAGTCAGGCATCTTTCTCTTATTGTGGCCCTCAGCTGCCCTCAGGTCTTCCTGACGTCCTGATGTTTTTAAAAGCAAACTAAAGATGAATCTATTCAGTCTGGCTTTTAGTTTAAGTTTGAGCTATTTATCATCTCGATTTATTTATTTTTTACTTTTTTTCAGTTTTAGCAACCTTCATATTATCTATTTATATTTTATTGTATTGCTGTTAAAAATCCTAAGTTAAAAATCATGGCAAGTACTGTTATATGTTGTAAGAATATTGTTCCTAATTATTCTAGATTTTATTGTTTAACATATATAACCTTGACTTTAGTGTTATTATAACATTTATTTGCTTTACCTTTTGCCTTATAAAAATCTCTTATATTTTATTATCATTTGGTATTTTTAAACAGTCCTAGCTTGACTTAAATACCAAAAAACTGCAGCTCAGCTGCCTACTGCCTTTCAGTTTTCTAATACAAATATTATCCATGATTAAGCTGGATTTTTTTCTTCCATGTCGAAAAGATATTTTATTTTGGGGGTTTTATTGATTTAAACTGCATGAGAAGTGATAGATCAACCCACAGAATCAGATCCAAAAGTCTCTTTTTTTGTTATTTTGTGCAGAATGGTAATCCACAGAACCCATACTGTAATGGCATTGACGGGGTAATGGAGGCCTACTACCAGAGCCTAAAGAGTGTGCGCCTGTATGGACCCACCCACTTCTCCCCTGTTATTAACCATGTGGCCAGGTAGGTCAACTAAATCCACAGATGCCTGCTGCAAAAATCTCGTACAGTACAGGATCACCACAAAACGTTGACTTTGGCAGAAGAAAATCCCCTATAAGATCAGCTAGCTATGGTGGATTTCCTGTCATAGCTGTCTGCCGTTAAACTAGGATCCATGATTTATAATAAAAGTGCAGATAGCTCAGGCAGAGAAATCAATACATACTGTAAGAGTGTGGACTCTCCATCCTTCCACTCAGCCTGAGAATGGCTGCATTGTTCGTCGCTCGCTTCTGCGAAGCATATGACTAAAAGCAAGAAAGACACTGGCCAAAGAGGTGACATCATGCCATGTCAAATTCTTAAGCGCCTGGCTGTGTGGCATCAGTGTTGTTCAAATCGCAAAACATTGTCCCGCTCGATCTCCTTAGACGTTTCGCCTCAGTGTATGTAACAGACAACCCGATCTGTTTCATTGTGGAACTAAATAAATAAAACACCCGACCCTAATTTACAACGCTATGTGTCTTTTTGATCATAAGTGGTGCTGCTCACAAATGTTTTATTAATTTGATGACTTATTGTATACATTTTTTATGGTACAGAAATGTCTGTGTTCTCTCAGCAACATTCAGGGCTGTCACCAGGTCTCGTGTAAGACACATAGAAGACATGAAAGTTGTTTGTAGTTAAAATGAAAGTTACAAACAGCTTTAGCTTGGGACATTTGCGAAGCACTTGACAACAATTTGCTGTCCCATTAGAATTTGTGATTACGTTACCTAAAAAACTGAAATTCAGAAATAAACGGATGTTTTAAATGTTTAACACTAGTGATGCATGACTTATTGGTCAGTATTTCTTTAATAAAATAAAGCCACAGTTTCATTGATCTCTGAGGGGTAATTTCCTAAAATGAGATTTTCTGTAATAAGATAATTGTGAGCCACTTATAGAGGCTGGAGATGAGAGCTTATTAAACGGCAACTCCAGCAAGTTCATATCTGCCCATCCATAAAATTGATTCTCCCATATTATCTTCTTTCCTGGAACAAATAAAACCTGTCAGTGGGGCAACTATTAGACAAACCTTGCATGTTTTATTATCTTTAATAAAGGTCAGGATAAAATGTTTTATCGAAGGTTTCTACTTGCTTGTGTCTTTTTTTTTCATTTTTACTTTATCTCTCATCTTTTTCAATACCAGGTATGCGTCAGCAGTGACAGACGGCTCACAGTACTTCATCCTTCTCATCATCTCGGATGGTGTGATCACTGACATGGCACAGACTAAGGAGTCCATAGTAAATGTATGTGTTTAGTTTTATTCTTTTTTTTATACCCTTGATAGAAAATGAAGTACTAGAAAGGGTGCAAGCCAAATTATTTTTAAAATAATACCTTTCAATGATTACCATCGAGTTACTACAGCCACTTAATCCTTGGAGGCTGGGGGGGGCGGGGCAGGTCCCCCAGTTCATCGTACCTTCTTGCTACAACGGCACAGCCTTTCATATTTTTTTGTATCTAATGAATCTGGTTTTTCTTGACAATCTAAGTGTTTTTCACTACGCACAATAATATGTACTAAAAATGAGAGAATGTATCTTCAGCTGGCCCGGCTATTTTCAGGCAGCTGTCATCGTTGGAGAAAATGCTCAGAACCTGCTTTACAATTTACCTCAATGTGCTGTAGCACCTAAACTTAAATCACTTTGATTGGAGACTAAAACACTTGATCAGAACCCCCTTTATAATACCCATACTATACTTTATAAAACGAAAACTTTTATACAAATAAATGTTCTGGACAAATCAGTCATAAAAACCCTATAAATTGCATATTAAAGATAAAAAAAAAAAAATGACTGTTACGTTTCCTGCACACCATTAAAATCACTTTGTCCTGTAAAGATACAAAAATGAGATTCACAGTATCGTGAGCAGCAGCAGTCCATGTCCACACCACCGTGCTGCAAATACACTAAAATTAGTGAGGAACCCTGGAGGTTTTGCTATAATTAAGGCTCCAACAAAGGTCCTGATACACCAGCAAACACCCATTATGAAAGGGAGACTATAAAAAGCAAAGCCTTCTCATGCTTCCTACACTCAGGCTCTTATCTCCACTAATTAGGGGAATGAGGGAGGAACGTCAACAGCATGGTCACCCCCGCCTTCCTGCTCTACCAGAACCCTTCGGTCCTGCTGTGTTCAGCTTTAATAACTGTAATGAGTTTGCTCAGAGTTAATATGTGCAATGATTTCAGGTAATCTGAAACGTTTGGAACCCCAGTTGCCCCGGTTGCTACCTTATATTGCTCTTCTGCCCTCATCTGTGTTAATGTTGTTGTAAAGTAAGATTTGAGAGTAATTATTTACCTGCCTGTGGAGGCACTAAGTCCCTCATTTCTCTGGCAATTTCAGGCCTCTTTCTAATAACTATAGGACGTTATGAAACTCTTACAAACCTCCATTCATCATTCATTGCTAAAACCCCACTTTGTTGTCCCACTTGGCTGAGATATAATAAACAATATTGCAATGCCGATCGGTAGTTGAACCAGGGCTCCGGGCAGAGGTGGATGTAAATTGCAATCATTTCTGAGCCGACAAGCTTTGGAAGATTTAGACAAGGTTGTAGATGCATGAAATTAGAAACTTGCTCCTCAAGAGGCTTCATGAATAACATGCTGCGGATGGCAGATGGAACTTGACAACTCCCACTTGCATTAACAACAGCGATGACAATTTCAATAGGTCTTCTTTTCTACTGTTTCATTTATCATGCAGTTGGTAATTTGCAGGGGCATTTCACTGACAGCCTGCAAAGTTTAAGACAGCTAATGGAGAACTCTGAGTGTTGCTGCGTCCCTGCCTTTGATGTCCTTGTTCTGTCTGTATTTTTACCCTTTGCAGGCTGCGTCTCTGCCCATGTCGATTATAATAGTTGGAGTTGGACCAGCAGAATTTGATGGTAAGCACTGTGAGGTGTGTATATGTGACTAATTAGCACCCAGTAATCTTATGCCTTCAATCTTTGCTCTACTTTCTATCTCACCTCCCACATGGCTCACCCCCTCTAGGTGCTCTTCCACAATATAGAATACCTTACAGAAGAATTCATACCTCCTTTTATCTCTTAATGTAATGTGACATTTTGTCACATTACAACCATAGAGGTCAATGAATTTTAGTGTGATTTTCTGTGGTAGACCAAAACAAAGTATCACATAATTGTGAAGTGGAATGAAAATGATTCTTCTGGGATTGCCCTACATGTTGATCCATTCAACCTCCCAAAAATTCTGACCAACTTCCTTGCTGAAGAAAGCCCCACAGCATGATACTGCCACAATGTGGCAAGACTGTGGTAGGGTTGATGTGGAGTTTTCTTCTACATACAGCGTTGTTTTCATGCACGTGACAAAGTTTTGATGTTTTGATATCATCTGACTTGAGCATTGTTTCACATGTTTACAGTGTCTCCTTCATTGCTTGTGGCAAAGTTTTGGTTCTCTTACTGACTCTTGTTTTTTTCTTCAACAATGGAACTCTTTATTCCACTTTTCCATAAAGACCTTATTAACGGTTTTTCAAGAGTTTGTCTCACCTGAGGTGTGAATCCTTGCTGCTGCTTCAAAGTTACCATGGGGGAGTTTTGGGCCATTTTGTGCTCTAATAAAATACATTAAAGTTTGTGATTGGATCATAACAAAATATGAAAACGTTCAAGAAGTATGAATGCTGTTGCATAGCAGTAAAGACATAAAATAGAGGGTTATCAAATTTACATTTGCCTTTCAAAAAGAAAAAATATTGTTTTTATTTGTGTTTCTTATACAATCATCCCATTCCTCACATTCTCTCCTGTGTTTTTTACAAATCCCAGAGCAGTCCTCTGTGAAAACAAGCTCATTCAAGATGAGCAATTTGCCTACAAAGTCAACAGAACTCAGAAATGATCACACGTCTGAACCTACAGCGCCTGGCTGATTAATGTCCCTGTGGTGTCCTTTGCTGGCTTTACTTAAACATATTCTATCATGCTTTCCCTAAACCCACACTTATATGTAACTGTCAGCCCCATTACATCACGCTCAGCCATGGAGATTTACTTCATCACTCTCACATTTGGCTTTGTCTCATAGGATATGTGAGCCACTGACATTCAGATATCTCCAGCAGACTGTGTGGACTTGTTTGCTAAGCTACAGTGTTGTCTGTTTAAAGGCATACAGAGCTTTGTAAAAGTATTCACATCTCTTTTCATATTCTGGCATGTTGGATCCACAAACGTCAATGTACAGGGGTAGGCCAATGAAACTAAAACACCTGGTTTTAGACCACAATAATTCATAGTATGGTGTAGGGCGTCCTTTTGCGGCCAATACAGCGTCAATTCATCTTGGGAATGACATATACAAGTCCTGCACAGTGGTCAGAGGGATTTTAAGCCATTCTTCTTGCAGGATAGTGGCCAGGTCACTACGTGATACTGGTGGAGGAAAACGTTTCCTGACTCGCTCCTCCAAAACACCCCAAAGTGGCTCAATAATATTTAGATCTGGTGACTGTGCAGGCCATGGGAGATGTTCAACTTCACTTTCATGTTCATCAAACCAATCTTTCACCAGTCTTGCTGTGTGTATTGGTGCATTGTCATCCTGATACATGGCACCGCCTTCAGGATACAATGTTTGAACCATTGGATGCACATGGTCCTCAAGAATGGTTCGGTAGTCCTTGGCAGTGACGCGCCCATCTAGCACAAGTATTGGGCCAAAGGAATGCCATGATATGGCAGCCCAAACCATCACTGATCCACCCCCATGCTTCACTCTGGGCATGCAACAGTCTGGGTGGTACGCTTCTTTGGGGCTTCTCCACACCGTAACTCTCCCGGATGTGGGTAAAACAGTAAAGGTGGACTCATCAGAGAACAATACATGTTTCACATTGTCCACAGCCCAAGATTTGCACTCCTTCCACCATTGAAACCGACGTTTGGCATTGGCACGAGTGACCAAAGGTTTGGCTATAGCAGCCCGGCCGTGTATATTGACCCTGTGGAGCTCCTGACGGACAGTTCTGGTGGAAACAGGAGAGTTGAGGTGCACATTTAATTCTGCCGTGATTTGGGCAGCCGTGGTTTTATGTTTTTTGGATACAATCCAGGTTAGCACCCGAACATCCCTTTCAGACAGCTTCCTCTTGTGTCCACAGTTAATCCTGTTGGATGTGGTTCATCCTTCTTGGTGGTATTCTGACATTACCCTGGATACCGTGGCTCTTGATACATCACAAAGACTTGCTGTCTTGGTCACAGATGCGCCAGCAAGACGTGCACCAACAATTTGTCCTCTTTTGAACTCTGGTATGTCACCCATAATGTTGTGTGCATTTCAATATTTTGAGCAAAACTGTGCTCTTACCTTGCTAATTGAACCTTCACACTCTGCTCTTACTGGTGCAATGTGCAATCAATGAAGACTGGCTACCAGGCTGGTCCAATTTAACCATGAAACCTCCCACACTAAAATGACAGGTGTTTCAGTTTCATTGTCCAACCCCTGTATATTATTGAGAAGTGGCAGGAAGAAAAACAACGTATGTTTTCTAAATTTTTTATGAATAAAAATCTGAAAAGCATGGTATGCATTTGTATTCTGCTCCCTTTACTCTAATGCCCCTAAATAACAGTGCAACCAACTGCCATCAGAAGTCACTTAATTAGTAAATAGTCTGTGTGTCATTTAGTCTCAGTACAAATCTAGCTGTCCTGTGATGGACTCGCGGGTTTGTTAGAGAACCTTAGTGAACAAACAGCATCATAACCAAGGAAGGCACAGAAGACAGGTCAGGGAGGAAGTTGTGCAGACGTTTAAAGCAGGGTTGGATTATAAAACAATTTTAGAAGCAGTAAACATCACACTGACCGCTGTTCAATCCATCATCTGAAAATAGAAAGGTTTTGGCTTAACTGAACCTGCCAAGACATGGTTATTCCTCTAAATGGACAAGTCGGGCAAGAAGACCATTAATCAGCCTATAGGCCAATAGAAACACAGCAAGAGGGTTCTCAGGTCAGATGAGACCAAAGTCCACATACAAAACACAATGTGTGGCAGACAAGACTTTGCTGTTCCAAACCCACCATGAAACAGTATGGCTGCATCATGCTGTGGGGTTGTTTTCCTCTGCAGGTAAAGGGAAACTTTTCAATGTTGATTGGAAGGTGAGTGGAGCTGAATACAGGGAACTACTGGGAGAAAAACCTGAGACTGTGCTGGAGGTTCACTTTACAGTAGAACAACGAGGCTAAACATACAGCAAAGAAAGCAACAATGGAATGGAGACGTAAGTTAAGGTATTAGGAGGTCAGGAGCTTAGCTGCAGCAGACCAGTACCAGAGTGATTTAAGCTTGGAGACATGTGAGTCAAGTCACCAGCAACCCCTTTAGAGTCTTTTCCACAGTCAACTTCCATCTTTGAAAACAACTCAGCTTAAAACCTTTCAAGGAGTTTGAGCAATCAACATTTTGATGTTTCTGCTATTTTGTGTTGATCAACAATTGTTGCTATGTCAACTATGTCCACAGTGGCTGATTAAATATCATACCACTGACCTATCACAGCCCTTTCTCTGTATTATCTGGCTCTAAAAGATAACTTGCATATGTGCACAAAAAATGATACTGTTTGTCGTTGTTTTATCTTCAAGTCACAGTTAAGTCAACTTAGGATACAACTTCAAACAACTCAACTATTTTTTAAGTGTCCTGACTGAAATGAACCAATGTTCTTTTCTCGCAGAAATGATTGAGCTAGACGGTGATGAAGAGAGGATCTCATCCCAAGGACGATATGCGGAAAGAGACATTGTTCAGGTACACAGTATTCCTACAGATCCCACTGACTGGCTGTGAAAGTTTTCCCTCAGCAGAATGGAAATGTGAAATTTGTGATTAATGGGAAAAGATCATGGCTTGACTCTCTGCTCTACCAAATCTGCTGGTTTTCCCTTCTTTGTGCGCCACTTCTCTGATATTTTCTGCATTTTCTTTTTTGTACATCTTCCTCCTGTTTTCTGATTCCACTGTCTCTCCTTGTCCAATTAATTTCCTCCTTCTCTTTTCTGTCCTTCTTTCCTCCTTAGTTTGTTCCTTTCAGAGACTACATTGACCGGCGAGGAAACCACATCCTCAGCATGGCTCGCCTGGCTAAGGAAGTGCTAGCCGAAATCCCTGACCAGTTTCTCTCCTACATGAGGACCCGAGGGATCAAACCTGGCCCTCAGCCACCACCTTACACCCCCTGTCCACCTCCAGCAATCCACCCCCTTCATACCAGACGGGTAAGCCGGATCTAAAGGCCAAGGTCCCACCTTCCACTTCAGGTGGCCAGCTTTATTGGCTTCTAATCTTCTCTTTGAGCTTCCTTTTCTTGCTATAGTCTTCACTGGAAGCTAGTGAGCACAAGGTGTCTCATGTTGCACTTTCAGGAATGTTTGGCTGCAATGGGTAGCCCTGACTTGGATGCCTCCATGTTTTTGGCGACGGGACTTTGCTCTTGGGTATTTGAAGGGTTGTGGTGGTTTGAAATCACCGGACTGTACAGGGAGGAGATATAAGGATAGCTTCCAGGTTCAATGAGCCTAAACTAGTGAGACTCTTTTGTCGAAAACACTGTCCATTCTTCTTTATTCTTCTGTATCTACTTTCTCAACCTCTCACAAAATCTCTTAAATGTTTACATGTGGAAAGTTGAGAGGTTTTTTCAGGTGAAATCAATTTATACCGATCAGTGTGAAAACCTTTCAGATTCCTATTTTTCATCTGCAGAACCAGGAGGTTGTGAATTTATTCAAAAACATGTAGGCCCTGGTGCCATTTTCTTTTTTCCAGTTTGTACAGTGAATATCCGATTCTCTTTAAATAAATAGAGCATGTTTTAGTTTAGGAGAAGCATGTACTGTTGTCCCACACTCAGGGCTTGTTCCCTCCACACCAACGCACCGCTGCCGCAAACACTGCCGCTGCAACAGTTCAACACAAATCCATTACCGCCTGAGATCTTCTCTCCTTCTGCTCCGTCCACCTGCCTTGACTCGAAAGGAAGCTGTGCTCCCTGGAAGTCCGGTCAAATCAAATGCAACAGGGACTTAAAACAGCCTTACTGGTATGTCAGAAAACATTCACAAGCTCCCCTGTTCACCGTGGCTTCTGGAAACGAGGATCTCCAAGCCCAGCAGTCAAAAACACACATCTCATTACAGAGTCTGACTGTGAGCTGCGATCTACAGCGTTATTTTTGTGAAAATACACTGCACTTCAGAAGCATTGTTTTGTCTTTGTCACGTTTCTCTACCTCTTACTTTATTCTGTACAAAAGTGTGTTATTTATTTTCTTGTGAATAAGAAGTCTTATTAGTGACGTTAGTCAGCCTGGGTTACCTTTCTCAACAATTATCCAAGATGATTGCAAAACTGCAGGTTCAGACCTCGCATGTTCGTTGATAGAAGATCAGGTGACTCAGGTCTTAGTGGTAGCAACACCCTCTGAATATGTGCAAAAAAACAGATAACCAACTGATCAAACTCCTTGTCCAATAATATTCGTATAGACAAACGGAGGGACTCTGAGAACATATGTGAAGTGCGGTGAACATGTTTTTGCTTTTATTTCCAACTTAAACATTTCATATCATCAAATAGATTTTATTATCAAAGATAACCTGAGTAAAAAGAAAAATAATGTGTTTTTTCAAATAGTAAATTTCTTTATTAAGGGACACATTATCACAAACCAACTTGGCCCAATGTGAAAAAGTAATTGCCCCTTAAACCCTCCGTGGCAACACCTGCCCTCAAGCATTTGCGATAACTGGCAGCAAGGCAGTCACATCGGTGTAAATTAAATTTAGCCCAGTTTGTTATACAAAATTGTTTTAATTTAGCCACATTGAAAGGTTACAATTATAAACAGCCTGTTTAAGGTCATGCAACATCCTATAAATCGGATTAAACTCCAGACTTTGACTAGGCCACTCTAAAAAACATTTGTTCGTCATTTTGGATTACTTTAGCCACTCAGAAGTGAATTTGTTGATCTGATTTGGATCATTGTCTTGCTGTGTAATCCAAGTTACACAGCATGACAAAGTTTAGTTGTTCTGTGTTTTTTTTGTAACCTCCCAGAAAAAGTCATCAGTGTGCTCTTGGAGTTATTTTGGTAAGCTGTCCTTTCCTGGCTAGGTTCACCACTGCTCCATCTTTTTTTTATTTGTGGAAAATGGCTTTCACAGTTCACTGGAGTCCTGAAGCCTTGGAAAAAAGTTTGTAACCCTTTCCAGACTAATAGGCGTAAATTATTTTGTTTCTCTTTTGTAGGTGATATTGCTTCCATCTCGACAAGATGTGTTCCTTTTTGAGATATTTTACCCTACTTCATGTTGTGAGACAGATGCTATTTAGGTGATTTCTTGATTCTACAGGTGTGTCAACAATCAGGTCTGGATGTGGATACTGGAACTAAACTCAACTCCCCAAAAAAACTTTAACAAGAGGGGAGATATATATTTTCCCATAGGGCCATGTTGGTTTGGATAGCTGATTTCACTTGATAAATAAAATTATTATTTTAAAAAATGTGTTTACTCAGGTTCTCTTTGCCTAGTGTTAAAATTTGTTTGACGAGCTGAAACATTTAAGTGTGAAAGCAAACACAGAAGAAATTTGTAAGGGTGACAAATTCTTTTTAAAGCATTGTAGCACTCCTCTGAGGAGTGGTCTATATAAAACCAATGTGCCAGTATCAAATGTTCTGGAATTCAAGTGGCTTTATACATGGTGTTTAAAAGGGTCCCAGAATAATTACAACAAAATAATAATTTGGAGGAAATCTGTCAGTGGATTTTTATTAACCAGGGTTTATTTGTTTTTGGCTGCCTTGTCAGCAAATAAAAGTGACACAACATTTGGAGCCACAAATGAGGGGACCAGTGAGACGCAAAAGCAGGACTGCAAGCATGTACTTTGTTTCTTAAAACATTTCCTCCTGCTAAATATAAAATAAATGAAGGATTGTGAGGTCATTTTGGACCCCTGTCCAGTGCAAATACCAAACTGCACTGAGCTGAACTGTGGCAACGCGGGAAACACAAAGTGCGTAACACTTGTCCCAAACAGACCCTGCCTTTACGTAACAGCAAGAGATTTCTGAGGAATGGAAACACAATTCCTGTTACTCTATCGAGTTGTATGTGTTCGTCTCATTTTGTTCAAGGCCGTTCTGTTTGTTGTGTGTTCAGGCAGGCACAATCTGTTTGTGAAATTAAGATAGACTAACAGGCCTTCAGGTTAGTGAGCTTTCAGGGACCATTGTGGTAATCCAAGATTGTCAAAGTGTTCAATCCTGCTTGCAGCCTCTATTTTTCACTCTCCCTCTTCCTGCAGAAAATGCTGAATACCGACATGGTGGGAGAAAAGCAATAAACCTGGGTTTGGTTTAAATGTACCAGCAGATTTTCTGAACATTAAAAACAAATTCTTTCAAAGTTTAAGTGTGAACCTTTTAAACACCCTGCAAGCTTTGTGACAGCAGCAGGTCTGCACTTAGATTCAGACAGTTACATTGGACTCCGTTGGCAGCCTCTATGTTTACCTTGTGTCCAGCATAAGATTATGACCGACAGCTGAAGTGAATACATTTCAGTGAAAACCCCCTATCTGTGCCGCTCCCAGGCTAAAGTGCTTAAAACAAATCTCACAGATACTTTTAATGTTGTGGCATATCCCTGTGTATGAGAACCAATTTTATTCACTGAGTTGTGATGGGTAATCTCCATCTAGTATACACCCATCGCCATTTTATCTCAACCTATTCAAGTTCTGTTTTGTACCCATGTACTAAACTATAAAAATACTTAAATCCCACTTTTATTTAATTTAATTGTGTATTCTATTTCCATTGACTATGGTTCTGGAACAGTTGACTCTTTTGAGATTGGACAGATTGTAACCAATAATTAAACCAACATTTTCAGCGACCACCTGCAGGTAATTACTAATAATTAGAGCCACATAATCACATTTCCGTACCTTACACTATGAGTAGATAAGAAATTAAGTACATTAAATCATTGATTGTCAAACATATCACACGTGTACACATGATGTGTCAAACACCCACCTTGGTTGGTGTGAATTGACACATGGTTGGTATGAAAGAGTTCGTACAAAACGTCAAGCAACTCCTCGTCATACCTGAAAACGTCGGGTAAGGAAAATCAAAAACCACTAAAGTTTTCTTTTTCATTTTCTCCACAGTTAAAACTTCTTCTGGAGGGATGTTGATCCATAGCAGATTGCAGATTCTTTTTTCTTTCATTATAAAAGAGAAAACTGGATGTTGAGTAATCTGTTGGGTTGCGAAAAAGCAGGAAACACTGAAAGACTGTCACTGTTTATCCTATCAAAACTTTGTTGAAAAGACGTAGAAAAAAAACGACCTGTTCATTTAACCAAATCTTACGTTTTAAAGCAAAAACGTGTGTATATAAAGATGTCTAGTGGTATCTAAATGTTGTTCAAAGGTTGTTAGGTAGGATTTGGACCCCATCATACAAGCTAACCAAACCAGACCATAACTCCCTTGTTTAGTTTAGGGATTTAAATAGCCATAAAAAGATATCTAAAGATGTCCAGTGTTTGGAGGGTTTATACAACAAGAGCTCTTCTCATCACTTTTTTAAAGCAACAGTGTTTTCAATCAGAAGTTGGCAACAGACTTAATAGCTAGCATGTCTATTGGTCCATGATCTGTTGGCCGCTGGTGCCTAAAAACCAACATTTAAAAATTTGTGTTTTAATGCCATATGATAATGTCAGAACTTACACTGGCCCATGTGTATCCTAAGAGTTTTAAATTGATTTTCTTGGTAACCCATCGAAATACGCTGTTACTGTTTGAATCTAAGTGAGCCACAAAAAGATAGCTGCAACCTTTTCTGAGTCCACAAGGGATCATTATGTCGTAACCAAGGCCTAGTGGTTCAGGTAACTGCACTGTCACTTTTACACAAGTTTGGCCCTGCCGCTGTGCCCATTTAATGGTGTATGACAATAACTCTTTGCAAAGCACAAGATTTTCCTACCAATCACTCATCAAACTCTGCGTCCAGAAGTCCGTTTTACTTCATGTAAATGTGTGAACAAATGTTTTACTGTATATTTGTGTACCGCATACTGTACAGTAGATTTTACTTTTGTCTTTAGGCCCCTATTCAGTCAAGGAATCTATACAAAAGAATGTTTACAAAATTTTTCTAAACTCACGCCTCAAAATCACAATATACTTCTTGGCTGATGATGTTTAATTAGAACATCTACTTGTTAACTGCTTATAAAACATTTTCTTAGATGTTTATACACTTGTACAGAGTTATGCCTTTTTTGTGTATTGGTCATTATACTGTTTGTGTGATGCTGCTTCTTTACTGCTCATATAATGGAATTACATTTTATACTGAGGCCTGTAATCATATTTAAATCATGACTAACAGGCCTTATCAATGTTTCTGCAGATGTTATTCATGTTTAAATCATGAACGACAGGCCTGTATTTTTATAAGCTAATGGTTAGATGACAATGTATGTTTCATGTGTGCAAAACATTAGGAAATAGACACTCTGTAGCAATGTTATTTCTGCCAAATTGAACATGCTGTTAAGTGTAGCGTCTCATCTCTGAAAATAATACTTGTTCAGTTTGACTGAATAGGGTTCCTCCATGGGGGTTGGGGGTGGGGGTTGAACGTTACTGTGTTTGTCATGGCTGGGACACATTGTACAAAAGTGTGAATGTGGAATTGCACAATGTAGCACTAGTCTCAGTTCATGACTGGATCAACACCAGATTAAGCCAGAACAGGCAGGTAGTCTATTACGTGTATATGTACGTTATATATTCCAGTAGCTTGACTTGCATCAGGCTGCCGCTACTCTGTGACTTCCCTTCTAAAACAAAAGGCAGAGCGGTTCATTTATTTATCATGGCAAGATGCCATCTTCATCTCACACCCACCCACTCATATACGCTCGGCATCCAGCACATGTATATATGAAACATGCATGACACTTACATAACAGTCAGGGCTGAGTGGTGACTGAGAGTTCTTTGAGGGGGAAACAGTGTTGTTATTTTTTTTTAGGTCACATGCTTCAAGCTTTTACAAGAATCTGGTGTTCACAAACGTAAAGACAGCTTGTATTGGATGAATATCCATGATTTTATTGTGTACATGTATCTAGGATTTATCAGAAAAAACCGTGCTTGACAATCCTGACATGAAAACAAATTATTTTCTTATTCGTTTGATCAAAAGATAAATCAATAGAACATCTTAATTTAAAGAAAATGTACGTTACCTTTTTATTTAAGAACTATGGTAACAAAATCTAACGAAGAGATACATACTTTAAAAGGACCCTTTAATAATATGACCTGCAGGTTTTAGTGTACTCTTCTCAATTTGTAACCTAAATTCAATCTTAACCCAACCTCCTTCTGATTAATACCCTGAATCAAACCCTTTGTTTAACCATAATATAAGGAGTTGATTTCTCTTGTTATATAATGATTTGGAAGACATTTGGAAATAGGTCATTTTACAAATCCTTTAACGTATGTGGATATTCTTTAGTTTAGATTTTAGATTATTATTTTGTGAAGAGTTTATATTCTATCGTGGTTCCTTTAACTACGGTTTTAGTCCTTGTTTGTTCCGGATTTCTTTCATAATCTCAGTTCTCAGGTTTAGACTGAGGCAGAACTCAAATATACAGTGCCTTGCGAAGGTATTCGGCCCCCTTGAACTTTTCAACCTCTTGCCACATTTCAGGCTTCAAACATAAAGATATAAAATTCTAATTTTTTGTGAAGAATCAACAACAAGTGGGACACAATCGTGAAGTGGAATGAAATTTATTGGATGTGTCAAACTTGTAAACATATAAAAAACTGAAAAGTGGGGCGTGCAATATTATTCAGCCCCTTTACTTTCAGTGCAGCAACCTCACTCCAGAAGTTCAGTGAGGATCTCTGAATGATCCAATGTTGTCCCAAATGACTGATGATGATAAATAGAATCCACCTGTGTGTAATCAAGTCTCCGTATAATCGTGAAGTGGAATGAAATTTATTGGATGTGTCAAACTTTTCTAACAAATAAAAAACTGAAAGTGGTGCGTGCAATATTATTCTTGTGTTAATACTTTGTAGCGCCACGCTTTGCTGCAATTACAGCTGCAAGTCTCTTGGGGTTTGTCTCTATCAGTTTTCCCATCAAGAGACTGAAATTCTTGTCCATTCTTCCTTGTAAAACAGCTGGAGCTCAGTGAGGTTGGATGGAGAGCGTTCATGAATAGCAGTCTTCAGCTCTTTCCACAGATTCTCGATTGGATTCAGGTCTGGACTTTGACTTGGCCATTCCAACACCTGGATACATTTATTTGTGAACCATTCCATTGTAGATATGGCTTTATGTTTTGGATCATTGTCTTGTTGGAAGATAAATCTCCGTCCCAGTCTCAGGTCTCTTGCAGACTCCAACAGGTTTTCTTCCAGAATGGTCCTGTATTTGGCCCCATCCATCTTCCCATCAATTTTGACCATCTTCCCTGTCCCTGCTGATGAAAAGCAGGCCCAAACCATGATGCTGCCACCACCATGTTTGACAGTGGGCATGGTGTGTTCAGGGTGATGAGCTGTGTTGCTTTTACACCAAACATATCGTTTTGCATTGTGGCCAAACAGTTTGATTTTGGTTTCATCTGACCAGAGCACCTTCTTCCACATGTTTGGTGTGTTTCTCCCAGGTGGCTTGTGGCAAACTTTAAACGAAACGTTTTATGGATATCTTTGAGAAATGACTTTCTTCTTGCCACTCTTCCATAAAGACCAGATTTATGCAGTGTACGACTGATTGTTGTCCTATGGACAGACTCTCCCACCTCAGCTGTAGATCTCTGCAGTTCATCCAGAGTGATCATGGGCCTCTTGGCTGCATCTCTGATCAGTCTTCTCCTTGTTTGAGATGAAAGTTTAGAGGGACGGCCGGGTCTTGGTAGATTTGCAGTGGTCTGATACTCCTTCCATTTCAATATGATTGCTTGCACAGTGCTCCTTGGGATGTTTAAAGCTTGGGAAATCTTTTTGTATCCAAATCCAGCTTTAAACTTCTCCACAACAGTATCTCGGACCTGCCTGGTGTGTTCCTTGGTCTTCATGATGCTCTCTGCGCTTTGAACAGAACCCTGAGACTATCACAGAGCAGGTGCATTTATACGGAGACTTGATTACACACAGGTGGATTCTATTTATCATCATCAGTCATTTGGACAACATTGGATCATTCAGAGATCCTCACTGAACTTCTGGAGTGAGTTTGCTGCACTGAAAGTAAAGGGGCTGAACAATATTGCACGCCCCACTTTTCATTTTTTTATTTGTTAAAAAAGTTTGACACATCCAATAAATTTCATTCCACTTCACGATTGTGTCCCACTTGTTGTTGATTCTTCAGAAAAAATTTGAATTTTATATTTTTATGTTTGAAGCCTGAAATGTGGCAAGAGGTTGAAAAGTTCAAGGGGGCTGAATACTTTCACAAGGCACTGTATGTGACTGTAGGATCAAAAGACTAGGATGATCCAGTCTGCAAATCTCTCTGTCCACACTGTACTATATAGTAGACCACTATGGAATGCCAAAGTGCTCAAAATTAAATAAATTAATGAAACGTTATGAAATAAGTATCTACATCAATAAATAATAGATGAACATATAATATGACAATGAAATTGTGAAATAATTGAATGAATATTAAATTCTCAGCTCATTGTGAAATATATTTCATCTTCCTTTTAAAATCCGCTTTGTAATATAATTTTTCTTTTAGATTAAATTTTTATAATTGAAATTATTGTTGAGGCTATTTTTATGTAAGCAGTTTTTTATTTCAAAATGTCATATTTTTAAAAGCCAGCTTTTATTTTAAAAGGGTCATTTTTCCCCATGGCCATTTATTTCATACTGCCACTTTTCAACTGAATGACTTGGCCTGTCAATCAGGGGAAACAGGGCAGAACCAGTTTTTTGATTGGCTGGTCCTTTACCAAGACAGAAGCGATCTCATAGTTAGTATCTAGTTAGGGCTGAAGGTGCGATTCAAACAGGGCTGTTGATGCACCTGTCTCCGTGTCCACCGTTCGGAGGAGGGGAGCAGAGGTGCTATCAGTCACTGTTTCGGAGGCGAAATCGTCCGATTCCCGCCCAGCATCAAAGATATTCATTGCTTCTTCCTGTGAGCATTGGTCCACTATGGAGAATTCCTCTTCTAGTGGGGAGAAAATGGCTGCGCGCGAAGGAATAAACCTACTAGCGATAGCTTAAAGGGCAACGCCTATACGAAATAGAATTAATTGCTATGTAAGGATCAGCCAATGAAGATGCAGATCCAGTCCGTTGACGCTGATTGACCGACAGTCATTCAGTTAAAAATTGGCATTATGAAATGGGAGAAATCACCTTCATAAAAAATAAAAGCAGTTTTTTTTAAATAAAAGCTGACTTTAAAAAAATGACATTTTGAAATAAAATAAAAAAAGTGCCGGGATTATATAAAAATAGCCTTAACAATAATTTCAATTATTAGGTACAAATTCTATATGAAAATTCTTTTATATTATAAAGCTGATTTTTAATGGAAAATGAAATATATTTCATAATGAGCTGAGAATGTAATATGCATCCAATTATTTCACACACATTATATGTTTATTATTTATTGATGTAGATACCTATTATTGCTATATTTAATTTTGAGCACTTTGGCGTTCCAAAGACCACAACTTCTATTTTTTTTTTTATTATAACAAGAGTGTTGTTCATTGATCATGTCCAAAACAGCTTTTATTTTAAGAAGTAAGATGTTATATTGTTTAAGGTTCCTTTTAAAGACATTCTTTGCTTATATAATGATAAAGCAACATCAAAACTATCCTTGCATATTTACAAGCATTGAGGCACATTACGTTCTGCTCTTGTGCAGCACAAATAATATTTAGAGCTATTGGAAAATAGGAAGGTATCCCAACATAAAGTGTTCATTTGGGATATTTAGTGCCTCTGTGTCTACATAACAGCTCCATAGGTCTTGGCAGTAATTCCACTACAAACTCCGCTGGAGGGATTAAACACAATTCTTACAAAAGATATTCCCTCATGATAAATAGTGCTGGCAAACAGGTGCTCAGCTGGGATGATGTGGTGGCTGCAATTATATGGTACTTACTGCTTCAAGCAGAGCTTTGCGAAATGGTTATCCCAATTTTTAATCTGGGGAAATCTTTAACAGTGTTATAAAGGGCATCATTAATGCCATTTAGAAATCAAATTAAAAAAACACATATTTACTACACCATTGAACTACATTCCAGTTATATTATTCTGAGCGGTTTATATAAAATATCTATTTTTTTCTTTGGGTGGTGGTCTTTTCACCTTCAGGATGAGGTATCTGCTTGTTTAAACCCGTTTGTCACACTGAACTGAGATGTAACATGAGAGCTGATCTGTGTAGGAGTTGAAGTCAAAGTATTTACAGTGTAGGAGACAACAATATGGAAATTACAAGTGGACAGACCAACACGAAAGAAACATATTTACACCTCACCATCAATGGTGTCAGTCTACTGAGACCTGGCCATGTGAACGCCCTGAAATCTTCACATGTGTAATATAAACTGTGTAAACTGTAAATTACTATATTGACAAAGTGGTTTATTTGAATGCCTGTGATTATTCTGTTATAATATCCTGATGTTTTACTCTAGCATGCACCAAGCTTGCATGTGTGGATTTTATTAGGTTTTTTTGCCAACAAGGATGCATTGGTGGGTCTAAGCAACAATTAATTGTACTTTGTGTTATTTTAAGAACTTGTTTGCCTTAAGTAGCTCACTGATCAGTATTTGAATCATGCAATGCCTTCAGATGTTCTGTTTAAATACTGACTCTTAAATACTGACTCTTTGTCTTCTCTTATATTGTCCCCCCCCCCCCCCCCTCCCCTTTTTTTTTTGTAACTCCACTGACGCATAGCTACTTCTTTGTCAGACTCATTTTATCAGTGCTCTCTCAGACCTAGTGGTATGACGAAATGTGAAAAACGAGGATAATCCAAAATGAGAGGGGGGGCAGAAAAAGCCTGTTCTACCTCGCCTTCAGAGGACAAAAAACACTTGGCTGGAAATAATATGGCATCCAAAATCCAATTCTAAAAATGAACCCATTGTTTTTTGATTACCTCTCAATAAGTAAATAAATATTCTTGCATGATATAACTACACAAGATTGATATACTGTATGTGCTCCTTAAATTGAGAGGGGTTAATGAGATTGCAAGACGGCACAGGTTTTACAGGAAAAACAAAAGCCACAAGTAACTGATCAATTTCAAATGACTATATCTGTAAGAATTACAATATTTGAATAAATATTCATATAATAAGTCTTTGTCATTGTTAATTCCTCAGTGATTAAAAAAGCAATCTCTTCTGGGCTCCTTTGGGAATATACACAGTGTTGTAAAAGAATATTTACACTCTTGTAGATATATCTTACTTTTGATTTTTTGCACACTTTTGTCATCAAATGTTTGTCAGAGAAAGATACCTTGGAAAATCAGGTTCAATCATGAAATAACTGGTTATTAACAACATATTTTCGGTAGCAGAGTTCAATATCATTAGTCCTGCCTAGGCCATACAAGTGCAACCTAGAAATCACTTAATCAGGACCTGTCTGACAACATGATGTAGGCCAACAATCTAAAAGGCACCACATCATGCCCCAATCTAATGGGATTCAGTCATCAACATCTATCCGTGAGGAAAGGTTTATAAACCAATTTATAAGGATTTGATAATCGAGGGAACCACAATGGTAGCCATTATCCACAAATGGTGAAAACATGGAACAGTGGTGAACTTTTCCAATAGAAGGATCCCTGAACAACATCTAAAGAATTTCCGACCCCTCTTGCCTCAGGTGATGCCATTCAATGCAACAATAAGAGGCAAAATAAGAATGCAAAAATGGCATCCATGGGAAAATTCCTAGGTGAAAAGCACTGTTGACTGAAAAGAAGAGCACAATGCCCAGCTTGACATTTGCCAAAAACATCTTGAAGGCCCTGAAGACTTTTGGAAACATTTTCTGTAGAAAAGAGCAGGGCACTTCGAAAGGCATTACATCCCATCATCTTGTGTAAAACTAACACGGCATTTCAGAATAAGAACATAATAAAATTATCTAAATATGATGGTGTTACTGTTATGGCCAGCTTTGCCGATTCACGACATGGATGACTTGCTTTAATTGCTGGAACTAAGAACCCGCTCTGTTTTAAAAAATCTTGAAGGAAAATTTCAGGCCATTAATTCATGGTCTTACACTTAGACATTTGCTTAATTAACATCTGTACTGTCTAAGATGCTGTGACATGACCTTAAACAAGCCATTCATGCTCAAAAGCTCTCCATTGTGGTTGATTTAAAACAGTCCTGCAAAGACTGAGCCAAAATTCCTCCACATTTTAAATGCTTGATGGCAATTGTTGCCACCAAGGGTTGAACAAAATTATTATACTAAATTTTTTTTACTGAGAACAGCCATTTTTAGTCTTTATTTATTAGTCTTTATCGCTACACCTAAAGAAGGAGATGTTCTTGGTGCTGATGGACACCTGTCTTGATTGACGCAGCCAGTAAATGACTTAAACTAGAGCCAGAATACTGGAAGAGATTCACACCATTACACCTCTCCAACACTCATCTTGAGATGAAACAAGTTACAACAGGGTGACGTGCTGTCCAACCTCCAGAGGCTCCACTCCCTGAGAAAACAGCCTCTCTCTGCCTGAGTTTTTAGGCTAAAACGAAAATGTATTACATTGCTACTACACAGAAATGCCCCTATATTTCAAGCCCTCCAACCATCCGTTCTCTATATATATATATGGTGTCTATCACGGTTTTCTACAGTTCGTCAATGTGAGCTTGGCCTTGACTGTGAGGAGAGAAGTGAACAGGAAAAGGACATCCACTAAATATCTGGAGGTCATTACTGAATGCAGACTATTGAGGAGGACTTTTTTATTTAGTTTGCTTAAGTGATAAGAGTTAACTTGAATTACTGTTTATAATAAACTGCTAATACAAAATGTTAGTGGAAACTTTTCTGTAAGAGGACAGTCTCCTCCAACGAGCGCAAAAAGGATTTAATAACCCCTGAATTTAATATAGATTAAAAGCTGATATATTACAAAATAGTCTGTTTATTGTTGCTTGAAAACATTGTAAGTCAGAAATCTTTGTGGCTCAGAAACTAATAACCAAACAAGGCTTTAAAAGGATTTTCCTATTTTCCACTTCATGTAAAGGGTTCCGAAGGGGCTTTAGGTTGCTGAGGATTTTACATGACAATCGCAGTTACTGACAGATACTGAGGCGCCTCTCTCTTGTGTTGAGCCATCATGGATTTGTGTCTGAAGGATCCCTAAATACTTTTCATTTTTACACTTTATGATACTTTGTTCACATTTTATGGACCTGGTCCTTTATTATTTTGTACTGATCATCATATTGCTGAAAAGATAACATATTAAATCTACCACGTCATCTACTAAAAGCCAGGATAATGTCCAGACACCCACCACACCATTAAAGCACCTTGAGATCCTGTTAAAAAATCCAAGCAAGATCAGAACAAGGGGCAGCCCAGGTGGATAGCCTGGATAGGCATACCCAGCATCCTGAACTCCAACAACATTCCTTCATCTTTAGTGCCTATTCAGATTCAATGTTTTCAACTTCCCTCTAAAGATGAGACACACTATCCCAGAGGTGAAAGTTGAAGATCATCCAAACAGGATCCTCTACCAGATGTTCCCAGTTCCCTCTCACCATTCGTTCGTGTTAGGTTTGTCCAGCAATCTCCCCCACTACCAGATTCAGCTCACTAGGTGGTGGTAATTTGATACCACAGCCCTTCTGTGCACCTGAAAGTTCAAGACAACGCAGCATGTTTGATGATACTATAGTATTTAAGGCTAAATTATAGTTTGATTAGTATTGCTTTGATTACCAGAGCAAAAAAATAAAATTTGGCGAATTATTAACAAAACGATTAATTTCGGGGGATAAAAAAATAGCTCATTAATGTACAAATTATGCTAAGGATTAAACCTCAGTTTTGTCTTGGAATCCTGATTTCTTAATCAGAAGGAATACCAAGACACATGACCTATAAATACAAAGGAAGATTTATTTACAGATATTTACAAATACATCTGGGATTGAATGTGTTCTGACAATGATTTCCAAAAGATCTACGGTCAACATATGATAATTAAAATTGAAGGTCACGAAATGGGGAATAAAGGTTGATAACAGCACAGAGAAAAATACTGCAAAGAAGAAAAAAAATATTTGATTATTCTATGCTGCAGACTTTTATGCTGTTACTGACCCATGCAAACACATTAATGATTAAAGAAGCATATGACACTTTTTAAGAATTGTGGACAGTACATTTTTTGTGTGACCTTACTAGTTAGTTCTTCAATGGTAGTAAAAACGTCTTGCTGCATGGGACTGAGCTCCAAGTCACTAAAACTAACCAACCTTGGTTAGTGGTGTAAAATTAAGGAAGTGAGCGGGGGGGCTCAGTCTGGCCAATCCATTGGTTAAAAAACTATTTGTCTTCTGCATGTAGGCTGTCAGAGGCTAGGCGTGTCTTTCTCGGCACCTGCTTAAATATAATTCTTCCGTTATCCTGTTTAATGTAATACTCATCAGATTAGGAAGATCCGGACCCGTTCGAGAGCTGTTTTGAGCAATCCTCTCCGAATTAAGGAGTAGGAGGGAGGGTTTAGCTCATCATTCAACAAATAGCTGGGTAGCCACTAGGACAGAGATGCACAATATGTAGCATAGCCTCCTGAGACATTCTGTTAGGTCATGGACTCTGTTGGTGTATTATTTACTACACCAAACACATCTAGTGAAAATCTCAAAGACCACTGGTGACCACTGGTCTTGATTGATATGACTTGTGTGTCTGAGGCTATTTAGGGCATTTAAAAAAACTGTTGATGCTGTTGGGAAATAATCTGACATGCTAAAAGCGTGGGTTACTGTGTAACAAGTGACAGTGTGCTAATTACAGCCAGTAGACTTTGCTCTTTTCCTCGTTCAACATTTTAATGAGCCCTCGCTCTTGTCTGCTCTCTGTGTTTATCTTTGCATTACTTTAAACTTCATGATGAGTTATTGTGCCATTGAGGTCGCCTCCCACTTGAAACTATAATTGGAAACTTTAATTGGAATTCTCAGACCTAAGCTGAGAAACATACCAGTTTAATGTTATGCTTTTAAAAAAGCCACCACCACATGGAAAAAAGGCACTGCAGTTATTATGTTTTAGGTTTAAGAATTATGGCCTATTGACAGACAATATTAATTGCATCTTTTTTGAAAAGAAATAATGAAGCACAGTTGGATCATTTAAATTCAGACATATGAGAAAATAATTTTTTTTTAAAAGTTACATTCCCTTCCAAAGGTATTTACACCGATTCAGTTTTTTTCCCCATTTTCTCACGTTGCATACAAAATCTTCAATGTTTTTGATGGGATTTTATGTGAAAGAGAAACACAAAGTAGCCCATACGTTTTGGAATTAAAAGAAAAATGATACGTGGTAGTAAAACTTTTACAATTGAAATTAAATGTAGTGCAACCAACTCCCTTTAGAAGTCACCATGTTACTAATATTCATAGTAGGATGAATATCACTAATAATAGAGCTGCTCTGCACAGTCCTTATTAAGACTTTATTAGAGAACATGAGTAAAGGTCAAGGAAAGCACTAGACAGATCAAGGATAGTTTAAAGCATGGGCAGGTTATTTAATAATATCCTAAGCTTTGAATATCTCCCAGATCACTTCGTTGTCCAAATATTAAAAAAGCCAAGGTGCACATGGTAACTGAGGAGAATCTATAGAAAGATGTTATGATTTGGGGTTGTTTGGTTTCTGGTTTTTCCTTATATGTTCTCACAGTTTTTGAATCATGCTTCTGTTTGTTGTTTTTCTGGTCATGCTTTAGTTTTGTCGTCTTGTTCATGTTTTGTCAAGTTTGGTTTTCGGATCTGGTTATACTTTTGTTTCATGTTTTTCTAGTTTCTGTTTTGCTCCAGCCACGTTTTGTTCTTCTGTCAATTAAGTGTATTCGGATCACCTGCACCAAATTAATCTGTCTTCTTGTTTCACCTGGTCACACTCCATTAATACACACCTGTTCTGTCATTCGGCGCGGAAACATTTTTCATGCTCAAGTCTTGTTTTTTTATCATGCCATGCCTGTCTCGCCTGCCCGTTTGTTGTTTTGTTCCTGCCTCCTGCTGTGAGTGAGTTTTTGTTTTTTGTCATTAAATCCCTTTTCACTTACTATCACGCTGCCTGGTCGTCTGCATTCTGGGGTCGTATTTCACAAGCCTTAACAACAGATTTGTGCACTCCACAATCTGGCCTTCCTGTTTTCAGCTTGCCAAGAGCACTGTAGAAGATGCAGCAAACAGTCAAATAACAACCAAAATTTGACTTTTTGGTCTCCATGCAAAATGCTATATTTGGAGGAAAACTACCTCTGCACATCACCCTGAGCACACCATCCCCACTGTGACACATAGTGGTGGCAGCATCATGCAGTGGGGATTAGTGTTGTCAAAATAACTTATCTTTCAATATGATTGATACTAGAATTTACATACAGTAATTCAAAGATATTCATTTGCTTCGAAATCTATACACATTCACTCATTAACATTAACCTAAATCGTTCTTTCGGCAGCGCCGCGGCAATAATGGAAACTTGGCCCCTCCCCTCCCCTCCCCTCCCTGCAGATTCACCAGACCAAAACAATGGGCTGCTGGAAGTTTAAACTCTGTTAGTACGTCGAGTACAACCAGAAAAAAAAACACATGCAGGGCGCAACGCTGAAGGTGTAGGGGTGAAGCGCGCGACCATATGCAGAGGCTACAGACCTCGAAGCGGATGTCCCGGGTTCGAATCCCGGACCCGACGACATTTGCCAAATGTCTCCCCTTCTGTCTACCCCCTTTCCTGTCTCCCTACTGTCAAAAAATAAATAAAGGCCACTAGTGCTGAAAAGATATCTTTAAAAAAAACACATGCAAGTCTCTTTGGCTGACAAGGCAAACAAAAAGGGGCTTATAGAGGTACTTTCCCTATAAGGCAAATGGATAAAATGCTGAACAATGCCACATAAGCTAATGCTATCTGTTTAATATTAGCTTCCCAGACACGGAAAGCCCAAAGATGGTGTTCTGTCAGTGTAAGCTCTCCTGATGAGATGGGCGTCCCAGGTGTATATTTCCGAACCATGCAATGGTCCGATTTACTTTTGTACAAATTAATGCAGGAAAATGTTAATTAACTAATGGCTCAATCAGCTACTAAATAGTGAAGTAATGAACCAAACCAGTGCACATCCTCTGTTTGTATGAAGGCATTCGGAGGCAATCGTGGCTAATAACACAAGTAAATCCTAAAAAATGGTTGAGCCAAACTGAAACTGACAGAGCAGAAAAAAGTTGGAAAACCGTGGCAACCTACCCTTCTGCTGTAGTTAATCACTAAAAAAAGCATTTACTGTAGGTTTTGTGTGAACGAGATTCATGTTTGTTTTGTAACACAATTTTCCTTAGTGTAGAATGATCATTTACTTGTCCTTCAGAAGTAAAATGTATCTTTATCAACATCAAATAGAAGCACACAGTGGCACACTAAAGGTAACCAATTATAAGAAAGTTAAACATTTACATAACTGAATTAAAGGGACACAATTCCATAAAGGATATTAAAACTCGTATTATGTGCTATTTTGTCTACTGTTTTGGCAAACAGGAACGTGGCACATTGATGTTGATGGGAATATAAACAGAGGCAAGAAAACAACTCTAAATATAAAGAGAGATCTCCAATGGAGCTGTTTAGATCATAACATTACAAATACAATTGAGACTCTTTAGCAAGATTCGAAAGTGGCTCTTTTACATTCACTCTCCATCCAGTCGGACTGAGCTTGAACTATTTTGCAAGGTAGAGTGGGCAAAAATGTATTTTTCTTGGTGTACAAAGTTGGTTCTAAAAAGTATTGGATTCACTGAGTATAAACGCACAGCACACTTCAGATATTTAATAGTCAAACATGCCTATAATAATTGATGTTTTTCCCTCCACCTTAGAACTCCACTTTCTCTTGTTCTATAACACAAATTCCCAATAGAATGCTTCAAAGTTTGTGGGTTTAGCTTGACAGAATGTAGAAATCAAAAGCTCTTGGGATATGAATATTTTGCAAGTATATAAGGAGTGCAAAACCCCTTAAATACAGCAAAAAGCAGCAAACGTTTAAAATATAATAAAACAGTGAAAAATAAATAAGAGAAACAGGATCCTAGGATGGGAGCTATTGTCATAATCCTGGCATGGTTGTGTGATTGTGTGTGTGAGTGAGAGCTCTTTCCCTCTCTCTGCTAAAAACACTGAACCAGAGTCCTATTTCCTGCAAGTCATAACACCATATTCTGTATAAGCATACATGATAGAAGTGGGGCGACCATCATCCAGTCCAATAACGAAGAGGTTTCACACAGACCAAAACTGCCAAAGACTTATAGCAGTGTGGTTAATCTTGGGGTCCAGGGTTTTTTCTCTGTTCTCTCCATGGCTTGCTGCTGCTGCTTACTCTTTAAGCACTCTACTTCTAAGGATCTGTCGGATGCTCACTTACGCATGTTTGTCAACTTGTATCTCCATCCTGATGGAGTTATGTCTTTGTTCTTTCCAGGATACCTACTTTGTGTCTCCCTGTGTTCCAGGATTACGTATTTGGATTTTACCTTAAACTTTTAGCACAGATGAAAAAACACCTACAACTCTGAAATGCCAAACTTACTGGAAACACCTTATCCCACAAGCATGTTCTGCTCAGATCCACCCCCTAAAAACTGGTCTATCTGTCTGCCCTCCACACTATCATCCGAACACAGCTACCAAGGATTGTAATCTCATTATACAATACATGACAGATTGTGATTTAATAATAACCAAATTAACCAAACACTGAAGGCATTAAGAATAAAAAATAGGAGAGAAACTAGGCAAGACACATGAAAATTACCAAGAATGTTCTGCAAGTAGTCCTTGAAAACAGGAACTACAGTGAGACCTTTGGGGCTGCATATGCTCAGGAAGCTGACAGTAGAAATGGTCAAATGCAACAGGATCAGTGAAAAAATAACTAAACCGAACAAGACCAAATACCAAACTAACAAGAACTAGTACTGCAAGTAGTTATGAAATCCTTCCAAGCCATCCCAAGCAAGTCTGCCTCTGATACCGCCCCTCCCACTATGTTGTGGTAGGTGTCTACAGAATGAAGTATTGCTAAGCATTGGTAATGTGATCAGAGTGAAACTGTTTCTTGTTAATCTCTCTGTTTTTTCAACATCACTTTCATTACCTGATCTAGTCTTTTGTTTTCTGTCTCCCTGCACCCCAAGCCCAGACCTGTTCTGTGTTTTCCCCTGATTGTCTTGTCACGTTTGTCATTGATTCCTCCTGCTGTTCAGTTTTGTATTTAAGCCCGTTTGTTTCCTGTGTTCACCACTGGTTCCTTATGTATGTTACGTGTATGTGTGTTTCCTGCTGCGTGCTTGCTACCCTGTCTGTGTCCTGCCATAGAAAATAAAGGCTCGTCTTACCTTCAAACCTGGAGCTTCAGGAGTTCTTCGCCGCATATTGGTCCATCAAAAAACCAAATTATGACAATAACATTAGTTTTCAGTAAAAAATTATAAATACATTGTATTGACTGTATTGTTTTAAAACTGACATTTGTAAAAATAATATTTCATGCATATGTCTTTAGCACGGCTCTGCAACATGATTTAGGAGCAAATAAAGGCTCGTTTTACTGAATTCACACAGACCATGCTGATGAAACTAGGTGTAGTACAGAAGACTCAAAAACCGGAACTTAAATGGTATCAGGCTGATTCAGAGAAATAACAGCTTTTTCAGATGGAGATTGACAAAAAAGCACTTCAGTTTATTGTTACAATAATAGCTGGTCTGTTTAAAGCTACTCAACCAGACAGAGTGACTTTGAGACGTATCAGGGCATCAAGCCCTTCTCAGCCATTAATAGTGTCTGACCTCACAAACGCACCTTAGGAAGAACTTTCGAAAGTTCACATAAATACACTCTTTAACTTTGTGGAAAGCCATCCCAGAAGACATCAACATCAAGCATTTATAGCTGCAAAGGCTGGACCGACATCATATTAAACCCCCAATGATTGCAGGTCCTTGTGTGTGTAAAGGCAAGTGACCGAATACTTTTGGCAGTTTAGTGTATAAGGCTGTATCCCTTGCAGATGGATCACTACCTGTGTCCAAACTATATTCTTCAGGAACAGAGTCTATGATGAAACTGCTTCAGAATCCATTTAGGAATATGTCCACAGTTGCTTATGCGGCAAAATGTTACTAAAGCCAAAAAATCTTCCTAAAATGTACTTCTTTTTGTCACCCATTGTTAGTTACAAGTATTCTGGCCATCTTCTGTCTGTCCTTATGGCTATTCTGATATCATTAACTCAGATTTTCAATAAAGGACTCTGTTTAAAAGGAAGTACACTTCTGGCCATTCACCTTAAAAAAAAACATTACCTTGGATTCAAAATGATCACTTTTCTATTTTCTTGATCAGGACTCTCCCATCTGTGCTCTTACAAGACAATTAATCATTGTTTTTTGTTGTTAAAGAAACCACTTCTTAATTTCACACATTGATTCTCAGCATTTTTCTGTTGTTCGATGCCAAAACATAGAAACGATATCGTTATGTCAAGGCTTTCAGTGAAAATCCCTACAGTTTTGCCCCATTGACTCATTTAAATACATACATACACCAAATGTGTGAACCTGTAGTGCAGCAACACATCATCAGTAGGGTGAAGTAGGGTGAAACTAATTTGTCTCACAATGGTTTAATCAAATACATACCCTCAACATGGGTCAATTGCCATAATGCTGATTTTTAATTAAGTTTTTCTTTTTGGGGCTCTATTTAGAAATTCTCTTCTAAAGCATTTAAAGCAATTGTTTTCCTTTTTTTATTTGAAACAAAAGAAAAATAAGTTTTCAGTCTGCACTCTGATGCATTACATGTCCCACCTTTATCCCAAAGCACCAGCTGCTTAGATTGCTGAGGCTCTAAAGCAATAAAGCAGACTTGAACAAGCTCAGCATGAGTCTAAAATCTCTGAAGCTGATACAGGGAGCTAGGCGGGTCTCCGAGCTGCTGTTTTCACCCATTTTATTTCCCCCGTTGCTCATAAGCTCATCAACTGCAAGTTGCCTGCGTGCCAAAAAAATGGTTGTGATGAGCAATGGAATATGGACCTGTGTAAAAATCTCATGACACACACCTCTTAGACCTTTCGGCCAACCGGCATTGTCTGTCTGTTTCCGATTCGGAACACACAGCGATGAAAATGCCCTTGAAAACAGAGGTCACAGGCTTGTAGGATGAATATCAAACATATTTCCTGCTATTCTTAGAAGTGGACAGGGACTCTGTCACTAAAAATACCCAGATTATTTTTTTCCCTCTGTCAATCTATTTTTACAAATCTGAGGCCTTCCCGGGCTATGGCAGTCTTTTCTTAGAATGTTATATAATAAAAATGAGGCAAGGCTGGGAGTAAGAGGCAGAACAAGTACTCTGTTAGCCAGTCAAGGATGAGATCCACAGTTATAGTCAGATGTTTACATATACTCATTATGGGCATTAATGTCAGGTTAATTTTAATCTTTTTAATTTTGCATTATGCACTTCATTGGTTTTTAAAAACAACAATATTGGGCACAAGTTTAAATATTGAATATTTTTGTGTAATCTACACACTGTCAAAATTATACTTACAGGCTCCAATAAGGGGCTGCGCGGTGGCGCAGTTGGTAGCAGTATTGCCTTGCAGCAAGAAGGTTCTGGGTTTAACTCCCAGCTTTAGGTCTTTCTGCATGGAGTTTGCATGTTCTCCATGTGTGTTCTCGCCTTGTACTCCAGCTTCTTCCCGGGTTTAGAAAATGGATGGATAGATGGCTCCAATATGTAAATACATCTCCAGTAATATTTAAATGTTCAATATGCTTATTATAGCCATCAACATGGTAATTTCAATTCAATTCAGTTTTGTTTATATAGCGTCAATTCACAACACATGTTGTCTCAAGGCTCTTCACAACAGTCAGGTTCATACATTCCAATTAATACTAACAGTTGAACAGTGCAGTCAGATTCAGTTATTTATTCAAATTGGATAAAAAGTTTTTCTATCTAAGGAAACCCAGCAGATTGCATCCAGTCAGTGACTTGCAGCATTCACTCCTCCTGGATGAGCATGTAGAGACAGTGGACAGTCACTGGCGTTGACTTTGCAGCAATCCCTCATACTGAGCATGCATGTAGCGACAGTGGAGAGGAAAAACTCCCTTTTAACAGGAAGAAACCTCCAGCAGAACCAGAACCAGGCTCAGTGTGAGCGGCCATCTGCCACGACCGACTGGGGGTTTGAGAGAACAGAGCAGAGACACAAAGAGAACAAAGAAGCACTGATCCAGGAGTACTTTCTATAGGAAGGAAAAGTAAATGTTAATGGATGTAGCTCCTTTAGTCGTTTCACCTAGAAAGAAAGAACAGATAAACTCTGAGCCAGTTTTCAAGGTTAGAGTCTGAAAGAGAGCACATAGAGTTAGTCACAGTAGAAGCTCAGTCAATTTCTATGTCTAGGAGAGAGAAAGGGTTAAACACTGAAAGACAGGGCTATGTGGATCATCGGTAGAGGGTGAGCATTAAGTTGTTGCCAGCAGAAGCTTGGACGATTCCCCTAAAGGTGTCACAGGTAGACACTAAGCCAGGCCAGGTGTAGGTTCTAGGAAGAGAAAAGAGAGAACATAAAGTTAAAAGCTGAAATAACAGCAAATAATGCAAAATTGGAGAGTAGTGTGAGAATGTAGCGAAGAGGGTGAAAGTGGTCATTATGTCCTCCAGCAGCCTAAGCCTATAGCAGCATAACTACGCAGATAGTCTCAGTTCAGATTATTTAGTTAAACGGCGCTTATTTACAACAATGTCGTCACAAGGAACCTCACAAAGGGTCCCACTGATGGTCATTGTTATACTAAAAACTACAATGATTGGGGTACCTCTCTCTGTCAGACTGATTATAACCATTGGAAAAGAGAAGGGGTCATACAGGTAGCAGAAATGGAGGGTGTGTTTGCACCTCAACCATAACTGAGCAACAATACTCTCTATATTTGACCATTCTTTTTCATAGGCTTGTTAGAGGTAATTTAAGCCGGCTGGGTTTAGACAATAAGATTTCTGGGTGGGGGGGCATGGGAGACCCTATTCCCCACCTAATTGTCTTTTTAAATGCACTCTACAGCAACACACATCAACACATATGGTGTGGTGGTAGGGTGACCGGTCTTTGGTGGTCCGCGTTGGCCTTCCACCGCTGCTTCCGCCTGCAGCTCTGGCCTCCATGTGGGTGGGGCATTGAAGCGCGTCTTGTACCTGCACTGGGGCAACTGGTGGGTTGTGCTTGGACTGAGGTGGACAGGTGCGGGTACCCGGCTAGTGCATATTTACTTTATTTTTTTGTTTCTCTGGGTGGCGAGGAGAGGTTGCAGCATGTGGGGGTGGGGGGGGGGGGGGGTCGGGGGGGAAAAGTCGGGGGGGTTGTGTCCTCTTTTTGGATGTGTGGTCACCGGCATTTGGTGTTGCGTGGGGCCCTTGTGCTGTCGTGGCACGCTGTGTGGTGGAGGGCAGGGTGCGGAGGTGGTGCTTGGAGCGGGGCTCTGTGTGGAGCTTGTGCTGTATGGATGTGTCTTCATCGGCTTTTCGTGGTGGAGCTCATCTGTGGGGGTGTGCCCTATGGGGAGGGGATTCATGGCATTTTGGTTCGGGGGCATGTGTTCAATATTTGTGTCCTAGTTAGGGGTTAGCCCTGTGAGGACATTCGTGTTGGGGTTCATGGCGAGCTGGGGGCTCATGGGGTTGAAATTGGAATTCATTGGGGAGTTGGGACTGTTTCATCCTGGGACTGTTCTGGTTGGTGGGCTCGTTTGGACCAGGTAGATGCCTCTTTTTTTCATGGCTGTCTCTCCGGATGGGGATGGGGTCGTTTGGGGATAAGGTTCAGGGTGGTCAGGGTCTGGGCGGGGATCGTTCGGGTATGGGCGGTGGCAGCACTAATATGGGCTGGTGGTGGGGTGGTATGCCTGTCTCCACTCTGGAATGAAAGGGACCACCTCCTGGGTCCAGGGGCTGGTCACAGATCTGGGGTATCAGTACCTGGACCTGATATACACAAGTGCGCTCACACTTAAACCCACAGGTGTCTGGATTCAGATGTTAACAGATACACAGATGTTCTATATTGTGCCGCAGTTACTAATAAATACACCTTGCAATCATTAGTACCGTGCACTTTTCGGTAACATCGCTGTTGTTTTATATGCGTTCTGCAGGTATAGAAGTAGTCTTTGTTATCTTGTATTCTCTACATCCTTCTTTCTCTTCTATTCTCTTCTCTATTCTTTTCTCCTTTTCTCCCTTTTTCCTTTTTGTCCCACCTCTCTTTCTTGCTTCTTTTTTTTTCTCTTTTTTTTCATTCCGTGTCCATTGCAATTGAAATAATCTAAAGCATTTTTTAAATAAATATATCTACAGGGGTTGGACAATGAAACTGAAACACCTGTCATTTTAGTGTTGGAGGTTTCATGCCTAAATTGAACCAGCCTGGTAGCCAATCTTCATTGATTGCACATTGCACCAGTAAGAACAGACAGTTGTTGGAATTATGAATCTGAGAATATTATTTAATATTAATATTTTAATATTTTATCAAATAATATTTGGGTCTGTTAAGGGTTGTCCTGTGAATACCAGCCCAGTAAGGCGATGGTATTAGGACAAAATAGAAAGGTGTGAGACGAGCTCTGACATTATTGAACAGCATAAACTCTGCACATATATGGAATGAATTCACACAATTTCTTAAAATACAAGAATTTATTAACAAAAATAAGTCAACTCAAAGTCAAACATATTTCAATCAACAAACTCTTTACTATGCTAAAACAATCCAACTAAACTACCCAGCAGAATTAAAGAATAAAGAAGATTAATGGGCTATGTACAATATAAACAAGTTGATTAAAGATGATTGGAAACCATGACCAAAAGAGTGATGCAACATTACCATGCAATGTTTATGTTTGAGAACCAAGGATTGTCTTGAAGAATCTGGAAGTGAAGTTAAGTTAGTCTTGGAACCAACTTAAACAAAAATCAGCAAACATTTAGACAACCCTTCACAATGCAAGATCAGATAAAATATTATTTTAATAAAATAATGTTTTAAATAATGATCTGCTGAATAAAACCAACCTTCTGGATGACCATTTCTCAACGGTGTCTAATTAGCTGTCTTTATTTATTGAAATAATATTTGAAGAAATATTATTAAGGGAGTATTTTGGAAAAGAGCCAAATCTTTCTGGAGAAATGGGGCTTAATGGTGTTTACTTAGTTATCAAATCTAGTAAATATGTTCAGTGACTATTATTCACTAGCTTGAAAACTAACAACCTTTCTGTTAAATACTCTTTAGCAAGCACATGTTCTTACCGGTTAGCAGTTGAGCTAACAAAAGAAGCTAATAGCTTAGCACCAGAATCTACACACCTTTAAAATACCAGGGTTAATAAAAAGGTTAAAATGCGTAAGCGCGGACGGCGCGTTATGATCAATCTTCCGTTTAAAATCACCCTTCAAGTAAAGTTTGTCTTAACTTTAAAAACACACAAAGAACACAAACC
Source organism: Girardinichthys multiradiatus (assembly GCF_021462225.1). Lineage (NCBI taxonomy): Eukaryota > Metazoa > Chordata > Actinopteri > Cyprinodontiformes > Goodeidae > Girardinichthys > Girardinichthys multiradiatus. The sequence goes on along the minus strand of NC_061795.1, from coordinate 2,477,354 downwards.
GGCATGTGTGCTGCAGATAGCCTGCTAGCACTAAGATAGCAGAGTTTCACACAAACAAAACTTCATACAATGAAAAACGTCTAAATCATTTCATCCTAACTGTTAATCTGCCCAAACCTAACCTCATGAACCATGGTAAGGAAACGTTGTCCAAGGGGCGAAGCTTGAAGAAACGTCCACAGTCAACAAGGGTTAGCTTCCCGCTAACCTCCAGCTGTGGATGAAGAACGGCTCGTTGTCCGCCAACGCCACTGCACGGTGATGGGGTCTCTGTTGTCTTCCTTCCAGACTGGGAGGCCGCCCCGCTCGGCTTCAAAGAGACCGCGCGTCTCTGTAGGGAACTTCTCTGGGACAATTTGCTTCACAGGCCTCAGAGGAAAAAGTAAGCAACTCTTACACCTTAATTTCCCCGTTCATGAATGAAAATACCGGATACACAGACAGTATTTCATTCGTACTTATCTTTGCATATGATCGATGATCGTATGGCTTCCTTGGATCCAGTTGAAGAGTTTATGTCTTTTTGCCAGCAAAAGACATTAGCGCGCTGGGCCTCTCCTGACCGGTCCCTCTCGAAGGCCGTGTGGAAAGAGGTTGCTTGTTGGAGAGGGGGTGCTCTTATTCAGACAGTGGCATCATGGGAAGTCTGCTGCTACCCCCCTTTTCTCAGTTGCTGGAAGTCAGTTAAATGCAATATATTTTGAAAAGTTCCAGAAGAGTTCGTACCGGAGTTTAATGTTGAAATCCATGGCTGTGGGTTCCAACAGTGTGAAGGTTCAATTAGCAGGGTAAGAGCACAGTTTTACTCAAAATATTGAAATGCACAAAACATTATGGGTGACATACCAGAGTTCAAAAGAGGATGAATTGTTGGTGCACGTCTTGCTGGCGCATCTGTGACCAAGACAGCAAGTCTTTGTGATTTATCAAGAGCCACAGTATCCAGGGTAATGTCAGCATACCACCAAGAAGGATGAACCACATCCAACAGGATTAACTGTGGACGCAAGAGGAAGCTATCTGAAAGGGATGTTCGGGTGCTAACCCGGATTGTATCCAAAAAACATAAAACCACGGCTGCCCAAATCACGGCAGAATTAAATGTGCACCTCAACTCTCCTGTTTCCACCAGAACTGTCCGTCAGGAGCTCCACTGGGTCAATATACACGGCCGGGCTGCTATAGCCAAACCTTTGGTCACTCATGCCAATGCCAAACGTCGGTTTCAATGGTGCAAGGAGCACAAATCTTGGGCTGTGGACAATGTGAAACATGTATTGTTCTCTGATGAGTCCACCTTTACTGTTTTCCCCACATCCGGGAGAGTTACGGTGTGGAGAAGCCCCAAAGAAGCGTACCACCCAGACTGTTGGATGCCCAGAGTGAAGCATGGGGGTGGATCAGTGATGGTTTGGGCTGCAATATCATGGCATTCCCTTGGCCCAATACTTGTGCTAGATGGGCGCGTCACTGCCAAGGACTACCGAGCCATTCTTGAGGACCATGTGCATCCAAAGGTTCAAACATTGTATCCTGAAGGCGGTGCCGTGTATCAGGATGACAATGCACCAATACACACAGCAAGACAGGTGAAAGATTAGGTTCTAAATATTATTGAGTCATTTTGGGTTGTTTTGGAGGAGCGAGTCAGGAAACGTTTTTCTCCACCAGTATCACGTAGTGACCTGGCCACTATCCTGCAAGAAGAATGGCTTAAAATCCCTCTGACCACTGTGCAGGACTTGTATATGTCATTCCCAAGACGAATTGACGCTGTATTGGCCGCAAATGGAGGCCCTACACCATATTAATAAATTATTGTGGTCTAAAACCAGGTGTTTCAGTTTCATTGTCTAACCCCTGTTTATACACTGCTCAAAAAAATAAAGGGAACACTTTAACAACACAATATAACTCCAAGTAAATCAAACTTCTGTGAAATCAAACTGTCCACTTAGGAAGCAACACTGATTGACAATCAATTTCACAGCTGTTGTGCAAATCTAATAGACAGCAGGGGGAAATCTTTGGCATTTAGCATGACACACTCAATAAAGGAGTGGTGCTGCAGGTGGGGACCACAGACCACGTCTCAGTACCTACAGTGCCTTGCGAAAGTACTCGGCCCCCTTGAGCTGGTCAACCTCTTGCCATATTTCAGGCTTCAAACATAAAGATAAAAAATTCAAATTTTTTGTGAAGAATCAACAACAAGTGGGACACAATCGTGAAGTGGAATGAAATTTATTGGATGTGTCAAACTTTTTTGTACCGAACAAAGTATTCAATGAGAATATTTCATTCATTCAGAACTAGGATGTGTTATTTGAGTGTTCCCTTTATTTGTTTGAGCAGTCTCTCTCTCTGTTGGGCTTCTTGCCACTCAGACAACAATTTTCAATGTCACTCTGCCGGACAGACACAAAAAAAAAAGGTGGCTGGTTTTAAAGACAGTCACTACATTTTCTTTGAGTTTGAGGGCAGGGCTTTAAGGAGGCTGCAGTAGAATATTGATGTAGGCTGGGGTTGGTTAATTGTAGGAACAATTATAATAATTATATAATCCTGATTATTTTCTGTGAATCATGAAATCCCAATTATGTTCTGCCATAAGCTGGAAACTCCTGCAACACTCAACGTCCACTGTAAAGCTTTTAAACCTACTGTTAAGCATGGTGTTGGTAGACACGGAGACGGATACTACCTTTGCATGGTAGTATCATGCAAAGGCTGACAGTTATACTGGTGCGCGAAATGGTAGAATCATGAAAACTACATTCAAATGTTTCAACCTCTTTGTTAGATTAACAACCTGCACAGTAGAAACCTGGACACCACTGGACAAAGCAACTTAACATTTAGTTTTTGTAATGGGCACAACGTCAACGCTATTGAAAGTGTATGTACACTTAAAAGTTGGAACTATGTCAGCATACCAACCAATTTAAATGAACTTTACCAGTTCTGATATGAAAAGTGAACAAATATACAGCCAGAGTTATCCCTGGGCTGTGTTAACAGATATGAAAATCATTATGGTTTCTCTACAGCCTCAAAAGGTACATTTAGCCAAATGGCTGTGGAAGAGTATGTATATATTTACATATACACCCAGAAACGTCTGACTGGTGTAATAATAAAAGGAATATGAGCCAGATACAAAGGGTTTAAATACAGAATGAACTGATATGCATGAAGCAATGTGACTGTGAAAGCACAAACATGTTTACTGGAGTCTTGGCAGGGTTTAACTAGCCAGTGGACAGTTTGTCAGCTTGCTGTTGGTTGTTGAGAGGAAGGAAAAATTAATGAGTAAGTCTTCAGGAAGACACAACATCATTAAATGTAGGGAAAAAACACTGACTGTAAACATTACTGTCTAACTATTAAGACAGATACCACTGAGTGCTCATCATCATGTTGCGAGAAACAGGTCTGCATGTCTGGTCTGTGCATCTGCAACATTGCACAGATGTGCGGCTCAATCAAGGCTTTACTGGTAGAAATGGAAACTAGAAATGTGACAGAGCCATGAAGCATTTTCTGGAGATGTGGCTCTGTTTCAGAGCTTATGTAATCTTAACACAGATCTGTGTAAACGCCTGGCTGAATATTTTAGCTAAGCCAGTGTGAATGGAAAATTCTGTCAGCAAGAGAGCTTGATGGAAAAGGGAATCCTGAGGTTTTATCGTTTGTTTTTACGTATGTACAAGTCATAAAGCTTTTGAATATGTTTCATGAATACTTGCTTATTACAGTATTTCTACTGAAAAAGTATGCAATTGTACCTCAGGATTTTCTAGTACAAAAAGAAAATAAGAGTACGGAAAAATATTTGTTCTTCCAGACTCTATTCCCTATCCTAATGTCTGAATGTTGTCCTTTTTCCCATTCTTCTTTCCTTCAGACATTCCTTTCTTCCTCATGTTTATCCTTCTTTTCTTTCTTATTTGTGTCATTCTTTTCCTCCTTTCTCATATACTTACTAGTGTTCTTCCTTCTGGCCTTCATTTCTTTCTTGTGTCCTCCTTTCCTTTCTTCATTCCTGGTGTCCTTCCTTCCTTCCTTTCTCACTCTTGTCCTGTCTTCTTTCCTTTCTTTTTCTTCTGTCCCTATTGTCTTCTTCTTTTCTTTCCTTCCTCCCTTCTCCCCTCCCTCCTTTTCTTCGAAGTGTAAGTATTGGATTTATAGAAGAGAAATGTGTTGGAAACCTGTTCTTAGATTTTCTAGCATAAACATATGCAAATAAATCTGGCTGTTTTTTTTTTAGAAAGTTTACTTTAACTGGGCCACATCTATGTTCTAAGGGGTGTGAATGGTTCATCTCGATGACATCAAGCTAAGTCATGGTTTAAGAACATTTTTAAGGCTCTCTTACTTAAAACAGAAAATTCTGTTGAATATTCCACATATGAACGAAACTTTGCTCCTCAGTGTGATCAGCTAATTAATTAAAAGCTGCATATTAATGTGAGAGCTGTGGGGAGAAAATGGAACAGACATCTGGCAGCTCTGTATATCTCATGGGGTATCAGTCACATCCAGCTTAATCAGCACTTCAGCTGACAACCACACTCAAAATACTGCTTTGCCAGTTGTTTTTATATGGGGGATAACAGCATGTTTGCGTTTTTCTCAAATTCACCCAGTGAAAAGTGCTGTTACTTGGTTTGAGGTAACTCACCCTCCCAAGGTAAACCAAAGGTTTACTTGCTAAGGACATCTAAATCCTATCTACAGTGTTAAGAAATGTAGGATGCCAATAAAATGTTAAGTTCTTTTTTGGAAAATGTTCAAACATTTATGGCTAGTCTTTATTTTTCATTTATCTTTCCAAAAAATAGACACACTTATAATAAACATTAGCCCTTTTTCACATGTCAAATAAAAGATGTAAACAGAAATGTGTTTTCTACTGAGAGAATAGTTAGTACACCCTATCCCCCTTATATCTAATGTTACCTTCATTGACTAAAATAACTTAAGTGAGTCATTTCTTGTAGCCTTCTAACCTAGTGGCGGAACTAGGCTTTTACCGAAGAGGTGGCTTAAGGTGAGCAAGACATTATCAGGGTAGGTCATTTAGTGACCTGTCATTAAATTCAAGTGACGCCTAAGCTGTCCAGTCAGGTTCTAGATGTGGTCAATGCTAAATGGGCCACCCCTCTAGCTCTGCCCCTGCATCTACCAGTTTCTGACATAGTTCTGAGGAATGTTTGCTCCACTCCTCACTTCTAGGTGTGAGATGTTTGAGGGGTTTCTTGCTTTTACTGGACATTTAAATTACCCAGTAGCATCTCATTGATCAAGATCAAGATTGAGGCTTTGACTCTGCCCATTTCTTTATTGTTAGCCAGTCATCCGTGGATTTACCGCTATGTTTTTGATAATTTTGAAATTCCTAGGGCCAGGTCTGATATAACTTAGATTATTGGGTGATGATAGTTAGTTTAACCCTTCTCTTTAAGCACACTTTGATACACATTAGAATATGTGGTGGATTCTATGATGTAAGCTTGCCATTTCCTTCTGCTGCTTAGGAAAATGCCCCAAACCAAACACTTTCAACCCTGTGCCTCACAGTTTGTATGAAGTTCTTTTCCTGGAATGTCCTCAGTTCTGGTTCTACAAATTACATAATTTTTGACTCAACTGACCAATAAACATTATTTCAGAAGTCCTGTTGTTAATCTATGTTCTCTCTACTGAACTTTAGTCTGGCTTTCATATTTTTCTTAGAGGAGAAAAAGGTTTTCTTCTTGAACACTTAATTAAGAGAAAAAGGCAAATAGTCAGTCATCAGTCAGTCAGTAATTAAAAACTACAATTAACCATTTTTTGCAACTCTAAATTCTAGCAACATCCAGGCCAGATTACTGCCTCACCTGTAGAATCAAGAGATCAGATAAATAGAAGTCTGACAACATGAAGTAAGCTAAATATATGATAAAGTGACACATCATGCCCCACTCTAAAAAAACAAGTTGATGAGAAATAAAGTCACTGACATTTATAAATGTGGAAAGGGTTAAAAAATCACTTCTAGGGTTTTGGGATGCCAGGGAACTGCTATGTGCCATCTACAAATTGAGAAATGGAAAAAACCATCTTGGTGGCTAAATACCTAACAGGTCACATACAACTAAAACAACATCAATGGCCCTGCTGACCTCACTTGCCTCAGTTATGGTCAGTGTTCATGATACAAGGGAGTGAGCAAACATCACATATAGGAGACTCCCAATGCCAGAAAGAACACAAAGGCCCTTCTCACATAAAAAAAAGCATCTTGATGATCCCATAGACCTTTGGATGAATAGAATCTAGAATCAAGAGTGGAACTCTCTGGAAGGTGTGTCTCATGATTATACCTAGTATGAAAAATAACATCATACCAACAGTCAAACATGGTGGTGGCAGTGTGATGATCTGGGGTTGCTTTGCTACTTCATAACCTGGAGAGCTAGCAATAAGTGATGGGACCATGAATTTGACTCTCTTGCAAAGAATCTTGAAGGAGAATGTGCAGCTAATATTTCATGCCTTAAGCTCAAGTGCACATGGGTTAAGCTGGAAAATTATCAAAGCAACCCAACAGCTCCACCTCTCCGTGGTTTGAAAAAACCCAAAATGAAGGTTTCGCTGTGGGCTATGTAAACTCAAGATGTAAAACTGGTTGAGATGTTGTGGGATCATGTTAAACCAGTTGCTAATGCTTGAAAAGCCTCAGAAATGGCTGAATTAATTCAATTTGGGAAAGAAGAGTAGGCTAAAACTCCACCAGGGCATTTTAAAGGCTCATTACTATTTTTTGTAAACATTTAATAGCAGTTGCTGTCACCAAGGGTTATGCAACCAGTTATTAGGTGTTTGAATAATTGCTTTTTGGGCCAAGTTGGTTTGGATAGCCTTTTTCTCCTTAATGCATAAAATGGTCATTTGAAAACTGCTCATTTGTTTACTTATGTTATCTTTGTCGGAAGTTAAAAGTAGTATGATGATCTGAAACATTTAAGATGGTCAGAAAGTAATAGAAGAAATCTATTGGGAGAGCCACTGTAGTTGAGGAACCTGATGGAGTCTTTCTGACCCCTAGTGGACAAAACTCCAGTTCAACCCCTCATCTGCATGCATTATAAATCAGAAGATGGTGATCAGTGAAACGGCCTTTTTTATGCTCTCAGTCTGACCTCATTACTTTGTCTTCATGCACACTGGTGAGTTATTATAATACAGACAAATGAGAGAAGGCTAAAATCCAGCTCTGATAAGTGTGCAACAAAAGCAGAGGGGACAGTTTTCCACAGAAGAGGACCTCACAGCTGTCTGACCCCTGCTTGCTTCTGTCATCTGACCGCAAGACTGGACTGAGGCGAAGATCACATGACAGACACGCTCAGTTGCCTAATATATAAGTGTAGCAGCTCACTGCCTCCCAACATCAAACACTTGGATCAAGTGGATGCAGATGCATTTAAATGGATAAGCCACGTAGAATAAAAAGATCTTGGAGGACTGATTGTGCTTTGGTAACTGCTATGTTACATCAACACATACAACATGTGCAAACTGAGATGAGCAAGTAAGCAATAAATGATTAATGGTCAATTTTCCGGTGAGCCTCTGAAATATTGAGAGACGGCTCAGGCATGAAATGCAATGTAAATGGGTCTATTTTTAGCACAGAGGAAGTCATTTGGAACATGCTGTTGGGGTGGGGGGTCCTTACTCATATAGCTTTTAAAAGGAAATGAAAGGGGACCAACAAAAGGGAAAAATAAACATTCCACCCGTATTTGCATGTTAAACCATTTTTCATGGGGGGTATTAAACTTTTAGATACACTGCAAAGGAAAGACAATGAATTATTTCCACTTAGGAAAAAAGATGGAAAGTCCCTTCTCAACTCCCATGTCCCCTGCGGCCTCCTACGCCCATTAAACCCCCTCCTTTCACTTTGCCTCAATAGATTGTTAGAACGTGAAAGGGAGGGGAAGTGACATTTTAAAACCTCGTTTATTGATTCTGAGAAGGAGAGGGTTTGGCGGAGTGTCACAGCAGCTGATGGGAAAAGGCAGGCTGTAGCCTCATACCATCCAGCAGATATTTTCGTGAATGACGCAAAATCCCAAACTCAAAGCAAACTTTAAGGAACACGATTATTTTTACACGAAAGGGGAGGTGCTTCTCACAATTGTATGATATCTATTGTGTCTAAAAATGTATATCAAATATTTTTAAATATTTATAATTTTCCCCTCCTTGAACCGCCACCTTCACGTGGTGGAGGGGTTTGAGTCCCTGAATGATCCTGGAGGCTATGTTGTCTGGGGCTTAAATGCCCCTGGTAGGGTCTCCCATGGCAAACAGGCTCTAGGTGACTGGTCAGACAAAGAGCGGTTCAAGACACCCTCATGAGGACTACACAAACGAGGCGAAGTGATGTTGCCAGGTACGGCGGAGCCGGGGTCCCACCCTGGAGCCAGGCCTGGGGTCGGGATGCTTCAGAGAGCGCCTGGTGGCTGAGTTGCTCCTCGCGGGACCTGGCCGGGCCATCCCCCAGTGGGCCCACCACCAGCAGGGGGAACCGTGAGGGACCAGTGCAAAGAAGATTGGGCGGCGGACGAAGGTGGAGACCTCGACGGCCAGATCCCCGGATACTTAGGCTGGCTTTAGGGATGTGGAATGTCACCTAACTGGGGGGGAAGGAGCCTGAACTTCTGCGGGAGGTCGAGAGATATCGACTAGAAATAGTCGGGCTCGCCTCCACGCACAGCGTGGGCTCTGGAACCCATGTCCTCAAGAGGGGCTGGACTCTCTTCTATTCAGGAGTGCGGCAGTGCGAAATACCCGGCATTCTTGGCGTCCCTGTCGGGGGACCTCTGGACTGGCAGACTGGGATGGTGGTCCTCCTTTAAAAGAAGGGTGACTGGAGGATGTGTTCCAACTTCAGGGGGATCATACTCCTCAGCCTCCCTGGTAAGGCCTGCGCCAGGGTATTGGACAGGAGAGTCCGGCCGATAGTCGAACCTCGGCTTCAGGAGGAGCAGTGTGGTTTTCGTCTCGGCCGTGGAACACTGGACCAGCTCTATACCCTCTACAGGGTGCTCGAGGGTTCATGGGAGTTTGCCCAACCGGTCCACATGTGTTTTGTGGACCTGAAGAAGGCATTCGACTGTGTCCCTCGTGGTGCCCTGTGGGTAGTGTTCCAGGAGTATGGAATCCGGGGCCCTTTATTAGGGGCCATCCAGTCTCTGCACAAGCGGAGCAGGAGTCTGGTCCGCATTGCCGTCGGAACTGTTCCCGGTGCATGTTGGACTCCGGCAGGGCTGCCCTTTGTCACCGGTCCTGTTCATAACTTTTATGGACAGGATTTCTAGGCGCAGCCAAGAGCCAGATGGAGTCTGGTTTGGGCACCAGAGGATTTAGCCTCTTCTTTTTGCAGATGACGTGGCCCTGCTGGCCCCTCTAGCCAAGAAGTACAGCATGCGCTGGGGCGGTTTGCAGCCAAGTGTGAAGCGGCTGGGATAAAGATCAGCTCCTCCAAGTCTGAGGCCATGGTACTTGACAGGAAAAGGGTGGCTTGTCCTCTTCAGGTTGGAGGAGAGTTCCTGCCTCAAGTGGAGGAGTTTAAGTATCTCGGGGTCTTGTTCATGAGTGAGGGAAGAATGGAGCAGGAGATCAACAGACGGATTGGTGCGGCTGCCACAGTAATGGGGGCGCTGTGCCGGTCCGTTGTGGTGAAGAGAGAGCTGAGCCGAAAAGCCAAACTCTCGATTTACCGGTCGGTCTACGTTCCTACCCTCACCTATAGCCATGAACTTTGGATCATGACCGAAAGAACGAGATCCCGGATACAAGCGGCTGAAATGAGCTTCTTCCGTAGGGTGGCCGGGCACTCCCTTAGAGATAGGGTAAGGAGCTCGGCCATCTGGGAGGGGCTCGGAGTAGAGCCACTGCTCCTCTACATTGAGAGGAGCCAGTTGAGGTGGCTCGGGCATCTATACCGGATGCCTCCTGGACGCCTTCCTTGGGAGGTGTTCCAGGCACGTCCCACCGGGAGGAGGCCCAGGGGACGGCCCAGGACACGCTGGAGGGACTATGTCTCTCGGCTGGCCCGGTCACCTGGGGCTCCCCCGGAGGAGCTGGAGGAGGTGTTTGGGGAGAGGGACGTCTGGGCGTCTCTGCTGAGTCTGCTGCCCCCGTGACCCGGTCCCGGATAAGTGGAAGACGACAAGTATGAGTATTTTTTATTTTTTTAAAATGGTTTATTTTAAAAACTATAAAATAAACTGAAGGAGGAAATGTATTAATTAAAACTGGTACATTGTCTTAATAACAGCAACATGACACAAATTACATACCTTTTTTCCCTTCTGCTGCATTTCTCAAAACATCTAGAAAAGCTATTTACGGTGAAACTCGCTTAATTCCTCGATGGATTCAATTTCTTTTCTGATAGTTAGTTCAGAACAAGACAGTCGACAACATCAGCATTAACACATGCCATAGAAGCAAACACAAATACCCAGGACAAAGAGGAATTTACAGTTGGGATATTTCTCGATCAGAAAGTTTTTGAAACAATCTTTATGGAATGTTAAACAAATTGGAAAAATAGGCATTAAACAGAGCTTTCAGTTTTGTAAAAACCTACTTAACTGACCGGCAACAATCTAAGATGAATGATTTTAATTCTGAATGTTTGGATGTCGTGCGTGGTGTCCCACAGGGTTCTGTGTTGGGACTACAATTACTTTCATTTGTATGTTAATGAAATATGCAAGATGTGCAGTTTTTTTTTTTAAGATTTCTTATGTTTGCTGGTTATACAAATATATTTGGTTCTGGTGAGAATTTACAGTAGCTTTAAACTCTAATCACATCTGAAATTGATAAGATAAAACAAATAAGATTAAACAGCACTTTGGTATGAATATATATTTGCTATTTTGAATAAAACAAAATACATCATATCTGGGTAAGACATAGATTAGATTTTCAGATAAAAATAGAAAGTGTTAATAAAGAAGCAGCACAGGAAACAAAATTCCTAACAAAAGATGGCCAAAATAGCCTAAATTGAATTTCAGTATAGTCCAAAACAGAGCACAAATTAATAAAAATTCTCCTTTGATTCTGTAATATTTTCTGGAACATTGTGTGGAGGTCTGAGTAAATACTAAAATTTCATGGCCCAATTAAAACTACTACTACTATTTATTGCAAAATAAATCTTCTTTGAAGAGAGCCTATTGAACTGCACTAACCATTCTGAAGTGGTTGTTTCATTCAAAGGTTTCTCTTAAAGTTTTGAATAATTCCACCTCAGGTCAGAGCCTGAAGTGAAAATGAAAATAATGAAGTAAAATATTTTTCACTATCTCTCTTCATCTGCACACAAAGCTGAAGAGTGGGCAGCTGCAACATAACGCAAAAACAGGAGCAAAGTTCTCCCATCTACTGGATCTGATGGACATATTGGAGCCTGCATGTGTTTAGCGCAATTTGCCTTGTTTCTAAACTGAGAGACAGTAAACAGAGGGATAGCTGCTGTGTGCAATATACACATATATCACAGCAGTCGGTCAGATGTTAAATGTCATGACCCAGAAACAAACGTTGGATGATCTCACAGTGAAGTACAGTTTCACTTCTCTCAATTAAGTCAAAACTTTCCATTTGTTTTGCTGAAAAAATATTAAATAGTGAGCATTATTTAAATCCAAATCTTATCATATTATTGGAATATCATAAGTGATAAGAAAAAGTAATTTACATTTCTTATTTACACATTTAAAGTGACAAAACGTGGAAAAAAGGAGCATGTCTTCCAAACATCACTGTAGTGCTGTATATCAGCAAGCATGTGCCAGGTAACAAAAGTATTCACTCACACCTCTCAATCAGTAGTGTTCGGTCGGCTGCTGCCATCTGGTTGCACTTTTAATTCAATTCAGTTTATTTATATAGCGCCAATTCACAACACATGTTGTCTCAAGGCACTTCACAGAAGTCAGGTTCATACATTCCAGTTAATCCTAACTATCAAACAGTGCAGTTGGATTCAGTTAATTATTCAAATTGTTTAAGAATTTTTCTATCAAAAGAAATCCAGCAGATTGCATAAAATCAGTGACTTTTAGCATTCACTCCTCCTGGATGAGCATGTAGCGACAGTGGACTTGCATTGACCTTGTAGCAATCCCTCATACTGAGCATGCATGTAGCAACAGTGGAGAAGAAAACTCCCTTTTAACAGGAAGAAACCTCCAGCAGAACCAGAACCAGGCTCAGTGTGAGCGGCCATCTGCCACGACCGACTGGCGGTTAGAGAGAACAGAGCAGAGACACAAAGAGAACAAAGAAGCACTGATCCAGGAGTCCTTTCTATGGGAAAGAAAAGTGAAACATAAATGGTTATAGCTCCTTTAGCGGCTTCATCTAGTAGAGAAAGACAGCTAAGCAGCTGAGCCAGTTTTTAAGTCTAGAGTATGAAAGAGAGCACATAGAGTTAGTCACAGTAGAAGCTCAGTTAGTAGCTATTTTTAGGAGAGACGGTTAAACACTGAAAGACAGGGCTAAGTGTATCATCTGTAGAAGAAGAGCATTAAGTTGTTGGCAGCAGCAGCTTGGCCAATGTCCCCCTCCAGGAAGGTGCCACAGCTAAATACAGAGCCAGGTCAAATGTAGATTCAAGGAAGAGAAAAAACAGAGAGAGAACATAGAGTTAAAACTGCATTTTGTGGACATCTTGATAGTAAAAAATTACAATAGTCCAATCTTGAAGTAAAAAATGCATGGACTAGTTTTTCAGCGTCACTTCTGGATAGAATATTTCTAATTTTCCGCAAGTGAAAGAAGGAAGTCCTGGAAACTTGTTTAATATGGGATTTATATGAGTGTGAATGTCCTGATAAAAAAATAACACCAAGGTTTTTTGTATTATTACCAAAGGTCAACTTAATGCTGTCTACATTTTTTTGATTGACCAAGCAGCTCCTTTTTTAAAGACTCCGGTCCAAAGACGACAACTTTTGTCTAATCTGAGCTGAAAATTTAAAGTTATCCAAGTTTTTATGTCTTCAAGACATCCCTGTAGTCTATTCAACTGGTTGGGCTCATCGGGATTTATGGATAAGTAAAGCTGAGCATCATCAGCATAACAGTCATAATGTATCCCATGCTGCCTCATAATTTTATTGGAAGCAAATTTATATTGAAGAGATTTGGCCCAAGTACTGAACCCTGTGGTACTCCACAATTAACCCCGGAGTTTAAAGATGATTTATCATTTACATGAACAAACTGGAATCTGTCAGACAAATAAGATTTAAACCAGCCTAGCGCTGTTCCCCTGATCCTTACAGCATATTCCAGCCTTTCTATGAGAAGATTGTGATCGACTGGATCAAATGCAGCTCTGAGATCTAACAGGACAAGTACAGACACAAGTATATTATCTGAGGCCATAAGAATATCATTAGTGACTTTCACTGGTGCTATTTTCGTGCTATGATGAGCCCTGAAACCTGACTAAAACTCTTTAGAGATTACTGTCTAAATGCTCACACACTTGATTAACAACTATTTTCTCAAGAATTTTAGATAAAAATGGAAGATTGGATATAGGTATTTAATTTATTAAATCATATTGATCAAGAGAAGATTTTGTAAGTAAAGGTTTAATTACAGCTACCTTTAAAAGCCTGTGGTACATATCCATTTACTAAGGATAGATGCATCAAATCTAGAATGGGGCTGGTAATCAAGGGGAACACTTCCTTAAATAATTTTGTTGGGATTGGGTCTAACATACAAGTTGAAGGTTTAGATGGTTTAGATTATGGCAACAATTTAACAAAATAATGTCACTAATTACATTTGGTTACTTTTTTATTACTTTTTAATGAATTTGGAAGTGTTAGCGGAGTGGTGCTGTAAATTCAAGTTACATCACTGTGTGTAAAGGTGGCATTTAAGGCTGTTATTTATGGAGGACCGATCCTGACAAAATTAAAAATAAAAGCAGAAATATATATATATTTTCTTTTTCCTTTTCCTTACACATGCCTTTGTTCTTTTTACATTTCCTCATCTCTCTTTTTCCTTTACCGTATGCATTTCTGCTTCATTATGCAAATGAGGAGGGCTGCCTTCTTCTCTCCAGCTCCTCTCCTATTGGTCAATATACAGGAAGGAGGAGGATCCATGTGCAGGCCGAGGGTGTGTCCCAATTCGGGGGCTGGATCCTTCCAAGTGCGTACTTGTGGGCTGATTATGTCACAGCGCGGCACATAAGGTCTGTCAGATGCTGCCGACAAATGTGTCCTTCTTTTGCCCGATTTGAAGGATGCGTTGTTGTGAATATCCTTCGTGGCCCATCTTTTCCCATGATTCATTGCGTGTCGAAGCGGTTTGGTCAAACAGAGGCAGCCATGGCGGATCACAGTGGCAAAAGCTGTGAGTAAACTGTGAAAAATTACACTTTCTGTGATACAAAGGAACTTTTACAATGTTTTTATTGCGGGAATGTAACTGTGTAGACGTGAAAAATCTGCTTGATTTATCAAGACATAATAACAATTTCAAAAAAATAAAAGGAACACTCAAATAACACATCCTAGATCTGAATTAATGAAATATTCTCATTGAATACTTTGTTCTGTACAAAGTTGAATGTGCTGACAACAAAATCACACAAAAATCATCAATGGAAATCAAATTTATTAACCAATGGAGGCCTGGATTTGCAGTCACACACAAAATTAAAGAGAAATTACTAGAGGCTGATCCAATTTTGATGTAACGTCCTTAAAACAAGTCAAAATGAGGCTCCGTATTGTGTGTGGCCTCCACGTGCCTGTATGACCTCCCTACAACGCCTGGGAATGATCCTGATGAGACGGCGGATGGTCTCCTGAGCGAGACATGATGTCCCAGATGTGCTCAATCAGATTCAGGTCTGGGGAACGGGTGGGCCAGTCCATAGCTTCAATGTCTTCATCTTGCAGGAACTGCTGACACACTCCAGCCACATGAGGTCTAGCATTGTCCTGCATTAGGAGGAACCCAGGACCAACCGCACCAGCATATGGTCTCACAAGGGGTCTGAGGATCTCATCTCGGTACCTAATGGTAGTCAGGCTACCTCTGGCGAGCTCATGGAAAGAAATACCACCCCACACCATTACTGACCCACTACCAAACCAGTCATGCTGAAGGATGTTGCAGGCAGCAGATCTCTCTCCATGGTGTCTCCAGACTCTGTCACGTCTGTCACATGTTCTCAGTGTGAACCTGCTTTCATCTGTGAAGAACACAGGGCACCAGTGGTGAATTTGCCAATCCTGGTGTTCTCTGGCAACTGCCAAGCGTCCTGCACGGTGTTGGGTATATATATATATATGTATATATATTATATATATATGTATATATATAATATATATATGTATATATACAGGGGTTGGACAATGAAACTGAAACACCTGATTTTAGACCACAATAATTTATTAGTATGGTGTAGGGCCTCCTTTTGCGGCCAATACAGCATCAATTCATCTTGGGAATGACATATACAAGTCCTGCACAGTGGTCAGAGGGATTTTAAGCCATTCTTCTTGCAGGATAGTGGCCAGGTCACTACGTGATACTGGTGGAGGAAAACGTTTCCTGACTCGCTCCTCCAAAACACCCCAAAGTGTCTCAATAATATTTAGATCTGGTGACTGTGCAGGCCATGGGAGATGTTCAACTTCACTTTCATGTTCATCAAACCAATCTTTCACCAGTCTTGCTGTGGGTATTGGTGCATTGTCATCCTGATACACGGCACCGCCTTCAGGATACAATGTTTGAACCATTGGATGCACATGGTCCTCAAGAATGGTTCGGTAGTCCTTGGCAGTGATGCGCCCATCTAGCACAAGTATTGGGCCAAGGGAATACCATGATATGGCAGCCCAAACCATCACTGATCCACCCCCATGCTTCACTCTGGGCATGCAACAGTCTGGGTGGTACGCTTCTTTGGGGCTTCTCCACACCGTAACTCTCCCGGATGTGGAGAAAACAGTAAAGGTGGACTCATCAGAGAACAATACATGTTTCACATTGTCCACAGCCCAAGATTTGCGCTCCTTGCACCATTGAAACCGACGTTTGGCATTGGCATGAGTGACCAAAGGTTTGGCTATAGCAGCCCGGCCGTGTATATTGACCCTGTGGAGCTCCTGACGGACAGTTCTGGTGGAAACAGGAGAGTTGAGGTGCACATTTAATTCTGCCGTGATTTGGGCAGCCGTGGTTTTCAGTTTCATTGTCCAACCCGTGTATGTATGTATATATATATATATATATATATATATATATATATATATATATATATATATATATATATATATTTATATATATACACCACCAAAACATGACTTCTGTATGCATGCAAGTATTTTTGAGGGGTACAACTAATTGTATTACTTTGTGAGCACCATCTTCTAATTCTGCATATTTCTGATTGATGTGGTCCAGTCAGCCCTTTAAACTTGATGGACGATACCGTGGACAGCGGAGAGGCATCACAAACATCTGCAGACCACCTGTGTGATGCTTCGCTCACCATCCAGAAAGACTAACCACAGGTCTCAGTTGCAGCATCTCATCCAAGTCTCTGACCTTGTGAAAGATTTAGCCACACCACCAGACTTTCTGTTCAGAAAGACATCTGCCTCTTTGTTCTGTTGAAGAGGTTTTTCCAGGAACTGGTCACTCAGGTTGATCCTGCTGTCACCATTGTAAATATTTGTACATAGTTTTATTTTATGCCTTTTGTCTTGTAATCTTGATCTGTTTGAATGTTTTCTTCCCTCATTCTGTTTAAAATGCTGTTTGTATTTTTCATAATAAACTCTGTTTATAACTTTAAATGAAGTTGATGTATTGTTAGATCAAATTGAAATAAAATACATTGGTGACTAAAACAATATTGAAATTTATTAGAACACCATAAAACTTTAAGAAACAATCTGAACACAACTTAATATTTCTTATGTAGCATCTTATTTTGGTGCCATTCTTTGGAAAACAGTCTGTCCATTCTCTGTAGCCTCATGTCCTCCCTGATCAACTCCATCATCTCCATCATCTCTGTCCCTCTTTCTTTTCTGACCTCTTCCTGCTGGCTCTCTGTCTTCCTTCTCCATCTGGTTGTCCACCGCTCCGCTTGGCCCTGGAGTGTCCTCAGGGATGGAGGTAATCAGGACAGGAGGTGTTGTGGAAGACCTCTGACCCACCATCTCATCCATAAAGACAAACCAGGTCCAAGTAGCAGCAGTGGGCTTTTCACTGACTCCCTCTCCTAACCCTGGATACTTACAATCCTAAAGTTAGAAGGAAGAAAAAAAGAGTTGACTAAACAGAGAAACCAACAAGACCTTTAGAAATATTTTTTTATTTGTGTGACATGAGAACATCTGAACAAACTTTATATTTCTTTTTCATATTGTCCCACTTTTTTTTGGCCTGCAAGGGGCTGACCTTCCCCTGTTGGACCATCTTCTCCAGAATTGTCCTAAACAAGCAAAAAGAAAGAGGGAAAACCAAAAGAAGTATGTTAATCACTGGATGGATATTTATGAAAGTTAGAAAGATAGGAGTTATTGAAACTGGACAGAAACTGACTGCAAAGAATGTTGTTATTGTACCTCCAAGCCACGGTGGCTGAGTTTTTAGCTCCAGTAAAAAGGTGGTGGTTCTCACCCCTGAGCTTCATAAACTGACCCGTCTGCTCCTTTGTACCTAAACAACAAAAACAACAAAAAACCCATTTTGCTTAATATCAGTGTAAAAAAAGCCTTTTTTAATTTGACATTTGTCTTAATTTGCAGAACATATTAAAATATTTCTATGCAAATGCCTAAAACAAGCTCTTTCAAACTTTTCACTTCTTTACTGAGATTTGCTTGCATTTGAAAGTGTATTTCTCTTCCGCTGTACCTGGAATCACGAATTATAATGCTAGCTGAATTATAAATATACTTTTAAAAACACATATAGAATGTATATTACAACCCAGCAAATCTGGGAAGTTTAGGGGGTTTAGAAAGGTTGAGGAGGGCGATGCAAGATGAAATGGAGAAGAAGGTAGCGGTTGAAAAAGTTACAAGATTTTTTATCGGGAGAAGATACCTATACTCTACAGAAAACGTCCAAGAATAAAGTTCCCGAGAAACAGAGCTTTTGTCACCAGACCATTGAGACATTTCCAAGCCGATCTCTGTGACATGCAAGCTCTGGCCAAGGAAAATGACGGTTACAATTATTTATTAACAGTCATTGACATCTTTTCAAAGAGGGCGTTTTGAAGAGGAAAACTGCTGCAGAGATGCTAAAGGCTTTTGAATCAGTTTTTAAAGAAAGTCAGGTCCCTAACAAACTTCAGACTGATGCAGGTAAATAATTTTTTAACAAGAAATTTAAGCTTCCTTGGGGTAGCGGTGCTCCAGATTTTTTAAACGGTAGCATGAGATTTTCAACAAGTCAATCATATGGGACACCTTTACAACATCTCCTTTAAATATAAATTCACCTCGCGAAGTCCAACCCCCACTTCTTTCAGATAATTTCTTCAAAATGTACTCAGCATTTTTACGGTTATGCTTTGGCAGGCTTTTCTGTACATCCATAACAATCTGATCCGAAGCAACCCGGTCATGCCCTGGGCCATGTTTTTCTTCATGCTGCTCATGCTCTGGAGTCTTGCTCGATGTGTCACGCTGAAGCATTAAACTTACCCGTGGTTCTTCTTTCACACCCTGCTTGAGTAGAGTCAGATACCTCTGCAAAAGTGCATCATATTTCTTGATTTTTTCATAAGAAGTAAAACCCGGCTCGTTTAATATCGCTTTCATTTCAGCATCCAAATTCTCCTCCGCCGTCTGTCTAATGGACGTGTCTGACTGGGTCAGACGCTTGAATTGATGAGGGGAAATGAGAAACATCTTCTGCGATGTTCTGAGAGACATTATCTCCTGATTATACCACCCACTAGATCACCGATCAAGGGAGCAAGAGCCGTTAAGATGGGGAGAATAAAGCCACCTCCTTGACTTTTGAGAGCCAGCTGCTTACGCTTGATACCAGTTCTTTTATCAGCCAACGATCTGATGATTTTTCTTTGCTTCTTCAATTTCCGGTGTTAAGATGGAGATAGTTTAATGTTACCTTTTAGGATATTCAGAGCAATCTCACACAGAGCCTGAAGACAGTCAAGTAAGCAGTGTACGAGAATATCTTTACGTTTCTGAGGACTGGCTTGGTATAGAGCCCTGAATAATGGGACATTCCTTTTTATACGTGCAGACATGATGACTTACTTTGTTTTGGGTACGTACACAGCAGGCCACTGGTAAGGAAGTATACCTGTTCTCAGTCTGAAATGTTCAGGGCAGGTAGGCGTGAAATCGATGATTAAATAACCATGAGCTTCTCTCGTTGCATCTTCAAAACTCTCCAGGAAGAGACCCCTTTGCGATGGAAACATCTCTTTTTATCCCTCCTGATCGTGTGCTGAGGAATTTCAATGAAACCCTCACCTGACCCCTGTAAGTAGCCCTGGACCAGCCCTTTGATGCTGTCCAAATTGACCCTCTCGCTGCATTCATGCGTCTGAGTGATGCCTTTAGCACGTATCACTAGCTTTTTCTGGTTTTTGGTTTGATATGCATAACTCTTGGGTCCTGTTGATGCAAACTCCGAAATGCTGTCACCATCTAACTCGTCAGTAAGATCACCCAGATAATTCCCCAGCTCCAAAGGAGTTTCACCACTTTTTGTCACATAAATCAAACTGTCCGT